>NC_069500.1:636709743-637345993 GCF_027579735.1 Bombina bombina | reverse complement strand
ACCAATTCACACAAAAACTCCACAGGTGGACCCTCATATGAAGGATTGTCAGTCACCATGGACCTGACAGCCCCCACCCCTCCCTCATGAGGGATAGAGGTGTAAAGGCTGTCAACGTCCATGGTGACCAAAATATCATCAGCACATAGGTCAGTGTAACTCCTAAGGATTTGTATAAGACTCGCCGAGTCCTGTAGGTATGCAAGAGTGCCCTTAACTACAGGTTGCAGATGGAAGTCAATAAACATGGATAGACTGGATAACAAAGAATCCCTGGCAGACACAATTGGTCTGCCAGGGGGATTCTCAAGAGTCTTGTGCACCTTTGGCAACAAATATAACACTGGAATTTTTGGATATTCAGTTATCAAAAAGTCAGCCTCATGTTCAGATAATATCCCTGACTCCAAACCCATTTGGATCTGCTGGTCAATGATTTTTTTGTATGTAACCGTTGGATTACCCCTAAGTTTCAGATATACTTCAGTATCTGAAAGTTGGCGCAGAGCCTCCGCTCTATAGTCAACGTAATTTTGTTTGACTATAGAGCCACCCTTATCCGCAGGGCGGATAACGATTGAATTATCATTGCTCAAGGTCTTAATAGCTAATCTTTCATCAGCATTTAGATTTGGATACACAGTACTATTTTTAGAATTATTGATGTCATAACAAATCTATAGAGCGGAGGCTCTGCGCCAACTTTCAGATACTGAAGTATATCTGAAACTTAGGGGCAATCCAATGGTTACATACAAAAAAAGCCATGGGTTCAAACATGGCACCCTCATATGCTAACTTGTACATGGCATGGTACGAGCAGCAGGCCATGAAACCATATGCTCATCCACGCATCAGGTATTATGTACGTTATATTGATGACATGCTCCTGGTGTGGAGAGGCGATGAAATAGAATTAAAGCAATGGGTGTCATGTTTGAACTCCATGGACTGTCCCATCAGATTTAAACTTGAATACAGTGAGACAGAGGTTCATTTTTTGGACCTTAACATCTATAGGCCTAGATTTGGAGTTCGGCGGTAAAAGGGCTGTTAACGCTCCGCAGGCTTTTTTCTGGCCGCACCATAAATTTAACTCTGGTATCGAGAGTTCAAACAAATGCTGCGTTAGGCTCCAAAAAAGGAGCGTAGAGCATTTTTACCGCAAATGCAACTCTCGATACCAGAGTTGCTTACGGACGCGGCCGGCATCAAAAACGTGCTCGTGCACGATTCTCCCATAGGAAACAATGGGGCTGTTTGAGCTGAAAAAAAACCTAACACCTGCAAAAAAGCAGCTTTCAGCTCCTAACGCAGCCCCATTGTTTCCTATGGGGAAACACTTCCTACGTCTGCACCTAACACTCTAACATGTACCCCGAGTCTAAACACCCCTAACCTTACACTTATTAACCCCTATTCTGCCGCCCCCGCTATCGCTGACCCCTGCATTACACTTTTAACCCCTAATCTGCCGCTCCGTAAACCGCCGCAACCTACGTTATCCCTATGTACCCCTAATCTGCTGCCCTAACATCGCCGACCCCTATGTTATATTTATTAACCCCTAATCTGCCCCCCACAACGTCGCCGACACCTACCTACACTTATTAACCCCTAATCTGCCGAGCGGACCTGAGCGCTACTATAATAAAGTTATTAACCCCTAATCCGCCTCCCTAACCCTATCATAAATAGTATTAACCCCTAATCTGCCCTCCCTAACATCGCCGACACCTACCTTCAATTATTAACCCCTAATCTTCCGACCGGAGCTCACCGCTATTCTAATAAATGTATTAACCCCTAAAGCTAAGTCTAACCCTAACACTAACACCCCCCTAAGTTAAATATAATTTACATCTAACGAAATAAATTAACTCTTATTAAATAACTTATTCCTATTTAAAGCTAAATACTTACCTGTAAAATAAATCCTAATATAGCTACAATATAAATTATAATTACATTGTAGCTATTTTAGGATTAATATTTATTTTACAGGCAACTTTGTAATTATTTTAACCAGGTACAATAGCTATTAAATAGTTAAGAACTATTTAATAGCTAAAATAGTTAAAATAATAACAAATTTACCTGTAAAATAAATCCTAACCTAAGTTACAAATAAACCTAACACTACCCTATCAATAAAATAATTAAATAAATTACCTACAATTACCTACAATTAACCTAACACTACACTATCAATAAATTAATTAAACACAATTGCTACAAATAAATACAATTAAATAAACTATCTAAAGTACAAAAAATAAAAAAGAACTAAGTTACAAAAAATAAAAAAATATTTACAAACATAAGAAAAATATTACAACAATTTTAAACTAATTACACCTACTCTAAGCCCCCTAATAAAATAACAAAGCCCCCCAAAATAAAAAATTCCCTACCCTATTCTAAATTAAAAAAGTTACAAGCTCTTTTACCTTACCAGCCCTGAACAGGGCCCTTTGCGGGGCATGCCCCAAGAAGTTCAGCTCTTTTGCCTGTAAAAAAAAACATACAATACCCCCCCCCAACATTACAACCCACCACCCACATACCCCTAATCTAACCCAAACCCCCCTTAAATAAACCTAACACTAATCCCCTGAAGATCTTCCTACCTTGTCTTCACCATCCAGGTATCACCGATCCGTCCTGGCTCCAAGATCTTCATCCAACCCAAGCGGGGGTTGGCGATCCATAATCCGGTGCTGAAGAGGTCCAGAAGAGGCTCCAAAGTCTTCCTCCTATCCGGCAAGAAGAGGACATCCGGACCGGCAAACATCTTCTCCAAGCGGCATCTTCGATCTTCTTCCATCCGGTGCGGAGCGGGTCCATCTTGAAGCAGGCGACGCGGATCCATCCTCTTCTTCCGATGTCTCCCGACTAATGACGGTTCCTTTAAGGGACGTCATCCAAGATGGCGTCCCTCGAATTCCGATTGGCTGATAGGATTCTATCAGCCAATCGGAATTAAGGTAGGAATTTTCTGATTGGCTGATGGAATCAGCCAATCAGAATCAAGTTCAATCCGATTGGCTGATCCAATCAGCCAATCAGATTGAGCTCGCATTCTATTGGCTGTTCCGATCAGCCAATAGAATGCGAGCTCAATCTGATTGGCTGATTGGATCGGCCAATCGGATTGAACTAGATTCTGATTGGCTGATTCCATCAGCCAATCAGAAAATTCCTACCTTAATTCCGATTGGCTGATAGAATCCTATCAGCCAATCGGAATTCGAGGGACGCCATCTTGGATGACGTCCCTTAAAGGAACCGTCATTAGTCGGGAGACATCGGAAGAAGAGGATGGATCCGCGTCGCCTGCTTCAAGATGGACCCGCTCCGCACCGGATGGAAGAAGATCGAAGATGCCGCTTGGAGAAGATGTTTGCCGGTCCGGATGTCCTCTTCTTGCCGGATAGGAGGAAGACTTTGGAGCCTCTTCTGGACCTCTTCAGCACCGGATTATGGATCGCCAACCCCCGCTTGGGTTGGATGAAGATCTTGGAGCCAGGACGGATCGGTGATACCTGGATGGTGAAGACAAGGTAGGAAGATCTTCAGGGGATTAGTGTTAGGTTTATTTAAGGGGGGTTTGGGTTAGATTAGGGGTATGTGGGTGGTGGGTTGTAATGTTGGGGGGGGGGTATTGTATGTTTTTTTTTACAGGCAAAAGAGCTGAACTTCTTGGGGCATGCCCCGCAAAGGGCCCTGTTCAGGGCTGGTAAGGTAAAAGAGCTTGTAACTTTTTTAATTTAGAATAGGGTAGGGAATTTTTTATTTTGGGGGGCTTTGTTATTTTATTAGGGGGCTTAGAGTAGGTGTAATTAGTTTAAAATTGTTGTAATATTTTTCTTATGTTTGTAAATATTTTTTTATTTTCTGTAACTTAGTTCTTTTTTATTTTTTGTACTTTAGATAGTTTATTTAATTGTATTTATTTGTAGCAATTGTATTTAATTTATTTATTGATAGTGTAGTGTTAGGTTAATTGTAGGTAATTGTAGGTAGTTTATTTAATTATTTTATTGATAGGGTAGTGTTAGGTTTAATTATATCTTAGGTTAGGATTTATTTTACAGGTAAATTTGTAATTATTTTAACTAGGTAACTATTAAATAGTTCTTAACTATTTAATAGCTATTGTACCTAGTTAAAATAAATACCAAGTTGCCTGTAAAATAAATATTAATCCTAAAATAGCTATAATATAATTATAATTTATATTGTAGCTATATTAGGGTTTATTTTACAGGTAAGTATTTATCTTTAAATAGGATTAATTTATTTAATAAGAGTTAATTTATTTCGTTAGATGTAAATTATATTTAAGTTAGGGGGGTGTTAGTGTTAGGGTTAGACTTAGCTTTAGGGGTTAATACATTTATTAGAATAGCGGTGAGCTCCGATCGGAAGATTAGGGGTTAATAATTGAAGGTAGGTGTCGGCGATGTTAGGGAGGGCAGATTAGGGGTTAATACTATTTATGATAGGGTTAGTGAGGCGGGTTAGGGGTTAATAACTTTATTATAGTAGCGCTCAGGTCCGCTCGGCAGATTAGGAGTTAATAAGTGTAGGTAGGTGTCGGCGACGTTGAGGGGGGCAGATTAGGGGTTAATAAATATAATATAGGGGTCGGCGGTGTTAGGGGCAGCAGATTAGGGGTACATAAGTATAACGTAGGTGGCGGCGCTTTGCGGTCGGAAGATTAGGGGTTAATTATTTTAAGTAGCTGGCGGCGATGTTGTGGGGGGCAGATTAGGGGTTAATAAATGTAATATAGGGGTCGGCGGGGTTAGGGGCAGCAGATTAGGGGTACATAAGTATAACGTAGGTGGCGGTCGGCAGATTAGGGGTTAAAATTTTTAATCGAGTGGCGGCGATGTGGGGGGAGCTCGGTTTAGGGGTACATAGGTAGTTTATGGGTGTTAGTGTACTTTAGGGTACAGTAGTTAAGAGCTTTATGAACCGGCGTTAGCCAGAAAGCTCTTAACTCCTGCTATTTTCAGGCGGCTGAAGTTTTGTCGTTAGAGCTCTAACGCTCACTGCAGAAACGACTCTAAATACCGGCGTTAGAAAGATCCCATTGAAAAGATAGGCTACGCAAATGGCGTAGGGGGATCTGCGGTATGGAAAAGTCGCGGCTGAAAAGTGAGCGTTAGACCCTTTAATCACTGACTCCAAATACCAGCGGGCGGCCAAAACCAGCGTTAGGAGCCTCTAACGCTGGTTTTGACGGCTACCGCCGAACTCCAAATCTAGGCCTTAAGGTCCAGAATGATGAACAATATGTTTTTGGTACATCATTATATACCAAAGCAACTGATCGTAATTCACTGTTGGAAGCTAACAGCTTTCACCCGAGACACAAAAAAACAGGTTTAGTGAAATCACAGCTCACTAGGGTCATCCGCAACAACAGTGATGTACCCATTATGCTGGAACAACTCGACGAGATGGAGATGAAGTTGATAAGGAGGGGTTATGATAGTGTAATGGTCCATGGTATAAGACAGGAGTTGTTGGATGGCACTGCCACACGTGCTAGAAAACTAAAAGACAATTCCACATCAACAGAATTTCATAAGCATATATGCTCCAATGAGTGGAGAACTGTTAAGGTCTGTACGCCAACACTGGTCAATCCTGGAGACTGACGCAACGCTTCCTTTTTATGGTACCAGGCCACCACGTATGGTGCATAGGCGGGCTGACAATTTACGAGATTTGCTGGTGAAAACTGATCCAGTCAGCTGCTACCAGAAGGAAACATGGCTAAAACCCTCAAGCAAAGGTTGCTTTACATGCGGTGGTTGCACAACATGCAATGGCATGATAAAAGGGAAAACATTTCAACATCCCCACACTACCAAGCATTTTACTATTCAACATCGACTTACCTGTACCAGCACACATGTTATATACATGTTGATTTGCCCATGCTCCATGGTATATATTGGAAAAACAGTCACGAGCTTCAGAGATAGGATGGCAAATCGGTATGCCATCCGAGAAGCCCTAAAAACAGGCGATTCGGATCAGCCAGTGGCATGCCATTTCATGCAATACAGACACAGTGTTTCTAGCATGAAAACTATGGTGATTGATCACATCCCACCATTATCCAGGGGTGGCAATAGAGCGAAACGACTTCTCCAGAGAGAGACTAAATGGATTCATGTATTGGACACTGTAATACCCAAGGGACTGAACACCTATCTGGACTTTGGACCATTTTACACTAAATAATCCATAGACTGACTATAAATATATTTCAATCTACCACTCCTATATGCAATAACAAACACCAGGATCCTACATGAATTATCATTCTAGTGGGTACACACTGGTTTCTACTTACATCAAGAGGCATGAAGGAGGGTGGTAATAATATATATGACAAATGTACATAGTAGAGAGTAATTTGTGCAAACCTAGGATATTGAATAAGTTTATTAGAGAATGAAGTGTTAACATTATATAGGGGTGCAAATATTAGACATAGGTTATGTTGCAAAATAGTTTTTTGTTTTTATTCACTGAAACCTAAGTCCTTTAGTCTCAGGTGTGATATGCTGGTGTTGTGTCTGTCAGTAACAATAATAAATCAATGGGTCTGAAATAATAGAGCACTGTTGTGCCTTATAAGACCGTGCTTTAATTTTGAGCTGGTGATTGGGCTTACACTCACACGCATACACCTTTTGACTTCGGGCTTACACAGTATTTTTGTTTCTATGGTTTCCATGGTGACCGGTAGCCAATCAGCCCACACTGACACGTCAAGTTCACGCTCTAGCGTAATGACATTGGTGGGGGCGGATGTGGAGTATGGATTGGGCTTACTTTGTAGGTGGTGTACACACGGTTACCAGGGGAACCAGCAGCCAATCGGATCCTAATGACACACCTTGCTCACATTTGAGCGTGATGATGTCGGAGGTGAAGGTGGTGATTTGCAAAGCGGGAATGTTGTTAAATGTTTGTATATAAGGTGGGTATTAGGTGTATACTGTTAGCGATTTTTTCTACTTTGGGGACATGATGATTCTGTAATATTGATATTGAAAGATCATTTGACAAAGGTGTCATAATGACACCGAAACGTTATGGATGAACTTGCTTTTGATATTTATTGGTTGAATTAAATATTGTTTTGTCAAAGACCAGTGAGTGCCTTCTTTTAAACGAGGAATATATATATATATATATATATATATATATATATATGTATGTGTGTGTGTGTAATGTGAGTGTCTTTGAGTGTTTTTATCTCTCTAATCTCTCTGTACTTTTCTCTATTTAGTTTGGTTGGGTTACGCAGGTATCGATTTCTTGCGTTGAGGAGTTGCTTTAAAAGCAAATCCCCTCTCTGTTTACGTTTTATTGTTAATCTCGCTGAGAATGCCGTCACTACCCCTCTAAGTACCGCTTTGGCCATTTCCCAGAAGAGCAAATGTTGTCAAGGTCTTGGATGTTTAGGTTTTTGTATTTGTGCCATTCTTCTACCAGGTAATTACGCAAATTAGAGTCATGGTAAAGGTGAGTGAGAAATGTCCATCTACGTGTCTTTTTGGGAGCAGAGATGGTATTCACCGCCAAGGTGACAGATGCGTGATATGAGATAGTGATGGGGTCAATTTTGGAGTCTGTGATAAGGGGACAGAGAGAAGCTGAAATGAGAAATAAGTCTATGCGTGACAACGTGGTCTTAGAGGGAGGTAGACATATATAATCTCTGGTCTAAGGTTTCCTCTCTCTCCAAATATTAATGCTATTGATGTTATAAAATGTTTGAGTATTGTTGTCTCCCTCCTTGACCCTGCCCAGTGTTTGGGTTGTGTTTCACTGTAGTCTGGATTTTGGAATCTGTCTGCTGGTGTTTGAGGTGCTATGTTGAAGTCCCCTCCTGCTATAATAGGGAGGTCTGGAAATTGTAGTTTTTGGAGAGAGATTAGGAATTCTTTTTTGTGAGTATGTGGGCCATAGACTCCACAGAGTATGAGTTGGTGTTTCTCTATCAGAATTTTAGTGGTGAGGTATCTACCCTCTGGGTCTGCCACAGTTTGTAAAATGGAGTAATTAAGGTGTTTTCGGATAAGGAAGGCTACCCCTCTAGTTCTTTTCTCCTTATAAGGCGTGAACAGGATTTGCCCCACCCAACTCTATTTTAACTTCTGATGCTCTAGGTTGTTAAGGTGGGTTTCCTCTAGGATTGCAATATCTACTTTTTTCAGGTTTAGGTATATTAGTATTGCCCTCCTCTTAATTGGGGACATTATTCCCCCTACATTCCAGGTGCTAAGCTTCATTCTGTTTAGAAGTAATTCCCTGGTTTGTGGTCAGGTGAGTGAGTGTGTGAGGCAGCGCTAAAAAGCAAGGATAAGGTTAAAATATAAGAGAATTTAAGTAGTGAATATATATTTCAACAATCAAAGAAATGGAACATATTAGAGAAAACCTATGTAGGTGTGTAAAATAATATGAGATGGAATGTACTAAAATATAATATAGGATCAAATTTAAATAAAAGAGAGAGTCAATAAAAACTCGAATAGTTAATAACAAATATATAACAATTTAATATGCACAAGAGAAACAATGAATAAAATCAAGTTAAAATGTAACAGGATGTCTCCCATAGAAATTCAGTAAAAGTGAAAAGTAAAAAATGCAAACAATGGCCTAGATTTAGAGTTGGGCGGTAGCCGTCAAAACCAGCGTTAGAGGCTCCTAACGCTGGTTTTTACCGCCCTCTGGTATTTGGAGTCAGTCATTAAAGGGTCTAACACTCACTTTTCAGCCGCGACTTTTCCATACCGCAGATCTCCTTACGTCAATTGCGTATCCTATCTTTTCAATGGGATCTTCCTAACGCCGGTATTTAGAGTCTTGGCTGAAGTGAGCGTTAGAAATCTAACGACAAAACTCCAGCCGCAGAAAAAAGTCAGTAGTTAAGAGCTTTCTGGGCTAACGCCGGTTTATAAAGCTCTTAACTACTGTGCTCTAAAGTACAATAATACCCATAAACTACCTATGTACCCCTAAACCGAGGTCCCCCCACATCGCCACCACTCTATTAAATTTTTTTAACCCCTAATCTGCCGACCGCCACCTACGTTATACTTATGTACCCCTAATCTGCTGCCCCTAACATCGCCGACCCCTATATTATATTTATTAACCCCTAACCTGCCCCCCACAACATCGCCGCCAGCTACCTACAATAATTAACCCCTAATCTGCCGACCGCAAAGCGCCGCTACCTACGTTATCTTTATGTACCCCTAATCTGCTGCCCCTAACACCGCCGACCCCTATATTATATTTATTAACCCCTAATCTGCCCCCCTCAACGTCGCCTCCACCTGCCTACAATTATTAACCCCTAATCTGCCGAGCGGACCGCACCACTACTATAATAAAGTTATTAACCCCTAATCCGCCTCACTCCTGCCTCGATAACCCTATAATAAATAGTATTAACCCCTAATCTGCCCTCCCTAACATCGCCAACACCTAACTTCAATTATTATCCCCTAATCTGCCGACCGAATCTCGCCGCTACTGTAATAAATGGATTAACCCCTAAAGCTAAGTCTAACCCTAACCCTAACACCCCCCTAAGTTAAATATAATTTAAATCTAACAAAATAAATTAACTCTTATTAAATAATGTATTCCTATTTAAAGCTAAATACTTACCTGTAAAATAAACCCTAATATAGCTACAATATAAATAATAATTATATTATAGCTATTTTAGGATTTATATTTATTTTACAGGTAACTTTGTATTTATTTTAACCAGGTACAATAGTTAAGAACTATTTAATAGCTAAAATAGTTAAAATAATTACAAAATTACCTGTAAAATAAATCCTAACCTAAGTTACAATTAAACCTAACACTACACTATCAATAAATAAATTAAATAAAACACCTACAATTACCTACAATTAAACTTAACACTACACTATCAATACATTAATTAAATACAATACCTACAAATAACTACAATTAAATAAACTAACTAAAGTACAAAAAATAAAAAAATATTTACAAACATTAGAAAAATATTACAACAATTTTAAACTAATTACACCTACTCTAAGCGACCTAATGAAATTACAAAGCCCCCCAAAATAAAAAAATGCCCTACCCTATTCTAAATTACAAAGTTCAAAGCTCTTTTACCTTACCAGCCCTGAACAGGGCCCTTTGCGGGGCATGCCCCAAGAAATTCAGCTCTTTTGCCTGTAAAAAAACACATACAATACCCCCCCCCCAACATTACAACCCACCACCCACATACCCCTAATCTAACCCAAACCCCCCTTAAATAAACCTAACACTAAGGCCCTGAAGATCTTCCTACCTTATCTTCACCTCACCGGGTATCACCGATCGGTCCTGGCTCCAAAATCTTCATCCAACCCAAGCGGGTGCTGGCTATCCATAATCCTGCGGCTGAAGAGGTCCAGAAGAGGCTCCAAAGTCTTCATCCTGTTCCGATCAGCCAATAGAATGCGAGCTCAATCTGATTGGCTGATCGGATCAGCCAATCGGATTGAACTTGATTCTGATTGGCTGATTCCATCAGCCAATCAGAATTTTCCTACCTTAATTCCGATTGGCTGATAGAATCCTATCAGCCAATCGGAATTCGAGGGACGCCATCTTGGATGATGTCCCTTAAAGGAACCGTCATTCTTCAGTTGGACGTCGTCGGAAGAAGATTGATCTGCGCTGGAGGTCTTCACGATGGAGCCGTTCCTCATCGGATGAAGATAGAAGATGCCGCTTGGATCAAGATGATTGCCGGTCTGGATCGCCTCTTCTTCCCGGATAGGATGAAGACTTTGGAGCCTCTTCTGGACCTCTTCAGCCGCAGGATTATGGATCGCCAGCACCCGCTTGGGTTGGATGAAGATTTTGGAGCCAGGACCGATCGGTGATACCCGGTGAGGTGAAGATAAGGTAGGAAGATCTTCAGGGCCTTAGTGTTAGGTTTATTTAAGGGGGGTTTGGGTTAGATTAGGGGTATGTGGGTGGTGGGTTGTAATGTTGGGGGGGGGTATTGTATGTGTTTTTTTACAGGCAAAAGAGCTGAATTTCTTGGGGCATGCCCCGCAAAGGGCCCTGTTCAGGGCTGGTAAGGTAAAAGAGCTTTGAACTTTAGTAATTTAGAATAGGGTAGGGCATCTTTTTATTTTGGGGGGCTTAGTAATTTCATTAGGTGGCTTAGAGTAGGTGTAATTAGTTTAAAATTGTTGTAATATTTTTCTAATGTTTGTAAATATTTTTTTATTTTTTGTAACTTAGTTCTTTTTTATTTTTTGTACTTTAATTAGTTTATTTAATTGTAGTTATTTGTAGGTATTGTATTTAATTAATGTATTGATAGTGTAGTGTTAGGTTTAATTGTAGGTAATTGTAGGTATTTAATTTAATTTATTTATTGATAGTGTAGTGTTAGGTTTAATTGTAACTTAGGTTAGGATTTATTTTACAGGTAATTTTGTAATTATTTTAACTATTTTAGCTATTAAATAGTTCTTAACTATTTAATAGCTATTGTACCTGGTTAAAATAAATACAAAGTTACCTGTAAAATAAATATAAATCCTAAAATAGCTGTAATATAATTATAATTTATATTGTAGCTATATTAGGGTTTATTTTACAGGTAAGTATTTAGCTTTAAATAGGAATAATTTATTTAATAAGAGTTAATTTATTTCGTTAGATTTAAATTATATTTAATTTAGGGGGGTGTTAGGGTTAAAGTTAGACTTAGCTTTAGGGGTTAATAAATTTATTAGAGTAGCGGTGAGCTCCTGTCAGCAGATTAGGGGTTAATACTTGAAGTTAGCTGTCGGCAATGTTAGGGAGGGCAGATTAGGGGTTAATACTATTTATTATAGGGTTATTGAGGCGGGAGTGAGGCGGATTAGGGGTTAATACATTTATTATAGTAGCGCTCAGGTCCGGTCGGCAGATTAGGGGTTAATAAGTGTAGGCAGGTGGAGGCGACGTTGTGGGGGGCAGATTAGGGGTTAATAAATATAATATAGGGGTCGGCGGTGTTAGGGGCAGCAGATTAGGGGTACATAGGGATAATGTAAGTAGCGGCGGTTTACGGAGCGGCAGATTAGGGGTTAATAATAATATGCAGGGGTCAGCTATAGCGATGGCGGCAGATTAGGGGTTAATAAGTGTAAGGTTAGGGGTGTTTAGACTCGGGGTTCATGTTAGAGTGTTAGGTGCAGACGTAGGAAGTGTTTCCCCATAGAAAACAATGGGGCTGCGTTAGGAGCTGAATGCGGCTTTTTTGCAGGTGTTAGGTTTTTTTTCAGCTCAAACAGCCCCATTGTTTTCTATGGGGATATCGTGCACGAGCACGTTTTTGAAGCTGGCCGCTTCTGTAAGCACCGCTGGTATCGAGAGTTGAAGTTGCGGTAAATATGCTATATGCTCCTTTTTTGGAGCCTAACGCAGCCATTCTGTGAACTCTAAATACCAGCGGTATTTAAAAGGTGCGGCCAGAAAAAAGCCAGCGTAGCTAACGCACCCCTTTGGCCGCAGAACTCTAAATCTAGGCGAATGTCTCTTATAACTCTGGAAGCAAAATACCACAAAATATCTCCCACTCTGGATAGTTCAATACAGATATGGCCAAATATATATGTTTTTAGACCAGTAAAAAGTTTTTGGTATAACACAACTTTTGCTTCCAGAGTTTTCTCTAACATGTTCCATTTCTTTAATTGTTGAAATATATATTTACTACTTAAATTCTCTTATTTGTTTACCTTATCTTGCTTTTTAGCGCTGCCTCACACTTTTTTCTATTTGTTACCATTAGTTATTTCAGAGGGGATTAACTGAGTTGCAGCTGGATACTATATATCTTGATGCCTGATGAAACTACCTATGCTGGGTTGAGAAACGCGTTGCATTATTTTAATATTTCAAATATTTGTTTTAATAAACTGAACTTGTTTTACGCAAGCTTTGGTTCATTACCTTCGTTAGCAGTTATATATACTGCTTCTGGCCATCCATTAGCTATCATTGTGACAGGATTCCCCTGCACCAACCACTCTGAATCTGGAAAGGTTTAACTGGTACAACTGAAGATACCAGCCAGCTCCTACTAGTACATAGGTGTACTAGTGCCTATTGTGAGTACCCATTTGGCTCTTTTCTATGTTGATATATATATAGATAAATTGATGCACACATGAGGCGCCCCTCTTGTTCTTTAAGTTTTTTATACAGCTCTGGATTTATCTATGAGGAGGAGAGAAGCCTGATCCGCTTCACCTATTTGGGATTACCTCGCTACACTGCAAAGGGTTAGCTGGTACACCTTAGTTTCCAGCCTGCACCTACTAGTACATAAGTGTACTCAAGTTGATTGTGAGTACCCATTTAGCTCACCATCCTTTTCTAATTATATAGCATACTTATATGCACATGAGGCACCCCTCTTGTTTTCTCTATCCTCTACTCTATATCTTTAAGCACTCTTTTCTTACACTTTTTTTGCTGTCTAGAGTGAGTGTGATATGCAGTCTGTCAGTTTGGTTTGTTGTGGCTCAGTGTGTTATTGTGTGTGTGCAGTGTACTCACTGTGTGCTGACTTTTCGCATTTTCCTCGAGAGTGACACCCCAGGGCCAGACAGATCTAGCGGTATTTCTGTGCAAGGGTTCCAAAAAGAGACAAATAATAATAATAAGCCCCCACCCCTTAACTCAACAGTGGTAAACAAGTTACTTCTTTGCAGATATTTCTCACTCCCAATTACTGTCATGTCCGGCAGAGAATGTTTTCATGCAACGAAAAGCTGTTTGGGCCAAATTCCTGGCGTCAGGATGCAGTTTCTCGGAGGGACATTACGGATCACCTCTAAACCACCGCCATTAAGCTGGTCCACCAACCGGAAGTTTATATATATATATATATATATATATATATATATATATATATATATATATATATATATATATATATATGTGTGTATATTTATTTTACAAATTTGATTTAACTTTGCATGTCTTTTATTTAAATCAAAACTGAAAAGTGTCAGCTTCAGTTTCCCAAAGAGCATTATTACTTTCTATGGGCCAGATAATCAAACATTCTCTAGTTTGGATAGAAATTAAACTGCTGACTTCACAAAGGCAGAACTTACTGATTTTTTTAAGAAAGGGGGAGGAACCTGGAAATCCCAGAGATATCAGAGATGCCGTCCATAAAAAGTAATGAAGCTCTCTGGAATACAACATTTCACATGGGAGAGAGAGGGTAACTGGAGAACCCCCGGTGCAGATATAAAGGTTCTGTTTGCATCAATTCCAAATTAAACTGAAATGTTTTCAATACATTTTAACTTGTTTTTTTGTCTATATACTATATTTTAGTATATATTACTTTTCTGTTTGTTAAAATAAGTGCATTGGGAATTCTGAGCAAACTTCACCTGGATACAGCTGTCGAGACAAATCAGCGAGACCAGCTTGTTTAAAATGCTTAGGAAATTTCACAAGACTTGTGAGAGAGCTTTAGACATACCCAGGGAACTCCCTTGTTTAGCCAAGAGAACTGTCCTCTCCCTCCCACTTTCTAAAGCTGTCAGTTTTAGTTTGCAATGCAGCAAATTTAAAGTGCAATGTAATTTATAAAACCTACAGGGAAATATAGAAAGTATGATCCTAATTTTTTAAAGTACCACAGAAATTTTCAAAACATAATCAGAATTTGTAAAATCACTGTTAGAGCTAAATCTAAATATATTGAAATATAAATGAGAAAGTGCACAGCTTAAATGCAATAATACTGAAAGTACCAAATCTGAAATGTAAAGTTAAAATAAGATACAAAGCACAAAGTGTAGGTGTGACAAAACTCTCATTTCACGCAGTGCTGTATTGCACTGGGTTTGTCTCTTTTTCAAATATAGAAATGAGAGAGATCTTGCAGTGCTGGAGAGTTCCACCCTTTTTCCTTTTGAATATTCAGTGAGTTCAGCCCCCTGTAAAGACTGAACTGCAATTTCTCTCCAAGCTGGAGAACCTTTGAATATCAGGGCACAAGTTTTAACGTGCGCTAACCCGACTGTGTTTAAATCTAAATCGCGAAACACGATGCCCAAAATACATATTTGACATTCTTTTGTTCCTCACATAGAAAATAATGTACTTTTTTATTAAATAAATTACTATTTATATCTGATACTGTTTATGTAAAATACTTATCTATACATATATATCTATAAGAATAGATATTATTATTATTATTATTATTATCGTTTATTTGTAGAGTGCCAACAAATTCTGCAGCGCTAAACAGATTCCGCAGCGCTAAATATGCAGATATAGGTATATAGCTATATATATATATATAAAATATTCCTGTCAGATAATGCACCACTTCGCCCAGAAAATTGTTGCAATTACAAATGTTTAGGCATTCTCATGTTTATTTATTTTGTTTGTATTGGTATGACACAAAAAAGTGGAGAAAAAAAAGCCAAATCTGACACATTCCACGCAAAACTCCAGAAATTGACTGGACAACATTGGCACCCTCAATTTAATATTTATTAGCACACCCCTTGGAAAAAATAACTGAAATCAGTCGCTTCCTGTAACCATCAATGAGTTTCTTACACCGCTCTACTGGAGTTTTGGACCACTCTTCTTTTGCCAACTGCTCCAGGTCTCTCAGATTGGAAGGGTTACTTTTCCTAACTGCTGTTTTGAGATCTCTTCACAGGTGCTCTATGGGATTGAGATCTGGACTCATTGCTGGCCAGTTAAGTTCTCTCCAGCGCTATGTCTTAAACTATTTCTGGGTGCTTTTTGATGTGTGCTTTAGGTTATTGTCCTGCTGTAAGACCCATGACCTCTGACGGAGACCCAACTTTCTGACACTGCGCCCTACATTGCACCACAAAATTCTTTGGTAGTCTTCAGATTTCATAATTCCATGCACACAGTCAAACAATCCAAGGATAGGAACAGCACTTATTAAGCGGAGTGCTTGGAGGAAACTGACTAGGGGGTCTATTTATTATTGTGAGGACGGACATGATACAATGTAACGTATCATGTCCGCCGCACATCGATTAATGCAGACTAAAAATGCTATCAGCATTTATCATTGCGCCAGCAGTTCTTGTGTACTGCTGGTGCAATGCCGCCCCAGCAGATTCACGGCCAATTGGCCGCTAGCAGGGATTGTCAATCAACTGGATCGTATGAGATTGGGTTGATTTCTGTCCGCCGCCTCAGAGCAAGTGGACAGCTTATGGAGCAGCGGTCTTTAGGGAGCTTGATAAATTGAGGAAGGGCCTAGCTAGGCCCAAAATGTTGCAGATATTTGTTGACCCATGTTGTAATATTAATAAAGGTCTTTTATTATTTGAAGTGCTGGAGGACTTGTTGCTTTACATATGCACACAGTCAAGACATCCAGTGCCTGGAGCAGCAAATCAACCCCAAAACATCAGTGAACCTCCACCATGTTTGAATGTAGGGACTGTATTCTTTTCTTTAAAAGCCTCATTTCTTTTTCTGAAAACAGTAGAATGTTGGGCTTTACCAAAAAGCTGTAATTTTGTTTTGTCTGTCCCCACACATTCTCCCAAAAGGATTTTGGCTTCCTCAGGTAAGTTCTGGCAAACTCCAATCTGGCTTTTCTATGTTTCTGTGTCAGCAGTGGGGTCTTCCTGGGTCTCCTACCATAGCGTCCCTTTTCATTCAGATGGCGACATATAGTGCGAGCTGACACATTTGTACCCTGTACCTGAAGGTCAGCTTGAATTTGTCTGGAAGTTGATTGAGGTTGTTTATCCACCATTCGAGCAATCCTTTGTTGCAATCTTTGATCAATTTTTCTCTTTTGTCCACATCCAGAGAGATTACAGTGCCATGGGCTGTAAATGTCTTGACAATGTTGCGCACAGTGGACACAGGAACATTAAGATCTCTGGAGATGTCTGTAACCTTTTGATTGTTTATGCTTTTCTGCAATTTTTGTTCTCAAATCCTCTGACAGTTTTTTGCTGCTCTTTCTCTTCTCCATGCTCAGTGTGGCACACAGAGACACACAACAGAAAGGTTGTCAATTTTGCACCATTTTAACTGGTTGCTGGTGTGATTTCTATATTGTCAGCACCTGCTAATTAATACAGGTGAGTTTAATTACAAATTACAGGAGCATCCCAAACTAGGAATGCAATTATTTCTTAAAATTTTGAGAAGGTGCCAATAATTTTGTCTGGTCTTCGTTTGGAGTTTTGCGTGGAATGTGTCAGATTTGGCTTTTTTTTCTCAACTTTTTTTTGTGTCATACCAATGCAAACAAAAGAAGTGGTGCATTATCTGACAGAAATGCAGGGATGACAATATTTTTGGCCATGACTATATATATATATATATATATATATATATATATATATATATATATATATATATATATATATATATATATATATATATATATATATATATATATATATATATATATATATAATATATATATATATATATATAAAGAGAGAGAGAGAAATATGTATTTACAATAAAAAGGACATTATCTTGTAAGTAAAGAACACTGAAATGTGAAATATGTACAGTAAATATACACTAAAACACATAAATACATTGGAGCCCTTTGCAGTCAAATACCTGAAAACATGAAAAAACATTTTATATTGACGACAATTCTAAGTTCCACTTTTTGCGCACATTGTGTGCAAACTTTATTCTTTTATCTCGTAATACAAGATCAACCCAACGGACTGAAAAAGCCTCCCTCCAGCGCTATTTTGGCTTAAGTGGGAGGGCTAAATAGTGCTCCACTCATAATGTAGCCCAAAGTGTCCGCTGTCACATTTACCTCTTTTAATACTTGAATACGTTCCACTGAATCTAACAAAAAAGCTTGAGTCTTTCAAACTATATTCTAAAAGTAATAAGTAATTATTATGTTATGAGTTGGTACATTGATCCCTGGACTGAGACTATAGGACATCATGGGGTCTTGCTGGATCTTTATGTAATTTAGGTACCTTGTATATAAAGGGGCATTTTGGGTGGTTGACTACCAGAAATGTATAATTCATCTATGTAATCCATTTATTTTTCTTGTTCTAATATGTCATCCAATGATTTGTTATATAACACCACCGGGTTGTGTGGCAACATTTTATAGGTTGTGTAGCAACGTTTTATAGGTTGTGATGTCCCCAAATGGTCCCATAATCTCCTTCCTGTAATAGTTGTAATTCAAGATTAGTATAGCCCCGCTTTTATCAGCTGGGTGGATTACAATATTATTATCCCTCCTTGAATCTTCCAAAGCTTGCCACTCATCTTTATTCCTATTACTAGTGTGCTTTTTCGTTATTTTCACATAATTGTACAACATATATTTTATAGCTGGACATTTCCACTACAGTCGTTGTCAGTCATTCAGTTCTAGAAAATACTTCTTCCTTTCTTCAAAGTTTTTAAACACACCCTCTCATGCAGGGGTGGAATAAAAGAGGCTTACTAGTCCAAATAAAAATATTATTAACCCCTTCATTTATTACATATTTATACAATAAAAATGCCAGGTTATGAGTGTTTATTATTTTTTTAAATTAAAGACTACATTTTGTCTCTTTCTCCATCTTAATCTACTTTTCACTTTTCTCTTTTTTGTCTTTCTCTTTTCCTTTCTCTCTTCTCTACTTCTCTATTTTATCCCTTTATTTCCTTTTTTTATCTTACAATCTCTACCTGTCTCGCCCCCATTCTGTTTTTTTCCTCTTGTTATCCTACTATATAACAAAGATGACCGAGGGTGTTATTTTACTTGGGACATTTAATGTAGGAAATCTTAGGGGAAAAAAAAACCATTACTATAAGAGATATTAGCCATTAGTTCACCTATAAAAATAAGCACAATATCAATAAAATAGATTGAAACCTCATGCTAAAAGACCAGAGGCAAAAAGTAATTGAGGCTGAAATAAACTGAGGATGAATTAAACAGACATAATGCAAGGATTCTCCAGGCAAGCCTTGTAACTCCTGTTATTATACTTGTAAGTACTCACATATTCATCATGAATAAAATCACAGATCCCACTGCTAAGAGTTGAAAAGGTCTCTCTTCCTGTAGCTGAATTTACCACGCCAGTTGAAACAGGAAATTACATAAACAATCTTCAGTATAGTGAACTCTGCAGGATGTGGTAGGGCTACAGTTAGAGAAGCCCCACCAAGCATAATAATTAGCTGCTTTAGCACAGCCATTTTTTTCTACAATAATATAAATAGGACATTGGTGAGGCTAAATGCCTTCCAGCCCTGCCTGCACTGAAGGATAACAATTAAAGCCACTAGATGAAGATGCCCTTAATATTAATTATAGGAGAAAAGGCGAGAGAAAAGGGAGTCAGGATTGCATAAAAATATGGACAAGCCTTCACTGCTGTCTGATGGATTTTTTTTTCCTTTCAAAATGTATGTAGAAGACATTACATATGGTTAACCAAATAGACAGATACAGAACAATCCATGGTCCAGATATTATTAGATTGATCTTAAAAAAATGTGAACAGGTGGTTCTTATAGTCCATATGTGGTAGGTCCGAATTACCAAAGTATTCAGTATATTTATTAATGAATCAGTTTATCATACAGTTTCTATTTTTTGAAGATTTTAAGAACAACAATCAATTATTTTAATAACCGTCTCAAAGTCATGATATCGTCACTGCATTTTCACTGCATTTTGTATTATAATCATGAAGAATAAAGAATTGTTAGCCAGATACTTGTGAATCATCCCCAGGGTGCCAACCATTAACCTCTCTGATACTTGATCTCCCCTCTCATGAAAATACTAAGAAGTCTAACTGTCTCTCAACTGTACATTCAGCAGAAAATCAGAATTTCTAAGTGGGTATAGTATTTGTTGTTGTAGATTTGTTTGTAACATTAGTAAATAGCGTTTCCTGGTGATATTGAAGTTACACCCCTTGCAGCAAGGGTAACCATTTTATAAATATTATTATTGACTTCTGGAAGCATGTTTTTGTTTTAATTAGCCCATTGACATATTGGGGCATATGTATCAAGCTCCGTATGGAGCTTGATGCCCCGTGCTTCTGGCGAGCCTGCAGGCTCGCCAGAAACAGCAGTTATGAAGCAGCGGTCACAAAGGCTGCTGCTCCATAACCTGTCCACCTGCTCTGAGCAGGCGGAAAGACATTGCCACAATACAACCCGATCTAGTACGATCGGGTTGATTGACACCCCCTGCTGGCGGCCTTGTGAGCTGCTGGTGCAATGCTGAATACGGCGAGCGTATTGTTCGCCGTATTCAGCAAAGTCTGGCGGACCTGATCCGCACTGTCGGATCAGGTCCGCCAGACTTTGATAACTAGAGGCCAATGTCTCATTTGGAGATAGGCAAAATAGTGTGCAGGAGGTAAATCAAATTGGTCCTGTAGTTCCCTGAATGAACGGGTTGAGAACTTATCTTCTGACAATACTTGTAAGACGGATCATAACCCTAATGCATTCCATATTTGAAATGGTTTTGTAGTGAATACTACTGGGAAGTCTGGATTCCCCTGAAGGGGAAGATATTTAATAGCAAGTCAACAAAGGATAGCAGAGACTGTTCTTTAAAACTTCAAGCTTTATTCGTACATCAATTAAAAAGTAGCAGAGGCACCCTCCAGCAGGACATAAGACACAGATCCCACAGAGGACAAGCTTACGTGTTTTGGCTAAAAAGCCTTATTCATAGCTGTATTCCCTGAACCCAAACTACACCTTTAAAAAGGAGGCCTGAGCTCTCTCCATATACTCCCAAATACCCTCCCCCAGACTCCCTTCCCCCCACTTTTTTTGCATGTATATATGTATTTTTGTTCACCTGTGTAATATTGATCACCAAAATGTATTCAGTGGTGGTTCATTAACCTTTCCATTTTCATTATGACACAAGAATGGCAACTATTTTAATATCATTATCAATATTATTCCTTGTTTACTATTTATATGGGTTTCTAGAGTTTAAATGAACCATTTATAATAAGTCTCTATAAAATATGCATGACATTAATGTGTTAATACTTTGTGACACACCCACCCTTTTTTTAACCAATGGAGAGCTCAGGCCTCCTTTTTAAAGGTGTAGTTTGGGTTCAGGGAATACAGCTATGAATAAGGCTTTTTAGCCGAAACGCGTAAGCTTGTCCTCTGTGGGATCTGTGTCTTATGTCCTGCTGGAGGGTGCCTCCGCTACTTTTTAATTGATGTACGAATAAAGCTTGAAGTTTTAAAGAACAGTCTCTGCTATCCTTTGCTGACTTGCTTATTCATTGCCAGAATAAGCAGAGACTGTGGCTCCCGGACCTCAGCTGTGTTCCACTGCACCTGCATTATCCACATCCAGTATCGCTACCTCCGGTCTGTGTGTATCTTGATGGTGATTGGGTCTGACTCCGTGATTCCCTGCCTGTCATTGGCGGATGGGTTCCTGTAACGAGTGATGCCGTACGCACCTGGTTTGCGATTGGCCAGACTACCCACACACCTCCGGATCAACCCCTTGGCTATGAAGAGCAATTGGAGCTTCCACACGCTGGTTAATTTCGTTCCCCAGATGCCGAGGAAAAAACGCTATCAAGCGGTTTAGAGCAAGATGCTCAGCCGTAGATAAATACCGGCTTTAATTAACTTTTCTGCTTGACGTTATATTTGGTGTGACTGGGGTGAATCCCTTTTGCTTTTTCTATGATTGCTGCGAGTTGAATCAAGTGCTCGCTATACATGTGTATATCATTTCTTTATATCTGGACATTGATTTGCTGTATTGCAGTGTGCCTTCTACGATGTATTGACATTTTGAAGAAAAGGCATATTATTTATATTGTTATCAACTGAGGTTTAGTCCTCCCTTTGTTGATTACCAGCCTCTCACTCAGTGTTTCCGTACCCCTTTCTTTTTCAAGGTTATATTTTCTGCTCTGGTAGCACTAGGAATCATTGAGGTTGAAGTTGTGCTGGCGGGAGCAGATATGGTGGAAGGCACCCGATTTTATTCTCTAATGCTCATTGCATCAAGGGACTGTCAAGGTGGAGATGTGGAGAAGGTTTTTTCTACAGCTAAAAATAATTATTCCCTGGGACATTTGTTTGATGAAATGGAAAAGTTACTCATAAGGGAACAAAAGCTACAATGGGACATATGGACTATTAAGCGCTATTTAAAGTTGAAAATTTTCCCAAGGGGTCTAAGGATTAACAAATATCCCACCTTTGAAGTAAATGATAATGATATTGACTTTGTGAACTCATGGAATGATATTCTAAATGAATGCTCTGTGGTTAATGTTACTGTTGGTCACCTTTAAGAATGCGTCCCTTATATCAACAAGGAACGAAATTGATATTTTACAATCAGAAATGAATAACAGATTAATGGATGTTGATTATGGGAAATTTTATATTCTTTTACAGAAAACTGTGGCAGAAGTTAGAAATTCCATTATAGAGATCAAGCACTCTAAGTATGTGCGAGATCAATCAGATTATGATAATACCGTATTGTTCCGCATATAGGCCGCACCTGAATATAGGCCGCACCCTTAAAGTTTGGTGCCATTTTAAAGAAAATAAATTTTAAAGACAATACACACATTAATAGAACAGTAAAACAGTTTTAACACTGTTCCTTTAAATTACCGGTACATTGCTAATCTCCTTCTTAACATGCTATAATCATCCTCCTTAACTACGGTAACTAACAGTAATAATGGACCCTGCACCTACTACTGGCAATAGAAAAGAGTAGTGGAGCACCAGTTACCGTAGTTTAAAAAGCAAAACATCTTTATTGTTCCATAATCCATTTAAAAGGTGATGTGGAAAACAGCTTTGATAACGACCAAGTGCCGAAACATGTCAGCTGTATGAGCTGACTTCTATTTGGGACATTGACACCACTGTTTTTCCTGTTTTCCACATCACCTTTTAAATGGATTATGGAACAATAAAGATGTTTTGCTTTTTAAACTAACTGGCGCTCCGCTACTCTTTTCGATTGCTTATAACTTTTGGCCATACAGCACGGACCTTTTAACCCTGCAAGCACCACTAGCATTACAACGAGCCAATAGGAACTTGAGTCTACACCCGCCCCCCTACGTCTGATGAGGGTTTCATCCGGATTGGCTGAATATCGGGCCTGAAAGTCTGCCTGAAAGAGGGGGTAAATGAAGAGGACAGACTACCGGTATAAAGCCTCTCATATACTGTGCTAACGGATTGTGATTACAAGCTCAGGACTCGTTTGTTAATTTATGGGACATTAGGGCATTGTTTACCCGGAGCTTACAAAGCAGAGGAGATAAAAATGTCAAAAAAATACCGATTATAGGCCGCGCCCCGCATATAGGCCGCACTGCAACTTTAAAGGTAGAAATCAAGGGAAAAAAGTGCGGCCTATATGCGGAACAATACGGTAATTTGGTTTTTGTTTGGAATCGTAAGGATAGAACTACCCTTAGGAGACAACAATCATATAGGGGAAGAAATAGATCTATGAACAGACGAGGTAGAGGTAGCGGGAGAGGTGGTAGAGGTGGTAATTATAACAGCCAGTCTACTAATAAATCTGTTACTTTTTAAGATACTGATGCTGAATCAGGGGACGATTATTTGTCTTCTGGAGAATATTCAGCACAAGGGAATAGACAAGGGATCCTGAAGGTTAATAACTCAAGTTTGGGCTCAGGATCAGTCTCTCATACCATCCCCCAACAACAGTTGACTTAGCAGTAAGAACTAAGACAGCACAAACACAAGGTAGAGTAAATATAGGCTCAAAATATGTCTCTTCAGATACACAGCAGATACTAGATGTACCTAGCACACAAGATACCATTGAGCAGGTTTTTTCCATGCCCCTGGAGCCGAAGGGGGTGGAAGGAGCAAATGTGACACAGCAGGACAGGTATCAACTGAGGGGGAACAAACCACAATCAAAGTACAAACCCACAATGTAATCATTTTGTCAGATTATCCTTTAACTGAAGCACAACTAAGTGTTTTAAGTTTGGGTCTTGGTTTTGCACCTAGTTCCAGGTTTAACCTTTTTTCTACCATATTGGATGTCAACCGTTTAATACGGAATATAACTTTGCGTAAGCATTTCTCTCATTTAGATGATGACAGGTATGAAGAGCCTGTTGTTTTGTCTAATGATTATGAACCAACACAATTGGCACTCTCATTTAATGAACTTTGTGATGTAACCACTATGGATGACTTAATGCATGAAAATGCTTCATTTATTACCTCCTCAGAAGAGGTGTATTGTGTGAAGGGATATAAGAACCCCTCCCGTTTCTATCCTATACAAAACCGAGGTATCACATTAGAAACGTTCTATAAGAGAGTTGAAAATTATTTGCGTTTATTGAATTATACCACTAATGAGACTCCTAAGAATGTCACGTACAAACAGAGACAGGCTATTAGGGAGTTAAAGGGTAATTCCAATATCGTGATAAAGAGTGCGAACAAGGGGGGATCTGTGGTTGTCTTGAATAGACAATATTATGTTGATGAGGCATTACGCCAATTACATGATTATGAGACTTATGAGATACTCCCAGGGGATCCAACCACTAAATATCAAAGACAGCTGTCCCACTTACTTGATGAAGGTTTGGATAAAGGCATTTTTGACAGAGACACTTTTGACTATCTAATGGTGGACAAACCGGTGGTTCCCATCTTTCATCATTTGCCGAAAGTGCATAAAAGTACAATAAATGTTAAAGGCCGCCCGATTGTCAGTGGCATCGGCTCCCTTTTTGAACACTTGTCCGAATGGTTAGATGGGATCCTGAACCAGTTTGTAGTAAAACTACGTCGTTTTTTGAAAGACACCAAACATGTACTTAATTTGGTTAAGAATATATCGTGGGATACTAATGCACACTCTTGGTTGACCATTGATGTGACCGCTTTATATTCCTCGATTCCACACAGTAAAGGGCTTCAAGCCATAAGGTTCATCCTTGACAGGGATTCAGTTTACTCTTTGGAATTGAAGAATTACATTATACAGGTCACTTCTTTTCTGCTTACTCACAATTATTTTTCCTTTGAGGGGGTCTTTTATCTCCAGAGATGTGGGACCGCTATGGGAGCCAAGTTTGCTCCCTCATACGCCAACCTTTTCATGGGTTGGTGGGAGCGGTCTCACATCTATGGGGATATGGACCCCTTCAGGGAATTTATTGTTTTTTTACAAATGCTTCATCGATGATCTGCTGCTTATTTGGAGTGGACCCATGGGCACTATTGAACAGTTTATTCAATATTTGAATAACAATGATTGTGGCCTGTGTTTCACGTTTGAAACTGACACTAGGAGCATTCATTTCCTTGATCTGACCCTTACAGGTGACAATAAGGGGAGTATTGTGACAAATATCTTCAGGAAACCAATAGCGGGTAACACCGTATTACATGCTAAGAGTTGTCACCCCCGTCATGAACCGTATGCGGTGGCAAAAGGCCAATTTGTCAGGCTTAAATGTAATTGTACAGATACTGATACTTTTGAAATGGGATCTCTGTCTTTAAGAAATCACCTGTTGCAAAGAGGTTATCCACCTCATATTATTAATAGAGCCGAGAAGGAGACCAGGGCCCTTAGCAGAGATTCCCTGTTGCAGACTAAACAAAAATCTAAAAACAAGGATAGGCATGATGGTGTTACATTTGTTACAACTTATAGTGACCAGTATAATGAGATATGCAAAATAGTCAAGAAACACTTTAATATGCTAGCAGCAGATGATGGCTTGGTCAAATGTGTCAACAATGGTATCAGGTGTTCATATAGGAAATAGTTGACACTTGGCAACTTTGTCTCTCCCTCACAGTTACCCACTGAACCCTCACATGGTAGTTCTTGGCTTACCCATAGGGGCATGTTTAAGTGTGGTAGTAACAGATGTCGTCCTTGTGAGTCAGTGATTGTGTCAGATAGGTTTAAGTCGGAAGTCACAGGTGCCCAATTCTCTATAAAGTCCTGTTTGAACTGTAGATCTAACTTTGTCATATATATTCTGACATGTACTTCATGCCATCTTCAGTACGAAGGGTTGACCACTAGATATATCAACTCAAGAATACATGAACATTTGTCAACGATCACCATTGGTAAATCTAAAACTCCATTGGTTCAACATTTTGCTGATGTGCACGATAAATCAGATCGTACTCTGAGGTGGCAAGCCATTGAGAGGGTAGCACCCCCTAGAAGAGGAGGGGATAGGACTAAACTGCTAAGCAAACAAGAAATGTTTTGGATTTTTACTCTCCAGACGAAATTTCCGTCTGGCTTCAACTCAGAGTATGATCTGATAAACTATTGGGAATGACAACCTTGAGTTGATGATCATCTAGTACCTTATATCCTGATATCATCTATGCTCTCCATAATATGTAATCTGAGTACTACTTTTGAACAGTACGATTCTGTACCTATGATGTATATGCCCACTCTTTTAACTGACTAGAATTAATACGTCATTTGTGGGTGGCTTATGTGAAGATGGGTTATGTATATATTTATTTATTTATACATTTCTTTTGCTTTTTTAATCTCTGCAATGTTTTGTAATACTTTGGCTTGCTAATATGTCATGCCTAAACCCCGCTTCTACTTTGCATTAAAATAGTGCAAACATATGCAGATCATTTAATCTATATTCTATCTTATGTAAATGCCATTTGGATATATATTTATGTCCTTATTGAAGTTTTCATCATTTGCATATGCATGTATACATAACTATTATCTCATGGCCCCCCTACTGCCAAAATACTCCCAAATACCCTCCCCCAGACTCCCTCCCCCCCTTTATCTGCATGTATATATGTATTTTTGTTAACCTGTGTAATATTGATCGCCAAAATGTATTCAGTGGCGGTTCATTAACCTTTCCATTTTCATTGTGACACAAGAATGGCAACTATTTTAATATCATTATCAATATTATTCCTTGTTTACTATTTATATGGGTTTCTAGAGTTTAAATGAATCATTTATAGTAAGTCTCTATAAAATATGCATGACATTAATGTGTTACTACTTTGTGACACACCCACCCTTTTTTTAACCAATGGAGAGCTCAGGCCTCCTTTTTAAAGGTGTAGTTTGGGTTCAGGGAATACAGCTATGAATAAGGCTTTTTAGCCAAAACGCGTAAGCTTGTCCTCTGTGGGATCTGTGTCTTATGTCCTGCTGGAGGGTGCCTCCGCTACTTTTTAATTGATGTACAAATAAAGCTTGAAGTTTTAAAGAACAGTCTCTGCTATCCTTTGCTGACTTGCTTATTCATTGCCAGAATAAGCAGAGACTGTGGCTCCCGGACCTCAGCTGTGTTCCATTACACCTGCATTATCCGCATTCAGTATCGCTACCTCCGGTCTGTGTGTATCTTGATGGTGATTGGGTCTGACTCCGTGATTCCCTGCCTGTCATTGGCGGATGGGTTCCTGTAACGAGTGACGCCGTACGCACCTGGTTTGCGATTGGCCAGACTACCCACACACCTCCAGATCAGCCCCTTGGCTACGAAGAGCAATTGGAGCTTCCACACGCTGGTTGATTTCGTTCCCCAGACATCGAGGAAAAAAAGCTATCAAGCGGTTTAGAGCAAGAAGCTCAGCCGAAGGTAAATACCGGCTTTAATTAACTTTTCTGCTTGACGTTATATTTGGTGTGACTGGGGTGAATCCCTTTTGCTCTTTCTATGATTGCTGCAAGTTGAATCAAGTGCTCGCTATACTTGTGTATATCATTTCTTTATATCTGGACATTGATTTGCTGTATTACAGTGTGCCTTCTACGATGTATTGACATTTTGAAGAAAAGGCATATTATTTATATTGTTATCAACTGAGGTTTAGTCCTCCCTTTGTTGATTACCAGCCTCTCACTCAGTGTTTCCGTACCCCTTTCTTTTTCGAAGATATTTAGTAACCTTATGGTTAACTCTTACTCATTTACATATGTTACAACATGCTTGTATGGGCTGACCCAGTAATGGGTAACTCCCAACTTAGGTTCCACTTGTGACTGTGTCATATGCGGCAGCATGATTAGTGTCCAGGGTTCAACTACCTGCTTCTCTAGCTCTAAATTGGAAAAGGGATTTTTACCTGTCAAACAGTCTAGTATATATTTGGAACAAAAAAAGGGTATACAATAGGATAGTTACTTCCCTTTAGTTAGAACCACTGCCTTCCAAACAGTCTTTCTCAAAGCTGTATAAACGATGTATATTGGCAGATAGAGGCGCTGGTTCTAAGGGATCTCCAAAGGATTTTTCTCTATTTTTCACAATTTTCCCAGAAGAATTCTGTCTGTATAGAATAATATCAGATAAACGGCTCCACAGGTGGTTTCACAATCTTCCCAAAAAGGGGTTCTGTCTGTATCTGTGTTCAAAGAATATCACATTGACATAGTATGCCTATGCACTTTAATATATAAGTGCAGTATACTCACAGAATGATATCAGGCAAACAGCTCCACAGGTGATATCACAAAAAAAACAAAACAGCAGGTGATTTCACAAAAAACAACGATCAGGAAACGAAAAAAGTTGGCTTATTTTTTTTTATTAAATAAAATGTTTATTTTGCTTAATGCAAAAGCATTTCAACGGCTATACCGTCTTTTTCAAGAGCTATTTAAAAACTTTGTATAGCTTACAGAAAATCATATACAATGCCACATCACAGGTGGCCTTAAATACACAATCATGGGCGGTATCTGATACCTTGGTTGAGGTCAGATTTACACTCGATTTTAAAAACATTTAAAATAGAAAAACATTTAAAATAAAAATAAAAATAAAATAAATGATAAACACATTTTTAACAATTCATTTAAACAAATGTCTAAAAGTAACATTATTTAAAAGAAAAAAAAATATAAACCAATCCTAGATCATTGTATTTCTCAGTTCCCTTTCAGGTTGTCATCTGTGTGCAAGTTCTCAACCAGGTCTGTTTCTGTATGGCTTGGTCACATGATATTATTCGTCTAATAGTGTAACGGATAGTTGTTGGAAAATATATTCAGGAAAAAGTCCATATTGAACTAAAGCATTAAAAGAATTTGGTTTTTTTTTCGCCAAAAAGAGAAAGACACATTGGTTAAATTATTGTATTTAAAAAGTCTTTTAAATAGATACAATGATGTTGTTTAATCGATACAATAATGTTGTTAATTTATATCAAAATATATCCTCTCCTTCTAAACATTATAAAATCGAAATATACATTAAGATATAAATCCCCATATGTATTATATTATATTTATATAGGAGAGTTGCTACTTCATCTATATTGTCCTATATTGTATGTAAAACATCAATTTTATACATTTAAAAAAAAAAATAATTAAACATCATGTATTTTATCTTATCTTTTCTATCTATATTGTTTACAGAAACTAACAAACATTTCATGTATATTATTATCCTATCTTGTATGTATTTTATTTCGCAAAACATCCATTTTATACATTAAATACAAAAAAATAATTAAACATCATGTATTTTATCTTATCTTTTCTGCCAAAGTGTCTGTTGTTTACAAAATGTAAACATTATGTATATATTTTATCTTATCTTTTCTGTCAAAGTATCTGTATAGTGTTATAAATTTAAGATTTGTAAATTATATAAAGTGCATTATATCTTATCTTTTTCAAATGTAAATTTTAAATTTAAACAAAGGCAGCAATCTTTGTATCCTTATTTAATCCCCACTGTGCATAAGTTTTAAGTGCATGTATCAATTTAAGTTCTCTTTGATCTAACTCTTTTGATATTTGGCCCCCTCTCCAATGCACCTTAACTTTCTCTATTCCCAGCCACAGAAAATTTTCCTTCTTAAAAAACTGACAATTATTACAATGCACCGGTATACCATGATCTTCATGTTCTTTCTCTATTTTAATAAAGTGTTCTAATATCCTTGTCTTAAGGAATCTTGAGGTTCGTCCTAAATACTGACTTTTGCACCCACATTGTAGCCGGTATACAACATTTTTTGTTTTACATATTATAAACTCTTTTATTTCATAGACCTTTCCTGTAACTGATGAGGAAAAAGTTTTGTTTGTCCTTTTAGTGTAGTTGCATCCCTTACATCTCCCACATGTGTAGAAATCTACTAAATCATTAATTTGTATTGTTTTTTTTGGCCATCCCTTTTATCATAGAAGGTGCTAGTTTTTGTTTTAAATTATGACCTTTTCTAAATATTATAGTAGGTTTTGTTGGTATATTGGGACCCAAAATTCACCATCCCTAAGGATATGCCAATGTTTCTCTATGATTTTTTTTAATAGCGAAATGTTCATTATTAAAAGTTGTTACAAATCTTGGGAAATTGGACATGGGATTATTCCTCTTAGTTTGAATTAGGAGATTGGATCATTCTCTCCCTCTTACATCCAATCTGTCTTGCTCTAATATGTGATTATTATACAATTTTTCCAGAAATCTTAGAGCATGATTGATTGGTTATCATAATCCTCTAAATTGCTACAATTTCTACAGATTCTTAGAAACTGGCCCTTAGGCACTGCTTTCAGCCAGTTAGGATGATGGCAGCTGTCATGTTTATGTGTTGGTGTCACATTCTTTAAAGTAAGTTTTGCTATATATCATATTATCCTTAATATATAGTATTAAGTCTAAAAAATTAACTGTGCAGGTATTATATTCGGGAGTTAGGACAATAGACATGTCATTACCATTAAGTTTTTCTACAAAAAGGTTAAGATTGGATTCTCCTCCCTTCCAAATACATAGCACATCATCAATATATCTATGCCAGGACACCAGGTCCGCGCCAAGCTCAGGGCCATGCCAGATGTAGTTATTTTAAAAAAAATCCATATATACAATGGCATAACTTGGCGCGAACCTGGTGCCCATGGCAGTACCACATATTTGTAAATAATGTTTATCATTATACCAAAAGAAATTGTGATGTAAAATAAAATCTATAGCTCTTATAATTAAATCTAAGAGACTGGGTTGTAAATTTGGATCATTAGAGAGCTTCCATTTTACCGCCTCAATACCTTTTTGATGATCGATAATAGAGTAGAGGGAGGTAACATCCATCGTTAACCACATAAAACTATCTTCCCAAGTGATATTATTTAAAATTTGTAAAACATGTCTAGTATCTTTTAAATATGATTTTGCCTGTTGAGCATATGGTTGAAGGAAATAATCAATTAAAGCTGATAGGTTGGAGGTAAGTGAATCAATGCCACTAATAATAGGCCTACCTGGTGGTCTGGTGGCATTTTTATGGACCTTGGGAAGAAAATAAAAAATAGGAGTTTTTGAGTCCTCCTTATATAGAAAATCAAACTCTTCTTTGGAGATGAGTTTCTGGTTCTGTGCTTCTAATAAAAGATTGTATAATTTAGAAGTAAATTCTTTTTTGGGATTATTTTTTAATATTGTATATGTTTCGGGGTCACCCAAAATTCTGTTTGACTCTTCCAGATAATATTCTCTATCCGTAATCACTATCCCTCCAACCTTGTCAGCCTCCTTGATGATGATATTTTCCCTTTTATTTAAATGATTTAGTATATCAAATTCTTTTTTACTTAGATTGCAATTTTTATTTTTCCTTGGTAAATTTTCAATATCTCTCATCAGCATTCTAATAAAAACTTCAATATTAGGACCTTTGCTGTAGCTGGGATAGAATCTCGAGGTATTTTTAAATTTATTCCTAGGGTTGTCTGTCTGGGCTGGAGTGGGGGGATTATAGACCGGTATGGGTTGTTTAGCATAGAACCTTTTAACAGTTAAATTCCTAATACATTTTTGTGCATCAATGAATAATTGAAATGAATTAAATCTCTGGGTTGGAATAAATTTAAGTCCCTTTGAAAGTATCAGTTTCTGGTGATGTTCTGTTCTTAGTGGGGAGTACCTGTTGAGGTGTATCCAAGATTCTCGGTGTGAATGTGTCCTTTCTTCTCTGTGTCTGGGAAAGTGGTTTGTATTGTGCTTGTGCATCCCTGTATGTGTTTCCCTTCTTAGTGGGCTCCTCTTTATATAGTCCACTTTGTATTTCTCTTTTTTTTCCTTGTTGATAAAAGGGGAATTATTAGAATAAGTCAGATAATGTGGTTTATATGGTGCATAATGTGAGTTGTGATCTTGTGTATTATTAGTGCTTTTATATGTGTTTTTAGTAGGTGAAGTGTGTCTCATATGATGAGGTCCATATCTTGAAAAATCTTTAGATTCATTCCGATAATGTGAATGTGTAATGTTATATTCATCCCTAAAGTGGATTTCTTTTTGTGGCTTATCATAATTAGGCTTCAAAGTGTGAGGTGTGTTCTTATTATATGTTTCTTTATGGATATATACTTGAGGTCTCCCTCTAGTATTATTATAAGATTGTTTTTGACCAGTAGAGGCATTTTTCTGCATATTTTTCTGTACATACTGAGTACCCAACTGAAAGTCCTCACTATCTCTAAGGTATTTTTGATATTTGATGGAATATATACCTAGTGCCTGTGTAATCCTATATGCTCCGGCTGTCTTGACCTCTAGCTGTCAATAAGGATCTCTAAGAATATATGGATGTAGCCTGAGCACCTCAACTAGAAGTGGGCTAGGATGTAAATAGGTAGTACATGTGTATTTATTAATGACAATAAATGTTAACAGTTAAAACAATTAAAACAATAATTAAAACAAAAGTTTAAAACAATAAATAATTTGCAATAAGCAAAGGTACCTATGTGGAATATTCAAAAAGTACATTAACATGGATCCATGTTTATCAACATAAAAAAAGACTGGTAAAATGTGACAGTAGACAATCTTGATAATAATATGTGAATAAAAGCTATATATACATATATACTGTATATACAGTATATGGAAAAAGCACCACTAAAGAAAGTACCACTAAAGCAGTACTACACCACCTTGGTACACAAATGGGACACTAAGCGCCCAGCGGGGTCTTAGCCGTGGTGTAGTGAGAAGTCACAAATTGTTCCTCAGTTGAGTGTAATTTGTAATCCCAGGTTCAGTGAAAAAGTATGATGTAGAATTTCCAAGCATATACTTAGGTAGAGTCCAATATAGTTATGTTATAGATGATCCCTCATTAGTGATGGTGTAGGAGAAAAAAGGGGATGTGACTGAAAGCTCACAAAATAGGCTTACCAGATGCTTGGTCAATGCTTTTCGGTCTCTCACAGGCCTTTTTCAAGACTCAGTCTGGAAAAAGGCCTGTGAGAGGCCGAAACGCATTGACCAAGCATCTGGTAAGCCTTATTTCTATATCTATGTCTATTTTGAGCATCCTACACTATATTGATTATCTTTCACAGATAAATCCAGCTAGGAGCAGATCGTTCACAGATAAATCCAGATAGGAGCAGAACATCCACTAAAATCTCTGGATTTCCACCTGTGGTCGCAGCACTAACCCTGCAGCACCCAACTGCACTAATCCCGCAACACCCAACTGAACCTTGAGAATAATGTTCCATTCACTAACTTTCATCACTTAGACTTATATTGCACCTACGAATGTATTTATCCTAACTTCAACACATTTTTTCATCTTTTTTCATCAATGGCATCTTTTGGCAATTTCTGCTTAAAAAAAATTCATATTTTTTCACATTTTTAAATTTTTATCCTTTGTTGAATGATTATCTTTTTTTCTCTCACTATTTTGCACTATTTTTTGAGCTTTCAGTCACATCCCCTTTTTTCTCCTACACCATCACTAATGAGGGATCATCTATAACATAACTATATTGGACTCTACCTAAGTATACGCTTGGAAATTCTACATCATACTTTTTCACTGAACCTGGGATTACACATTACACTCAACTGATAGGAACAATTTGTGACTTCTCACTAAACCACGGCCAAGACCCCGCTGGGTGCTTAGTGCCCCATTTGTGTACCAAGGTGGTGTAGTACTGCTTTAGTGGTACTTTCTTTAGTGGTACTTTTTCCATATACAGTATATATATATATATATATATATATATATATATATATATATATATATATATATATATATATATAGCTTTTATTCGCATATTATTATCAAGATTGTCTACTGTCACATTTTACCAATCTTTTTGTATGTTGATAAACATGGATCCATGTTAATGTACTATTTGAATATGCCATATAGGTACCTTTGCATATTGCATATTATTTATTGTTTTAAACTTTTGTTTTAATTATTGTTTTAATTGTTTTAACTGTCAACTTTTATTGTCATTAATAAATACACATGTACTACCTATTCACATCCTAGCCCACTTCTAGTTGAGGCACTCAGGCTACATCTATGTATTTTTGATATTTATTATCTCCCACTCCTTCATCAAATTCCTTTGCTTTTTCTTTTTTTTTTTTTTTTTTTAAATATTTTTATTGAGGCAAATAATGAAACAGTACAGAGCATAGTAACCACAAACATAGGCCCTTAACCCGTAAGGGCAATTGTCAAAAGTATATAACTCTACCAATACAGTAAGCATGACATGTCATATTTTGAATCATTAATGAGAACTTACATTTCAAAAACAATAAGTGTTATAGAACAAATCGTCAAAGATAATGTATGCAATTGTAGTGCTTCCTGTGTGGTTAAAAAACAGAAAAACTGACCTCAAGTTTTTTAGATAAATCACATATAGGGCCCTTTTTGGGTCCTTCAGATTATAAACATATACATATATTATTGAGAAGTCTATCAATCATAACTATAATGCAGGACTCTTATGTAATATTTAGGGGGTCATCGATGGGATCTGTGTCCCTTAGCTTAATAAATAAGCTCCAAAAGGGGGGGGGGCGGAGCCTGGTAATATAGAAACAGACTAAAAACAAAGATTATAAGACAGTAGAGTTGGACTTGGACTAATACTAGGAATGTATGTGGGGCTGGGCAAATTTCTCTAACCTTAACATATAGAATCGTCTTTGCTGCAAAATTGTGGTACCTACTGGTTATTTAACAGAAATCATCTATTATACTAACTGAGGGCTAAGTGTTGCCAGATACAAAAAAACAATAAGGCAGTACAAGAACCTGCACATGTTACCCCACAGTACAAAGAAAGTTTGCTGTCACCCTAACATTAATTAAACCCTCCAATAGCATAGAGAGGATTGTAATGCGGATATTATGTCACAGGAGGAGTTCTTGGGCTGGTAGAGAAATGATATAGGGCTAACTATGATATCTCCCCTCAGGGGTTGATGTCACCACTGGACGAAGCTGGACAAGGGAAATGGGATATGACCCACTCTCTCTCAAGAGTGGGAAAGGATGAGGGGAGATATCAATAACGTTGGGGAATTAATACACTCTGAAAAAAACAGAACGAAGAAAATAGGAGTTAACATAATATATTATATTACTCTCGTGTGAACAATAATAACAGCATTCTGGGTGGTTCCTTGTTAAGCTAAAAGAGTTGTCGTCTATGGATTGACTTATTTATTAATTATAGTCACACCTAAGGTTACACTTCATATACATAAGGATTGAGGTACTGACAGCTATCAGTATGTAAAGATAGCCATTAGGGCAACTAAAAATTGTAAAACTATAGGAATTCTTATGGAAAATTATAGTTATGGTCAATACTGCACCATCTCGGCCGCTGACGGCGCAGCAAGACAATATTATTTGCCAACACCCTGGCTTAAATATATTATCCCTCTCCTTTAGGTCATCCTAACTGATTATAATAACAGTTAGTCAGATCTCCATCAATAACGTTTATCTGATATATTACTATCATATATATAACTATTTAGGGGAAATAGTATAAGCGGACAACATATAAAATAATAAAAACATAGAATTTAAACAACAGAAACAGAACCCTATATAACTAAATACGGCAGTGCAGCTATATATAAGACCAAGTGTGTACTGTCGGATAGAGAGACATTTTACATATGGCTAGTTGGCTAATTAACATAAAAAATAATTACTGCATTGTATCAGCACAATAACAAGATAGTGACTCCACTGACAATAAAGGGCATATAGAATAGTAAGCTTTAGCACTATATATTATTTGGACATGTATCCCTATCATCTAAAAGCTCAGCTCATGGTAAATGTGAATTGGGCATGGTGTCAAATAGTAGCATATAGTACGTTAAGTATATTGTCCCATCTAAGACAGTCGCCATCAGTACATGTAGCTACATTCTAGGTCTAAGCTTGAGGGTAAATACAGCAGCGTATATAAAACATGCAAGGCAGAGCAATGATCAAGTGTTCAGCGCAAAGCCCATTGTCCCAAAAGACAAAATCTGCAGTACTGGGAGCAGGTAACCTGAGTTCTTTCTGCCCGTCCCTAGTATAGTAGAGTTACCAGAATATAGTGGACTGTATACATAGGATTGAAGCCGTTTTATTGTCACAGTCCAGTCTCTAAAATCCGTTACCATACTTGTTCAGATTGCACTCTCAAGACAGTCTAGCCCATACAAGGTAGCATAGCAGATCCGTTGTAAAGTGTGGGACAAATGTATTACATTGGTATAGATTGTCATACTCATATCCATCACTGTATCCAGCTCCGTGTTTGTCACTGAAGATCTCTCCCAAGACGCAGAGGGTCTCCGTTTCTGACTGGCATGCTTATCTTTCCGTCCGATCGAATCTGCTTGTCCCCTCCACAACAGGTACTTTTTTACACATGCCTGTGGCTCCAAGTGCTTAGCTCCGGGGTCTCTCCGCATGTTCAAGACAGGGTTAGCCGGGAGTCGATCAGATATCAGTGGAAGTAAAAAAGCATCAGCATGATCCACTAGCCTCACCTCAGTAGCCCGCATTCCCTCCCAGTCTATGCACCCAACACCATCAATCTGGGGCACGCCAAATATACAGTCTTTAGCGTGTGAGGTCCGGTCTGGCAAAAGCGCTCCCAGCATTGAAGCTGCAGCTTTCCCATCTGTTTCCGTAGCGGTAGCCACGATATCCAAGGGAGGTATGTCTGGTGGTACCAGAGCTTGATAAAACTGCTTTATTACCGTGGCAAAGTGGTGATGGAGGGTATCCTGCAATTTAGCCTCCCATGAGTCGACTGTAGCTGCAATTCCCTTGTAGGCAGGCATATTGTAAAGGTTAAATTAGCAATATAGTTGTGTTGAGTAGATCTACGGATAGGCCCCAGCCACGTGGTCCAGCTTCAGAACCTAAACAGGTCGCTAAAATGTAAGGACGCCTTGAAATCTAAGAGTCTTGAGAGGTATATCTTCTTAGAGATGTAACAGGGTAAAATGTATGTCAATTTTCCCCAAAATAAACAAAACAGCCTTGATAATGTAAAATAGAGCCAGGAGCTCTTCACAAACACAACCTGCTGCTTCGGCTGTAGACTCCACCCCCCCTTTGCTTTTTCTTTTATTGTATCAAATTTATCTTTACATTTTTTGTTATGTAAGTGATTACTTATATCATTCTCTAAAGAGTTAATTTTTTTCTCAATATTTTTTAGTTGTATATCTTGCATCTCATACAAAAGGCTAACTAACTCCAAAGAGCACTTGTGCAAAGCGGCATTCCACTTATTCATGAAAACTTCATCATCCATCCCAAATGCTGGTATTTTAAAAACTCTAAGCCCCCTAGGTACAATGCTTTCATTCAAATATCTGCTTAGGAAGGTTACTTCCCACCATTTCTTTGCCTCCTTGGTATATAACTTTTGAAGCCTAGCGATGGAGGCTTCCCATTCAGAATCTTTTGTATTTTGTTATATATTTGGCTTGTGATGCCCAATTAAAGTATTCTAAATTAGGGAGAGTAAAACCTCCATTAAAGACACTCGTCGTTAACTTAGGAAAATTAATTTTATGTTTCTTATGCATCCAAACAAAATCAAGCATTAAAACCATAAAACCGGAGATCGGTATTATGTAATATCTCTGGTATCATCTTAAAAAGGTAGAGAAGCTTATGGAATAATATCATCTTGATTAGACCTATTCTACCTGTAATCATCAGATTAAGTTTGTCCCAGTGAGAAATAACATCACAAATATCTTTAAAGGCAGATCTGTAATTATATTCATACCAATTACATAGATCATGAGTGAAAGTTATCCCTAGGTATATAAAGGTATCAGTAATTACTTTAAAATCATAACCCAACGGTACTGTAGTAGAGTCTAGGTTTTGCCAAACTAACTCAGTTTTTTCTGTATGAAGTTGGTAACCAGATATTTGACTAAAATTCTAATTTATATCCATTACTTTTGGGATGTAAGCGTGTGCCCTTTGAATATAGAGGATCATGTCATCGGTGAATGTTGATAAATTATTAACGACGTTTCCTATATGTAGACCCTCCGTGTCTTGTCTTATCTTAATGGTTCAATGAATAGGTCAAATAGAAGCGGAGACAGGGGACATCTCTGTCTTGTGCCTCTTTGTAAGGAGAATGTAAGGGGGCCTCTCCATTTATTGTAATATAATCTTGTGGGAAATGGTATAAAATCTGCACCGTAAGATGTCAAACACACTAACAGCGCTAATAAAATCAATTAAACGAAAAAAATGATGTCAAAAATAAAATATTTTACTTTGTAAAAAAGCATTGAAGTGTAATATATTACAAACAACGCAACAAGGCATTATCCATACCAAACAATTGGAGAGGTGTATACAATCTAGTGACTCTAGACAAAATGGAGATACAAACTGAGTAAACAGGGATCTCTCTCCTTTACGATATTGTATGTGTGGTAATAGATAGGACCATAAAGATATACATTAAAAAGCGGTAGACAAAGCACAATTTAAAACTAAATAATAACAGAGTAAAAAGCGAAATAGCAGCAAGCCGCAGCTTACTGGTCTGGCCAGACAAATATTACTGATACTCACTACGCGTTTCTGGGTCATGCCCCTTCATCAGGTTAGGGTAAGTAAGATGTGATCAGAGGTTAAAGTTTTAACTATTTTGTTATCACTAGTTTCATTTCGCTTTTTGTATTTTTCCCATCTAATAAATTTCAAACTCATATCAGACAGGGAAAGGATAAATTTAAAATGTTGTCCTTTTTTGCAAATCATATAATTTCTATCTGGTAGGTTAGGTCCCAATAGTGAGTCCTTTTTAAGTAAATGCCAGTGATTATTTATGGTTTGTTCTATCATATTTATCATGGCAATAAGTAGTTAACATTTAGAATAAGTAGTTAACAATTAGTAAAGGTTCCTTCAAAATCATTCCCAGCAATAACATTACCATCCGAATGCCTAGATTTAGAGTTCTGCGTTAGGGTTAAAAAGCAGTGTTAAGGGGTCCTAATGCTGCTTTTTAACGCCCGCTGGTATTTAGAGTCAGGCAGGAAAGGGTCTACCGCTCACTTTCTTTCCGTGACTCGAGGCTACCGCAGATCCCCTTACGTCAACTGCGTATCCTATCTTTTCTATCGGATTTACCTAATGCTGGTATTACGAGTCTTGAAAGAAGTGAGCGGTAGAGCCTCTACCGACAAGACTCCAACCGCAAAAAAAAGTCAGCAGTTAAGAGCTTTATGGGCTAACGCCAGAACATAAAGCTCTTAACTACTGTGCTATAAAGTACACTAACACCCATAAACTACCTATGAACCCCTAAACCGAGGCCCCCCCACATCGCAAACCCTATAATTAATTTTTTTAGCCCCTAATCTTCCGACCGGACATCGCCGCCACCTACATTATCCCTATGAACCCCTAATCTGCTGCCCCTAACATTGCCGACACCTATATTATATTTATTACCCCCTAATCTGCCACCCCCCCAACGTCGCTGCCACCTACCTACACTTATTAACCCCTTGTCTGCTGACCGGACATCGCCGCCACTATAATATATATATTAACCCCTAAACCGCCGCACTCCCGCCTCGCAAACACTATAATAAATTTTATTAAGCCATAATCTGCCCTCCCTAACATCGCCGCCACCTACCTACAAATATTAACCCCTAATCTGCCACGCCCAACATCGCAGCTACTATAATAAAGTTATTAACCCCTAAACCTAAGTCTAACCCTAACACCCCCCTAACTTAAATATAATTTAAATTAAACAAACTAAATTTACTATCATTAAATAAATTAATCCTATTTAAAACTAAATACTTACCTATAAAATAAACCCTAATATAGCTACAATATAACTAATAGTTACATTGTAACTATTTTAGGATTTATATTTATTTTACAGGCAACTTTGTATTTATTTTAACTAGGTACAATAGCTATTAAATAGTTAATAACAATTTAATAGCTACCTAGTTAAAATAATTACAAAATTACCTGTAAAATAAATCCTAACCTAAGTTACAAATACACCTAACACTACACTATCATTAAACTAATTAAATAAATTACCTACAATGATCTAAACTAAAATACAATTAAATAAACTAAACTATAATACAAAAACAAACACTAAATTACAGGAAAAAAAAAATTGCAATAAGTTTAAACTAATTACACCTAATCTAAGCCCCGTAATAAAATAAAAAAGCCCCCCAAAATAATAAAATGCCCTACCCTATCCTAAATTACAAAGTAATCAGCTCTTTTACCAGCCCTTAAATGGGCTTTTTGCGGGGCATTGCCCCAAAGTAATCAGCTCTTTTACCTGTAAATAAAAATACAATACCCCCCAACATTACAACCCACATACCCCTACTCAAAAACCCACCCGACCCCCCCTTAAAAAAACCTAACACTACCCCCCCTGAAGATCACCCTACCTGGAGCCGTGTTCACCCAGCCGGGCACCGATGGGCCAGAAGTGGACATCTGGAGCGGCAGAAGTCTTCATCGGATCGGGCAGAAGAGGTCCTCCAAGCGGGGCAGATGTCTTCATCCAAGCGGCATCTTCAATCTTCAATCAACCGGAGCGGAGCCATCTTGAATCCATCCGATGCGGAGCCATCCTCTTCTTACGATGTCCTAAGTCCGAATGAAGGTTCCTTTAACTGACGTCATCCAAGATGGCATCCCTCGAATTCCGATTGGCTGATAGAATTCTATCAGCCAATCGGAATTAAGGTAGGAAAAATCTGATTGGCTGATGCAATCAGCCAATCAGATTGAAGTTCAATCCGATTTGCTGATCCAATCAGCCAATCGGATTGACCTCGCATTCTATTGGCTGATCGGAACAGCCAATAGAATGCGAGGTCAATCTGATTGGCTGATTGGATCAGCCAATCAGATTAAACTTCAATCTGATTGGCTGATTGCATCAGCCAATCAGATTTTTCCTACCTTAATTCCGATTGGCTGAAGACATCTGCCGCTTGGAGGACCTCTTCTGCCCCAATCGGATGAAGACTTCTGCCACTCCGGATGTCCCCTTCTGGCCCATCGGTGCCCGGCTGGGTGAACACGGCTCCAGGTAGGGTGATCTTCAGGGGGGGTAGTGTTAGGTTTTTTTAAGGGGGGATCGGGTGGGTTTTAGAGTAGGGGTATGTGGGTGGTGGGTTGTAATGTTGGGGATGGGTATTGTATTTTTATTTACAGGTAAAAGAGCTAATTACTTTGGGGCAATGCCCCGCAAAAGCCCTTTTAAGGGCTGGTAAAAGTGCTGATTACTTTGTAATTTAGGATAGGGTAGGGCATTTTATTATTTTGGGGGGCTTTTTTATTTTATTAGGGGGCTTAGATAAGGTGTAATTAGTTTAAACTTGTATTTTTTTTATTTTCTGTAATTTAGTGTTTTTTTTTGTATTATAGTTTAGTTTATTTAATTGTATTTTAGTTTACATAATTGTAGGTCATTTATTTAATTAGTTTAATGATAGTGTAGTGTTAGGTGTATTTGTAACTTAGGTTAGAATTTATTTTTACAGGTAATTTTGTAATTATTTTAACTAGGTAGCTATTAAATAGTTATTAACTATTTAATAGCTATTGTACATAGTTAAAATAAATACAAAGTTGCCTGTAAAATAAATATAAATCCTAAAATAGCTACAATGTAACTATTAGTTATATTGTAGCTATATTAGGGTTTATTTTATAGGTAAGTATTTAGTTTTAAATAGGATTAATTTATTTAATGATAGTAAAGTTAGCTAGTTTAATTTAAATTATATTTAAGTTAGGGGGGTGTTAGGGTTAGGGTTAGACTTAGGTTTAGGGGTTAATAACTTTATTATAGTAGCGGCGACGTTGGAGGCGGCAGATTAGGGGTTAATAATTGTAGGTAGGTGGCGGTGATGTTAGGAAGGGCAGATTAGGGGTTAATAAAATTTATTATAGTGTTTGCGAGGCGGGAGTGCGGCGGTTTAGGGGTTAATACATTTATTATAGTGGCGGCGATGTCTGCAGATGTCGGCAGTTTAGGGGTTAATAAGTGTAGGTAGGTGGCGGCAAAGTTTGGGGGGGGGGCAGATTAGGGGGTAATAAATATAATATAGGTGTCGGCGATGTTAGGCGCAGCAGATTAGGGGTTCATAGCTATAATGTTGGTTGCGGCGGTGTCCGGAGCAGCAGATTAGGGGTTAATAATAAAATGCAGGTGTCAGCGATAGCGGGGGCGGCAGATTAGGGTTTAATAAGTGTAAGGTTAGGGGTGTTTAGACTCGGGGTTCATGTTAGGGTGTTAGGTGTAGACTTAGAAAGTGTTTCTCCATAGAAAACAATGGGGCTGCGTTAGGAGCTGAACACTGCTTTTTTGCAGGTGTTCGGTTTTTTTTTCAGCCACCTCAGCCCCATTGTTTCCTATGGGGAAATCGTGCACGAGCACGTTTTTCCAGCTTACCGCTACCGTAAGCAACGCTGGTATTGAGGGTTGAAGTGGAGCTAAATTATGCTCAACACTCCCTTTTCTGAGGCTAACGCAGCCATTCAGACAACTCGTAATACCAGCGTTGTCTTAAAGGTGCACTGGAAAAAAAAGGCTCGTTAGCACCGCGGGTCTTTACCGACAAAACTCTAAATCTAGTCAATGGTTTTAAAAAAAAGTTTATTTCTTGTGCTTATCTCAGATTTACCTTCTAGTAGTTTTTTCCGATCCAACTTGAGTACCTCATTTATATTATTTTCCAACAGGGATGTTTCAAAACCCTTTTGATAGATCTCCCTTTTAGCATTTTGGTCTGAGAAAGAAAATCAGATACATTGGTACAATTTTTCCTTATATGGGTGAATTATCCTTTTGGTATATTTTGAAACCATTTTTTATTGTGACAGCTATTAATATTAAGGTAAGTATTCTGATCAACTGTCTTGAAATAAGCTTTTGTTATTATTCTATTACCCTCACTTATAATTTCTAAGTCCAGGAACTCAAATACGGCTAGATTACGAGTTTTGCGGTATGAGTGAAAAAGCAGCGATATGGCTCTTTTTCCCTACCGCTGCTATTACGAGTCTTGCAGGTATATCTGTCCCGCACACTTTTTTGGCCGTAACGCAACGTAACTACCGTAGCTTTCAAAAAGTCCTTTTTCAATGGGACTTCCACAGTGCCGGTATTACGAGTTTGCCTGTCCGTCCAAAAAGTGAGCGGAACAGCCTATAACGTCAAGATCCGTACCGTAAACTGAAAGCCAGTAGTTATGACTTTTATGCTACAAAGCCATAACATAAAACTCATAACTAAAGTGCTAAAAAGTACACTAACACCCATAAACTACCTATTAACCCCTAAACCCCTCCCGCATCGCAAACACTAAAATAAAATTATTAACCCCTAATCTGCTGTCCCTAACATCGCCGCAATCTACATTACTGTTATTAACCCCTAATCTGTTGCCCCCAAAATTGCAGCCACTATACTAAAGTTATTAACCCCTAAACCTAACCCTAAGTCTAACCCTAACCCTAACACCCACTAACTTTAATATAATTAAAATAAATCTAAATAAAAATGACTATCATTAACTAAATAATTCCTATTTAAAACTAAATACTTAGCTGTAAAATAAATCCTAAAATAGCTACATTATAACTAATAGTTACATTATAGCTAGCTTAGGTTTTATTTTTATTTCACAGGCAAGTTTGTATTTATTTTAACTAGGTAGACTAGTTACTAGATAGTTATTAACTATTTACTAGCTACCTAGCTAAAATAAATACAAATTTACCTGTAAAATAAAACCTAACCGGAGTTACACTAACACCTAACCTTACACTACAATTAAATAAATTACATTAATTAAACACAATTAACTAAATTAACCCATATACTGGGTCTATTAGGGATAAGGTATCAAAAATCCACTTTAATTTAATTAATATCGGGTGCAGACCCTGTAAATAAATATATTTACAAATTTTAAGGAAGAAAATTTGAAGAGGACTGTGATACACCTTTAAGGTGCATCCCGCCCTGAATAGAGAACCTCCCTTTAAAAGGGGTTGGGTGCTGATCATCAGTGCCTGAAAATTTTGTTGCTTACTTGTGAAGCTCACTCTAAGCTAAGATCGTTCTTTTACTTTATTGTTCTACTTCTAATTGTTTCATTTCAAGTTTCCTCCTAGGACTTTCACTGTGTTTATCTTAAACAGTGATTAGGAGTTCTACTATTGTAATTGTACTCTCCATTGAGAGACTTATCCGGATTGCTCCTCTTCCCGGTTTGGGCCGGCCGGATCTACTTTCACTACCGCGACCGGAAGTCGCACTCGCACCGAAGCCTCTGCAGCATCAGAGCTGTCTGTGTGTGAGTGCGTGAAGATCAAAGAGAACTTTATCCTGTCATATTGCAACAAATGTCTCAAGAGCTGACATATTAAACTACTTAAAGTTTCTATATACAGTACTTCTCTTGGCAATTCAGTGTAAACCCAGCCTGCTTACATTGGTTTTCAGAGTTATATTCATCATAAATAAACTGACTCACATTTGGAGTAAACAGGCTTTTACAAGAATTAATCTCCTGTTTAATTTCCTAAAGAGTTACAATTCCAATAATTAACACACTCCTAACCAGATCCATCACATAATTTTCAGGCCACAAAGTGTTAATTGGAATTGTGACTAACCATGACCCCTGAGGAAATAGAAACCCAATTTAATAGTATAGAACAAAAACTTGATTATTTGGCACATGCTTTAACTGAGGTGCAAGCAGAAAATTTAGCCATTAAGACTGTACTTAAAGATTATATGGCTGCAAAAAGCAGTGAGGTACCTGAACCACATATACAGTACCCTCAACCTTTCTCTGGTAAGAGACAAGAGTTTAGGGATTTCAAGACAGCCTGTCACTTGCTTTTTTCTCTGCGCCCACGTACATACCACTCAAACCGTATAAAGGTTTGCACTACCATATCTTTTTTACAAGGAGAGCCTAGGACATGGGCAAACAGGTATTACGAAAATAATGATCCCATACTGGATTCCTTACCAGATTTTTTCCAGGCTATGGCTAATCTGTACGAGGACCCAGACACCCAAATCTTAGCAGAAACAAAACTGCGCTCCCTAAAACAAGGGAAGCGGACAGTGGAGGAGTATACTACTGACTTCCAAATGTGGGCAGTAGACTCCCAATGGAATCAGATCAGCTTAAAAAATCAGTTTAGGCTGGGCTTGTCTGAGACTCTAAAAGATGAGCTCTCCAGACAGGAACTACCAGATAGTCTCTCAGGCCTAATAAAACTGAGTACAACAATTGATAGAAGGATCAGAGAGAGGCGTGCAGAGAAGGCCTCATACGATTACATACCAAAAAGATCAACCACTTACACCACCCACGCAGAGAGATCCCCCATCAGCCCCGTGCCCATGGAGATCGGAGTTATAAAAGGTCCTCTCTCAGAGGAAGAAAAAACAAGGAGAAGACTGGAAAACCTGTGTCTGTATTGTGGAAAAAAGGAGCATAATGTATCTAATTGTCCACTTCTTCAAAGGCAAAGGAAGGGTAAGCAAAAGAAACCTCTTAACATATACCATATAACAGAAAATGTACAATTGACTTTGATTCTCTCGTTACAGTGGGATCAGGAAAATATCCAGTGCAGGGCGTTGATTGATTCTGGTGCTTCCGGAAACTATATTGTAAATAATAAAGTTCCCCTTGTGTGCAAGCAAAATCCTGTCTATGTCAAATCTATTGATGGAACCTTAATCAATAGGGGTCCAATTACACATCAAACCATACCTCTACTAACCACAATAAAAGAAGGACACACTGAGTATGTTACCTATGACGTCATATCCATTGCCCTTCATACTATCATTTTAGGGTATTCTTGGCTGCAAAAACACAATCCAGAAATAGATTGGGTACATTCGCAACTTAAGTTAAAATCTAACTATTGTTTGACTACTTGCTTTCCCCAGAGTGATATTTCCATCTCTGCTGTGATGGAGGTTGTTCCGGAACTCTATCAGGATTTGGCAGAGATGTTTAATCTCGTGGAGGCAGAAAATCTGCCTCCGCATAGGACCTTTGACTGCCCAATAGATCTCATTCCAGGGGCGGTTATACCCCATGGAAAAATTTACCCTCTATCTCAAAGTGAACTAACATTTTTAAGAGCGTATCTTGATGATAATTTGAAAAAGGGGTTTATTTCACACTCTACATCCCCTGCAGCTGCAGGGATGTTTTTGGTAAAAAATAAAGATGGCACTTTGAGACCAATAATTGATTATAGAGCCTTGAATGCTGTAACTGTCAAAAATAGGTACCCACTCCCATTAATACCCGAATTGATAGAACGTCTAAAGGGTGCCACTGTATACACGAAATTAGACCTCAAAGGATCCTATAATCTCATACGAATAAAGGAGGGAGACGAATGGAAGACCGCTTTTCGTACTAGATATGGGCTCTTCCAGTATAACGTCATGCCATTTGGTCTTAGTAACGCCCCGGCAACGTTTCAGCATTTTATAAATTAAATCTTTCATGATCTACTGGATACATGCGTTATCATCTATTTAGATGATATATTCATTTATTCTAAGACGCAGCAAGAACACGAGAAACATGTAAGATGGGTCTTAACACGGTTGAAGGAACATAAATTGTACGCTAAAAAAGAAAAATGTCTGTTTCATGTTAATAGAATTAAATTTTTAGGGTATATTATTACCCCTGATCAGATACAAATGGATCCCGAAAAAATTTCGGCAGTAATGCAATGGCCAATTACCTCTACTATCCGTGCACTTCAAAGATTCATAGGTTTTGCTAACTATTATCGAAAATTCATTAATAATTTTTCAGATATAGTGAAACCATTAACCCTTCTTACCAGTAAAAAGCAACGATATAAATGGACTGAAGAAGCCCAGAGAGCATTTGATGTTTTAAAACAAAACTTCAGTTCAGCCCCTTTATTGCATATGCCAGATCCGCAGTTACAATATATTGTGGAGGTGGATGCCTCCACTTCAGGAATTGGGGCTGTTTTGTCCCAATACAACAGGGAAAAAACAGTGATATCTCCTGTTGCCTATTATTCTAGAAGGTTCACCTCTTCAGAGAATAACTATGGTATAGGTGATAAAGAATTACTGGCTATAAAGGTATCACTAGAACAGTGGAGACATTTATTGGAAAGCACTAATGAGCCATTTTTAATTTATACCGACCACAAGAACCTCCAATATCTTCAGCAAAGTAAAACCTTATCAGCAAGACAAATGAGATGGTCTTTGTTCTTAGACAGGTTTAACTTTTTGATAACCTACAGACCTGGGGTACTAAACACAAAGGCTGATGCCCTCTCCAGAGTTCATGAGCAAACTCCTGTAGAAACTTTAAATCCCATTATTCCTCTTGAAAAATTCATAGGTATCTTAACTCCTATTGAGATAAGAATCAAGCAAGCCTTAAAGAAAGAACCTATTCCACCCAAGTCTTGTATGAAAGATACTAAGACTGGATTGTTCTATCATAACACCAAACTGTACGTACCTAACACTTTAAGGAAACAAATTCTCCATCACACTCACGATATACCTTTGGCAGGTCATAGCGGAATACAAAAAACTATAGAAAGAACTAGAAGAACATTTTGGTGGCCACAAATGGATCAGTCCATACATAAGTATGTTCAGTCATGCGACACCTGCGCTAGGAATAAAATAGACCATAAAGGTCCGATAGGACTCCTATCTCCTCTGCCTGTTCCTGATAGACCCTGGGAAACTATATCTATGGATTTCATAGTAGAATTACCCAAATCCCAAAATTACAACACTATTTTAGTAGTAGTGGATCACCTAACTAAGTTAGGACACTTTATACCATTAAAAGGGTTACCAACAGCCTATAGTACTGCTAAGACTTTTATAACGCATATAGTGAAACTACACGGGTTACCAAGTAATATAATAACCGATAGGGGTACACAGTTCACTTCTTCTTTTTGGAGGTCTTTATGTAAAAAATTACACATAAACCCTAAGTTCTCTACTGCTTTCCACCCCCAGACTAACGGGTTAACTGAAAGATTGAATCAAACCTTGGAGCAGTATTTGCGCTGCTATATAACTCACCAACAGGATGATTGGGTGACATATCTCCCCATGGCAGAATTTGCTTATAACAACTCTGTTTCATCCACTACCAAGGTATCACCTTTCTACGCAACATATGGGTTTCATCCCACAACCATATCGTTATCCAATATTGAAGTGAATTCCCCTGCAGCTATTGATTATTCCACTCAATTACAAGAACGATTAGATACAGTGAAGTTACACCTCTCTGAAGCTAAGACCACACAAAAACATTATTATGATCTACATCACAGATCTGCTCCTAAGTATCAGGTAGGGGACAAAATCCTATTATCCACAAAACATCTTAGGTTACGAGTACCCACAAAGAAACTGGCTAATCAGTTTCTAGGTCCTTTTGTCATTGAAAAAATATTGAATCCTTCAACTGTACAACTGACGTTACCTGCACATTACAAGTTTCATCCAACATTTCATGTGTCACTTGTAAAACCATATCAAGCATCTAACGTCTCTAACACACAAGAGACTGACCCTATCCTGATAGATAACCAAGAGGAATTTGAGATCGAAAAGATACTGGATTCTAGAATGAGGGGTGGTCAGTTGGAATATTTTCTGAAGTGGAAGGGATATGGTCCTGAAGAGAATACCTGGACAAGGGGCACTGAGGTCCACGCTCCTCGTCTTATCCGTGCTTTCCATCGTCGTTATCCTCTTAAAGCTTCTCCCACTGGTTGAGGGGGAGCTTTGAGGGGGGGAGTGTGTGATACACCTTTAAGGTGCATCCCGCCCTGAATAGAGAACCTCCCTTTAAAAGGGGTTGGGTGCTGATCATCAGTGCCTGAAAATTTTGTTGCTTACTTGTGAAGCTCACTTTAAGCTAAGATCGTTCTGGTACTTTATTGTTCTACTTCTAATTGTATCATTTCAAGTTTCCTCCTAGGACTTTCACTGTGTTTATCTTAAACAGTGATTAGGAGTTCTACTATTGTAATTGTACTCTCCATTGAGAGACTTATCCGGATTGCTCCTCTTTCCCGGTTTGGGCCGGCCGGATCTACTTTCACTACCGCGACCGGAAGTCGCACTCGCACCAAAGCCTCTGCAGCATCAGAGCTGTCTGTGTGTGAGTGCGTGAAGATCAAAGAGAACTTTATCCTGTCATATTGCAACAAATGTCTCAAGAGCTGACATATTAAACTACTTAAAGTTTCTATATACTTCTCTTGGCAATTCAGTGTAAACCCAGCCTGCTTACATTGGTTTTCAGAGTTATATTCATCATAAATAAACTGACTCACATTTGGAGTAAACAGGCTTTTACAAGAATTAATCTCCTGTTTAATGTCCTAAAGAGTTACAATTCCAATAATTAACACACTCCTAACCAGATCCATCACAAGGACACAGTAGTGTTCTCTCCAAAATAGACAGGGATTTCAGCACTCCTTATAGTAGGCAATTATTTATTTAAATATTTAGTTCAGTGTACACATTTGTAAGAATAAATTTAGGAATAGGTTTTCCAGGCCTCTATGTAACCAAACAACTTCTGGGTCCCCTAAACCAAAGCCACACAAAATTGTTGTAAATAAAATAAATTTATTGGTGCAAACAGAAAAAAGAAAAAATCAAGGAATCACCTACATTTAAAAATACATTTTGTACATTAAATGCATAAATAAAGCTGGCCAGCTCACTCAGGTTGATAAGATGCAGATAAATACCTAAAAATAGTCTGCTGAGTTATTAGGCAACACCCCTACCAGTGGGTAGCCCTGTATATCAACAGGAATCTGCTACCATGGATAATAGTGGGGATCCATGCGTAATCACTCATTAAGTGCACAAATGAAAGTGGCAACACCTATCTCAGAGGGTAACCCAAACAGGCTAGAGAGGCTTGTTTCCTTGAGAATAACCATAGGATCTATGCCAATTACTTATGTGCTAAACTGTAACATTGTAATCAAAAATTACATGCTTTACATTTTACACACTTATATTGAGAAAACAACACCCTGACTAGAGGGTAGCACCAATATTAAAAAAGGTTCCGGCTACCTTAGTACTATATAGGGATCTATCTATCTCTAATAATAGATGTGTAATCACAGCAATGATAACAAACACATATATAATGCAAGCAGTATAGATTGTATAAGAGATATGCTAGTAGGGCTTTCCACATCCGCTATGATTTAGTTCAAAGCATAAGTATTTTTGCTTAAATGCATGTTCCAAACAGTACATTCCATTACAGACTCGTAAGTCCATGAATACATTACAACTCACTTTTATGCGCTTGTAATCCTCCACTTTTAAGGCTGATGAAAAATCCGGGTGCGGTGCCTGCTTGCTGCTGTAGTTAGAAGAGCTGTGTGCTGCATCAAGTATCAATCAGGAGCTGGTTCTCAGCTGTGCAAATGACGTCACATGCCAACGGCCGTTTCACCCCCCATGTGACCAAGTGTCATTGGGGCTTCCTCAGGGCATATTACACATCTATTATTAGAGATACATAGATCCCTATATAGTACTAAGGTAGCCGGAACCTTTTTTAATATTGGTGCTACCCTCTGGTCAGGGTGTTGTTTTCTCAATATAAGTGTGTAAAATGTAAAGCATGTAATTTTTGATTACAATGTTACAGTTTAGCACATAAGTAATTGGCATAGATCCTATGGTTATTCTCAAGGTAACAAGCCTATCTAGCCTGTTTGGGTTACCCTCTGAGATAGGTGTTGCCACTTTCATTTGTGCACTTAATGAGTGATTACGCATGGATCCCCACTATTATCCATGGTAGCAGATTCCTGTTGATATACAGGGCTACCTACTGGTAGGGGTGTTGCCTAATAACTCAGCAGCCTATTTTTAGGTATTTATCTGCATCTTATCAACCTGAGTGAGCTGGCCAGCTTTATTTATGCATTTAATGTACAAAATGTATTTTTAAATGTAGGTGATTCCTTGATTTTTTCTTTTTTCTGTTTGCACCAATAAATTTATTTTATTTACAACAATTTTGTGTGGCTTTGGTTTAGGGGACCCAGAAGTTGTTTGGTTACATAGAGGCCTGGAACACCTATTCCTAAATTTATTCTTACAAATGTGTACACTGAACTAAATATTTAAATAAATAATTGCCTACTATAAGGAGTGCTGAAATCCCTGTCTATTTTGGAGAGAACACTACTGTGTCTTCTTCAAATTTTCTTCCTTAAAATTTGTAAATATAACTAAATTAACCCCCCCCACTAAATTACACAAAATAAAAAAGAAATGATCAAATATTTAAACTAATTACACCTAATCTAATAGCCCTATCAAAATAAAAAAGCCCCCCCAAAATAAAAAAAAACCTAACCTACTATAACTACCAATGACCCTTAAAAGTGCCTTTTGCGGGGCATTGTCCCCCAAAAAATCAGCTCTTTTACCTGTAAAAAAACATACAAACAACCCCCAACAGTAAAACCCACCACCCACACAACCAAACCCCCCAAATAATATCCTATCTAAAAAACCCTAAGCTCCCCATTGCCCTGAAAAGGGCATTTGTATGGGCATTGTCCTTAAAAGGGCATTTAGCTCTTTTTCTGCCCAAACCCTAAGCTAAAAATAAAACCCACCCAATAAACCCTTAAAAAAAACTAACACCCCTGAAGATCCACTTACAGTTTTTGAAGACCGGATATCTATCCTCAACGAAGCCGGGAGAAGTCTTCATCCAAGTGGCAATAAGTCCTCAATGAAGCCGGGAGAAGTCTTCATCCAAGCGGCAAGAAGTGGTCCTCCAGACGGGCAGAAGTCTTCAGCCAGACAGCATCTTCTATCTTCATCCTTATGACGTGGAGCGGCTCTATCTTCAAGACATCCGGCGCGGAGCATCCTTATCTTTCCATGGCTCTTCCAATCAGAATTAAAGGTGAAAAAATCCTATTGGCTGATCCAATCAGCCAATATGATTGAGCTTGCATTCTATTGGCTGATTGGAACAGCCAATAGAATGCAAGCTCAATCCTATTGGCTGATTGGATCAGCCAATAGGATTGAAGCTCAATCCTATTGGCTGATTGTATCAGCCAGTATGATTTTTTCACCTTTAATTCCGATTGGCTGATAGAATTCTATCAGCCAATCGGAATTCAAGGGACTCCATATTGGATGACGTCATTTAAAGAAGAATTCATTCTGGAAGAGCCATGGAAAGATGAGGATGCTCCGCGCCGGATGTCTTGAAGATGGAGCCGCTCCGCATTGGAAGGATGAAGATAGAAGATGCTGTCTGGATGAAGACTTCTGCCCATCTGGGGGACCACTTCTTGCCGCTTGGATGAAGACTACTCCCGGCTTCATTGAGGACTTCTTGCCGCTTGGATGAAGACTTCTCTCGGCTTCGTTGAGGATGGATGTCCTGTCTTCAAAAACTGTAAGTGAATCTTCGGGGGTTAGTGTTAGGTTTTTTTAAGGGTTTATTGGGTGGGTTTTATTTTTAGCTTAGGGTTTGGGCAGAAAAAGAGCTAAATGCCCTTTTAAGGACAATGCCCATACAAATGCCCTTTTCAGGGCAATGGGGAGCTTAGTTTTTTTTAGATAGAATTTTATTTGGGGGGTTTGGTTGTGTGGGTGGTGGGTTTTACTGTTGGGGGTTGTTTGCATTATTTTTTTTACAGGTAAAAGAGCTGATTTCTTTGGGGCAATGCCCCGCAAAAGGCCCTTTTAAGGGCCATTGGTAGTTTATTGTACGCTAGGTTTTTTTTTATTTTGGGGGGCTTTTTTATTTTGATAGGGCTATTAAATTAGGTGTAATTAGTTTAAATATTTGATCATTTCTTTTTTATTTTGTTTTATTTAGTGTTTTTTTGTTTGTAATTTAGTTAATTGTTAGGTGTTAGTGTAACTCAGGTTAGGTTTTATTTTACAGGTAAATTTGTATTTATTTGAACTAGGTAGTTAGTAAATAGTTAATAACTATTTACTAACTAGTCTTCCTAGTTTAAATAAATACAAACTTACCTGTGAAATAAAACTAAAACCTAAGATAGATACAATGTAACTATTAGTTATATTGTAGCTAGCTTAGGTTTTATTTTACAGGTAAGTATTTAGTTTTTTACAGGTATTAGTTAGGTAATGATAGTAATTTTTATTTAGATTTATTTTAATTATATTAAAGTTAGTAGGTATTAGGGTTAGACTTAGGGTTAGGTTTATGGGTTAATAACTTTAGTATAGTGGCAACATTGGGGGCGGCAGATTAGCGGGTTAATAAGTATAATGTAGGTGACAGCAATTTTAGGGGCGGAAAATTAGGGATTAATAAGTGTAGGTAGGTGGCGACGACATTGGGGGCGGCAGATTAGAGGTTAATAAGTGTAATGTAGGTGTCAGCGATGTTGGGGGCGGCAGATTAGGGGTGTTTAGACTCAGGATTTATGTTAGGGTGTTAGGTGTAAACATAAGTTTTCTTTCCCCATAGGGGTGTTAGGCTTTTTTTTTAGCCGGCTCTCCCCATTGATGTCTATGGGGAAATCGTGCATGAGCACGTAAAACCAGCTCAAAGCAGTGCTGGTATTTCAGTGCGGTATGGAGCTCAATTTTGCTCAAAGCTGCAATATTGCCTGCTAACGCCGGGTTTATGAAAACCTGTAATAGCAGCGCTATAGGGAGGTGAGCGGTGGAAATAACTTGCAAGTTAGTACCGAGCCACTCTTACTGCAAAACTCGTAATCTAGCCGATTGTTTGTTGCCTATTTTATGATAAAAAATTAGACCTAAATTATTATTATTGAGATGTTCTAGGAAAACGTTTAGGAAGTGATGTCTCCATCCAAATTAGGAGCACATCATCTATGTATCTTCTGTATATTATCAAGTTCTTTACATATTGTGTCCAGGCATATTTATTTTCCCAATTTACTAAAACAATGTTTACATAGCTATGGACAAATCTAGTCCCCATAGCTGTACCTTGTATTTGTTTGTAAATTTTTCCATTGAAAGAAAAGTAATTATTTTCAAGGATAAATTTGATACTTTTTATTAGAAACTCTCTCTGGGTATGTGTTGGAAAATCATATTCTGAAAAGTTTTTCTTCTTTCTATACCTTCTTCGTTATTTATTACTGTGTATAGAGATCTAATATCAGCTGTTTTAAAATACCAAGATGGACCCCAAATAATATCTTCAAGAATTGTCAGAAGTTCTGTACTATCTTTCAAATAGGATGCAATTTTTGGGACAAGAATCTGTAAAAAAAAAAAAAAAGATCTACATATAGTGATAAATTTGAAGATATACTACCAATTCCTGAAATTATCAGTCTCCTAGGAGGGTTCAAGATATTTTTATTTATTTTGGGGAGATGATATAGGATTGGGATCCTTGGTTCTCTTATCAAAAGATAATTAAATTCTTCCTTACAGATTGCTTTAGTTTATAATCCCAATTCTAATATTTTTTCAAGTTCTATAGTAAATAGTTTGGTTGGATAATATCTAATTAATTGCTAACTATCTTCATCATATAACAGTTGGAGGGCCTCATCTCTATAGGTGTCAGTATCTTGTATGACTACCCCTCCTCCCTTATTTGCTTGTTTAATCACAATACTATCATTATTTTTAAGTTCATTTTTTCATTTTAAGTTCATTATTTTTAAGTTAATTAATCACCTTCCTTTCATATATGTTGAGGTTATAATATCTACTACTTCTTTCATCATTTTTTAACTTATCTTTTTTGATTGGATCTAAACTTCTCAAATCTTGTGTAGTTAGAATGTTGAAAGATTCTAAGAATCCGCCTCTATTATGTATATGTTTGAATTTAGAAGGTTGTCTCAAACTAGTATATGTGAAAATGTATTTTAAATTTTGCACCGCTCGCATGAAGAGACCCCGTAATCCCAAACGTTTCCAGAATTTTTAACAAATGGTCCCAAAGTATTTTCTCAAATGCTTTTTCAGCATCTACCAATAGAGCACAAGCCACTGGTATCACCCATTCATAACTCTCCTTTCTGAGCTTCCAGTAATGTGTAAAAATACATTGTAGTTTGTGTATATTTTGTACTGAGGATCTTCCTTTGACAAAACCTGTCTGATCATTATGAATAACGTCTGGGAGAAAAAGAGTCAACCTATTCACCAGAATCTTAGTGAAATCAGAGTTTAGGAGGGATATTGAGGGGTACAATTCTGGGAACAAAGGGTCCCTACCCGGCTTGTGAAGTGCACTAATGTTCACTTCAGCAAATCTCTGTGAGAGTGTTATTTCTCATTTAATGATCTTATTATACAGATGGGTAAAAATACTAGCTATTTCAATTTTAAGTATTTAGTCGAATTCCCCTGGTAAGCCGTCTGGCCCAGGTGCCTTTTCCAAAGGCAAATCTTCCATGCCCTTTACCACTTCATTTTCATATATAGGATCATTTAGAATCTGCAAGCGGTCTTTTTGTAGTGATGGTAATGTTAAAGCTTGCCAATATTTAGCTTTTAACATGGGATTAATCTCTTGACTGTGGTATATTTTCTGATAATACTCACTAAACACTTGTTGGATACCAGCAATTTCAGTATAAATTGTGTCACCTTCCTTTAGAGCTGAAATCGTTTTTAGCTAATTTTGATATTTTTCCAAGAAATTTTACTGTCCTGTTTCCGAATCAGTAAAACTTAGCTTTAGTCCTTACAAAGGCCCTGTTTGAGGACTGTATAAGGAATGTATCCATAAGAGTCTCAACATCATCACCTCTCTTAACACAGTTTCCCAGTACAGTAATGTTTCATTTAGGTGTTGGGCATTTAAAGATTTTTATGCGTTCCATTCTCCTAAAAGGTGTTTGCGTAAGTTAAGATCATGATAGAGATAATAACGAAAAAAAAGGTCTGGCACTCAGTAATCCTCAGCAATCCTCAGCAAATTAAAGTTTAAATCCCATAAATCGCTCAATTTGAAGAAAGTCTTAAATTTGAAGAAAGTCTCTTCAATTAGAGATTATCCCGTGAACCTCATTTCAAATTATCCTTGGACTCCCTTGGCTTTGTAAAATCTACTGGTTAAGGGGAAGATGTCTGCCTCGAGTACAGACAGGTAAATATTCAAACTTGTACTTTATTACTATATGAACATAAGTCAGGCACATATGTCATGCACCGGGGTACAATGTAAAACAAGCAGAGAAGAAGCACGACAGCCCTACGCATCATACACGTTTCATGCCTTTGGAATAGAAAACAGTTAATCTTGGCTGTTTGGGGGGAAAGTTCTACACAAAACATTTATTCCTAATCTATGTAAGTGGATTAACTTCTCTTTCTTCTTAGAAAATAGCTCCAATAAATCCCAATAATGTTGAGGGACAAACTGGGATGAGTCATAGGAATTGCCAATTTGACAGCCATTGACTTGGTGTTCCATAGACTTTCCTTTTTATATAGAGAACTCGAGGCAGACATCTTCCCCTTAACCAGTAGATTTTACAAAGCCAAGGGAGTCCAAGGATAACTTGAAATGAGGTTCACGGGATAATCTCTAATTGAACAGACTCTTGATGATCAGTTCCTATTATCAGATGTACTGCCTGAGTCTGGTTAGTGACTAGACCAGTACCTATAGGTTTTTGATATAAAAATGTTAATGGTACCTTCTGTTTCTTGGCTAGTTGGTTCAATAGATTTTTACTCTGTCTCCAGAGTGCCTTCTCTGTTCCTGTCCTTGGACACAAAGAAGGTGTTAAAAAGAGTAAACTGGACGTATCTGCTTGAAGTGCTTGAAGCACCAGGCACAAAAGGTGATTTTTGTATGGCACTCTTAACAATTTATTTTAACCCCACAGCATTTGTAAAGATTGCAGGATACAAATCTCAGATCATCAACATTAGAAATGGTACAAGACAGGGGTACACTCAGTCACCCCTGTTATTTGCCCTGTGTATCTGGCATCTTGCTTTGGCTATCAGACATAACTGAAACATTGCAGGGATTAAGGTGAGAAATAATGAATATAAGATAGCTCTATTCGTGGACGACATAATTCTGTCTGTTACAAAGCCATTATTGTCTCTTCCAGAAATAAATTCTATTATTTAAACAAATTAAGAAGCGACCGTGATATAAATCACTGGGATTCTATAGGAGGCGCTACAGAAATAATGAATAAGTATATTAATACAAAAACACTATATAATATAAATCCCTAAATGGGCAAGTGATATAGTGATAAAATATAATGATAATACAAAGATAATACAAAAAAATTATAATATAAAATAATATAATAATATAAAATAAAAAACTGGACAAGCCAGATATAGAAAGTCCAACAGGTGTCCTCGGACGTCCCAGAACTTGATAGGCCGCTCTCTGTCATCACCCAAGAGGATGATGCACTTCTATGATGATAAGACAAAGACAAAAACAGAGGCGCCACATGTGTAGGTCAATAAAGATAAATAAATCCAGATAGCAGCAGAATAAGGGTACTCACATAGGTAGCGGCACTCTATTGTGCCAACAGGTGCAGGCTGGTATTCTACAGCAAACCAGCTGGCTGTGTGGAAGATCCCCACCGGATGCGTTCAGTGTTGGAATTCTCTGCCTGCAGGGCCTCTGAACAATACCCAATGGCAATACTTCCCTTCGACTGGAACTGCAGGTGGAATGGAGAGAGGGGCTAGACTGCCCTAAGGTTACTGATATGGAGACAATCACGCCAACACCAGACTTCCTTCCTTTCCTGATCCACCCAGTTGTTGCTGTAATTATAAGTAATTTTATAATAATCTATGCCGAATAATGGATGCAATTCAATAAAGACCCTAATTAGCATAGTGTAAGTAATTGTGTTGAAATTGCATGATCAGATCTGCGTTAAATAGTGTCGATCGTGACTAATGTATATTGCCGTGGAAGTAAACAAATCTAACATGTGTTTCAAAGTTAACCAATGGTGTGGCCCCATTTTAGGGGCTTGTCCTTGAGTCTTAACATCAGGCATTCGAAGTAATATCCGTTGCTCCTGGCTTCGAGAGAAGCGGAAGTGACATAAGGTCACGTGATTCAAGTAACCCTTAGTTACGGGCTTCAAACAATACAAAAGTGACGTGTGATCACATGACCGCAAGAGCCCGTATGTAATCGGCTCTACGCGATCATTCAAAGAATTAAAGCAGAAGAAAAAGACAAAGGCTCTTGCGGTCATGTGATCACACGTCACTTTTGTATTGTTTGAAGCCCGTAACTAAGGGTTACTTGAATCACGTGACCTTATGTCACTTCTGCTTCTCTCGTAGCCAGGAGCAACGGATATTACTTCGAATGCCTGATGTTAAGACTCAAGGACAAGCCCCTAAAATGGGGCCACACCATTGGTTAACTTTGAAACACATGTTAGACTTGTTTACTTCCACGGCAATATACATTAGTCACGATCGACACTATTTAACTCAGATCGGATCATGCACTTTCAACACAATTACTTACACTATGCTAATTAGGGTCTTTATTGAATTGCATCAATTATTCGGCATAGATTATTATAAAATTACTTATAATTACAGCAACAACTGGGTGGATCAGGAAAGGAAGGATCTTATTGGATAATTTTTAGGAAGGAAGGGGAGGGCATTTGTTCATGAGGTTACTGAGCCCTATTTAAAGGGCATCTATACACATATAGAGCATACAAGCCTGAGGAAACGGGGTTCTCCCGAGAAACGCGTAGCTACTATACTCTAGTTTAGGAGATTGATATTCACACACCCAGCTGTAAATTGTTATACCTTTGGTATTTTTATTCTGTATAATAAAATACTGATTTTAACTTTTACATTAGTCTGGTGTTGGCGTGATTGTCTCCATATCAGTAACCTTAGGGCAGTCTAGCCCCTCTCTCCATTCCACCTGCAGTTCCAGTCGAAGGGAAGTATTACCATTGGGTATTGTTCAGAGGCCCTGCAGGCAGAGAATTCCAACACTGAACGCATCCGGTGGGGATCTTCCACACAGCCAGCTGGTTTGCTGTAGAATACCAGCCTGCACCTGTTGGCACAATAGAGTGCCGCTACCTTTGTGAGTACCCTTATTCTGCTGCTATCTGGATTTATTTATCTTTATTGACCTACACATGTGGCGCCTCTGTTTTTGTCTTTGTCTTATCATCATAGAAATTCTATTATTTACAAGTTTGCAGCTATATCTGGATACAAATAAATTAAAGCAAATGCAAAGCTATAAGTACTCATTTTCCTCACTTTACTAAGAAACTTCTTGACACTGAATTTTAATTTTAATTGGGCAAAACCTGCACTTAAATATTTAGGGATTCAGATCTCCAATAATGTATTGTCACTATTTAACCTTAATTATAAACCCTTATTCCCTAACCTAAGAAGCTTACTGAACAAGTGGAATAGATACAATATTTCTCTCTATCGCCACACTGTAGTCACTAAAATTAGAATTATATCTAAATTATATATTTTCTGCTCCCTGCCTGTTAGCATTAAACTTGATTCTGTTCGCCAGTTACCAAAAGATATTATTACATTTATCTGGAGGGAACAAAAACCTAGGATACATAAAACAACGTATTATGGTCCTCTTACGACTCCAGACCAGGACACCCTTTTAGGGGTTCTAAAGCCACTTCATTAATCACATTAGATACAATTTTTGACAAGACTATAGGAACCGACTGGGCTAATCGAGGCCTTTATAGGATTTCTGATGTCTTAAATGATGGGGCCCCCCTTACCTTTACCCAGTACAAAGAATTAGATCCTGAAGACAAATCTCATTGGCACCACTACTTACAGTTAAAATCTCGCATTAGGGAGGTAGTAAACAGTAAAACCAAAGAACCTAAATCTTACATAGAACATTTATGCTTAACTAATCAGAGACTCAAAGGGGAATCTTTAATCTTTATGCTCTATTTAATGATTTAAACAGAGACACTAAATTAGCATTTATGACTACAGGGGAGTCAGATTTGAACATTGACAGGTCAGGGGAAACTCTGAGAAGGAAGACTGTATTTTCATATTGTGCAAATCTGGAGGAGAACTACATTAAAGTGACATATCACCGGTACCTTAATCCAACAAGACTCCACTCTAAGAACAATCAATATGAAAAGGGATGTTTCAGCAGATGCAGAGCCAGCGGAACATATTTTCATAAATTGTGGTCATGTCCCTTTATATCAGAAATATGGACTCAGACCAATTATTAGGTGTTATTCTCAATAGAACTCTCACGCTAATCCCTGAACAGGCTCTGCTACATGAAACAATAAAAAATATTCCTAAACATGACAATAAGATAGTAGCGATGATCTGCACCAAAGTAAGAGTTTGCATTGACACATTTTTGAGATTATAGAGCGTAAAATAAACTATTATTTTCAGATGAGCAGTCCATCAGCTGATATTTTAGATAACAATTATCAATTCTTACAGGGGTGGGAACCCTGGATTATGTATGTAGAAGCAAAAACTTGAAGATAGCTACTAGGTTGATTATTGGTTAGTCACCCACTTCTGATACTATGCTACTTTTAGTGAGAACTCTAACTTAAAAAGCTGGGCCCCGTCCAAAAACATACGTTTTATAGAGGATCCTGGCTAACCTGACGCCATTTCAGAACTAAAGCTATTCATCCCTGTCAACAACTAGTTGTGTCTTGCCAACATTTTCTAAATGTGTCTTTGAGTGTTCTAGATAACCTGAATATTTATTGTTTTCATACTGGTTTAGAGTTATTATGCACTCTGGTGACCATTGAAAGGTGTATTTTATTTGTATGTCATATGTCTATTGGTCACATACCTTATTGCAATTTATCAACTACTCTTTCACTTTCATTGTCAAATGCACATTTAACCGTCATGTACCTTGTTAAATTTAATAAAATTAATAAAATTGGTTTCAATAAAAAAAAAGTTTTGAAGCCTAGGATAGTAGCTTTCTGACTGGTTTATTTTGCATGATTTAGTTTAATTTGGTAGGAGTTCAGTTCAAGAAAGTTTCAATTTCGGTAAGTGCTTTTGTAAACTCAGTTTTGTTGTAATTGGTTTAATACAAACTCCTGGGGCACAAAAAATCATCAAATGGTCACATGGGAGCATTTCTCGACTCTAATGCGATATAGTCCTCAGATTATTTTTTATTTTTTAATGATAGGTAGCAGAAAAGTTTTCTTCTAGATATTTATTTGGTTATACCTGTTACATTAGTCTAAAATTTGACCTTCTAAAATGTTTTACATAAAATTTTACTAAGAATTATTTTAAAATTGATCTGTTTTACTATTTAGACTTTAGTTTAAAGTTTTCTAACTAGTAAGCCCAAATATTTAGGAGCCAAGGTACATGCAAATTAATATGTGGAGGTAAGGATATTTTTTTTTAAATAAAGTGTGACATTAGGTTACGTAAGGGATAATTGAAGTTGGGCAATTTAGATTCTTAGGTATAATCTTGGGCAGAGATTGAGGGCCCATTGATCAAAAACTTGCTGCCATGGAGATAAATTAGACATGTGCGTTTCGCTCCGAATCAAAATTCGTCCAAATTCGCCAAATTTGGAGATTCAAATCGATTTGAATTTCCGAATTTCCCTAGCAACGAAACTAAACTAATCCGAATGCATTTGTAATGAATAAATACGAAATAGTTTGGATTTATTTGTTACATTCGAATGGCCATGGACTAATCACAATTCAGTATAAAAATTTAATTTAGTGAGATTTAGTGAGATAGAACAGTGAAATAATTCCGTTTGTGTAACTTGGAACCATCTGAATCAACATAACACATACCAAACTTCCGAATTTACGAATCAAATCCAAAACGAATACATCTAAATACATCCGAATTTATTCAAATCCAAATGAATCCGAAACGAATACATTCGAATGTGTCCGAATTTGAATCGATCTGAAACGAAATTCGAAAAAATCCGAATCGGTCGGAAACAAACCAAAACAAATTTTTCTGCACATGTCCAAGAGAAATCACACAAAATTTTTGGAATTGTTTTTCAGATTTTATATTGTAATATTGGAGTCTCTCCTTCACATACAGAAACATGTATAGTTATATAAATACTATCAAGGTAAAAATTGTGTTTCTAATATTCTTTGAGGGACCTCAACATACTGAAAAGACTTCTTAGATCATCCTGCCAGATAGGAGAGTTTTAGATCATCGGGCCCTCAATGAGGTGGGGAATTGCTACGGATGGGTCAAATGAAATCATTTTCAGTTGAGGGTAGGTGTAGTAAAGGGGTTATTTTTGTGGGGTGTCTGGGTATAGTAAGGGTTAATTCCTGTTTTTGAAAATGGAAAGATTTACATTTAAACTTCTGCCTGTTGTTCACGATTTGTGCTCATCAGTTTAGTGAAGTGAAGACCTATCGTAAGGGTAGTGAGTTTAAAAAAGGTTGCATTAAACACAACATAATTACATTTACAAGTATAGTTACACTCATATAAACACTATCTAAGAAAAGTATTTAAAAAATGTATTAAAAAGTTATAAGGGCTCAAAGATATGTGGTATAAGGTGTATGACAAAAAAGGTCTCTAACATATATATACATACATAGACATGTCTAAATATGTGTATGTATGTAAGTATATATATATATATATATATATATATACATGTGTACAAATGTATTTATATATTTACATACATATATACACATATAAAACACAGTATATACACATTGGAGCCCTTTGCAGTCAAATACTTCAAAACATTAAGAATCATATTTATTCATCTTTATTATTTAGTAATGCGTTTACCTGTGTATATACTGCAAATGTTTTACATTCCATTCACATAGGGGAATATGTTTTATGTATATATAAATATATATATATATATTTGCAGCAATGATGGAGACCGCACTCATAGGACTTATAAAAATTCACCTTAGTGATATTTAATAATGTAACGTTTCAGGGTTTCCCCTTTGTCAAACATAAAAGGTTACAGTGCACATACCTCAATAAATACCCCATACCCGAACACCAACATCTAGATCTGCCCGCTGTGACTTCCGGTAGCGTCTCCCAAGAGTAACTGCACATGCGCCGGGCGGCACTATGGAAGCCCATACGTGCCAACTGTAAAACCAAAAGTGAAACACAAGACCGTAACTAGGCAACGGTCGTAAACAAATATCTTTAGCAAAACAGAACAGCCTTACGGGATAATCTAATACAATGTGTACCCTTATGTCTCTACTTTAATCCATAAATTATGTAAACGGATGGTATATTATACTATGAACTTGCTCTACTCTCAATAGAAGCCTACATACTCGCATTATATATTAAGGCATAATGATGGGGTATCAAACTGATATTGCATATAGTGACAGGTACACATATTTGGACACTCTATATATATCTAGCATATCTGGCAACAAGTTAAAGGAATATGGCTATGCAGATACAATTATGCAATATTCTCTACCACTGTTCGATCCTATATATATATTCATAATTAGCACTAAATAGGGCTATGCTGTTATATGACACCTAAAAATAACAAACTGATACAAATCTCTGCTATTATTATTTCACCAAAATAGGAGACCCGAAAATGCTATGCTGCTGGCAGAGCTAACAAGCTCTAGAGCAGATCTAAACAAGTATTTACAACACGACACCAGAAAAAGGCATTTATTCTACAACAAAGATATTTCAAGCAAGGGAACAAATCTGGCAAACTCCTTGTCAGGTCAATTCGCAGGAAACAACTTAAAACACGTATACATATAGTGAAAAACAAAGCTGGATTAGAGAAAATAAATAGTTTATCTATTGCAGACTTTTTTTTTTAAATAGTTTTTATTGACAATTTCTCATATACAATAGTAACACAAACAGGTAAATAGATAACATAGATCAGTAAATATACATACACGTAGAAATACACTGCATTTCTTTACTAATCGATTCAGCAAGAATGTTAAAGAGGGGAGAGAGGGGATCAGAAAAAGGGTCAAGGGGACCGGTAAAAGAGGGGCTAAGAAAGGGGAGAGATGTAATAGAACCTCCTTGCACTTAGCATGACTGATAATAATAGAATATATTCTACCTAATTATATGCGGATATGAAGAATAATCTAACGTTACACAAGTAATGAAGGGTTATCTCTGTGAATTTATGATGTTCTCTGTTCCCATAAAAAGATAATATCTAATATAAAGTCTTTCTTTCCCAAAAAACAGTAATGTCTCTTCTCTAGGGACAATGTATGTGTTACCTCAGCTTCCCATTGGCTGAATGTGGGGGGGGGGGGGAGTAATTGTTTCCATAGCCTAGGTGTAATACGTTTGGCACAGGTGAGCATCAGTTGTAGTAGTTTTTTGCGCTATTGCAGACATTTTTAAGGCATATTACTCATCATTATATAACTTGGCAGGAACAGCACATACACAACGCGCAACTAACACTGAAAGGGAAAGCTTGGTCAAGTACCTAGAAAATGTGAACATGCCCAGCCTAACGGACGAACAATCCCAAAAACTAGACTCCATTATCGATATCAAAGAAATTGTATCAGCAATTAAAAATCTGCCCTCGGGGAAGACTCCAGGTCCGGATGGATACTGTGCCAAGTACTATAAAAAGTATCTGACCCATTCTAGCCCCTAAGCTACAAAAGATTTTCAATTCGCTGGACAGAGTAGGGGTTTTCCCCAAATTTATGTTGGAAGCCCGCATTACTGTGCTACCGAAACTGGGAAAACCCTCAAATGCCCCACAAAATTTTCATCCTATTTCTCTCCTTAATACGGATATAAAAAAGTTGCTAAAATTCTAGCTGAAAGGCTAAATCCCCTGCTTAATCAGATAATCTCCCCTGACCAGGTGGGTTTCATCCCCAGTAGAGAGGCCAGGGATAACACCCTGAAGGTAATCCAACTCGCGGCATATGGCCAAAACAACCACCTCCCTCTCTCCCTCATTTCCACTGATGCTGAAAAAGCATTTGACAGGGTTGATTGGGATTTTCTCAAGGCTGCCCTGTCCAAATATAATATTGGCCAGACATTCATAGGCAGAATCTTTGCCCTCTAGTCAGAGCCTATCGCTAAAGTTAGGGTTAATACGATCCTCTCAGAATCCTTTATCAGCAGAAATGGCCCACTGTCACCTATTTTATTTCCATTGTCTATTGAAATTTTAGCACACAAAATCAGATCTAACCCCTTTATAAAAGGAATTCCCATACTAAAAGCGGAATATAAATTAGCGATGTACGCGGATGACATACTCCTTACTATAACTGACATAGAAAGTTTGTTACCCCCCCTGCTGGAAACCATCTCAGAGTATGGTAAACACTCTAACTTCCACTTAAATTTGAACAAATCAGAGATCTTAAATTTGAATGCCATCACATACCATAGAAAGCCTGAAAGAAATCCCCCTACACATCCAAACCACGCAATTAAAATATCTAGGGATACTACTGACCACCGACACACAATCACTGTTCTCAGCAAACTACAAACTCTTACAAACTAACATCATTGGGGACTTATCCTGCTGGAAAAATAAGCCACTCTCATGGATTGGCAGAATCCACGTAATTAAGATGAACATACTACCCTGAGTCCTATACCTACTAAAGACCCTGCCAATCCATCTACCCAAAAACTTCATACCACAATTACAAGGGAGTAAAGAACATTTTATTTGGGGCTCCATAAAACCGAGGATTCCTAAAATGACTTTATACTGTATATGACTAGAGACAAGGGAGGAATGGGAGTACCTAACCTAGAGAGATACAGGCTTACCACGATAATACAGAGGCTCATAGATTGGTGCCACAATCCGCCCTACAAGCAATGGATACACTTGGACAGGGATATACTCAACATTCGCAATGCAGGTTGGTTGGGCTGGATTCACACATTCAACAGGCCAACAGTCATACACAGCTACCCCCTTCTTGTTGAATTTTTCTCACAATGGGACAAATTACTAGCCACAAGTACTCACATTACATCCAGGCCATCACCACTGACCCCATTAATTAATAAGCCTGTGCTCCCTTTCCTCCCATCCTTTCAAACCATCCCATGTTATGCCCCACAGCTTCCTACACACACCGGGAAAAATATTATTGAGAATGGAAAACTTAACACAAGACAGGGGCTGACAGAAAGGGAGGGCTGGATTCCCCCCTTGTGGTACACCCACACACAACTCACTATATAAGCACACATAAGCATAAAAGAAATCTCATGAGACCTCTGACAGCATTCAAAACCATTTGCTCCTTGCCTTGCCCACCGCGTCACACCATCTCTTCCCTCTCTCTGTCAGACACAGGGACTTGTTCTCTTCCCTCCTACTGCCATGAATGGCAACAAGAGCTGGGATGTGACAAAACCATTAAAGACTGGGGGGAAATTTTCAACCACCATAAAAAAGTATCGGTCTCAGCTAGAATTCAGGAGATGAACTATAAGTTCTTGTCCAGATGGTACTTTACTCCACAGAGACTACAGAGAATTTATAAACATACTAGCAATAAGTGCTGGCGGAATTGCGGTGAGACAGCTGACCTCCTGTATGTATGGTGGACATACCCTAGATTAGATACATACTGGGATAACGTTATAACATATATGAATAAAACACTTTTGAACCAAATATCAGTTAACCCAAATATTCTGCTCATGCACAACCTACCGAATCTCAAAGACGATGCTAAAACCTCACTGTTATACATCATGATTAGCAGTGCAAAGGTTTTAATTCCGCAGATACCGCCACTAATTTTTTTTATTAACCCCTATTCTGCCGCTCCCCAACATCGTCAGCGCTAATAATAATAAACTTATTAACACCTAAACCGCTGCCCTCCCGCATTGCAAAAACTATTTAAATATTATTAACCCCTAATCTGCTGTCCGCCCACATTGCCCCACTATACTAAAGTTATTAAGCTCTATACCGCCGCCACTATAATAAACCTATTAACCCCTAAACCGCATGCCCCCACAACAAAATATGCTAAAGTAAACTATTAACCCCTCAACAGAAAGCCCCCCACATCACAATAAACTAAATTAAACTAGTAACCTCTAAACCTAACGCCCCCTAACTTTAGATTAAAATTACAATTTCCCTATCTTAAATTAAATAAAAACTTACCTGTCAAATAAAAATTAAACAACTAAGTTTAAACTAACAATTAAACTAATATAAATATTAAACTAAAATTTAACTAACTACCAATCACATTAAACTAAACGATACATTAAAAAAATCCTAACACTGCTCTACTTACAAAAAATAAAAAAGACTAATTAACAAACACTAAAGTACGAAAAATAACAAACAAAATTATCAAAAATAAAAAAGAATTACACCTAATCTAATTACCCTATCAAAATAAGCCCACCCAAAATAAAAAAAACCCTAGCCTACAATAAACTACTAATAGCCCTTAAAAGGGCCTTTTTGTAGGGCATTGCCCTAAGTTAAGCAGCTCTTTTACCTGTAAAGAAAAATACAAAGACCCCCAGCAGTAAAACCCACCACCCAACCAACCCCCCAAAATAAAAAACCTAACTCTATCAAAAACCTAAGCTACCCATTGCCCTGAAAATGGAAATTTAGATGGGCATTGCCCTTAAAAGGGCATTTAGCTCTTTTACATGCCCAACTCCTAAACAAAAAAAACCCCACACAAAAAACTCTTAAAAAAAACTAACCCCAGAAGATCCACTTACAGTTTTTGAAGTCCCGCTTGAACGATCTTCATCCAGGTGGCGAGAAGTCTTCATCCAGTTGGCCTCTTCAATCTTCATCCTGGTGTCAAAGTCATCATCCAATAGTCGAGAAGTCTTCATCCAGACGGCCTCTTCAATCCTCATCCAGACGGGATCTTCTATCTTGATCCCGGTGGCGCGAAGCGGGTCCATCCTGAAGATATCCGGCGTGGAGCATTCTCTTAATACGGTCGCCGCCGTACACTGAATCTTCAATGCAAGGTACGCGATCCAAGATGGCGTCCCTTGCATTGCATTCCTATTGTCTGAAAAATTTTAATCAGCCAATAGGAATTAGAGCTGCTAAAATCCTATTGTAATGCTCGTGGGATACTCCTCTATCAGACCGAACATGGCCAGTAGTCTTGTTATCCCGGCGTCGAGCCGGAATGATAGGGAATATCCCAGAGCAGAGAAAGTTAGTAAGAGGAGGAAGGTGGCACTCACCACAGGCAGGACAGTTCCCAGCGGCAATGGCAGAGCAGTCCAAGGACAAACGACTAGAATGGTCAGGCAGGCAGTGTTTGGCTACAGCAAAGCTGTCCAAGGGCACACCGCTAGTAGAGCCAGTCCAAGGGCACACCACTAGAATGGTCAGACAGGCAGGGTTCAGCAACAAAGAGGCAATCCAGAACAACAGGGGTTAATAAGCAGAGTAGTCAGACAGGCAGGGTTCAGCAGCAGTATATCAATCCAGCAAATGAGAGGTTAAACTGGCAGTGTAGTCAGACAGGCAGAGCTCAGCAGCAGTATATCAGTCCAGCAATTTAGGGGTTTAACAGGCAGAGTAGTCAGACAGGCAGGGATCAGCAGCAATATATCATTCCAGCAATTTGAGGGTTAAACAGGCAGAGAAATCAGACAGGCAGGGTTCAAAAACATTAAGGCAATACTGTAGTAACAATCTATCACACCCAGGAGCACACAAAGTAAAACCTATACTTGGGCAGTGATAGATCGTTATTGAGGGACTTACATAGGCGCAGGATTCGCGCCACAGGAATCTGAACCGGCATCTGAGAGAGTGGAGTGTACGGCAATGACGTCAGTGCCGCATACTTCCAGATCCAACACAGCCCCTGGCAACGAGCAGGGAAGGAGATGCCGCACCCCCAGCAACGCTAAAGCGGAGCGGCGTGACACCTATTGACTGTTCAAATCAGCCAATAGTATTTAAGCAGCTCTCATTCTGGGTAGCTTAGGTTTTTTAGATAGTTTTTTTTATTTTGTGGGTTTGGGGGGGTTTGTAATGTTAGTGGGTATTTGTATTTTTTTTTCACAAAAAGAGCTGATATCTTTAGGACAATGCCCTACAAAAGGCCCTTTTAAGGGCCATTGGTAGTTAATTCTAGATTAGGTTTTTTATTTTGGGGTGTTTATTTTTTATTTTAATGGGTATTAGAATAGGGGTCATTTTTAATGTTTTTGATCATTTGTTTGTTATTTTGTGTAATGTTATTATTTTGGGGGTGTTTTTTTGTAGCAAATGAGCTGTTTAACTTAGGGCAATGCCCTACAAAAGGCCCTTTTAAGGGCCCCCCAAAAGGGCCTTTTAAGAGCCCTTGGTAGTTTGAGGGGTGGGGGTTTGTATACTGTTAGGGGGTGTTTGTTTGTTTTTGTAGCAAAATAGCTGCTTAACTTAGGGCAATGCCCTACAAAAGGCCCTTTTAAGGGCCCCCAAAAGACCCTTTTAAGGGCCCTTGGTAGTTTATTCTAGATTAGGCTTTTTTATTTTGGGGTGTTTTTTTTTTTTTTTTTTTAAAGGGCATTAGAATGGGAATAATTTTTATTTTTTTTGGATAATTTCTTTTTTTTTTGTAATGGTAGGTTTTTTTTATTTTTATAATAGTAGGTTTTTTATTTTTTTGTAATGTTAGGTTTTAGTGTAAGGTAGCTTAGGCTTTATTTCACAGGTAAGTTTGTATTTATTTTAACTAGGTAGTTAGTAAATAGTTAATAACTATGTACTAACTAGTCTACCTAGTTAAAATAAATACAAACTTACCTGTGACATAAAAATAAAACCTAAACTAGCTACAATGCAACTATTTGCTATATTGTAGCCAGCTTAGGTTTTATTTCACAGGTAAGTATGTATTTAGTTTTAAATAGGTATTATTTAGTTAATAATTGTAAATTTAATTTAGATATATTTTAATGATGTTAAAGTTAGGGGGTGTTATGGTTAGGTTTAGGGGTAGGTGTAGGGGTTAATAGTTTAATTTAGGTTGTTGCGATGTGGGGGGCTGGTGGTTTAGGGGTTAATAGGTTTATTTAGTGGTAGTGATGTAGGAGGCCAGAGGTTTAGGGGTTGATACCTTTATTTAGTTGGGGCGTTGTCGGGGAGCGGCGGAATAGGGGTTAATTACTTTAGTATAGTGGCAGCAGTATCGGGAGCGGCAGATTGTGGTTTATTACTTTATCTAGGTGGCAGCGATATCGGGAGCGGCAGATTAGGGGTTAATAACATTATGTAGGTGTCGGCGATGTCAGTGGGTGGCAGATTAGGGGTGTTTAGATGTAGGGTTTATGTTAGGGTGTTAGGTTTAAACGTTATTTTCTTTTTTCCCATAGACATCAATGGGGCTGCGTTACGGAGCTTTTCTTTCCGCTATCGCAGGTGTTAGACTTTTTTCTGACCCGCTCTCCCCATTGATGTCTATGGGGAAAGCGTGCACGAACACGTCAAAACAGCGCTTGTTTTGTGTGCATATGGAGCTTAAAAACAAAAACCCCATATAACACGCACAACCCGGGTTTTAAAAAACTTGTAATGGCTGCACTATAGGGAGTTAAATAATACAACTTTTCTTACCTTCGTTAATTTCCCTATAGCGCGCATAACTCGTAATCTAGGTGATTATGCATATGTCATCTAGGCAATTCTACTTGAAAATGTTCGTTAACATATATGCTAGTTAAGTTTATATTTTCTATTTATCTATGGAGAATTATAATAAAGCATAGACTAAAGCGATTAATTCTCTAAGTATGAAATGTTTTTGATTTACAATGTAGCATTATGCCTTTTGCAATATGTGATGTCTTCGAAAAATTGCAAAATTAGTTTATTTAATAATATTATTCTTTTCTTCCTTTTTGCAAAGTGGTTGTACATACTTATACCTTGAAATATTATGTAATATATAGTGATTGATGATTTGCTTACTGAGCACACAATTGGTTGTTCTTTAAATTTTGGAGCAATATGTCTTTAATTTTTTCGTAATAAATTAAGATACAAACGGGTCAGCAATTATGCAGTGAATGCACGAAACGCGTCTGCGTGGACTCTTGTTTGCACAACTGGTTGTTTTTATCTGTGTGCTAACTATACCGTAATATGCTTTTAACTTTTGCTAATTACATTTTTGAAGTTTTAAGCTTGTGTGGACTCATGCTTTCTGGTTGCAGAGTGAGCCTCTACTTGGATTTGTGTATCTTTTTAGGTGTGGGGAGCAGAACTGCATCCGGCTGCATTGAGGTTTACCTTTTCACCTGTATACACCAACTCTCCATTGTGCCGTGGCGGGAGACGCTAAGCTAAGTATATTTCTCCAGTTTATTCAATTGAAAGGCTACTTTTGTGCGCTTCATAAACACAGTTACCATTTTGTATCCTAGAGGCCTTTCATACCCTTAAGGTTATACAGCATTTAAAATAAATTTACAGTGCTATTGCCTCATTAGTAGGTGTACATATATATATATATATATATATATATATATATATATATTATAGCCCAAGGAAACTCTGCAAAACTAGCCACTCAGGGAACACTTGAGCCACTTCTATATAGTTCTTCTACCTATTAATTGCAATTGATATCCTTCCTGGAATATTTGTATAGAACATTCTGCAGTAACTGTAACACAGAAGAGATTTTGGAATGTATTTTCCACTACTACTTCCTTGTCATCTCTTATTTCTTGTTAGAATAATAATACAGTGATTTAGATTTGCCTAAACTGGGAAGGTCTCAACTGTCCTATAGAGCCAATTTACTAGGACATGGCAAAATGTCTCCTTGTATAGTTAATATGCTCCAAAGGAGTGGCTTACTTTTCTTGAGACACTACTCTTTTTCAACTGTTTTGAAATCACAGATTCTAAAAATGACATTTTGTCAGGGCTAAACACATACCCTGAAGAGTTTCAAGTAGAGGCTAGGACTGAGTCAGGGAAGCAGATAGAGTCATCTGTGTTCAGTGGGTGGGGATCAGCAGTCCACGAGCATAACTAGGTGATTCAGGGGGTGGCTAATTGGTACAGAGGCCTGGTACACAGAAAAAGACAGTGTCAGGCATGGGACAATTTTCAGACAATCTGTCACAGGGGTGCAACCTAAATGATTGGGGTATTTTTGTACCACCATACAACCCCATAGAGAAACCAATGCCACTTCTTATAATATTATTTATGTTAATAACATTACTCTTTATTGTTCTGTACTTACATTTGTGTGCAGATCACAAGCCTTTATGACTTATAGGTTCCCTATTCAATCCATCAGGAATGCTGTTTAAAAACATCACATACAAGTGCATATAATTGTTTGCTTAATTTTTAATTATATTTTATTAAGCATACAAAAAATCTTTACAAAAAAAAGAGAGGCTTTCATGGAAGCAAATTTTGTGAAAATGCATGCTTAAAGGGACAGTATTTGAAATTGTAATACATAATGCTTATTTATAGTAAATATAGTTAAAATATGCTTCCATTATGTAGTTTATTGCCTTTTCCTGTAATTTAAGTCTGAAAACTGTTGCTTTTCCATTCCAGAAAATGAAACAGCCCATTGAAGTCTTTACAAGCCCGATGTGCTATGTATTAGACTAGTATTATGTACTGTATATTAGGTGTAACCCATAGCAGAGTGATATAACCTAATATACTGTACAATACTAGTGTAATACATGGCCATCCGAATGTAACGAATAAATCCGAACTAATTCGGATTTATTCGGTAGATTCGGTACTACCATAATTTGGAAATTTGAATCGATCCGAATCTCTGAATTTAACAAATTCAGCCGAATTTCGATTCGGAACGAATCAAAACGCACATGTCTACTTCTGGGCAAGGTGAGCCAGAATATCTGCTGTGTTGGTTCTGACAGGAAACATTGGAGTGGTTTCTACTGCCTGTTGCACTTCACGAGTTGCACTACTATTATTGGGCTAACGAAACCTTCGTGCCTGTTGACGTCTGCTTTTGGCTGGTATCCCTGGATTGTACACTGACAGTCATCTGACCTGTGCTGCTTTGCCTGGCACTCCGATTGTGCCGCCTGCTCTGTGAGTTTCCATCGCTAGGGGCTCAGGGTCACTGTCATCTGTCGACTGAATCTTGTCCGTACTACACTATGTGGTGCCTCTTTTCTTTTCTTTTTATCTTCTAGGTCGATACTGCTGGATCTTCTCCATCGTTGCAAGAGTGCGGCCTTTACAGTTCACTCATAGCACTTGTACACACGAGCGCACCTCTCTGGGACTCCTGCGTCCTGTTTTCTTAAATGTGAACTAAAAGCTTTTTAAATTTTAATTGAAACTCTTACAGCTGTAACAGTTGTGTTCTTCCTACTAACACTCATTGGCCAATAGGTACTTCCTTTTGAAGGGACATTAAACACTAAATAAATGCTAGATAGAATGATGCATTTAAATGAAAAGCGTATTCTGAGAATAACATGTACATGTATTTTTAAAGTTTCATTATCTGTTTAAATATTGACAAAATAAGTGCAAAGTTTTAGTGGCTATAAAATAATGGGAGCTGCCATGTTGTAACTTAGGTCACCTTCTCTGCTGTGGCCAATAAGTGACAGTTATAAATAGGCCACTAGAGTGAGCAGCCAATGACTGTGTAGAATATAAAAGTGTTCTGCACTTCCATTTCTAACAGGAACTGAAAAGCACACAATTTCAGAATGAAATTACAGGAAAAGGGGTCAAAATAAATAATGAAAGTATATTGCAGAGTTTTTTATATATGCCATTTATCTTTTTATATTACCATCTCAAAGTGTTTAATGTTCATTGGCTAAAAGTTACTTCATGTTAATGTTTAATGTTTACTGGGTGATAGGTACTTACTGCTAATGCTAATTGGCTGATAGTTACTTCCTGTTAATGTTTACTGGGTGAAAAGTACTTCTTTCTGAGCATTAATATGAAACAACTTAAGCAAATAAAACAACTTGTACTTCTGATTTTTCCATGTAAAAAATGCTTGCATTCTCAAACTATTGTCTTTCATATAGATTATAGAAACTTTTTTTTTACTATAGTATCCCTTTAACGAATACTTTCCACTGAGGTAATTCAATTTCAGAATTTCAATCTATCAGAAATCCTTTTTGAGCAGGTTTTTTGTTGTTGAAAAACAACAGACGTGGCATTTCCTGGAGTGTCCACATGGAATTTTATTTTAACATCTTTATGCACGTTCAGTATATGTGTAAACAATTATTAAAAGAAAAAAATATCTGGTCTAATAAAAAAATAAAGCTCAAATCATTTTTTAGAATACTGAAACATGCACACGGCTTAAGTATGGTCACCATAATAGTAATTAATATTATGATAATGTATTTGGATAGGATATTAAAAAATCTAGATCAAAATAATTATTGAAATGATAAAAAAATGTTAATTGTATACATTTCATTATATTTTTAGTTAAAGGGACATGAAAGCCATTTTTTTTCTTTCATGATTTAGAAAGAGCATGTCATTTTAAACAACTTTCTAATTTACTTCAATTATCTAAGTAGCTGCTGATTGGTTGCTGCACCTAGAGGCCTTGTGTGATTGGCTCACACATGTGCATTGCTATTTCTTCAACAAAGGATATCTAAAAAATTTAGCAAATTAGATAATAGAAGTAAATTGGAAAGTTGTTTAAAATTTCATGCCCTATCTGAATCATGAAAGTTTAATTTTGACTAGACTGCCCCTTTAAAGGACAGTAAATGCCTTGTAATTACACCATTATCAGACCGACAATGTTAACATATTGGCAGTCTGAATGTTATTAGAACAGATTAATGACTTGTATTTCTATTTTTCATTGGTCAAACTCCACCCACCACTTTCATTATGCGAAGGAGCCAATCTGGACTTACATCTGGAGAAGACAAGGCTTGCCTCTGTCATTTTGTTAACAAAATCTAAGATAGCAAATCGCAAATTAGGGAGAGATATGTGACAGAGTATTCTCAAGTTGAAGTCTATCAAATTCACATCCTAGCAGAGCTCTGGGAATTCTGGAGATTGAAAGACAGGAAATCAAGAAGGTGATGATGGAAGCAATCTCTTCCCCCACGCTCATTTCTGAAATTTCCGCTCCTGGCAGTAGAACTAGAGTAGCGAAAGGGGTAAGTCACGCAATGATGGGCAGCAAATATAATATATATGTATATAATGTATATACACACATTATACACACATTAACACATAAATATATATGTATATATGCATATACATATATATTTACAGGGAACACACACCATAGACCGCAATGTCAAAGCACTTTTCAGTGCTGTGATTTTTTCTAACACCCCACACCCACCGCTTTTAATCCCTAAAAACGGCCTAGTGCAGAAGTTTTTTTATGAAAAAAAAATTGCTACATTTTGGGGGCATTTGAAGCACTTTTAGAAAATTAACCAGACATCTTGTAATGGCTGGTTATTTATCACACGCTCGCAAAAGACCAAATTTGCCCATTTGTGAGCACGTGGTAAATTAGTGCTCCACTTGTAATCTGCCCCAATATTAATAGCTTGAAAAGTCTAGAGCTTAAGTTTTTTGCATTTTATCTGGTAAGGTTCTGTTTATATTTTGTTTTTTTATGTAACTATTAAAATACTGTCTATCTGGACTCCTATTCTAAACCTCTTACAAATTTTAATCCTTGAATAGTCACATTCCAAATTTGGCACATAGAGTATGGTCCAATGTCTCCAACCGATAGGGAAAAAAAAAATCTGTTTTATATGATGCCAAATATATTGAAAAATATATTATCATCCACCTAAAAAACAAAGGAAGAAGAAACAGCAAAGCAAATTCACAGTCAAAAGAAATTGGTAATAACCAGTAACTAAACTGTGAGTAGATTAAAGCAGATACCTGGTATGAGAAACATAAGTCAGTATAAGTAACTAGATTTCTAATTGAAGAAGTATTAGAAAACAACATTTATGCTTACCTGATAAATTCATTTCTGTCAAGGTGGTGAGAATCCATAAGCCCTTACTCCTTGGTTTCAACTTCTGACTACTAGGAGGAGGCAATGATTCCCAAAGCTCTAAGATCACTTAATCCCTCCCAACTGTCTTGTATTGTAGTCTGACATATAGCCAAGAAAGGAGAAATAGAAGGGTAGGAAAGGACAAATGGGAAAATGAGGAACTAGAACTACCGCCAGAAAAAAATAAGTAAAAATGAAAATAGGGGGTCTTGTGGAGTAAGCATAAGCAAAAGTGTTAATAAGCAAACGTGTTGTTTTCCTTCATGAGGTGGTGGGAATCCAAAAGCCATTACTACTGGAAACTAATACCCACGCTGTTGAGTCCACGAGTAATTTGGTGGGACAACATTTTCTTTTAAAGAGGGCATTTTCCTACCAAACACATCAAAGTGATAAAATGTCGAGAAAGTATGTTGCTGCCTTGCAAATGTATTCAATATAATCCACATTTTTAAAATTCAAGAAGTAAAAATTTACTTTATTACTTTATTTTTTAGAAAAAAGGGCAATAATGCATATTGCAAAAGATTATCCCACCTCCAAGTAAACCTTTTTAATCAAGAGATTTAGTCAAAAATCTAAAGAAACTGATGTACCCCTCTAACCTTTATGTGGACCAAGGAATAAACAAATTAACAGATTGTCTAAAAAACCTTTGTAGTTTGAAAGTTGAATTCTAATGCTCTTACAATGAGATCATCAAATTAATTATTTTGTAGGTAATGTGTAATGAGTCCGCTGCAAGGAAAACACATCAGCCGCCTTGTTTGCAAGTAAAAACCGACTTTATTTAAAGTCAAATTACTGGGTACAAGTTTGCTCGGGAGGGAGCACTAAGAATGAAACGTCCGACGCGTTTCCTGCCCGGAGGCACTTCGTCAGGGACTAATACAGAATGAATTCCTTAGTTCTTATAAACATTTAGCATTTCCTGTTACGTATGCTTACCTGCGTTACAGCACACCTGTTATCTTAATTAGGACAAATACACCGCGGTATTGGTCTCTTCACACACAGCTTGTCCGCGCATGCGCTACGGACCTCACACAACTACTTTACAATGTATATATATCTTGTATCTATTAGTGTCTCTGTCTGACCAATCGCTGTATGTGAAAAAACCAAAACGTTTCCGGTTGTTGCTGTATAAAGTAACACTGGCAAAGCAATTGCGCAACAGTGTCTATAGAATCATTTCCAGCCAAATGTTTATAGACATTATAAAAATTGTAAGAACAAATGTCAATAAAAGAAAACAAACAAAATTGGTATCTAAAAATACTATTCTTATACACGATCTTTATCTCTTTACTTGTTTAAAAATGATTCCGATATTATAGTTGTGAGAGGAAAAGAGAATAAAATTCACTAAGACACCCTCCCGTAGGAGCAGATCCACCAATCAATACTTGATAATTGTGTTCTATTTGTGTTTGATTTTATTGTGTTGCACCGCACTACCTTTTTTTTATATATATATTTCCTAATTCAGATTACTTGTATTAAAGCTACAATTCCTCCTTCTTGAATATGCTCTATGTAAATGGAAAATTATTTATTAATTTATTTGTTTCTGTGTTTGTTAATAGTGTTTCATAGTGAACAAATATATGTCTCAGTGACAAGTTGTGTATAATTTAAGTGTTACACATCTACTACAGAAAAAATGTTTTAAAATCTAAAAAATATTTTGAAAAAATATTATCTTTATTACTGTGATAGTGTAAAAATATGTGTATAGTATATTAGTGTAATATGATGAAATATAACTCTCTCTGTGTGCTAAGTTCTTGACTATGTTAAATCTTGTCGGTCAATATCACAATTCTAACTACCTTTACTCTCTATACTTAAGGTATATCCCCCTTATGCAGTGCTTAAGGAAAAATATGTATGCAAGGTTAAAATTTCTTCTACTCTTATCAAAACCAATATAATAGGAAATTTGAAAAAAATATGAAAAATATAAAAATTAAAAAAACTTGAGCTATAGCCCTTGCTGTGATTCCTAATACTATTCGCCATCACCCCATAGTATGTGACTCATCGCTAATGAAAGTATTGTCATTCTTTGATTCTATTGAGGAATTGGTGCTATATCATCTAAATATTGTATACTTATAGTACAGTGCAACACAATAATTTATTTTTCATTTTAGATTTTTAAATTTAGGTGTTTGATTTCTTGTGTTATTTCTGGTGGTCATCTTAGCCTTTTTTGGTGTTGGGTGTCTTTGAACCTTTGGACTTATGAATTTTCATATCCCTATTACATCACTTTCAATCCATGAATATTGTTAAAAGGTGCTAATGGTGCTTGTATTACCTCTTCATCTGGACTGTTAGATTCACTTAGTCCACAAAATACCTGAGATCTGTGATCTTATTAATTCCTCGGGGGACCCCTGTGGACCCCTGTGGACTAGTAGAACAGGATCTATATTTGTTGTCTAAAGATATAAATACAAAAACCAATAAGAAAAGGAGGTCCCCAAATAGTAATTTAACAACTAGTGAACAGAGGGTCCTAAATAAGTTACGAAGAAACCACAACCTGATCATATTAAATTTAGACAAGGGAGGGAGCATAGTGGTACAAGACAGAATCCAATACACTCAAGAAGCAGCAAGACAATTAGGTGATATGGAAACCTACTGTTAACTCACATTCAATCCAATCAAGAAATTTATTCAAGAATTTAATAGATTTCTTAAATTTTATGTGGAGAAAGGTATTATCACATTACAGACGGCTGAAAGTTTAAAAGTAGATTTCCCAGTGACACCGGTTTTCAAACACCTGCCGAAAATACATAAGTCCCTAACCTCCCCCCCAGGACGCCCCATTATTTCGGGGATAGGGTCATTGGGGGAGAGATTGGGGTCTTATATAGATACTATCCTCCAGCCAATAGTCCAAATAACTCCTGCATATGTGAGGGATACAAAACATGTACTGCAATTATTGGATAATATACAGATCAGAGAAGGAGATATTTTGTTAACAATTGATGTATCTTCATTATATTCATGCATCCCACACCAACAAGGCCTAAAAGCACTGGAACATATGTTACAGTTATATACTAATTTTGACGAGAGGTTTATCGAGTTCGTATGTGAGGGGGTGAGATTCTTGCTAACCCATAACTGCTTCTCATTTGAGGGGGACTACTATGTTCAAAACCAAGGCACAGCCATGGGAGCGAAGTTCGCCCCCTCATATGCGAACCTGTATTTAACAGATTTTGAATTATTGAAAATCTTCTGTGACAACAACCCCTATAAACCACACATCAGGTTTTATCGCAGGTTCATTGACGACCTGATAATTATTTGGAAAGGGGGGACGGAACGAATAGAAGAGTTCATAGGTTACCTGAATAATAATGACCAAAATTTAAAGTTTACATACACAGTGTCGGATACCAGTATACCGTTTTTAGATATAGAGTTAAAATTAGACTTTAATTCACACAAAATAATAACATCAACTTACAGGAAATTAACTTCAGGGAACACTATACTCAGGGCGGACTCACACCATCCATCCCATTTGAAAAGGGCTATACCTAAAGGGCAATATATGCGTCTCAGACGAAATTGTACAAGTCTGGACGCGTATAAAGAACAAGCAGACTCACTCTCTAAACGACTTATTGTTAGGGGATATGATAAGACCATACTCTCACAGACAAGCAAAGAAGTAGAAAGCATGAGTAGAGAACATCTACTAAAAGATAGCAATAGGAAACACAATACAAGAAATCAACATAATGTTGGGCAACATACAGAGGGTCCAATTACATTTACTACTAGCTACAGTAGGCAGTTTACACATATTAATCAGATAATTAGAAAATATATTCCAGTTTTGGAAAAGGACACACTCTTACAAGAGGTGATGAAGAAACAAGGAATTAGATGTGTCAGTAAGAGAGCGAGAACTATTGGAAATCAATTAACTAGGGATTTCTCTAGAAAACATACAGCCACATGGTTACAAAGTCAAAATGGATTTTACAAATGTAGAAGAAAACCATGTAAAAGCTGTGACTTTGTTATCTCAGGTGATTCATTTAAGTCTACTGCTACAGGCAAAACTTTTGATATTAGACATAGGATGACTTGCCATTCTAACTTTGTGGTTTACTTAATTACCTGCAATCAATGTCACAAACAATATGTGGGTAGAACTACAAGATTATTAAAAGATCGAATCCGTGAACATTTAATATCAATCAAACAAGACCCCCCCAAAACACCCATAGCAAAACATTTTGTTGCACATTTTAACTCTATGGGAATGCCCGTAAATGACATCAACATAGGCACAATACTAGGGTTTCAAGGCATTGACACAGCCATTAAAAGCCCCAAAGGGGGAGACAGAATAGCTGCATTAAATAGGAAAGAGGCATTTTGGATTTTTCATTTGTCCACAGGGGTCCCCCGAGGAATTAATAAGATCACAGATCTCAGGTATTTTGTGGACTAAGTGAATCTAACAGTCCAGATGAAGAGGTAATACAAGCACCATTAGCACCTTTTAACAATATTCATGGATTGAAAGTGATGTAATAGGGATATGAAAATTCATAAGTCCAAAGGTTCAAAGACACCCAACACCAAAAAAGGCTAAGATGACCACCAGAAATAACACAAGAAATCAAACACCTAAATTTAAAAATCTAAAATGAAAAATAAATTATTGTGTTGCACTGTACTATAAGTATACAATATTTAGATGATATAGCACCAATTCCTCAATAGAATCAAAGAATGACAATACTTTCATTAGCGATGAGTCACATACTATGGGGTGATGGCGAATAGTATTAGGAATCACAGCAAGGGCTATAGCTCAAGTTTTTTTAATTTTTATATTTTTCATATTTTTTTCAAATTTCCTATTATATTGGTTTTGGTAAGAGTAGAAGAAATTTTAACCTTGAATACATATTTTTCCTTAAGCACTGCATAAGGGGGATATACCTTAAGTATAGAGAGTAAAGGTAGTTAGAATTGTGATATTGACCGACAAGATTTAACATAGTCAAGAACTTAGCACACAGAGAGAGTTATATTTCATCATATTACACTAATATACTATACACATATTTTTACACTATCACAGTAATAAAGATAATATTTTTTCAAAATATTTTTTAGATTTTAAAACATTTTTTCTGTAGTAGATGTGTAACACTTAAATTATACACAACTTGTCACTGAGACATATATTTGTTCACTATGAAACACTATTAACAAACACAGAAACAAATAAATTAATAAATAATTTTCCATTTACATAGAGCATATTCAAGAAGGAGGAATTGTAGCTTTAATACAAGTAATCTGAATTAGGAAATATATATATAAAAAAAAGGTAGTGCGGTGCAACACAATAAAATCAAACACAAATAGAACACAATTATCAAGTATTGATTGGTGGATCTGCTCCTACTGGAGGGTGTCTTAGTGAATTTTATTCTCTTTTCCTCTCACAACTATAATATCGGAATCATTTTTAAACAAGTAAAGAGATAAAGATCGTGTATAAGAATAGTATTTTTAGATACCAATTTTGTTTGTTTTCTTTTATTGACATTTGTTCTTACAATTTTTATAATGTCTATAAACATTTGGCTGGAAATGATTCTATAGACACTGTTGCGCAATTGCTTTGCCAGTGTTACTTTATACAGCAACAACCGGAAACGTTTTGGTTTTTTCACATACAGCGATTGGTCAGACAGAGACACTAATAGATACAAGATATATATACATTGTAAAGTAGTTGTGTGAGGTCCGTAGCGCATGCGCGGACAAGCTGTGTGTGAAGAGACCAATACCGCGGTGTATTTGTCCTAATTAAGATAACAGGTGTGCTGTAACGCAGGTAAGCATACGTAACAGGAAATGCTAAATGTTTATAAGAACTAAGGAATTCATTCTGTATTAGTCCCTGACGAAGTGCCTCCGGGCAGGAAACGCGTCGGACGTTTCATTCTTAGTGCTCCCTCCCGAGCAAACTTGTACCCAGTAATTTGACTTTAAATAAAGTCGGTTTTTACTTGCAAACAAGGCGGCTGATGTGTTTTCCTTGCAGCGGACTCATTACACATTACCTAGGAATTGCTTTTCGAGAGACTAAGGAGTGTCTCATCTCCAGGCTGCAAGGAGCCTCGTTACCACCCACGCAGGAACGCACAGAACTTTACAATGGATACAAGGTAAATCTCTTTTTTGATTCATAGAGATACCGACAGATGCAACAGAAATACAAATTTACATCATATACTTTAATTCAGTTCATGAGCATACTGCTGGAAGGTGAAACAGAGAATATATATACATTTACACAGAAGTAAACATAAGCACGTATACTGCTACATAGTTTGAAGTTTGACTTGAGATATATATAATATACGGACAAGTGCATGAAAGTTCAAGTGCGTGAAAGTGCGCTTTTTTATTATCCAGCATCATATCGGGTTCACAGCTCGACAAATTCTTTACTCCTAGCACACGAACGCACTAAAACAACATGGCTGAAGCTAATTATTCAGACCGCAAAGCAAAATTCAATTTACTAATACAGGGTACGGGCTCGGGGGGTGAGTATCCAGACGATCTTAGCTCTTTATTTGTTTTGAGAGAGAAGAAGGAAATTAAGGAGTTGAAATTATGGTGGGATATGGAGTTTCTTAAACTGTACATACAAGAAGAAAAAATCCCGAGGGGGCTCCGGATGAAGAAATATCCGGCCTATGCATCACAGCGTCCGGACTTTATGTCCGAGTGGAATAATACACTGAGTCAATGCTCACTTACCTTGATGAGACAGCTCCTAAAAGATAAAGAAGAGGAACATAAAAAAACATGTACAGAATTAACAGAATTGAAGGAAAACTGCAGACAATTTGAAAATGACAAAAAATACAAGGATTATGAAACTCAATTAAAAACAACCATCAGTATACTGGATGATGAACTAACTGAGACAAAAATGAAAAAATACAATCGTGATAGCAAAGATTATGAGCTAAATGTAGTCTACAGTTGGAATCTAACGAGACGTAATTCCAGGAACAAAAATAAAAGGAAAAATGAGGACAAGAGGGTTACTTTCTCTAGCTTTGAGGAAGATACGGGTGATGAGAGCCCAAGAGCATCGACTCCTATACATGATAAGGAGGATCCAAGACCAGAGGACCAGTCTGTTAAACCCAAGAAGGGCTCGAGTCATAAGTCCCTAGCTACACTATTGTCTACAGGGAACAAGAATACCAAGGGGGAAAAACCCTCAAAAAATGGGGGAGCCGCGGAAGATGTGACAAGTACCCCGGCCAGATATCCCAGCAGAAATCAGACAAAAAACAGGAATGTGAGTTACAACAGCAACAAGAAATAACGACTGATGTGAATCAGGACCAAAGGAGACGAACCAATCCACCAGATACTGAAGGGAAAATCAATAGTAATGGGAAAGCTGAAGATCTAAATGTGGTGAACTTGTCATCTGTAAATTTGAGTGCGGCGGAAGAAGCGGTGCTTTCTAAAGGATTGGGTTTTGCACCTAGTAGGGACTTTGATCTATTTCAGACTCTGATCGATTTTAATAGATTTACTCGCAAGCTCACTCTCAAAAGACACTTTTCCTCAGCCACCACCCATGAAGGAAGAGATATAGCTGAAGAGGAAGGAGCTGTAAATGATGTCGGCGCGACTGGAGGACAAGCTGAAGCATGTTTTGGGGACATTAATATGGACACTTTTGATTTTCCTGATCAATGTCAATCTATCGACCTATTAAAACTAGAAAGTGAGAGTACACGATTCATTGCAAATGATCTCAAAATCCCTAAAATTAATTACAGAAATACAAACAAAAATTTCTATCCAATACAAATGAGAGGGGATTTGATAGATGTGTTTCAGGGTCTAGTAGAACAGGATCTATATTTGTTGTCTAAAGATATAAATACAAAAACCAATAAGAAAAGGAGGTCCCCAAATAGTAATTTAACAACTAGTGAACAGAGGGTCCTAAATAAGTTACGAAGAAACCACAACCTGATCATATTAAACTCAGACAAGGGAGGGAGCATAGTGGTACAAGACAGAATCCAATACACTCAAGAAGCAGCAAGACAATTAGGTGATATGGAAACCTACTGTAAACTCACATTCAATCCAATCAAGAAATTTATTCAAGAATTTAATAGATTTCTTAAATTTTATGTGGAGAAAGGTATTATCACATTACAGACGGCTGAAAGTTTAAAAGTAGATTTCCCAGTGACACCGGTTTTCAAACACCTGCCGAAAATACATAAGTCCCTAACCTCCCCCCCAGGACGCCCCATTATTTCGGGGATAGGGTCATTGGGGGAGAGATTGGGGTCTTATATAGATACTATCCTCCAGCCAATAGTCCAAATAACTCCTGCATATGTGAGGGATACAAAACATGTACTGCGATTATTGGATAATATACAGATCAGAGAAGGAGATATTTTGTTAACAATTGATGTATCTTCATTATATTCATGCATCCCACACCAACAAGGCCTAAAAGCACTGGAACATATGTTACAGTTATATACTAATTTTGACGAGAGGTTTATCGAGTTCGTATGTGAGGGGGTGAGATTCTTGCTAACCCATAACTGCTTCTCATTTGAGGGGGACTACTATGTTCAAAACCAAGGCACAGCCATGGGAGCGAAGTTCGCCCCCTCATATGCGAACCTGTATTTAACAGATTTTGAATTATTGAAAATCTTCTGTGACAACAACCCCTATAAACCACACATCAGGTTTTATCGCAGGTTCATTGACGACCTGATAATTATTTGGAAAGGGGGGATGGAACGAATAGAAGAGTTCATAGGTTACCTGAATAATAATGACCAAAATTTAAAGTTTACATACACAGTGTCGGATACCAGTATACCGTTTTTAGATATAGAGTTAAAATTAGACTTTAATTCACACAAAATAATAACATCAACTTACAGGAAATTAACTTCAGGGAACACTATACTCAGGGCGGACTCACACCATCCATCCCATTTGAAAAGGGCTATACCTAAAGGGCAATATATGCGTCTCAGACGAAATTGTACAAGTCTGGACGCGTATAAAGAACAAGCAGACTCACTCTCTAAACGACTTATTGTTAGGGGATATGATAAGACCATACTCTCACAGACAAGCAAAGAAGTAGAAAGCATGAGTAGAGAACATCTACTAAAAGATAGCAATAGGAAACACAATACAAGAAATCAACATAATGTTGGGCAACATACAGAGGGTCCAATTACATTTACTACTAGCTACAGTAGGCAGTTTACACATATTAATCAGATAATTAGAAAATATATTCCAGTTTTGGAAAAGGACACACTCTTACAAGAGGTGATGAAGAAACAAGGAATTAGATGTGTCAGTAAGAGAGCGAGAACTATTGGAAATCAATTAACTAGGGATTTCTCTAGAAAACATACAGCCACATGGTTACAAAGTCAAAATGGATTTTACAAATGTAGAAGAAAACCATGTAAAAGCTGTGACTTTGTTATCTCAGGTGATTCATTTAAGTCTACTGCTACAGGCAAAACTTTTGATATTAGACATAGGATGACTTGCCATTCTAACTTTGTGGTTTACTTAATTACCTGCAATCAATGTCACAAACAATATGTGGGTAGAACTACAAGATTATTAAAAGATCGAATCCGTGAACATTTAATATCAATCAAACAAGACCCCCCCAAAACACCCATAGCAAAACATTTTGTTGCACATTTTAACTCTATGGGAATGCCCGTAAATGACATCAACATAGGCACAATACTAGGGTTTCAAGGCATTGACACAGCCATTAAAAGCCCCAAAGGGGGAGACAGAATAGCTGCATTAAATAGGAAAGAGGCATTTTGGATTTTTCATTTGTCCACAGGGGTCCCCCGAGGAATTAATAAGATCACAGATCTCAGGTATTTTGTGGACTAAGTGAATCTAACAGTCCAGATGAAGAGGTAATACAAGCACCATTAGCACCTTTTAACAATATTCATGGATTGAAAGTGATGTAATAGGGATATGAAAATTCATAAGTCCAAAGGTTCAAAGACACCCAACACCAAAAAAGGCTAAGATGACCACCAGAAATAACACAAGAAATCAAACACCTAAATTTAAAAATCTAAAATGAAAAATAAATTATTGTGTTGCACTGTACTATAAGTATACAATATTTAGATGATATAGCACCAATTCCTCAATAGAATCAAAGAATGACAATACTTTCATTAGCGATGAGTCACATACTATGGGGTGATGGCGAATAGTATTAGGAATCACAGCAAGGGCTATAGCTCAAGTTTTTTTAATTTTTATATTTTTCATATTTTTTTCAAATTTCCTATTATATTGGTTTTGGTAAGAGTAGAAGAAATTTTAACCTTGAATACATATTTTTCCTTAAGCACTGCATAAGGGGGATATACCTTAAGTATAGAGAGTAAAGGTAGTTAGAATTGTGATATTGACCGACAAGATTTAACATAGTCAAGAACTTAGCACACAGAGAGAGTTATATTTCATCATATTACACTAATATACTATACACATATTTTTACACTATCACAGTAATAAAGATAATATTTTTTCAAAATATTTTTTAGATTTTAAAACATTTTTTCTGTAGTAGATGTGTAACACTTAAATTATACACAACTTGTCACTGAGACATATATTTGTTCACTATGAAACACTATTAACAAACACAGAAACAAATAAATTAATAAATAATTTTCCATTTACATAGAGCATATTCAAGAAGGAGGAATTGTAGCTTTAATACAAGTAATCTGAATTAGGAAATATATATATAAAAAAAAGGTAGTGCGGTGCAACACAATAAAATCAAACACAAATAGAACACAATTATCAAGTATTGATTGGTGGATCTGCTCCTACGGGAGGGTGTCTTAGTGAATTTTATTCTCTTTTCCTCTCACAACTATAATATCGGAATCATTTTTAAACAAGTAAAGAGATAAAGATCGTGTATAAGAATAGTATTTTTAGATACCAATTTTGTTTGTTTTCTTTTATTGACATTTGTTCTTACAATTTTTATAATGTCTATAAACATTTGGCTGGAAATGATTCTATAGACACTGTTGCGCAATTGCTTTGCCAGTGTTACTTTATACAGCAACAACCGGAAACGTTTTGGTTTTTTCACATACAGCGATTGGTCAGACAGAGACACTAATAGATACAAGATATATATACATTGTAAAGTAGTTGTGTGAGGTCCGTAGCGCATGCGCGGACAAGCTGTGTGTGAAGAGACCAATACCGCGGTGTATTTGTCCTAATTAAGATAACAGGTGTGCTGTAACGCAGGTAAGCATACGTAACAGGAAATGCTAAATGTTTATAAGAACTAAGGAATTCATTCTGTATTAGTCCCTGACGAAGTGCCTCCGGGCAGGAAACGCGTCGGACGTTTCATTCTTAGTGCTCCCTCCCGAGCAAACTTGTACCCAGTAATTTGACTTTAAATAAAGTCGGTTTTTACTTGCAAACAAGGCGGCTGATGTGTTTTCCTTGCAGCGGACTCATTACACATTACCTAGGAATTGCTTTTCGAGAGACTAAGGAGTGTCTCATCTCCAGGCTGCAAGGAGCCTCGTTACCACCCACGCAGGAACGCACAGAACTTTACAATGGATACAAGGTAAATCTCCTTTTTGATTCATAGAGATACCGACAGATGCAACAGAAATACAAATTTACATCATATACTTTAATTCAGTTCATGAGCATACTGCTGGAAGGTGAAACAGAGAATATATATACATTTACACAGAAGTAAACATAAGCATGTATACTGCTACATAGTTTGAAGTTTGACTTGAGATATATATAATATACGGACAAGTGCATAAAAGTTCAAGTGCGTGAAAGTGCGCTTTTTTATTATCCAAAATTAATTATTTTGATTAGGACAAGGAGATGGGTAATAATCTCCTGATTGATATCTGAAAAATCACTTTCAGTAAAAAAAACCCCAGAAAGTCTTCCAGCAGAAGGTATTGATAAAAACAATGAAAACTTCTAAGACAGAAGCTAAAAGTCCAAATTATGCAGGTTCAAAAAGAGAGACCTGTATAGCTTGTTAAAAAAAACTAACAAATTCCAAAGAGAAGAAATTGGTTTAGACACTGGATATATCTTGAAAACAAAGCCTTGATGTCAAGATAGTAATTTTCCTGTAGTATGAAACAGAAAAAGTCACAATATGACTATTTAAAGAATTAGCAGATAAGTAATTATCCGAACAATTTTGCAATAAGGAGAATTATTTGAATTATAAAAGAATGCAAGCTATTACGCAGGTTTCCAAAAGCAGCAAAGAAACAACTTTCCAAATCATTTGAGAAATTTTACTTTATATCCCGAAATAAGGTGTTCAGTACAGAATCAATGAAACCTCTTTGTTATATCTAATCCATCAAGATGAGAGACTTGAGGTCTTGATGATTGGAGAAAGCTTGACATCTGAATCAGGTTCGCAAACCAAGTTCTGTAGGGCCTGACTGGAGCTGTCAGATTAATGATGAATGCTCTATTCAATTTTAACTATGACTCTTGGGGACAGAAGTCAACAGGTCTATATCTGGGAGACCCCATTGTTCCACTAGTAGAAAACTACTTGAAGGAGAAAACCTAAATTATTAGGTTCCTAAATTATTGTTAAGGAACTGCAAGTTCCGCCTTGATGATGGATATAAACTACAGCTGTAAGTTTCTCCTTTCAGAAGAAGACAGCTCTGAAGGAACCTAAAGATTGCACTCCAAAATAATTAATGATAACTTCGCCTCCTGAGAAAATTAAACTCCGTGTGCTTTCCTGGACACCCAAACTGAACCTCATTTCCATGTTGGGGAATAAAGGATGCCCCCAGAAAAATAGTTCAAAAACTATCCACTGGGACAGAGATTGCCTCATCGAAGTCTCCCATAGGATTTTATGAGATAGTTGATTGGAATTTTTGCATTATTGTCGAAGCATGCAAAGAGATTTTATATGGAACTGTGCAAAAGGAAGAATATCTGACACTACGCTACAGGAAATAAATAAATGGAAAAAACAAACAAAAAAAACCCAGTTTTACAACTAATAGGTAGTGGGGGGGGGGGAGGTTTGGAGAGCTGTTTGGGGGGGATCAGTGAGGTTAGGGGTAAGGGGATATCCTACACTGCAGAAAATATAAAAATATGTATATATATTTTATATATATATAAAAAAAGCCTTACATTTTCATACTGGCAGACTGTCTGCCAATACCTACGTTGGAGGTGACCAGGGTGTGTGTGTGGGGGGGAGTGAGGGAGGGAAGATAGCTGTTTGGGAGGGATCAGGGGTTGGGATGGGAGGGTAAGCTCTGCACTAAAGCTAAAATTGACCTTTTAAGCTGCCTAATTAACTCCTTAACTGCCAGAAATAATAGAAGTGTGGTGCACAGCTGCAATTAGCGGCCTTCTAATTACCAAAAAGCAATGGCAAAGCCATATTTGTCTGCTATTTCTGAGCAAAGTGGATCCCAGATAAACGTTTACAACCATTTGCGCCATGATTGTACAAGCAGTATGTAAATAATTTCAGTGAGAAACCCAAAGTTTGTGAAAAAATTAACATTTTTTTAATTTGATCGCATTTGGCGTGCAATATACCAAAATGGGACTAGATTAATACCTTGGGTTGTCTACTTAAAAAATATATATAGTTTTGCCAGGTAAATAAAAAAAACAAGACTCTATTTCTGTTTAAAGGGAGTGATAGCAAAAATGCTAAAAATTCTCTGGGATTTTTATGCAAGTTTTTCTCTGGAAGTTTCGGTAATGAAGGGGTTAACGTCATTATATCCAGAAATGATTGGAGAAATCCCTCTTTCTTGGGAATAATGTAAGAGGATGGAATAAAAATCTTTGAAAAGGCCTATTCAGTAATCCTGGGAAACTATGTTCAGAACCCAGAGATCTTGGACAGACTGCAATAGGTTTAATAAAAAGGCGTAATCTGCCCCAATCAGAAAAAATCTGGATTAGGGCTGTACCTTTATGATGATTTGGAAGAGAAAGAAGGCTCATAGAATGATTAGCCTTATTCCAACCAGATTAAACTTCCTGGAAGATCTGGAAGATTCAGGTCATTGTAAACTTGAGGAAGATTTTTGGTTCCACGATTAACAAAAGAAGACTATTTTATTTTTCCCTTAGACTTTTTGTCCTGAGGGAGACTAGGGATGGGCGAATGTGTTTATATCCGAATTCGAATGTTAGAACGAATGTTATTGTAGAAATTCGATTTACATAATAGAATGTTGATAAGAACGAATATTCTTAAAAATTCGATTTTCGAATGTTATTTACAGTTTTCGAATGTCACATTTGAATATCATATTCGAATTCGAATATTACATTTATAAAACACAATTGTAGACTAGAAACACTATTTCGAATGTCACATTCGAATCGAATATCACATTTAAAACATAGTATTAGACTAGAAATACTATTTAAAATTTGAATGTGACATACGAATTCGAATGTAGCATTCAAATTCGAATTTTACATTTATTAAACACAGTTGTAGACTAGAAATACTATTTCAAATTCGAATGTGACATTCAAATTCAAATATTACATTTCAAAATTGAATGAATACATAGCTAAACATTCTATTATTCGAACGATTATTTTCAAATTTTATTGAAAAATTCGAAAACGAAAATTAGAAAATAGAATGTTAGAATGTTATATAAACATTCAAAATTCGATTCGAACGAACGAATGTATCAAAATTCGTTTTAAATTTAGAATTTTTAGAAACATTCGCCCATGTTATCATTCCCAGACAAAGTGGGAATGATAACATCAAAATAAATTCTTCCTTAAAAAGGGGAGATAAAAGTCTATATTTGGACACCCTGTTTGCAGACAATAACTTAAATCATAAAGCCCTTCAGGTTAGTACTGATAGTAAAGTCATATACTTAGTATAAAATTGAATTATGTCAACAATGGGACAACAAATAAGTGCGTAAGTCGACTTAAGAAGTTACAAAAAATATTGAACATCGTCATCCACAGAGTCTTCTGAGAGTTTCTCAGATAAACTGTCATACCAAAGATCAGATGCAACTGCTATAAATGCAATCGGCTAGATTACGAGTTTTGCGTTATGAGCTGTGCGGTGCTAACAAGCAGTTTTTTCTCACCGCTCACTTACCTGCAGCGCTGGTATTTCAGGTTTTTACAAACCCTGCGTTAAAAGGCAAGAAGTGAACGTAGAGCAAAATTGTGCTCCTTACCGCACTCCAATACCAGCGCTGCTTAAGTCAGCGGTGAACTGGTTGTACGTGCTCGTGCACGATTTCCCCATAGACATCAATGGGGAGAGCCGACTGAGAAAAAGTCTAACATCTGCCAAAAAGCAGCGTAAAGCTCAATAACGCAGCCCCATTGATTCCTATGGGGAAATAAAAGTTATGTTTACACCTAACACCCTAACATGAACCCTGAGTCAAAACACCCCTAATCTTACACTTATTAACCCCTAATCTGCCGCCCCCGACATCGCTGACACCTACATTATACTTATTAACCCCTAATCTGCCACTCCTGACACCGCCGCCACCTGCATTATATTTATTAACCCCTAATCTGCTGCCCCAAACATCGCCGACACCTACATTATATCTATTAACCCCTAATCTGCTGCCCCCAATGTTGCCGCAACCTACCTACAATTACTAACCCCTAATCTGACGCCCCCAATGTCGCCGCCACTATATTAAATTTATTAACCCCTAAACCTAAGTCTAACCCTAACACCCCCTAATTGAAATATAATTTAAAAATATCTAAATAAACTTTCTATCATTAACTAAATTATTCCTATTTAAAACTAAATACTTACCTATAAAATAAACCCTAAGATAGCTACAATATAACTAATAGTTACATTGTATCGAGCTTAGCGTTTATTTTTATTTTACAGGCAAGTTTGTATTTATTTTAACTAGGTAGAATAGTTATTAAATAGTTGTTAACTATTTAATAACTACTTAGATAAAATAAATACAAATTTACCTGTAAAATAAAACTTAACCTAAGTTACACTAACACCTAACACTACATTACAATTAAATAAATTACCTACATTAAATACAATTAAATAAATTAAATTAGCTAAATCACAAAAAAACCCCACTAAATTACAGAGAATAAAAAAAATACAGATCTTTAAACTAATTACACCTAATCTAAGAGACCTATCAAAATAAAAAAAGCCCCCCAAAATAAAAAAAAACCCCTAGCCTAAACTAAACTACTTAAAAGGGCCTTTTGCGGGGCACAGCTCTTTTACCTGTAAAAAAATACAAACAAATCCCCAACAGTAAAACCCACCACCCACACAACCAACCCCCAAATAAAATACTAACTAAAAAAACCTAATCTCCCCATTGCCCTGAAAAGGGCATTTGGATGGGTATTGCCCTTAAAAGGGCATTTAGCTCTATTGCAGGCCCAAAGCCCTAACCTAAAAAATAAACCCACCCAATACACCCTTAAAAAATCCTAACACTAACCTCCGAAGATTCACTTACCGGGAGATTCACTTGCCGGCAAGATGTCTTCAATGAAGCCGGCAGAAGTGGTCCTCCAGACGGGCAGAAGTGGACCTCTAGATGGGCAGAAGTCTTCATCCAGACGGCATCTTCTATCTTCATCCTTCTGGCGCGGAGCGGGTCCATATTTAAGACATCTGACGCGAAGCATCCTCTTCCAACAAAGTCTTCTTGCTGAATTGAACTTCAATCCTATTGGCTGATTGGATCAGCCAATAGGATTGAGCTCGCATTCTATTGGCTGTTCCAATCAGCCAATGGAATGCAAGCTCAATTCTATTGGCTGATCCAATAGGATTTTTTCTACCTTAATTTCGATTGGCTGATAAAATTCTATCAGCCAATCAGAATCTAAGGGACGCCATCTTGGATGACGTCACTTAAAGAGATATTCATTCAGCAAGAAGACTTCATTGGAAGAAGATGCTCCGTTTCGGATGTCTTGAAGATGGACCCGATCCGCGCCGGAAGGATGAAGATAGAAGATGCCGTCTGGATGAAGACTTCTGATTGTCTGGAGGACCACTTCTGCCTGTCTGGAGGACCACTTCTGTCGGCTTAGTTGAGGACATCTTGCCGCTTGGATGAAGACTTCTCCCAGTAAGTGAATCTTCAGGGGTTAGTGTAAGGAGTTTTTTAAGGGTGTATTGGGTGGGTTTATTTTTTAGGTTAAGGCTTTGGGCCTGCAATAGAGCTAAATGCCCTTTTAAGGGCAATGCCCATCCAATGGGGAGCTTAGGTTTTTTTAGTTAGTATTTTATTTGGGGTGTTGGTTGTGTGGGTGGTGGGTTTTACTGTTGGGGGGTTGTTTGTATTTTTTTTTACAGGTAAAAGAGCTGATTTCTATGGGGCAATGCCCAGCAAAAGGTCCTTTTATGGGCTATTGGTAGTTTAGTTTAGGCTAGGGTTTTTTTAATTTTGGGGGGGCTTTTTTATTTTGATAGGGCTCTTAGATTAGGTGTAATTAGTTTAAAGATCTGTAATTTGTTTTTTATTTTCTGCAATTTAGTGTTTTGTTTCTTTGTGATTTAACTAATTTAATGTATTTAATTGTATTTAATGTAGGTAATCTATTTAATTGTAGTGTAGTGTTAGGTGTTAGTGTAACTTACGTTAGGTTTTATTTTACAGGTAAATGTATTTTTATTTTAGCTAGGTAGTTATTAAATAGTTATTTATAGCTATTCTACCTAGTTAAAATAAATACAAACTTGCCTGTAAAATAAAAATAAACCCTAAGCTAGCTACAATGTAACTATTAGTTATATTGTATCTAGCTTAGGGTTTATTTTATAGGTAAGTATTTAGTTTTAAATAGGAATAATTTATTTAATGATAGAAATTTTATTTAGATTTATTTAAATTATATTTCAATTAGGGGGTGTTAGGGTTAGGGTTAGACTTAGGTTTAGGGTTAATAAATTTAATATAGTGGTGGTGACGTTGGGGACGGCAGATTAGGGGTAAATAAGTGTAGGTAGGTTGCAGCGACATTGGGGGCGGCAGATTAGGGGTTAATAAGTGTAGGTAGGTTGCAGCGACATTGGGGGCTGCAGATTAGGAGTTAATAAATATAATGTAGGTGGCGGCGATGTTAGGGGCGGAAGATTAGGGGTTAATAATATTTAACTAGTGTTTGTGAGGCGGGAGTGCAGGGGTTTAGGGGTTAATATGTTTATTCTAGTGGCGGCGATGTCCGGAGCGGCAGATTAGGGGTTAAAATTTTTATTAAAGTGTTTGTGATGTGGGAGGGCTTCGGTTTAGGGGTTAATATGTAGTTTATGGGTGTTAGTGTATTTTTTAGCACTTTAGTTATGAGTGTTATGCTACGGCGTTGTAGTGTAAAATGCTTAACTACTGACTTTAGAATGCGTTAGGAATCTTAGAGGTAGAGGGTGTACCGCTCAATTTTTGGCCTCCCAGGACAAACTCGTAATACCAGCGCTATGGAAGTCCCATAGAAAAAAGGGTTTACAAAGTTTATGTAAGTCGGTTTGTGGTAAGGCCAAAAAAGTGTGCTGTACACCTGTACCTGCAAGACTCGTAATAGCAGCGGTAGTGAAAAAGCAGCATTAGGACCTGTTAACGCTGATTTTTCAGCTTAACGCAAAACTCGTAATCTTTCATTGAAAGGCCATGTTTGCTGAAAATGGCCTTTCAATTAAAGATTTCCAATTTAATGCCCATATGGTTCCTGAAAAATGTACTATCCTCTAAGGGAATAGCAGTGCATTTGGCTAAAGCGAATAGCACTATCCACCACTGGAATAGTTTACCAAAATTCTACATCAGAAGCTGGTAAAGGAAACATCCTATTAAATTTAGATGATGGGTTAAAAGAGACCACTCTCTTTTCTCTCTCTGAAACATGAAAAAACCTTTTGTGGCAGAAGGTTAAAAAATCAAATCCAGTTTGGAAGGTTTTTCCTCAGAGTTAGGGTCTTGGATACCTAAAGTACACCTCAATTGTTTACTTTTTTCTGTGCAGGCAAAGAAAAGACTTGAATACCAGAAAGGTGGGAGGGATTCAGTGCTCTTAGAGCTTTGGGAATCTCTGCCTCCTCCTAGTGGCCAGGAGTTGAATTCCAGGAGTTATGACTCATGAAATAGTGGCCTGACATTAGTGCGATTGGCAGCACATTTTCAATCATCTCTTGAAAAAAAAGCAGAGAAATTGAGGTTTTTTATTTTTGGGTAATTCTTTAAAATTTTTAAATTTGAAGCATTTCAATTTTCAGAATATCATTTTCACTAACTTAACTTAAGGGGTCCTGTGTGTGCTTAGAGACAAAAAGAAAATAACTCTTCTTATTCAGTATGAATATGTACAAGTATTTTTTTCCCTCCAGCTATCTGGCTCTATTTCCTTTATTGCAAGATGAAGAAAAATAGAAGTAACAATATAAGTTTAGGAATCTGGCTTGATTTTGAAAAAAGTGCCTAAGTGATCCTATAGAGACTTGTATGATAACTATAAATGCACTCACAGAATAGAGCTAAAATAGACATTAGTATCCATTTCCTAATAAAGGAAATTGTGTATAAATATACTTATCTCATCAAATTGTGCCCAGTCTTTTCATATGCCCACTTTCTGTAAGAGTTCACAATGTATACAAGTCTGTGATTGGCTAATGCCTGTCACATGATAAAGAGTGCCAGCAAATAAAAGAAATGTATTTAAAAAAAAATATCTACTGCTCATTTCAAATTGAGAGTGTCACTGCATTGTGGCCCATTTGTGGAGCTTGTGGGCCTGTGTTTCTCGCCAGAAACAGCAGTTATGAAGCAGCGGTCTAAAGAGCTCTGAGCAGGCGGACAGGAATCGCCACAATTCAACCCGATTGAGTACGATCAAGTTGACTGACACCTTCCTGCTGGCGGCCGATTGGCCGCAAGTCTGCAGGGGGCGGCGTTGCACCAGCAGCTCTTGTGAGCTGCTGGTGCAATGCTGAATACGGAGAGCGTATTGCTCTCCACATTCAGCTAGGTCTTGCTGACCTGATCCGCACTGTCGGATCAGGTCCGCAAGACCTTTGATACATAGGCCCCATTGTCTTTAGTCTTTGCATTATGCATTGACTTTAGCTATAAGACTTGGCGAAAGAATGAGCTGTAGTGTTATTAAATCCAGCTACACTAATAACGTTTACACTGATTTATTCGTTATGTCAAACTTTTTTTATTTATTCTTTTATTTTCGTATTGTGTGTTTGTGTGTGTGCGTAAGAGACATAATGCATGCATGTTGTGTTTCTTTTCCTTCTGTTCTGTCGATTTCAGTCTTGCAAGAAAACAAAATGATTTTAAATAAGCAATCATTATAACAAACGCAAAAATAAATAAATAAATGAATAACTCTTAAGAATATTCTGTACATCTTTTACTTTGTTTCTGCCAAAATGTGTACTTTGATTTGTTCTGTAGGTTTGCATGATGCTCCAGACCAGCTGCTAGCACATACTGCTTTGTATAATGCAGTTATAAATAGGAAGAATCATGGTCTATTTTGGAGTTGAAGATTATGCTTTTGTCATAGGGAGATGCAACAGAAAAACTTATGTCTATCAGCCAGATGTGTCGCTCTACAGAGTATTAGGACTGTGTATTCTTTTTGTGGGTTAGATTACATGGAACTTCAAAGTGAACACTACATGAAGAACAATGACTGAGACCTTTTTGTTACCTGTATACAACAGCTTGTTCAAAACTGTTATTTTTTTTATTTTTTTCTAAAAATAACTTTTTTCCTTGAAAACATCTGTTGCCATTTCTAGATGCTCAATGTGAGTTTTTAGGGGCATATCTATCAAGCGCCATATGGCCTTCAGGCTCCCCGGAAACAGAAGTTATGAAGCCTAACTTGTCCACCTGCTCTGAGGCGGCGGACAGAAATCTACCCGATCGGGTTGATTGACACAAGAACTGCTGGTGCAATGATAAATGCTTACAGCGTATACTGCTGTTGGCATTTATCGATGTGCAGCGGACACGATACGCTACTTCGTATCATGTCCACTCGCAAATTGATAAATATACCCCATAGTCTTAATAAAAGTTCTTGAAGATGAAAAGCATGATCATCAATGCAGCTAATTATACAAATTAAAGACATTGTGCAGGAAATTCTGCCATTCACATTAATATCACTCTAATGTTTGCTTGTTTAAAGTTAAAGGGATAGGGAAGTCAAAATTAAACATACATGACAGACAGAGCATGTTATTTTAAGACACTTTTAAATCCACTTCTGTTTTCAAATATACTTTGTTCTTTTGGTATCCATTGTTGAAAAATAATATGTACATATCCTATACTAGTAAGAGCTTGCTGGTAATGCACACATTTGTCTCGTGATTGGCTAACTATTGGCTAGATTTGTGACGCATATTGTATGTTTCCATGCAATGGCGAAAGCATGTGTATTACGAGTTGAAAATAAATGTGTTCGCTTGAGCGCAATCAAATTTAATACGTATTGGGTTAGTATGACTTTAGAGCTCGTATAAAGGGTAGGGGAAGAAATAAGTTGCATTAAACACAACATAAATAAATGTAAAAGTCACGCTCATATTAACACTGATAAAAATTTTTTTTTTTTTTTTTAAAGTTATAAGGGCTCAAAGATAGATGGAATAAGGAGTTTGAAAAAAAAAAGTGCTGCAAACATATGTGTATGCATAAATACACAGCTAAATATGTATATATATTTACATACATATAAACACATAAAAACATATGTATATGCATAAATACACGTCTAAATATGTATATATATTTACATACATATAAACACATAAAAACATATGTATATGCATAAATACACGTCTAAATATGTATATATATTTACATACATATAAACACATAAATACATATGTATACACATATGTGCATTGGAGCCCTTTGTAGTCAAATACCTAAAAACATGAAAAAGCATTTTTATTCAATATTAATATTTAATAATGGTTTGAACTATGTATTTACTGTACATATTTTACATTCCAATGCTCTTCACATAGGGGAATATATTTCAAGTATTTTTAAATAGATATTCTTATATATAAAATCATTATGTGAAGAACATTAGAATGTATAATATTCATATTTCATGTTGGGTTTAGCGCTCTTGAATAAATGTGGTCGGGTTAGTGTGCAAGTATGGTTGTTAGGTCTTTTTGCAGTTTGCGCACTTCATTGAAGTCTACGGGAGAATAAGTTAATGTGGTCACTATATTTGAAGTTAAACTTTTTCAACGTCAGGTTTTCGCTTGTGCACTAACTTTTTACTTTCAAATTGTAATACGACTCATACGAGTGCAAAAAAGACACTCACAGAAAGCCTCCATCTAGCAAAGTTAAAGGGACAGTCAAGTCCCAAAAAAAGTTTCATGATTTAAATAGGGAATGTAATTTTAAACAACTTTCCAATTTACTTGTATCACCAATTTTGCTTTGTTCTCTTTGAAATTCTTCGTTGAAAGCTAATTCTAGGAGGTTCATATACTAATTTCTTAGACCTTGAAGACTGCCTCTAATAATCTGAATGCATTTTGACCACTAGAGAGCATTAGTTCATGTGTTTCACATAGATAACATTGAGCTCATACATGGGAAGTTACCCTGGAATGAGCACTGATTGGCTAAAATGCAAGTCTGTCAAAAGAACTGAAATAAGGGGGAATTTTGCAGAGGCTTAGATACAAGGTAATCACAGAGGTAAAAAGTGTATTTCTATAACAGTGTTGGTTATGCAAAACTGGGGAATGGGTAATAAAGGTATTATCTTTCTTTTTGAACAACAACATTTCTGGTGTTGACTGTCTCTTTAACATCCAAGCGGTAGCGCAAAATAGCAATCTACTTGTAATCTAGCCCTAGATGTGTTCAGCTAACTCTCAATGTCCTAGTGATATCCTAACAAAATGCTTCCTAGATAAAGGATATCCCAGTGACCTAGTACATGCTAGTAATCTAAGAGCTAGAGCATTAGATAAAGATGATCTATTGATCCCTAAAAAAAACTATAATCTAAACACTAATGAAGACAACCCTTCTATGATGTTTATTACTAAGTACACTTCCAACCAAAGAAAAATTCAAAATATTTTATGTAAACATTGGCACTTGCTACTTAAAGAGCCTATCTTGAAAGTCCTTATAGGCAAGAAACCAAGATGTGTATTTAGAAGGGCACAAACACTGAAGAATAAATTGGCCCCTAGTAAAATTGTAGTGAGTAAAAAGGGGATTATTCCTAAAAAGAAGCCAAATATCTCTGAATCCACTTACCCTCTGTTTGTGAAAAAGGGGAGCTACAAATGTATTAAAAAAGTTGCAATATGTGCAATTTTGTGACACACAAGAAACTTGAGTTCCAATCTACCTCCAACCAACAATCTTTTTCTATAACTAAACGCTTAGATTGCTCTTCTGAATATGTAATTTATTTACTCACCTGTATTTGTGGGGTGCAATACGTAGGGCGCACCTGTCGCACTGTTAGAACTAGGTGGAACAAACATTTATTTAATATGAAAAAAATAATTAAACCACACAGTGTAGCTGCCCATTGCTTTAACCATCATAATGGCAATACTAAAAAAAATATATTACTCCTATTAAACAAATTGCCCCCTCCTTGAGTTATAATAGGTTCCATTGGTTAAGACAAAGAAAGACCTATTGGATTTATAAATTACAAACTCTTAATCCAGTAGGTCTGAATATTAGTGTTGATCTTGCAGCTTTTGACATATGAGGGAATTATTAGCTTATAATATTGATATAACTTTATTCACCTTAAATATATAAGTGGAACATACCATTTGCTATATTAGCATGGTCACACACATTCCAACACTTCTCTTTTAGAATTCTCACACTATCCAGATATAAATGTTTTTTGATCACTTGCCTGACATAGTAACACAATTCCCTATTAATGTTTAGATCACTCATGTATTTATCACTATGCATCGACTATTTGCACCATGTTTAAACAATCAGCAACAAGCTGTCATTGTTCACTTTTAGAATATCTTGTACATTCTTCATTCTTCATTTTCAACATATTCTATGAGTTTCTATCATTACATTCTATAGAAAGGTGATATATACATACCTATATTATTATTTTCATCAATATTATCAGAGTGCATTTTTTATCCTTTACTTTCATACTCACTTCACTATTTCCATGCACTTAGTTGTGCTACAATATTTCAGTCGCACAAATCATATCACATTTCCATTCCCTCACTCTTTCAAATAGAATTTTTCCAAAACAAATATATACAAATTACATAGTTTTTCTAGCAATAATCAACTTGACTTATTTTATGATTTATTTTATCTTTTATTTTTAATATTTTATTGTTTGTAAATATTAGGGTTGTGCATTTTCAGTATCAGTATCTTTTGATACTATTCAAGGTTCCTTTGTTTCTACATTTTAAATATTGTTCTCAATGTATAATTACTATGTAACAAACATGTATATCAGATGCACAAGATTGTTTCCTACCTCACCTGTGTATGTTATAAGAGGGCGGACCTTATACTCTGATATAAGCCAGTGTTTTGTTCACAATCTCATAAGCCTGATGAAACTGTGGATATACCACTGAGAAACGCGTCGCTTGTTTTTAAATAAACCCTTTTATACTAACAAAGGAATCTTTATGCTTCTTACTGATACTGTGATATCCCTCACTGTTTTGCCAAATCATGTTGTATTGGTGCTTGAGCTAGCAGATTGGGAGTCAGAGTTCATTCCTGGAGCTGACGGAGCCTACCTCGTGACTGTGATGTCACACGCGACCTGGTGGAGAAAACCCCATTGTGGTGTCTGCTTGTTGTTTGCAGTTATTCTCCCCTACCGCTGCTGTGCCTGGTTTGTCTCGCTGGAGGGACCGGTATCCTCCAGTCTGCCACTTGTCACCATATCAAGTGTTTTTTTTCTACCCAGACATACTCACTCTATGAGGCACCTCTTGTCTTTTTCTGTTGTTTTAACTCTCAATAGAGCATTGCTGCTCCTTCAGCAAAGAATTTTAAGGCAATGAAGCAGATTTTATAATAGAAGTAAATTGGAAAGTTGTTTAAAATTATTTGTTCTATCTGAATCATATTATGTTAGGGAAAAAAATTAGGATTTGTGGCATTAAAGCCAAGTGCTGAAGTAGGCACTCTATAAACTTATAAAAATATGAATAAAATCTAACACTTTATTGAACATATATACAGATATACTGAATCTATAATTGAGAATATAAAAAGGTGGGATTTCCACTTCCACTTCTATGTTCAGTATATATCCCAACACTAAATTTAAAAACACAGGGCCACAAAGCTAGAGGGAATGGTGTAGATGGAAAGGTGAATGTAATAGGAAGGAGAGGGAATATCAGACATTCATCCAAAGTTCAGACAGTCTATGCACTCAAAGGCGTCCTCCTGCCTGCGTACTGCTGTGATTGAACACAGTCAGCCGATTTCTAACTCAATTCCCTAATAAATCTCTTTATCAAGCGTACTTTGATCACATAGATTCACAGGCCCCTATTTATCAAAGGTCTTGCAGACCTGATCTGACAGTGTGGATCAGGTCCGCAAGACCTTGCTAACATTTGCACCAGCAGCTGCTGGTGCAACGCCGCCCCCTGCAGACTTGTGGCCAATGGGCCACCAGCAGGGGTGTCAATCAACCCGATCATACTCGATCGGGTTGAATTGTTGCGATTCCTGTCCGCCTGCTCAGAGCAGGCGGACAGGGTTATGGAGCAGCGGTCTTTGTGACCACTGCTTCATAACTGCTGTTTCTGGTGAGCCTGCAGCCTCACCAGAAACACGGGGCATCAAGCTCCATTCGGAGCTTGATAGATAGGCCCCAATGTGTCATCTCCTAAACAGAGTTCTATCAGCCAATCGGAATCTAAGGGACGCCATATTGGATGACGTCACTTAAAGGAACCGTCATTCAGTAAGAAGCCGTCTTTTGAAGAGGATGCTCCACGCCGGATGTCATGAAGATGGAGCCGCTCCGCGTCGGATGGATGAAGATAGAAGATGCCATTTGGATGAAGACTTCTGCCCGTCTGGAGGACCACTTCATCCGGCTTGGATGAAAAATTCTCCCGGCTTCATTGAGGACTTTGGCCCGGCTGGATGAAGACTTCTGCCGCTTCCTTGAGGATGGATGTCCGGTCTTCAGAACTGTAAGTCGATCTTCAGGGGGTTAGTGTTAGGGTTTGGGCCGCAAAAGAGCTAACTGCCCTTTTAAGGGCAATGCCCATCCAAATGCCCTTTTCAGGGCAATGGGGAGCTTAGGTTTTATTAGATAGTATTTTATTTGGGGGTTTGGTTGTGTGGGTGGTGGGTTTTACTGTTGGGGGGGTAGTTTGTATTTTTTTTTACAGGTAAATGAGCTGATTACTTTGGGGCAATGCCCCGCAAAAGGCCCTTTTAAGGGCTATTGGTAGTTTAGTTTAGGCTAGGGTTTTTTTTATTTTGGGGGGACTTTTTTTATTTTGATAGGGCTATTAGATTAGGTGTAATTAGTTTAAAGATCTGTAATTTGTTTTTTATTTTCTGTAATTTAGTGTTTTTGTTTTTTCTGTACGTTAGCTAATTTAATTTAATTTAGGTAATTGTATTTAATTTAGTTAATTTATTTAATTATAGTGTAGTGTTAGGTGTTATTGTAACTTATGTTAGGTTTTATTTTACAGGTACTTTTGTATTTATTTTAACTAGGTAGTTTATTAAATAGTTAATAACTATTTAGTAACTATTCTACCTAGTTAAAATAAATACAAACTTGACTGTAAAATAAAAATAAACCCTAAGCTAGCTACAATGTAACTATTAGTTATATTGTAGCTATCTTAGGATTTATTTTATAGGTATTATTTAGTTTTAAATAGGAATTATTTTGTTAATGATAGGAATTTTATTTAAATTATATTTAAGTTAGGGGGGTTAGGGTTAGTGTTAGACTTAGATTTAGGGGTTAATAAATTTAGTTTAGTGGCGGCGATGTTGGGGGCAGCAGATTAGGGGTTAGTAAATGTAGGTAGGTGTCGGCGATGTTAGGGACGTCAGATTAGGGGTTAATAATATTTAACTAATGTTTGCGAGGCGGGAGTGCAGTGGTTAGGGGTTAATATATTTATAATAGTGGCGGCGATGTTCGGTTCGGCAGATTAGGGGTTAAAAAATTTATTTTAGTGTTTGCGATGTGGGGGGGCCTCGGTTTAGGGGTTAATAGGTAGTTTATGGGTGTTAGTTTACTTTTTAGCACTTTAGTTAAGAGTTTTATGCTACGGCGTTGTAGTGTAAAACTCTTAACTACTGACTTTAAAATGCGGTACCAGGCTTGACAGGAGAGGGTGTACTGCTCACTTTTAGGCAGACTCGTAATACTATGCAAGTCCCATTGAAAAAATAGGATACGCAATTGACGTAAGTGGATTTGCGGTATTTCCAAGTCTGGCCAAAAAAGTGAGCGGTACACCTGTACCTGCAAGACTCGTAATACCAGCGGGCGTTAAAAAGCAGCGTTGGGACCGGCCAACGCTGCTTTTTAAGCGTAACGCAAGACTCGTAATCTAGCCGTTAGTTCTTCTTTTAATTTATCAATGTAAACATTTTATTTCTGATCTAGAGTATCCAAATCTTTGTGTGTTATGAACTTATTTGTTTGTATTTTAGCCTCCTCAACTAACGTCGTTAGTTGTTCATATTGTTTTCTTTCATACTCTAGAGTTAGTTGCATTAAGTCTACAGAGCACTGGGTCAGAATATCTTGCCATTTATGAGTAAATGTCTCATCACTGATGTGGAAGGAGGGTGCTAATTGTATACGTAGTCTCCTAGGGATTAGTTTATTCTTGACATAATTATCGACTAAAAATTTCCCAAAAAGATTTTACTTGTTTTTTTCATGATTTTAGCAATACTTTTAAAGGCTTCTTCAATATTAGTGGCTTGTGGACATTTATTGCCCACATTTAAGGTAAACATTCTTTCTGCTTCCTGTTTCCATTTATCAAAATCAACAGTTGAGGATAAAGAGTACTTCAAAAATTTATTATACAATGGGTACAAATAAATCACATAACTAATGAGAACAATATAAAATGTAAAATATGATCATGGATCCATGAAACTATATAAATCGATAATATAAGCTTTAAAACCGATACTGTAAAATGCTTAAAATACTTAAAATAGGAAATATACTTGATGATATGTTCAATAAAACAATATAACAATATAGTCCAACACAGGTGTCTAGCCCTGGTGTCTAACCCACGGCGGGGTTAGATGGTGATAAAAGTAAAACGTTGCAAACAAGGGGATTAGTATGGAATATTTCGTGTTGCTCCTATAGTGGTTAGAATGTCTGTATCGTTAAAGTTGGAGAAATTGGACGCAGCAGCACTTCAAGGTTGGGGTGTGACCGTTAAATTTTGAGTGCGTCGTGTAGAAAAGCAAGGTGTAGAGGTTGTGGTTTATCCAAAAGATGCTGTTGAATGTGTGCTAACAGTGAAGCAAAAAAATATAACTGAAGCAAAAATAATCCTGGTGGGTGATGGTGTGTATAGTACAAACAAATAAGAAAGAATTGAAAAATATATGAAAAAATCAATGAAAAAATCAAAAAACAAAATAGGTGAAGAGAATCAAAAATTAAAAATAGACACAATGTTCACAAATCTTAAAAGTGATATTCGTGAAAGAGTGTGAGAGGGGAATGTGGATTAACACATTGAAAAATAAGTGGAATAGAAAAATAGATAAAAATTAAAAATGAAATGTCTCAATTTGGTGATAAATAGCCAGTGGCTATATAGGGTTCTCAAAAAAGTGTCTTAAAAATCTTGAAAATCCAATGGTGACCTAAAAGGAAAAAAAGAACAACAACATTGCCCAATAACGTTTTTACCGAGATGAGAATATTGAAACAAGGCTTACCATCCAGTCAACGCGTTTTGGCCCGTGCTAGGCCTTTATCAAGACTGTGGTTTAGTGGGGACGGTGGCCTTTTAAAGCTTGAGAACCGGAAGTGTTATTTTAGTGTACTTCCGGTTTTCGCTATTTTGTATATTGCGTATTTAATTCAATTTATGCTTCATAGCTTATTTGTACAATAGGACAGTTATATGTGATTAAACATCAAAGTCCTTTATATTAATATTATTACACATAGAGGATTTCAATCCGATTGTTATCATTACGGTGCCAATCCGTTTGTGACATCACTTCCGGTGTCGGTTTTACGGAACTTATAATTGTTCCAACCGTTATCTTTTTTGTTTTCTATATTTTCACTGAGGCTGTTTTTGGTATAAAGTTCTTAATTGCCGAATTCTCGGTTTTGTAACTTGTATTTTGACCATAATTTTTTGGTCCGATATTTGGACCTTGTGATTGGCTGTGACATCACAATGGGCGTCTGGGGGAGGGTTTGTTTATATTATCTTACGCTCCGAGGTTATTTATTATATTTACATTGACTAACACTGTGCCTTTACTCGGGGGTGGCTGATCAAGTGATGATTCATGTTGAAACATTATATCTACGGAAGCTCCTTACAATTCACCTTATATTCATGGAAAGTGGTCCATAAAATATAATACATTGTTAAAATATAAAGCATTGTTAAATTCTCTTAATTATACGATTGTTGTGTACAGCACCTTTGTGCTTCAATAGTGTCTAGATCTTTAAGTGAAAAGCACCGGATTGGAAGTCGCCAATACGTAAATTTTGTGAGGATGTATAAAACCCCTATTTTCTTTTTGTTTAAATTTGAGGGATAGTAATTCGAATTGGGAGACTAATTTGCTTGTGAGCCTGAAAGGAGTCTTATCTAATCTCCTATAGAGGTGGGGTCGGTCAGTTTGATATTTGGATATTTCGAACTTCGAAAGGGTGTGGCTTGGCTGTAAGCTTAGTTTTGCCTAACTTAGCCATGTATTGTTATGGGGAAGAAGGATTTGTCTATTGTTTTCCATCGTTAGATTGGAAATGAGTCAAGTAATAGAGTCGTCGTTTGGTCTCTACAAATTGATTGTGGGCAATGGAACCTGCCTACAAGCTTAATATCTAGTGTGCCACTAGTAATTGGTTTAGATAGCTATAGCTGTTGATTTCAGCTGGGTGTAAGGAGCTCTAGCCTTAGAAATGGACAGGGATATCAAAGAGAATGAAGAAATACTATTAAACCTGGGGAATGTAGGACAAGAATCCAAAGAGATCACTGAAAAGAGGGAACTCCTAATAAAAAAGATAACCAAAACACGAGAGGACGTCATATTAAAAAAGACAAAAAAACTACATAGAGAATTAGACAACAGGGTTGATATAGAAACACATGAGAACCGTAATGGAAGTAATGAAATTATGAGCACAGTCGGTGAGGGCACAATATTAGCCAACAAAACACCAGACAATAATAATGGATCTAACACTTCCAAACAGGAATACAATACTAACTCCAACACACACAATAGGAATAACTATAACCCACACAGAACCAGGGATAATCACACACAGCAGTACTATAGACGACCATATAAAAATAGAGATGATTGGGGGCAACCGAGATATTATAATAATAATAATTTCCAAAACCCGGAATATAAAGAGCAAGGTAGAAATTTGAGATGGAGAGATGACAACTCACCAGATAGAAGAAGAAGCCATTGGCAGAACAGAAGAAACCACGCCCAAGGGTGGAACTACAGGAGCGACTATAGAAACGGCTATAGACAGAATGAAGGTTATGATCCACCAAGGAGACATTATTACGACGAGAGCCCATACCAAAGGGGCTACTCTGAGAGATTACACCATCAATATTGGGACAACACAGCTAGAGAAGAATATAAAAGGGAGGATCAAAGACAAGACTGGAGCTATCAGGAGTTACAATATACTCCAGTATGGAAAGCGAGAAATTTGAGAAACAACAATGAAAGACCAAATACAGGTCCATATAATCAGTCTGGAAGGGAAGCCAATAAGACTGAACCCCACAATAAGAGAACTGATACGGGACTCCAAAACCACCTCAGAAGAGATGGAGTTGAGTCACCCTCTGTTTTAGGAAAAGGCCCACCATACAAGGGGGAAAGAATTCCGACACAACAAGCGAACAGGGAATGGGAAGACCCAACAACATCAAAAACAAGAAAAAGACCCACAGAGGAAGAAGAGGGGGGGTCAAAGTGAATAAAGGAAGAAAAATTGTCAACAACACAGAAAAAACAGCGAACCCAGAGGCTGATAATACAGGAGCCATAAAGAAATCGAATGGCATCTTTAATCTGAGTTCACATGAACTGACAGAGGAAGAAACCTCCATATTAGGTTTTGGTTTATCATTCGCTCCAAGCAGAAGCTTGGACAAATTCCAAACTTTTGTGAACACAAAAGAATTTGTACGAAAATTGACCTTAAAACGGTTCTTTTCTAAAGCAACGATGGATGGACAAAAAGGGACAACCAACACAGATAAACCAGACATGTATGTCCACACCGACCTAAAACCCAAATCAGGCTTTTACCCGACACAGAGTAAGGGGGCAGCTATCGAAACTTTCGAGACGATCGTCTGCAAAGAGATCAGGGACCTACAAAAGAAACCCCTTAAAATTAAGAATCATAACTTGACCAACAAACAGATAAATACCATCAGAGAACTGGAGAATAATCATAAGATAACCATCAAACCTGCGGATAAAGGAGGAGGGATCGTTATTATGAATGAGGGAGACTATAACCTAGAAACTGAAAGAATCCTGGGAGATCAAAACACATACCAAAAACTATCCTCTAACCCAGTAGATGTCTACAGAAAAGAACTGGTACGGAACTTAAAGGAAGCCAAAGATATGGGGATATTAAATGACAAAGAGTTCAACTACATCAACATAAGCCATCCGGTGACCCCGATTATATACCATTTACCCAAAATCCATAAATCTCTACAAAAGCCACCAGGGAGACCGATAATATCAGGAATAGGCTCCCTGAGTAGCAATTTATCGGAGTACATAGACTTAAAACTACAGAAGTATGTTAAATCGCTTCCTTCGTATCTAAAAGACTCTACCCAGGTATTAAATCTTCTAGAGCAAATAGATTGGGAAGAAGGATTCATAATGGCGACATGCGATGTCACATCGCTATACACCTGCATTCCCCACGAGCTAGGGATCGAGGCAGTAGAATTTTTTCTGAGAAATGATCCTGAAATACCCACAGAGCACATGGAATTTATTCTGAGTAGTATCAGATACATCCTAGATCACAATTATTTCTGCAATAAAGGAACTTACTATAAACAAATCTGTGGAACTGCAATGGGGACCAGGTTCGCGCCAAGCTATGCGAACCTCTACATGGGGAAATGGGAACGCATATTCTGGGAATCCTGCCCAGCAAGCGCGGACCTGGTCCTCTACCGCAGATACATTGATGACATTCTTATCGTATGGAAGGGTACGAAAATGGACTTAGACTTCACAATAGAAGTCATGAACCAAAATTTGAACAATTTGAAATTCACATATGAGTCAAGCACCACAGAGATAATGTTTTTAGATCTGAAAATTGCTGTGAACAAAGGAAAGATAGAGACTTCCACACATTTCAAGACTGTTGACAGCAACAACTATATACACAGAACAAGCTGTCACCACGATCAATGGAAGAGAAATATTCCTAAAGGGCAGCTACTAAGGATTAGAAAGAACTGCTCCACACAGGAAGGGTGGGAGGAACAATCTCAGATAATAAAGGCCAAGTTCTTGGAAAGGGGTTACTCTGAAAGCCTGTTGGAAAACAAAATCAAAGAAGTGGGCAACATGGAACGTACAGAGTTAACAAAGTACAGGAAGAGAGCAGAACGATCCAGAGAAGAGCCTAATGGACCACTAGACGTACCGATGATCACCGAATATAGTGCAAACAAATGCATCATAGAAAACATCTTTATCAAACATTGGTCAATCCTGAAGGAGGATGAGGTAATAGGAGAAAGATTACCTCCAAAACCAAGGTTTATTTATAGAAGGACGAAGAATCTAAAAAGCATAATAGCACCAAGCATGCAGAGAAAGAAGAAACCAGGAGTGACAGATGCCCTGGGAAGAAAAGTGAAAGGATTCTTCCCATGTCCATCGTGTAAGGCATGTAAACAAGGAATGAAAACGTCAACACTCAACTGTCATAATACAGCGAAAATTTCAAAATCCACGACCTGATTCGATGTCACGATAAAGGTGTCATATATATGCTCCAGTGCCCATGTGGGCTACAATATGTAGGCCAAACATCGAGATATCTCAGAGACAGGGTACGTGAACACCTATTATCAATCGAAAAATGTAGCCTAGAGACACCATTATACAAACATTTCACACTGAAACATAATGGAAATGTGAAAGACCTGAAATTCCTAGGCATTCAGAAAGTGAACAAAAGATGGAGAGGAGGTGATTTTGAAAAAAACCTACTAGTAGCTGAATCAAAATGGATCTTTAACCTAGACTGTCTTTACCCAAAAGGGCTGAACAATAAAGAAGATCTCTCCCACCTTCTGAATATGATATAAACCATTAAGTATCAAATAGAAGTCTCTCCATCTCAAAGAAATCCCCATAAGAAACCATCTGAATTGCATCTGTAACAACATTTAAGATACTTTAACAATTAAAAGATGGGTTTTTAAAAAATCTTTAGGGGCTTGTGACGAGAAAAGCTCACACAACAAACTACAAACCCCCACTCCATCATCATGTTACAGCCCGAGATCTTCTAAACATATTGACAAATATACTATCAGTTGCCCCCGCGATCGTCATCACACTACTCCAACCCTTCCAGGTCACGTATTTCATAACACTATGCTGATATTATATATTACATATTCCCTCAGACGTTCAATATTTACACAAGTGGGAAGTAAATAGATATAGAAAGATTTAAGGTGTATTTCCTTACACCCAGCTGAAATCAACAGCTATAGCTATCTAAACCAATTACTAGTGGCACACTAGATATTAAGCTTGTAGGCAGGTTCCATTGCCCACAATCAATTTGTAGAGACCAAACGACGACTCTATTACTTGACTCATTTCCAATCTAACGATGGAAAACAATAGACAAATCCTTCTTCCCCATAACAATACATGGCTAAGTTAGGCAAAACTAAGCTTACAGCCAAGCCACACCCTTTCGCAGTTCGAAATATCCAAATATCAAACTGACCGACCCCACCTCTATAGGAGATTAGATAAGACTCCTTTCAGGCTCACAAGCAAATTAGTCTCCCAATTCGAATTACTATCCCTCAAATTTAAACAAAAAGAAAATAGGGGTTTTATACATCCTCACAAAATTTACGTATTGGCGACTTCCAATCCGGTGCTTTTCACTTAAAGATCTAGACACTATTGAAGCACAAAGGTGCTGTACACAACAATCGTATAATTAAGAGAATTTAACAATGCTTTATATTTTAACAATGTATTATATTTTATGGACCACTTTCCATGAATATAAGGTGAATTGTAAGGAGCTTCCGTAGATATAATGTTTCAACATGAATCATCACTTGATCAGCCACCCCCGAGTAAAGGCACAGTGTTAGTCAATGTAAATATAATAAATAACCTCGGAGCGTAAGATAATATAAACAAACCCTCCCCCAGACGCCCTTTGTGACGTCACAGCCAATCACAAGGTCCAAATATCGGACCAAAAAATTATGGTCAAAATACAAGTTACAAAACCGAGAATTCGGCAATTAAGAACTTTATACCAAAAACAGCCTCAGTGAAAATATAGAAAACAAAAAAGATAACGGTTGGAACAATTGTAAGTTCCGTAAAACCGACACCGGAAGTGACGTCACAAACGGATTGGCACCGTAATGATAACAATCCGATTGAAATCCTCTATGTGTAATAATATTATTATAAAGGACTTTGATGTTTAATCACATATAACTGTCCTATTGTACAAATAAGCTATGAAGCATAAATTGTATTAAATACGCAATATACAAAATAGCGAAAACCGGAAGTACACTAAAATAACACTTCCGGTTCTCAAGCTTTAAAAGGCCACCGTCCCCACTAAACCACAGTCTTGATAAAGGCCTAGCACGGGCCGAAACGCGTTGACTGGATGGTAAGCCTTGTTTCAATATTCTCATCTCGGTAAAAACGTTATTGGGCAATGTTGTTGTTCTTTTTTTCCTTTTAGGTCACCATTGGATTTTCAAGATTTTTAAGACACTTTTTTGAGAACCCTATATAGCCACTGGCTATTTATCACCAAATTGAGACATTTCATTTTTAATTTTTATCTATTTTTCTATTCCACTTATTTTTCAATGTGTTAATCCACATTCCCCTCTCACACTCTTTCACGAATATCACTTTTAAGATTTGTGAACATTGTGTCTATTTTTAATTTTTGATTCTCTTCACCTATTTTGTTTTTTGATTTTTTCATTGATTTTTTCATATATTTTTCAATTCTTTCTTATTTGTTTGTACTATACACACCATCACCCACCAGGATTATTTTTGCTTCAGTTATATTTTTTTGCTTCACTGTTAGCACACATTCAACAGCATCTTTTGGATAAACCACAACCTCTACACCTTGCTTTTCTACACGTCGCACTCAAAATTTAACGGTCACACCCCAACCTTGAAGTGCTGCTGCGTCCAATTTCTCCAACTTTAACGATACAGACATTCTAACCACTATAGGAGCAACACGAAATATTCCATACTAATCCCCTTGTTTGCAACGTTTTACTTTTATCACCATCTAACCCCGCCGTGGGTTAGACACCAGGGCTAGACACCTGTGTTGGACTATATTGTTATATTGTTTTATTGAACATATCATCAAGTATATTTCCTATTTTAAGTATTTTAAGCATTTTACAGTATCGGTTTTAAAGCTTATATTATCGATTTATATAGTTTCATGGATCCATGATCATATTTTAAATTTTTTTTTTTATATTGTTCTCATTAGTTATGTGATTTACTTGTACCCATTGTATAATAAATTTTTGAAGTACTCAATCCGAAGTATATCATTACCACCCCCTGCCTCCGTATTCAGGCGCCTAAGGGACACCCCTCTTTTTGTACATAAACCTTTATTTGATGGTAACTAGGTATCACCACCCTCAGGCTTATAGGGGCTAGGTTGGCGCGGACCAACAACTCTTTTTTAACAACAGTTGAGGATAGGTAGCCCACCATTGCCACCTATACTCAATACCTATAGTCTCCCAATTTGTAAATGTGAATTGAATCACTAAATATAATATTATGTTAGGAAAAAAAGTAGGATTTGTGGCATTAAAGCCACATTCTGAATTAGGCACTCTATTCTTATCATCATTGGTCCCTATGATTCTGATCTCTGTTTTTTGTTCACATTCTTTATGGATATTTTTATGTCTAACTGAATCATGAAAAACAAAATGGGTTTTATGTCTCCATTTTTTCATTTAGAATTCAGATAGATCATACAATTTTAAATGCACTTTCCAATTTATTTATTTTATCTAATTTGCTTTTTTCTTTTGGTATCCTTTGTAGAAAAGCAAATCTAGGTAGGCTCAGGAGCTAGCTGCTGATTGGTTGTTGTACATACTGTATATGCCTCTTGTCATTGGCTTACTAATGTGCTCAGCTAGCTTCCAGTAGTGCACCTTGGATAGCTCTTGCTTATTGGTGACTACATTCAGCCAACCACTAAGCAAGCATAACCCAGGTACTGAACCAAAAATCTTCCGGCTCCTAAGCTTTACATTCCTGCTTTTTAAATAAAGATAGCAAGAGAACGAACACAAACTGACAATAGGAGTGAATTAGAAAGTTGCTTAAAATTGCATGCTCTGTCTGAATCATTTAAACATTGTAACCTTGTAAATGAAAATATCTGGATTTATTTTTTGAAGTATGGAGGTTTAGAGGTGATATATTTTAGTATATGTAATTCATTGCATAATAGCCTAGATTACAAGTGGATCGCAAAAATATTAGTACTAGGCTTCTATGGGGCCCAGTAAAATTCATGTCATATATCAATAGAGCGCCAATTCGAGGGTGCACTAAGCCGACGGTGCTCAAGCCATGGAGTTCTGCATGTAGTTCTGTGCTATATTATTATTATAATTTATTTGTATAGCACCCCAAAATTCTGTAGCGCTTGCATATATAATGGCTTATTTCAGGTGTTAAAAAGGACTACATTTTACAGTGATATTTTGGATTGGGTTGAAGCGTAACACTTAATTCACTACTTGTAATATGAACTCAATGAACAGGCTAATATGCCTTCTTGTGCTAGTCATTAAAAGCAAAGCAAATATACCTTGTTATTAAACAGAAATAATTGTGCCTTAGCACAAAGTCCAGCAAGTCCACAATGAACTCATCTTCTGCATTGCCTGTTGGATTTACAGTTTTTTTTAAATATTTTATAGCTTCCATTTCCAGTGTATGAGAGATGTTTGAGTATAGGCTTTCTATGTCTATGCTGGCCAGCAAAGTGTATTTTTGTACACAAATGCTCTCTAGGCATTTTAATACATCCTTAGTATCTTAGAAGTGGGAGATAATTGTATACACAAAATCTTCTAGTTTCTTTTATCAATGAATACACTGATATTCTCTGTCAGGCAGCCATTGCCAGAAACAATTGGCCTGTCTGGGGGTTCTTTATGATTTGTATGTATTTTGGGAAGAGTAAAAAAAGTAGCCTCTCTTGCTGACATGTTACTGTTGGGAAATACAACAGCATGTACTATACCACATGTATGAACAACATTGATGCTGTAGATGGCGCTGTTCAGTTTAGATTGCTGATTGTTTATATCTGTGATCTTGTTCATTCTTTTATACAGGAAGGAAGTTGTTTTTTAATCTCTATTGTGTTTTTCCTCCTCTGTGTGTGCTGACTATAGTTTTACAAGTCCTTTGGTATGTTCCAAATATTGCTGTTGCATCTGTACAAGTAAAGCCTAATGCAGTTTTCTTTAAAAGCTTCCAGTGTCTTTTTGATACATACACCAACAGGTTATGGGCCCAGACACTGAAGAAAAAGAAACTACAAGTCAGTAAGTGTTGCATCTATGATCCAAGCAAATACTGTGTGAGGAAACAAGAGCTGCATCCAAATTACTGAAAGATGGCAAGTGGTTCAGATGTGAAATATGCAATAGCGAAATTAAATAATACCAACTACCAGCTGTGGAAGTTTAAGCTTGAAATGCTGTTATCCAAAGATGATTTATGGGAGGTGCTGGATACAAACAGACCCACTGATAATCCAGGGGAATGGGACAAGAAAAACAGACAAGCAAAAGCAGTTATAAGCCTGTTAGTGGAGGATGATCAACTCATTCACATAAGAAAAGAAAACACAGCTAAAGGTATGTGGACTGCACTACAAAAACTGCATGAGCGTTCAAACTTAAATAGTAAACTATATTTGCTGCGCAAACTATATAAGATGAGGCTGGAAAAAGGCCAGGAAATGTGTGAACATGTGAATGCTATGCTAGAGATTGTGGAACAGCTATGTGCAATTGGAGAAGAAATTAAAGACAATCATATAGTAGCATTGTTACTATGCAGCCTTCCAGAGTCATATAGTGCCCTTATCAATGCTCTAGAAACCAGACCTGAACAAGAACTAACACTAGAATATGCTAAGGGAAAACTAATTGATGAATATAATAGAAGAAAGGAAAACATGCATAGTGAAGAAAATGAGAGATCAGAGGTAGCTCTGAAGGCGCAAGAAGGCACAAAACAAAACAGAGAAACCAGAGTGTGTTTTTGCTGCAAAAAGGTCGGTCACCTGAAAAAGAACTGCTCAATCTGGAAAGCTGAGCAGCGAAGGTTAGAACCACCTACAAGAGAGAGAGCTAAGGCAGCCACAAAGCAAACTGCAGCTGCATCATGGAGCGGCAGCTTTAAAGTGACTCAGAATAGTACACCACACGGATGGTGCATTGACTCAGGGGCAACTAGTCACATGACAAGTGACGAGACATTCTTCACAGAAATTGATTTCAATACTAAAGATAAAGTCTTCCTAGCAAATGGGAAAAGTATTACAGCTGAAGGTAATGGTCAAGGGTTCCTGACTTGCATCACACCATCAGGAGGTAAGCAAAGCATTCTAGTAAAGAATGTTCTGTACGTCCCAAGTTTAGAAGGAAGCCTCCTATCAGTGAAAACTCTTGCTAACAATGGACTCACAGTTCAGTTCCAAGGCAATGAATGCACAATTCGAAACAGGAAACAAATCCTAGCAAAAGGAAGATTGAACGAACACCTGTACAAACTTATCACTGAAAGGAAGCAAGCCAAAACAGCCATTCATAATCCACACAACAAATGTATCCACCTGTGGCACAGGCGATTAGGGCATCGAAACCCAGAGGCCATAAAGGAACTTGCAAAGGAAGGTTTATCAGAAGACATGATAATTTTGCCTTGTGACATGCTCATGAAGTGCACATGTTGTATCAAAGCAAAGGCCACACGTACCCCACTTCCACAAGCCAGTCAAAGAAAAACCACTCACCCCATGGAACTCATACACAGTGACGTGTGTGGACCAATGAAAACCCCCACACCCAGCGGGAACAGATATTTACTGACTTTCATTGACGATTATTCCAGGTACACAACAACATATCTGATGAAGCACAAAAGTGAGACATCAGAGAAACTTCAAGAATTTATAGCTACATTCAGCAATAAATTTCAACGGAAACCAGGAACAATACGTACCGACAACGGAGGGGAATATATGAGTAAGGAAGTGGAGTCATACATGAAGAAACAAGGCATTATACACCAAACGACTGTACCATACACTCCTGAGCAAAATGGTGTTGCAGAAAGGAAAAATCGCACCCTCATAGAAATGGCAAGATGCATGCTTTCAGACGCCAATTTACCTAACCAGTACTGGGGTGAAGCAATAATGACTGCAACATACTTACAGAACAGGCTACCATCAAAAACTATTGAGAGCACCCCATATGAAATGTGGAATGGATCAAAACCTAGTATGGGACATATTAGAGTGTTTGGATGTAAAGCATATGCCCATGTTCCAAGTGAGAAATGCTCCAAATTAGAGAACACAGCCATAGAAGGCATTCTTATGGGCTACAGTGAACAAAGTAAAGGCTATAGAATTCTTCATCCAAAGACCAACAAGATCACAATAAGCCGCAGTGTTTATTTTGATGAAAGTCAAACATCAGAAAAAATGTCCCTCGAAAGCCATAAAGAGAACCTCTCCACTGAATCAGCAAGAGATGCTGACCAAAGTGAAGCTGTACAGGAGACAGAGCAAGAAGTGGAGCTCACAATAGAAAAAACAGCTACTCACAAACCAATAGAACCCACTGAACAACCAGAAATCAGAAAATCAACTCGGGTGACGAAAGGTATACCACCCCGCAAGCTGTCATACATCGCTAAGACACATGAAACACTCGAACCAACATCCTGGGAAGATATTGAAAAATTGCCAAAAAGGGAAGCCAACCAATGGAGAAAAGCAGCCGAAGAAGAAATAAAATCACTTCAGGAAAACAAAACCTGGACACTCACTGAGCTCCCCCCCGGTCGCAAAGCTATAGGAAGCAAATGGACTTTTAAAGTAAAATACGATGCAGAAGGAAATATCCACAGATACAAGGCAAGATTAGTTGCAAAGGGATATTCACAGAAATTTGGAGAAGATTATGATGAAACTTTTGCTCCAGTTGTAAAACACTCCACCATCAGAGCGCTCCTTAGCATTGCAGCCGGAAAGGGAATGCAAGTGAGGCACCTGGACGTCAAAACTGCTTTCCTATATGGAGACATCAAAGAGGATCTCTACATGGAACAGCCACCTGGATTTGAGAGGGAACCGAACCTTGTATGCAAACTTCAAAAGAGCATCTATGGACTAAAGCAAGCTGCGAGAATGTGGAATGAAAAAGTGAATGAAGTACTCATGAAACAAGGATTCTCAAGAAGCAAAGCAGATCCATGTCTATATTCAAGGCATCAAGAAAACAAATGGATATACATCCTAATTTATGTTGATGACATCATAACTTGTTTTGAACAAGAAGGGGACTGTGACCAAATAGTTCATATATTAAAACAGAACTTTGAGATTAAAGAACTAGGGAACATCACTTATTATTTAGGAATCCAAATAGAAAGGGAAGAGGATGGAAGCTATCTTCTTAACCAAAGTCAGAAAATTACAGAAATATTAGAGCAATTTCACATGCAAGATGCAAAAGAGGTGAAAACACCTATGGAACCAGATTACCTGAAAAACAACGGAATAGATAACCTGTTACCCAATAACGACAATTACCGCAGGGCAATTGGAAAATTGCTATACATTGCCACCGTGACAAGACCAGACATTGCCGCAGCAATAGGTATACTCTGTAGAAAAGTTGCGACACCATGTCAACGCGACTGGAATGCAGTAAAGAGGGTGATACAGTACCTAAAAGGAACAATTCGGATGAAGCTGCGACTGCCAGCAACATCAAACCCAAAACTAATTGGATATGTTGATGCTGATTGGGCCGGAGATACCACTGACCGCAAATCTACAAGTGGTTACATCTTCCAGTATGGAGAAGGAACAATAAGTTGGTCCAGTCGAAAACAAGCGACTGTTGCACTCTCTTCAACGGAAGCAGAATATATAGCAGCAGCACATGCATGTCAAGAAGCAATTTGGATTTGTCAACTTTTTCAAGACATGGGACTGGATGTGTCTAAACCCATACCAATTCTTGAAGACAACCAAGGGTGTATAAAGTTGACACAATCAGAAAGAGTGAATCCTCGAACCAAGCACATTGATGTAAAATATCATTTACTCAGGGACATGCAAGAACAAGGTATTATTGACATTCAATACTGCCCATCGGAAGAGATGACTGCAGACGCACTCACAAAGCCGTTGCCAAAGGAACGGCATTGTTTTCTTCAAAAGAAACTGAATGTTGTGTAATTATGTACATGCCGTTGAGAAGGGGTGTTGGGAAATACAACAGCATGTACTATACCACATGTATGAACAACATTGATGCTGTAGATGGCGCTGTTCAGTTTAGATTGCTGATTGTTTATATCTGTGATCTTGTTCATTCTTTTATACAGGAAGGAAGTTGTTTTTTAATCTCTATTGTGTTTTTCCTCCTCTGTGTGTGCTGACTATAGTTTTACAAGTCCTTTGGTATGTTCCAAATATTGCTGTTGCATCTGTACAAGTAAAGCCTAATGCAGTTTTCTTTAAAAGCTTCCAGTGTCTTTTTGATACATACACCAACAGTTACACATAAATTGGAACTCTGCCTTTGTGATCAATCTATCACAGAAACCTCTATCCAATAAGGATTTTAACTCTTTGGTAAATTTGTCTGTTGGATCATATTGTATTACCTGGTAATTCTCCTTGTTGTCAAGTATGTCTTGGCACATTTTTAAATGTTGTGTGTTACTCATAATTACCATATTCCCACCCTCGTCTGCACTTTTAATATTTATATTCAAGTTATTTTTTAATTCACTCAATTTAGGTTTTTCCTAACTTTACTATTCAGTGGTCACCAAGGAAACACATTTGTCAATTGTTGGATATTTTGAGATCATGGGCATAAAATTACTCTTTGGTTTAACAAGACATTCTCTAGGTACTTTCTGGGGATTATCGTTCTCGTTTAATAGGGTTATCATTATCCTAATATCCCTTCTTGCTCCACGGGAGTAGGCACAATGTTCTTTATATGACAAACATGAACGATCAATGTCCAACTGTAAAAAAACTGTCAAAATGCACTGAGATAAGATGGAGCCTTCAAGTGCTTAGAAATTAGCATATGAGTCTACCTAGGTTTAGCTTTCAACAAGGAATACCAAGACAGCAAAGCAAAGTTGGCGATAAAAGTAAATAGGAAAATTGTTTAAAACTGTACACCCTATCTAAATCATGCAAGTTTAAAGGGACAGTCTACCATAGAATTGTTATTGTTTTAAAAGATAGATAATCCCTTTATTACCCATTCCCCAGTTTTGCATAACCGACACAGTTATATTAATATATTTTTACCTCTGTGATTACCTTGTATCTAAGAACCTTCTTCCGGCCCCCTGATCCCATGACTTTGACTGTTTATTATCTATTGTCTTAAATTTAGCATTGGTTTGTGCTAAATCTTAAATAACCCTCTGTGCCTGAACACAGTGTTATCTATATAGCCCACGTGTACTTTCTGTCGCTTTGTGTTGAAAAGAGATTTAAAAAGCATGTGATAAGAGGCAGCCCTCAAAGGCTTAGAAATTAGCATATGAGTCTACCTATGTTTAGTTTAAACTAAGAATACCAAAAGAAAAAAGCAAATTTGATGATAAAAGTAAATTGGAAAGTTGATTAAAATTAAAAGAACTATATGAATAATGAAAGTTTAATTTATACTAGACTGTCCCTTTAACTTTGAATTTACTGTCCTTTTAAGACTTCACAGACACAGCACGCACCACTACCAGTCCTCTGAGTTTAAATTCTGGTGAAAAGGCCCTTGTAGCATAAATTACAGGAAAAGATTGCAAACTAAATAATGAAAGTGCTCTGTAAAGTTGTTTTACCACACATAATTAAACTTGTTTTGTTTCTATCAATGTTTAAAAAAGGACAGTATGTGTTCATATAACTGCATGTAATAGACACTACTATAAATAAGAATATGTACAGATGCTGATCTAAAAATCCAGTATACATTTTAAAAACTTACTTAGAAACTCCCAGTTTAGCATTGTTGATTAGATAGCCTGGGCAACCATTGAACTGGGCTGGGTAAACAAAAAAAAGCCCCCCCCCCTCTTTTCCCTGCATATAAAAAGACAGATTACATAAACAGGAGCCTGCAGGAGTCTATAAACGTGTGTATACATCTGGCACTGTGGGGCTTGGTTAGGAGTCTGAAAATCATCACAATGTGCTAAAAAAATAAGCAAAACTAACCATTTTTCTAAAAACACTACCAGCTCTATAAATGTATCATCTACAAAACATTGATTCAAAGAAAAATCTAGTGTACAATGTCCCTTTAAGTCCTAGATAATAAGGTGTGTTTACAGAATTGTATTTGTTTAAGTTGCAAATTGACTTTAATTAAGACATTAAAATCAGAAATCTGATTTCCTGATGTTACATAAACACCATTAACATTTTTACACACTTTTTTACTTCATAACTCTCATCACACGCTTTACATAAAGAGAGTGTTAGGGGACAGCAATCACATTTTCCCTCCATCTATCCATCTATCTTGTAACACATAACTACAAATACACACACACACATATAATATAGGTTATATACAGATAAATAAGAGCAAAATCTGTTTCTTAACATCTTTAAAATTTATTTGGGTTTAAATATTTGATGAAGTTTGTATAATAACTGATTATGCCTTTGTTTGAATGCTGTGTTTTTCCTGAGCATGTCTGTATAGAAAGGTAGACTACACAGCAATTCTTCTGCTTAGGGTAGTGAATGATCTTCACCTGCTGTCTATATAACAATCACTTGTCTCCCTCTGTGTGGTACCGGCAGAGAGGAGTTAAATCACTGTTTTCTGTGTGTTAAAGGCACAAGAGGTTGTATAACAGTCTCTGTGTTTCAAGTACAAAGAACTTTAAATCACAAATGTTTGTATTACTGGCAAAGACATTGTTATTTTTATTTTTTTTTCTATAAAACCTATCAAAATTTTTGTATATTATAAACTAGCAGAGCTATGAGCTCGTTGAAATCTTTTTCGAATGATCATAAAAAGATTTTGGATATTTCCTCGGAACTGAGAGAGCAAACTAGGGTAACAAGAGCTTGTCTCCGCTTCTTCTTCCTCGTCATCATCAGAGCTGAGTATTGTCACAGATGGTTTGATTGTGGGATTCATTGATGGGTCTGTTATATAACAAGGAAGGCGAATTTCTTCATCGTAGTCAATCTGTAACGTAAACAAGATAAATAAAATACAAATGTTATTTTACTTGTCCCATGAAAAATCTAAAAATCCATCAAATTATTCAGTCATTAATTGCATTGCACTTTATTTTATTAAACCTTTGGTACTCAATGTGTGTGTATGTTTATGTGGGCAGTTGTATAAGCCTGTTTGTGTATATGTGTATATATATGTGCATGCATTTGTGTGTGTGTTTGTGTGTCGGTGGGTGTGCTTGTGTGTAAATGTGTATGTATGTGTGTGTGTATGTGTGTTTGTTTGTGTGTAAGCATGTTTTTGTGTATGTATGTGTTTTTGTGTAAGCCTGTTTGTGTGTATTTTTGTGTAAGTGTGTTTGTGTGTGTGTAAGCATGTTTGTGTGTATGTGTGTGCTTTTGTGTAAGCCTGTTTGTGTGTGTGTGTTTTTGTGTAAGCGTGTTTGTGTGTGTGTGTTTTTGTGTAAGCGTGTTTGTGTGTATTTTTGTGTAAGTTTGTGTGTGTGTAAGCATGTTTGTGTGTATGTGTGTGTATTTTTGTGTAAGTGTGTTTGTGTGTGTGTAAGCATGTTTGTGTGTATGTGTGTGCTTTTGTGTAAGCCTGTTTGTGTCTGTGTATGTGTGTGTGTGTTTTTGTGTAAGCGTGTTTGTGTGTGTGTGTAATTTTTTATGTGTAAGTGTGTTTTTGTGTATGCGTGTTTGTGTGTGTGTGTAAATGAATCAACACAAAAATTATAGAGGTTTAGGAAAGAACAAAAGCACCGCTTTTGTGTAAGCCTGTTTGTGTGTATTTTTGTGTAAGTGTGTTTATGTGTGTGTAAGCATGTTTGTGTGTATGTGTGTGCTTTTGTGTAAGCCTGTTTGTGTGTGTGTATGTGTGTGTGTGTTTTTTGTGTAAGCGTGTTTGTGTGTGTGTGTAATTTTTTATGGGTAAGTGTGTTTGTGTTTTTGTGTATGCGTGTTTGTGTGTGTGTGTAAATGAATCAACACAAAAATTATAGAGGTTTAGGAAAGAACAAATCAGAAAGCACCACTTTGTTTTTTGTTGTTGATTTTTTAAAAATATTTTGCAACATTTATTTAGTGATCCACTGATATACTCATCTTTATAATACCATCCCCCAATTGTAGCAAACCTATTGAACATTTTTTCAGTGTACATTCCACTGTGCTTTGTCTTTTGTGATAAAAATCATGTAGCGGAAATTTTTATTTAAGGTTAACGGACAGTGTATCCTATATTTCTCTCCCCTTTAATTTGTTCCCAATGATACATTTTATTTGCTGGAGTGTATTACCCAGCAGAAGAAATTCCCAGTGGGAGGTAGGAGATATAAGTAATAAACATTAAATTCTTTAAGGCCAACATTTTTGTATATTATGAACTAGCTGAGCAATGAGCTTGTTCGAATGATCATAAAAAGATTTTGGATATGTCCTCTGAACTGAGAGAGCAACTCAGGGTAACATGAACTTACCTTTGCTTCTTCTATCTCGTCATCATCAGAGCTGAGTATTGTCACAGATGGTTTGATTGTGGGACGCATTGGTGGATCTGTTATATAACAAGGAAGGCGAATTTCTTCATCGTACTCAATCTGGAAATTAACCAAGATGAATACAATAAAAATTTTTTATTTTACTTGTACTACTAAAAATCTAAAAATCAATCAAAATATATTCAGTGATTAATTACATTGCACTTAATTTTATTAACCCTTTGGTACTCTTTGCATTGCATCCCCCCCTGTAAAATACACCATAGGACAATATTATATAGAAAATAACTTTTTGTTTGCAGCCATATCATATTATGTGAAAATATCATCTTAAGGTCTTTGGTATACAGACATAGATAACATAAAGAAACATGTGTATGTATGGAAAATTATAAAATAATGAGATATGATTTATCTTTAAAATCAACCCGTTTTAGGACTAGATTATGAGTAGAGCGCCTGAACGATAAGGGGATTATCGCAAGGGTTTGCACTCATCAGGCTTACTTAATGAAATAATGTGAGTGCAATCATGATTTACGCTAGAATGATTACCACGACTTCAGAGCTCTGGTAAAGGGACACTGAACCCGAATTTTTTCTTTCGTAATTCAGATAGAGCATGCAATTTTAAGCAACTTTCTAATTTACTCCTATTATCAAATTTTCTCCATTCTCTTGTTATCTTTATTTGAAATACAAAAATGTAAGTTTAGATGCCGGCCCATTTTTAGTGAACAACCTGGGTTGTTCTTGCTGATTGGTGGATAAATTCATCTACCAATGAATAAGTGCTTTCCAGGTTCTTGAAGCAAACAAATAGCTTAGATGCCTTCTTTTTCAAATAAACATAGCAAGAGAACAAAGAAAAAGTGACAATGGGAGTAAATTAGAAAGTTGCTTAAAATTGCATGCTCTATCTGAATCATGAAAGGAAAAAATTTGGGTTCAGTGTCCCTTTAACTGTTTCACAAAACATAAAAGTTGTACAAAACACAACAAACAAAAAATAAATTATAAAGTATAGTTACATGCATAATAACACCATCTAAAAAAATATTCAATAATAATAATAATAATAATAATAATATAGCAAACAAAAGTTGTAAAGGCTCAAAGATAGGAGGTCTCAGGTGTTAAAAAAAAGGCACGCAAAGGGCTTTAACATAGAGATACATACATATATATATCTCTTAAGATGGGCATGTGTGTATATATATATATATATATATATATATGTGTACATACTGTATGTATTTATATGTGTATACATGTATTTACAGACATATATACACATATAAACATATAAATACATATGTATACATATATAGACATATATATGTGCATTAGAAACCTTTGCTGTTAAGTAGATGAAAACATGTTAAAACATATTTATGCAATATTCATATTTAATAAAGTGTTTAACTGTGTATTTACAGTAAATATTTCCCATTCCAATATCCTGCACACAGCAGAATATGTTCTATGTGTTTTTTAAATAGATATTCCTATTTATATCTGTATATATCTATACCTTTATATAATCATCTATATATATAGGTAAAGATATATATTGTACCAAAATACCATCAGATATTTGTAGAAACATTTATTTATGAATAAATAGAACATATTCTGTTATCTGCATAATATTGGAATGTGAATATTCATATTTTCATGTTGGGTTAGCGCAAATTAGAATATGCGATCGTGTTTGTGTGAGAGTGGGGCGTTTTTTTTACACTTTTTTTTCTCTATGACTTCTATGGGGGAATACGTGAATGTGCATGAGATATTCTAACTTCGGATTTTTGTGCAAGTCTGTTACTGCAACAAAGAAAAAAGTTTACTTTCAATTCATAATACGAGCGCAACCCAACGAGTGCAAAAAAGCTTACTTCTAATTAGCATTAATTTGCGCTCCACTCATAATCTGGCCCTTATTAGGTTGTGGTTTGAAAGAACAAGCCAGATATTTCATATACAAAAACAAACCAAAAGAAGCTATTTATCATGCATTTTATACTCTGCAGCTGGTATAACAAGTCATTGGAAACAAATAAAGAGAAAAACAGTGTTACAGTGCACCGTTCCTATGATAGAAAAACATAATTTATGTAAGAACTTACCTGATAAATTCATTTCTTTCATATTAACAAGAGTCCATGAGCTAGTGACGTATGGGATATACATTCCTACCAGGAGGGGCAAAGTTTCCCAAACCTTAAAATGCCTATAAATACACCCCTCACCACACCCACAAATCAGTTTAACGAATAGCCAAGAAGTGGGGTGATAAGAAAAAGTGCGAAGCATATAAAATAAGGAATTGGAATAATTGTGCTTTATACAAAAAAATCATAACCACCACAAAAAAGGGTGGGCCTCATGGACTCTTGTTAATATGAAAGAAATGAATTTATCAGGTAAGTTCTTACATAAATTATGTTTTCTTTCATGTAATTAACAAGAGTCCATGAGCTAGTGACGTATGGGATAATGACTACCCAAGATGTGGATCTTTCCACACAAGAGTCACTAGAGAGGGAGGGATAAAATAAAGACAGCCAATTCCTGCTGAAAATAATCCACACCCAAAATAAAGTTTAACAAAAAACATAAGCAGAAGATTCAAACTGAAACCGCTGCCTGAAGAACTTTTCTACCAAAAACTGCTTCAGAAGAAGAAAATACATCAAAATGGTAGAATTTAGTAAAAGTATGCAAAGAAGACCAAGTTGCTGCTTTGCAGATCTGGTCAACCGAAGCTTCATTCCTAAACGCCCAGGAAGTAGATACTGACCTAGTAGAATGAGCTGTAATTCTTTGAGGCGGAGTTTTACCCGACTCAACATAGGCAAGATGAATTAAAGATTTCAACCAAGATGCCAAAGAAATGGCAGAAGCTTTCTGGCCTTTCCTAGAACCGGAAAAGATAACAAATAGACTAGAAGTCTTACGGAAAGATTTCGTAGCTTCAACATAATATTTCAAAGCTCTAACAACATCCAAAGAATGCAATGATTTCTCCTTAGAATTCTTAGGATTAGGACATAATGAAGGAACCACAATTTCTCTACTAATGTTGTTGGAATTCACAACTTTAGGTAAAAATTCAAAAGAAGTTCGCAACACCGCCTTATCCTGATGAAAAATCAGAAAAGGAGACTCACACGAAAGAGCAGATAATTCAGAAACTCTTCTAGCAGAAGAGATGGCCAAAAGGAACAAAACTTTCCAAGAAAGTAATTTAATGTCCAATGAATGCATAGGTTCAAACGGAGAAGCTTGAAGAGCTCCCAGAACCAAATTCAAACTCCAAGGAGGAGAAATTGACTTAATGACAGGTTTTATACGAACCAAAGCTTGTACAAAACAATGAATATCAGGAAGAATAGCAATCTTTCTGTGAAAAAGAACAGAAAGAGCAGAGATTTGTCCTTTCAAAGAACTTGCGGACAAACCCTTATCCAAACCATCCTGAAGAAATTGTAAAATTCTCGGTATTCTAAAAGAATGCCAAGAAAAATGATGAGAAAGACACCATGAAATATAAGTCTTCCAGACTCTATAATATATCTCTCGAGATACAGATTTACGAGCCTGTAACATAGTATTAATCACGGAGTCAGAGAAACCTCTATGACCAAGAATCAAGCGTTCAATCTCCATACCTTTAAATTTAAGGATTTCAGATCCGGATGGAAAAAAGGACCTTGTGACAGAAGGTCTGGTCTTAACGGAAGAGTCCATGGCTGGCAAGATGCCATCCGGACAAGATCCGCATACCAAAACCTGTGAGGCCATGCCGGAGCTATTAGCAGAACAAACGAGCATTCCCTCAGAATCTTGGAGATTACTCTTGGAAGAAGAACTAGAGGCGGAAAGATATAGGCAGGATGATACTTCCAAGGAAGTGATAATGCATCCACTGCCTCCGCCTGAGGATCCCGGGATCTGGACAGATACCTGGGAAGTTTCTTGTTTAGATGAGAGGCCATCAGATCTATCTCTGGGAGCCCCCACAATTGAACAATCTGAAGAAATACCTCTGGGTGAAGAGACCATTCGCCCGGATGCAACGTTTGGCGACTGAGATAATCCGCTTCCCAATTGTCTACACCTGGGATATGAACCGCAGAGATTAGACAGGAGCTGGATTCCGCCCAAACCAAAATTCGAGATACTTCTTTCATAGCCAGAGGACTGTGAGTCCCTCCTTGATGATTGATGTATGCCACAGTTGTGACATTGTCTGTCTGAAAACAAATGAACGATTCTCTCTTCAGAAGAGGCCAAAACTGAAGAGCTCTGAAAATTGCACGGAGTTCCAAAATATTGATCGGTAATCTCACCTCCTGAGATTCCCAAACTCCTTGTGCCGTCAGAGATCCCCACACAGCTCCCCAACCTGTGAGACTTGCATCTGTTGAAATTACAGTCCAGGTCGGAAGAACAAAAGAAGCCCCCTGAATTAAACGATGGTGATTTGTCCACCACGTTAGAGAGTGTCGAACAATCGGTTTTAAAGATATTAATTGAGATATCTTCGTGTAATCCCTGCACCATTGGTTCAGCATACAGAGCTGAAGAGGTCGCATGTGAAAACGAGCAAAGGGGATCGCGTCCGATGCAGCAGTCATAAGACCTAGAATTTCCATGCATAAGGCTACCGAAGGGAATGATTGTGACTGAAGGTTTCGACAAGCTGTAATCAATTTTAGACGTCTCTTGTCTGTTAAAGACAGAGTCATGGACACTGAATCTATCTGGAAACCCAGAAAGGTTACCCTTGTTTGAGGAATCAAAGAACTTTTTGGTAAATTGATCCTCCAACCATGATCTTGAAGAAACAACACAAGTCGATTCGTATGAGACTCTGCTAAATGTAAAGACGGAGCAAGTACCAAGATATCGTCCAAATAAGGAAATACCACAATACCCTGTTCTCTGATTACAGACAGAAGGGCACCGAGAATCTTTGTGAAAATTCTTGGAGCTGTAGCAAGGCCAAACGGTAGAGCCACAAATTGGTAATGCTTGTCTAGAAAAGAGAATCTCAGGAACTGATAATGATCTGGATGAATCGGAATATGCAGATATGCATCCTGTAAATCTATTGTGGACATATAATTCCCTTGCTGAACAAAAGGCAATATAGTCCTTACAGTTACCATCTTGAACGTTGGTATCCTTACATAACGATTCAATAATTTTAGATCCAGAACTGGTCTGAAGGAATTCTCCTTCTTTGGTACAATGAAGAGATTTGAATAAAACCCCATCCCCTGTTCCGGAACTGGAACTGGCATAATTACTCCAGCCAACTCTAGATCTGAAACACAATTCAGAAATGCTTGAGCTTTCACTGGATTTACTGGGACATGGGAAAGAAAAAATCTCTTTGCAGGAGGTCTCATCTTGAAACCAATTCTGTACCCTTCTGAAACAATGTTCTGAATCCAAAGATTGTGAACAGATTTGATCCAAATTTCTTTGAAAAAACGTAACCTGCCCCCTACCAGCTGAACTGGAATGAGGGCCGTACCTTCATGTGAACTTAGAAGCAGGCTTTGCCTTTCTAGCAGGCTTGGATTTATTCCAGACTGGAGATGGTTTCCAAACTGAAACTGCTCCTGAGGACGAAGGATCAGGCTTTTGTTCTTTGTTGAAATGAAAGGAACGAAAACGATTGTTAGCCCTGTTTTTACCTTTAGATTTTTTATCCTGTGGTAAAAAAGTTCCTTTCCCACCAGTAACAGTTGAAATAATAGAATCCAACTGAGAACCAAATAATTTGTTTCCCTGGAAAGAAATGGAAAGTAGAGTTGATTTAGAAGCCATATCAGCATTCCAAGTCTTAAGCCATAAAGCTCTTCTGGCTAAGATAGCCAGAGACATAAATCTAACATCAACTCTAATAATATCAAAAATGGCATCACAGATGAAATTATTAGCATGCTGGAGAAGAATAATAATATCATGAGAATCACGATTTGTTACTTGTTGCGCTAGAGTTTCCAACCAAAAAGTTGAAGCTGCAGCAACATCAGCCAATGATATAGCAGGTCTAAGAAGATTACCTGAACATAGATAAGCTTTTCTTAGAAAAGATTCAATTTTTCTATCTAAAGGATCCTTAAACGAGGTACCATCTGACGTAGGAATGGTAGTACGTTTAGCAAGGGTAGAAATAGCCCCATCAACTTTAGGGATTTTGTTCCAAAATTCTAACCTGTCAGGCGGAACAGGATATAATTGCTTAAAACGTTTAGAAGGAGTAAATGAATTACCCAATTTATCCCATTCCTTAGCAATTACTGCAGAAATAGCATTAGGAACAGGAAAGACTTCTGGAATAACCGCAGGAGCTTTAAAAACCTTATCCAAACGTATAGAATTAGTATCAAGAGGACTAGAATCCTCTATTTCTAAAGCAATTAGTACTTCTTTAAGTAAAGAGCGAATAAATTCCATCTTAAATAAATATGAAGATTTATCAGCATCAATCTCTGAGACAGAATCCTCTGAACTAGAAGAGTCCAAAGAATCAGAATGATGGTGTTCATTTAAAAATTCATCTGTAGAGAGAGAAGATTTAAAAGACTTTTTACGTTTACTAGAAGGAGAAATAACAGACAAAGCCTTCTTTATGGATTCAGAAACAAAATCTCTTATGTTATCAGGAACATTCTGCACCTTAGATGTTGAGGGAACTGCAACAGGCAATGGTACATCACTAAAGGAAATATTATCTGCTTTAACAAGTTTGTCATGACAATTAATACAAACAACAGCTGGAGAAATAGCTACCAAAAGTTTACAGCAGATACACTTAGCTTTGGTAGATCCAGCAGGCAGTGGTTTTCCTGTAGTATCTTCTGGCTCAGATGCAACGTGAGACATCTTGCAATATGTAAGAGAAAAAACAACATATAAAGCAAAATAAATCAAATTCCTTATAAGACAGTTTCAGGAATGGGAAAAAAATGCCAAACATCAAGCTTCTAGCAACCAGAAGCAAATGAAAATGAGACTGAAATAATGTGGAGACAAAAGCGACGCCCATATTTTTTGGCGCCAAATAAGACGCCCACATTATTTGGCGCCTAAATGCTTTTGGCGCCAAAAATGACGCCACATCCGGAACGCCGACATTTTTGGCGCAAAATAACGTCAAAAAATGACGCAACTTCCGGCGACACGTATGACGCCGGAAACGGAAATGAATTTTTGCGCCAAAAAAATCCGCGCCAAAAATGACGCAATAAAATGAAGCATTTTCAGCCCCCGCGAGCCTAACAGCCCACAGGGAAAAAAGTCAAATTTTTGAGGTAAGACAAAATATGATAATTTAAAGCATAATCCCAAATATGAAACTGACTGTCTGGAAATAAGGAAAGTTGAACATTCTGAGTCAAGGCAAATAAATGTTTGAATACATATATTTAGAACTTTATAAATAAAGTGCCCAACCATAGCTTAGAGTGTCACAGAAAATAAGACTTACTTACCCCAGGACACTCATCTACATGTTTGTAGAAAGCCAAACCAGTACTGAAACGAGAATCAGTAGAGGAAATGGTAAATATAAGAGTATATCGTCGATCTGAAAAGGGAGGTAAGAGATGAATCTCTACGACCGATAACAGAGAACCTTATGAAATAGACCCCGTAGAAGGAGATCACTGCATTCAATAGGCAATACTCTCCTCACATCCCTCTGACATTCACTGCACGCTGAGAGGAAAACCGGGCTCCAACTTGCTGCGGAGCGCATATCAACGTAGAATCTAGCACAAACTTACTTCACCACCTCCCTTGGAGGCAAAGTTTGTAAAAACTGATTTGTGGGTGTGGTGAGGGGTGTATTTATAGGCATTTTAAGGTTTGGGAAACTTTGCCCCTCCTGGTAGGAATGTATATCCCATACGTCACTAGCTCATGGACTCTTGTTAATTACATGAAAGAAATAAAAATCTTTTATCATCTTTAATAGCTAATAAAAAGGTTCATTTAAATTTAATTTCAAATTCTAAATCATAATAGACATGGAAGTTACTTCTTCTGATGAAAACGGGGATGTGTAAGAATCTCTATCCTCTCCCTCTGAAGATGATGTTGATGTGGCAGGTGAAACTGGTGAATAAAATACATTCGGAGCTGGATAGCAAACTTTGTTAATTTGTATCACCTGAAAATGATTCAGAAACAAACACGTTTACAAAGTTATATTTTGATATTTGCAGTGAATCTACTTGTCTAGCACTTCTATGCCCCTAAATGTATATGGCATCCAACTAGGCTGAAAAGAAACAGGGGCTGAGATTTTTATTTTAAAATATAACTTTTATTCTAAACACAAATTATATAAAATTCTAGTGTATGTGTGTGCAGTTTAAAACCACAAAGAAACTCTAATCAGCATCAATATTGGCAGTGGTTGGCGTAGGAATCGCTTGCTTGGTTTTTTTTTGGTTGGCTGGGGAGTTTTTGAAAGACTCCTGTATGGTGAAGCTATAATAGGCTTTCTTGGCTGTAAGTTGTTGGTGTACTTATTCACCGCAGAATATAGATGTATCTTTTTACATTGATTTTTTCAAATGTCCCTTTAAAGTTTGGTAACAGTGCCTAAGGGATACACTCTTAATCAGCCCTGTAATGAAGTGGGTCATATTGTAAGGTTCAAGGAATTTAAAAAAATTGTATAATACTGACACTATTAGTAGAAATATCCCTTTTTTGGTGATTGTGAGTGTGCCCAAATTGGGGTCAGATAAATTTCACAAGTGACTTTGTTGTGTCCTTGTACTTAATATGAAAACCACTTAGAAGGAGTGTATGTATATAGATGTCTCTTTATACATTGTTTTTTTTCTGCTGTCCCTTTATAGTTAGGCAACAGTTTCTAAGGGATACACTATTAGTTAACCCTATAATAAAGTGGAAGAGTAAAAGCAGGAATGATTCAGCCCTCTGTGGCAAAAGGCAGTGTTAGGACCAGTCGAATTGGGGCACCTTGACTCATCTGAAGAGTCGATGTTATTCTGTTTTGTAAAAGGACAGCCAGTTTTTTGGTGGTCTTTTTAAGAAAGGCACTTCCAGGATGGCTTTCAAGAACATGCAAATACAAATCCTCTTGGGAGGGCCCCGTATAGCCACAATCTTCACAGACAAATAGTTTGCCCCTTCGCTGTTTGTAGGCAAAACCCTGCTGCACTCCATAATTTTTTTTAAGGGTACCATGTGACAGCCATCAGCCAATCACAAATGCATGCACATTGACGGCCTGAAGGGGAGGAGCTACACGGATGCAGCGTGTAGCAGCGCTCTGTTTGGGAGAGAGTGCGCAACAAGCCCCAAGTGCTCCGAGGATACTACTCGACAAGCCCAACCTTTAGGCATACGCTGCCTTGTGCCCGCAGCAATAGCAGGGAAGCTTGATACCCACAAGAAGGGAAGCAGCACGGCCGTCAAGAACAGGCGTATCTTTCGACTCATTGCCTGGGTCACCTCTTGGAGGGCTGGTTTGCTGGAGCGGGGAGGAAATAGGAGTCTGTCAAGGCTCAGCACGACCACAAGATCGGAGCGGCAGAAAAAAAGTCGCAAAAGTAAGGTACTTACAGCTGAAAAACGAATCTGAATGTGTGGGGGGAACAAAGATTGGCAATAAGGGAGACACAATAAGGCCTGAATGCACTTTGGGGGTTCCCATTAGAGAGTGGGCAGTAGGTTTGGATGAGCACAGCTTAAGGGCTACTGTGTGTGGGCAAGTATACAAGGCCCAGTGTGAAAGGACTGACAGCCCAATAAGCCCCCCTTACAGAAAATAGTGCAATGTTGCGACAAGGGTCCCCCCTCACGAAGAATTAGCACAGCTAAAGTGCTTATGGTTGATAAGCAGTCGATCTTGGCTATACAGGCTCATACGGCTAAGTTGGTGTATTATATGAAAAGAAGTACTGTCTGATTTACCTCTTAGAGCAAGGAAGCTGTAGACCGTAGTTTTTGTCAGCCAGGTCCTGCAAGGTGGGTGAAGCCCTGGCTACCCCGAGAGGGGTTGAACATAAACTTTCTCTGTGTTTATCGGTCTGGTCATTCAGGAGGGTATAACTACTTACCTTAAGTAGCGATAAAGACTCTAAGAAAGAAAAAATAGCAGGACCCTAGAACTTGCTATTTTGGCCATTGAATCTGCCTGGTTTGGATTCGCTTAGCTACGATACAGGAGCCCTTATTAGAAAGATAGTTGCAGCTGCGGTGCAGCGACAGGGCAAAGCTGTTACAAGTTAACTACATGAATAATGGTTCCAGAACTTTGTGTAGTCGACATGACGAGCTCATTTTTTGCACGAAAATGAACCATAAGAACATCTATCAGGAGCTGGACTGTTTAGAGATTCTAAAGAACTGTATATTAAGCTTTATATAACGTATATTTGTTAGGTTAACAGTTACAAATGCTCCCAGACTTTATTATTATTGTATTATGCTAAGATGTTTCCCAGTGGCTGATAGTAAGATAGAAAATATCTAGAAGTCTAAGATAAGTGTTATTGCCTATTTTTGGAAACAGTAATTGTAATAAGCTATACTAAGCCTTTTCAGAAACTTGCTATTGTGCTGGGTGTTTAAGGAATTACTACTAACAGTCGCATTCATCTGTTTAAATATAGGAATTGTTTAAAATATTATTTATATAATTTAAATTCACACACTCATGGAAAGGTTTGTCACTACTAAAAATAAATCACCGGCAATGCCACCAAAAGGAAAAGAAAAAAAAAATCCAAAAAGGAACAGTCTAGACACAGAGAATAGAAGTCTATTAGAAACAACAAACACAAACATATACACAATGGAGTCTCAGGACTTAGTAAAACAACTATCAGATATTATGCTGCCACAATTTGATCAGGTCAAGAGAGATATTTGCAAGAAGCAGAAAACAGAATATCAGACATAGAGGATATGAGCATCAGACATGAGACTAAGATAAAAGAACAGACTAGTCAAATACATTTATTACAGAACAAAGTGGAAGAATTAGAAGACCGAGCTAGACGAAATAATGTCAGAATCATAGGACTCCCAGAGGTGGAGGAATTTCAGGACCTAATACACTTCACTGCAATATAACTAGCCTTAGGACTAGGTATGCAAATCCCCCCACAAGGGATACAGGTAGAGAGAGCACACAGAGTAGGCAGTGCTAGAACTTATGCAGACGGCAAGAGTAAGATCAGGCCAATTATTGTCAAGTATCTGAATTTTCAAGATAAAGCCATTATTATGAGTTATTACAAGAAAAATTTCCAGTAAAGATTGGGGAACACAATATTTTACTTTTTCAAGATTTCTCAGTAGAAACGTCAAAGAAAAGAAAAGAAATGGTACCTATTTGTACAAATCTAATTAAAACAGGTCTGAAAGCCACAATCATATACCCAGCCAAAATTAAAATTTTCAATGAACAAGGAAATGTTTTGTTGAATAATTATGAAGAAGCTAAAGATTTCCTGCATGCTAGACAGATTACTTAAGGTAAATAACGCAGAATTAGAATAAATACGAATCATTACCTCCAAGGATGTAAGAGATATGGAGGCTCAAGAGAGGATCAATAGCTTATATGTTAGTTCGAGGAGGTTAGGCCCTCCAAGAGGTGTGGTGGTTATAGTTCTAGCTGAGTACAACTTACTCATCACCTTTGGGCGATGAGGAGGAGGTTTCCTCTGTATCCGGTTTTATATTATTTATGCTTTACTGTTTATAACGTTTCCTTCTATTTCTCTTACCCCCCCCTCCCCCCCTTTTTTTTTTTGCCTCCTTACTCTCCGCCCCCCCCCCCCTGTGGTCCTGCAAATGTGTTATAGGTACTGTATAATGTCAGATGGTTGAACAACTAAAAGTTATATCATGGAATGTGGGAGGGATCTCCTCTATGTGGAAAAGGAAGAACATCTTGAAGCAATGTAAAAAACATACCGCAGATATAATAATGTTACAAGAAACCCATCTGAAAAAGCAGGAGTTAGATAAATTTAAAGTAGGGTGGGTAGGGGAGGTGGTAGCAACACCATGCACAACAAGGAAAAGGGGTATGGCAATAATATTCAATAAAAAACTAGATTATAAAATCATGGCAAAAGAATTAGACATAGAAGGAAGATTTATAATTTTACATATAGAAGTACAGGAAAGATCTCTGATATTATGTAATATTTACGGTCCTAATAACCTAGATAAAGTCTTCTGGAACAAGATGCAAGTTAAAATATTGAATTATGGTGTGGAAAATATAATATTGGGAGGCGATTTAAACATGGTGATGTATCCAACATTAGATAGGTTAAAACCAGCTATGAATAGAAATAGTCGAGCAGAAACTAACACCTAGATTTAGAGTCAGTCAGGAAGGGGTCTAACGCTCACTTTCCAGCCGCGACTTTTCCATACCGCAGATCCCTTACACCAATTGCGTATCCTATCTTTTCAATGGGATCTTCCTAATGCCGGTATTTAGAAGTGAGTGTTAGAACTCTAACGACAAAACTCCAGCCGCCGAAAAAAGTCAGGAGTTAAGAGCTTTATGGGCTAATGCCGGTTTATAAAGCTCTTAACTACTGTGCTATAAAGTACGCTAACACCCATAAACTACCTATGTACACCTAAACCGAGGTCCCCCCACATCGCCGCCACTCTAATAATTTTTTTTAACCCCTAATCTGCCGACCGCACACCGCCGCCACATACATTATCCCTATGTACCCCTAATCTGCTGCCCCTAACATCGCCGACACCTACATAATATTTATTAACCCCTAATCTGCCGACCGGACCTCGCCGCCACTATAAATGTATTAACCCCTAAACCGCCGCACTCCCGCCTCAAAAACCCTATAATAAATAGTATTAACCCCTAATCTGCCCTCCCTAACATCGCCGACACCTAACTTCAAGTATTAACCCCTAATCTGCCGACCGGACCTCGCCGCTACTCTAATAAATGTATTAACCCCTAAAGCTAAGTCTAACCCTAACACTAACACACCCCTAAGTTAAATATAATTTTTTTCTAACAAAATAAATTAAATCTTATTAAATAAATTATTCCTATTTCAACTAAACTAAATTACAAAAAAACCCCCACTAAATTACAAAAAATAAAAAAAGATAACAAGAATTTTAAACTAATTATACCTACTCTAAGCCCCCTAAAAAAATAACAAAGCCCCCCAAAATAAAAAATGCCCTACGCTATTCTAAAATAAAAAGTTAACAGCTCTATTACCTTACCAGCCCTTAAAAGGGCTCTTTGCGGGGCATGCCCCAAAGAAATCAGCTCTTTTGCCTGTAAAAAAAAAACATACAATACCCCCCCCCCAACATTACAACCCACCACCCACATACCCCTAATCTAACCCACCCAAACCCCCGTTAAAAAAACCTAACACTAAGCCCCTGAAGATCTCCCTACCTTGTATTCACCCAGCCGGGTATCACCGATCTGTCCAGAAGAGGTCCTCCAGAGGGTCCAAAGTCTTCATCCTATCCGGCCAGAAGAGGTCCTCCAGAGGCTCTGAAGTCTTCATCCAGGCGGCATCTTCTATCTTCTTCCATCCGGAGTGGATCGGGTCCATCTTGAAGCAGCCGGCGCGGATCCAACCTCTTCTAACGGCGTCCTAAGTCCGAATGAAGGTTCCTTTAAATGACATCATCCAAGATGGCGTCCCTCAAATTCCGATTGCCTGATAGGATTGTATCAGCCAATCAGAATTAAGGTAGGAAAAATCTGATTGGCTGATTGAATCAGCCAATCAGATTCAAGTTCAATCGGATTGGCTGATCCAATCAGCCAATCAGATTGAGCTCGCATTCTATTGGCTGATCGGAACAGCCAATAGAATGCAAGCTCAATCTGATTGGCTGATCCAATCAGCCAATCGGATTGAACTTGAATCTGATTGGCTGATTCAATCAGCCAATCAGATTTTTCCTACCTTAATTCCGATTGGCTGATAGAATCCTATCAGCCAATCGGAATTCGAGGGACGTCATCTTGGATGACGTCATTTAAAGGAACCTTCATTCGTCGTTAGTCCATCGGTGAGGAAGGATGGCTCCGCGTCGGCTGCTTCAAGATGGACCCGCTCCGCTCCAGATGGAAGAAGATAGAAGATGCCGTCTGGATGAAGACTTACGACCCCCTGGAGGACCTCTATAGGGGTTGGCGATGTTAGGGGCAGCAGATTAGGGGTACATAGGTATAATGTAGGTGGCGGCGGTTTACGGAGCGGGAGATTAGGGGTTGATAATAATAATATGCAGGGGTCAGCGATAGCGCTGGCGGCAGATTAGGGGTTAATAAGTGTAAGGTTAGGGGTGTTTAGACTCGGGGTTCATGTTAGGGTGTTAGGTGCAGACTTAGGAAGTGTTTCCCCATAGGAAACAGTGGGGCTGCGTTAGGAGCTGAACGCTGCTTTTTTGCAGGTGTTAGTTTTTTTTGCATCTCAAACTGCCCCATTGTTTCCTATGGGGGAATCGTGCACAAGCACATTTTTCAAGCTGGCCACTACCGTAAGCAACGCTGGTATTTAGAGTTGAAGTGGCGGTAAATATGCTCTACGCTCCCTTTTTGGAGCCTAACGCAGCCCTTCAGAGAACTCTAAATACCATTGTTATTTAAAAGGTGCAGGGGAAAAAAACACACGTAGCTAACGCACCCCTTTGGCCACAAAACTCTAAATCTAGCCATAAGTTACTTAAGAATTTTTGTAATAACTTAAGGTTTAAAGATATTTGGAGAATTCAGAACCCAGATGTAAAATGTTTTTCATGTATATCCCATAGCCACAAAACTATGTCTAGGATAGATGCTTTCTTGATTTCAGAAAACTTGCTAGGTGTAGAAATATTCGTGGATATTAAAGAGGTGGTTATATCTGACCATGCTATTATTTTGTTACATTTTAAGTTTAAGAGAGTCAAAAGAGACCCAGCAAAGTTTTTTTCCCCTACTTATCTATGTTCCAATGTGCAATTTAAGGAGTGGTTAAAGAAAAATGGCATGAATATTCATATTTTAATAAGGAATATGAAAACAAACATGAAGTCTTTTGGGAGGCTTTTAAAGCATTTATTAGAGGGGAAATCAAGGCTTATGTAGTCAGGAATAAACGGCTATCACAACAGAAATATATACAGCTAGCAGGACAAGTACGCAATTGTTATAATGCTTTCTTAAGCGACAGATCAGTGATACTTTGGAATAAATATATAAAGGCCAAACAAGAGAGAGAAACTTTCCTTATGCAAAAGTTAAGACAGGAAGATCTTAGAATGAGGGCTTTTTGTTATAGGCATAGTGGAAGAGCTGGTAAATTTTTGGCAAATCTGGTGAAGGTTAAAAAGAAGAAACGTGCCATAGAGGCCATTAGAAAAGACACGGAGAGGCTGACAAATATTAAAGAAATAAATGAGTGTATATATGAATATTTTCAAAAACTGTACACAAAATATAAGGTCAATATGGAAGTAAAAGCAGATTTTTGGGATAAAATTAGACTACCAAATTTAGATAGGCATAGTGGAAGAGCTGGTACATTTTTGGCAAATCTGGTGAAGGTTAAAAAGAAGAAACGTGCCATAGAGGCCATTAAAAAAGGAACGGAGAGGCTGACAAATATTAAAGAAATAAATGAGTGTATATGTGAATATTTTTAAAAACTGTACACAAAATATAAGGTCAATTTGGAAGTAAAAGCAGATTTTTGGGATAAAATTAGACTACCAAATTTAGATAGAGAGGATTTGGACAAGCTGAATAGACCTATAACACAGGAAGAAATAAAGAAAGCAATAGATAATACGGCTCCTAATAAGGCCCCTGGTCCTGACTTTACAAAATATTGAAGGAAGAAATAACTTCTACATTGGAAGCTCTCTTTAATAGAGAAAATAATAAAATAACTACCTTAAAAAAAGATAAGATATTTTAAAACCTCTGGCGCTGCAAAAATTGCTGCTAAAATTGGAAAATAGAAAATTGGATGAATATGATATGACTTATTTAGTTTAAAAGATCCCTTACAGCTAACCTTTCCGAATACTTAGATATTTTCCTCCAGAAATATGTTAGATCTTTGTCCTCTTATCTGAAAGACTCAACGGATGTATTAAAATTAATAGAAAACATCCCGTGGCAAGAGGATTTTCTTCTTGTCACGTGTGATGTTGCGTCGTTATATACGTGCATTAACCATGCAGACGGCCTACGAGCAGTTAGACACTTTTTAGACATTGATAATACTATCAAAAGTGAACAAAAATCTTTTTTAATAGATTCAATAGAATTTATTTTAACACATAATTTTTTTAGTTATATGGATCAATTTTATAATCAGGAAAGAGGAACGGCTATGGGCACCAGGTTTGCTCCAAGTTACGCTAATTTATTTATGGGATACTGGGAACAAACATTTTTATCCACTACCCCTTTTGGAGCAAACCTGGTGTCATACAAACGTTATATAGACGATATCCTCATTATTTGGAGAGGGGAAGAAAGTATACTAGAAGAATTTGTTGCCTCGATGAATAATAATGAACTAAACCTGAAGTTTACATACGAAAAAAGTAGACAAAATATTAGTTTTCTGGATTTAGAATTATTTCCTGTTAATAGTAAAATTCTCTCTAAAACGCACTTTAAAACTGTAGATGCCAACAGTTATATTCATTATACCAGCTGTCACCACCCAAGGTGGATTGAGAACATTCCCAAAGGCCAGTTTTTACGTGTAAAGAAAAATTGTTCAAATCTAACTGATTTTGATGCCCAATCAGATAAGCTGAAACAAAAATTTATAGAGAGAGGTTATAATGCTAACAAAATAGAAAAGGTACGTATGGAAGTAAGAGAAGTTAGCAGACAGGATCTAGTTCAAAATAATACGAGATCCCAAAATAAAATTCAAAGAAGGAATGATAATACTTTTATCCCTTTCATTACTGGATACTGTAGCAACAAATATCTAATAGAAAAAATTCTAAAAAAACATTGGGGGATTTTAAAGAATGATGAACAATTGGGTTCTATTTTACCAGCTAAACCGCAAATTGTTTATAAAAGGGCTCGCAACCTGAAAACAATTTTAGCACCTACTGAGAATAAAAATAAAAAGAAAAAGAAATCACAGCAGGACTTAACAGGTAAGAAAATTAATGGCTTCTTTCCCTGCTTAACATGCAAGTCCTGTAAACATTCTAGGAAACAGAAGGAGTTTACATCTAATATAACAGGAAAGTCTTTCAAGATCAAAGATACTTTAAGATGCTCTGATAGATATGTGGTTTACCTAATACAATGCCGATGTGGCAAACAGTACATAGGCGAATCGGAAAGACCATTACGTGACCGTATACGTGAGCATATATGGTCTATAGAAAAATATGATTTAGACAGGAATAAAGACCTCCCTGTACCAAAGCATTTTGCTGCATGTAACAATGGGAATTTAGCCCATTTCTCATATATAGGAATAGAGAAGGTTAAACCACATTGGAGGGTTGGCAATATCCATTTAATTAAAAAAGAAACAAAATGGATTTTTGATTTAAAGACATTACAACCCAATGGTTTAAATATTGACTTTGATATAGGTTGCTTTCTTAGAGATTAGAATTAATTAGGTCAAGTAATTTAAATTTATTTTTATTTTTATTCCCCTTTTTCTATTTTAACTCTCCAATTTTTAACATATGAAGAACTTTTTTACGTCTTTTATATATTCTTTACGTTTTAATATCAAAAATAAAACAACTTTTGAAAATCCAACAATTGTCTGAAAATATAAGCACATGTATATGTGGACAAAGGAAAGATATGCACAACTACTGTTTGGTTATTGTGCTTAGTATATCCCTTTAAGTACCATTGTATATGGGTATATGTGTTGGTCTTGATATATGCAAACATATATTATATAATATTGTGATTCGTTTAGTTCCCCCTTTTTTTAGATGATTATTTTTAAGATAATAACTCATATATATAGGTCTATTTAGTGTTTTTATAAAGATTATTTTAACATTTTAATATATATATACATATATTTTTTCTTTATATATATTTTTTCTTTATAATAGTTTTATTATGATCAATTGGATGGATTGTGATTGATTTATTTATTTTATTTTAGTTCTTTGGTCTTGGTGATAACAAATTATGTATCGCTTTTGAATCATGATCATACATCACTGCATATCTTTGCCTTAAATATGGAAACATTTTTTTTCTGTTTTTTGCAGCTGCCCTGTTTAAATATGATCGTCACTATTGTATCTAAATACTAATTGAGACAGATAAGGCAATATGTTGTATAGCAATATGGTAACACTTATGAACAACGTATCATTATTTGTAACTGTTTGATCGCACACTGCCATTACTAACCTTGTCTTTAATTGCAAGACACTCCTACTTATGGCACTCAACCAATCAACATAAAAGTTATAGGTATAAAAGAACCTACCACACTCTCTTCTGGAGCTTGACAAAGGCCCTGAACGGGCTGAAACGCGTTGCTCCGCCCATTCTGACGTTACGTGACGTAGTCATTACAGACCGGCTTCGATACTGTGAGAATCCCTGAGTGGAGCAGTTATCCGACATCGGCTTCTACATTAGAGAAACACCCGCTTCCACTGTTATCTTTCAGTGATTGACCGCTGCTGCAGAGACCAAAACACGGTGTAAGTAAAATTGAACACCTTAATTTTGGTTCTCTGCTGTTCTTTTGATTTGGATTCATTGTCATTTCAGCTCCCTTCCAGCTATAATTGGCATTCGACACCTCAGCTGTTGAAGGAGTTTCTGAATTTATTCCGCTCTGGATCAAACCCATATTAACCCATGAAGGCCTATGGACTTTCTTTGGATCAAGTTTTATTGTGTATTTCTGTTGTGTTTATGTTATTTTATTTATTGATACTGCACTTATTTATTTTTAATTGCACTAGCTGATCAGCTATATTTTTTATCTGTTTATTTATTTTGTGTCTAATAAAAATATATTTTTGCACATGTAACAAACGTTCATAAGTTATCATTAAGACCAAAGTTTGTCTGATAATATTTTAATGAAGTTTTTCACAAGAACTTTTTATTGAGATCGATTTTTAAACTAAATAAGTCATATCATATTCATCCAATTTTCTACTTTCCAATTTTAGCAGCAATTTTTGCAGCGCCAGAGGTTTTAAAATATCTTATCTTTTTTAAGGTAGTTATTTTATTATTTTCTCTATTTTATTTGTGGAGACAGGGGTTCTCCATTACCTACTGGCATATTGGTATTTTAGAAAATCCTGCGCAGGGTTACACACAATTTTATCTAAAGCTCTCTTTAATACATTATACATTAAGAATAAAATGCAGTCTAAATATTTTACATCAACAATCTCATTAGTGTTGAAAAAAGATAAGAACCCGGAAGAGATGAGTTCATACAGACCCATCTCATTATTAAACAACAACTATAAACTTCTCATGAATGTGATTTCCCAAAGGCTAAAGAAAGTGGTTTAATGCCAAATAGAAGCTCTAAGACCAATCTGAGGAAATTGCAATTGATAATAGATTATTATTGGAACCAGACTAAAAAAATGGGAACTGGAAAACAAGCAGATATGGCCATTACATCTATCGATGCTGAAAAAGCTTTTGATATGATTACGTGGGATCCTTTATTTACAACAATTAGAAAATTTGGAATCACAGGCTCTTTCCTCAGATTGGTACAAATGATCTATAAAGAACCACAGGCCAATATTTTGATAAACGGTAGTACATCACAAAATTTCATACTTCAGAAAGGAACTAGCCAACTCTCCCCCTACCTGTTCAATTTAGCCATTGAACCATTAGCTGTCTATTTGAGAAAGGAAATAGAAGGTATTTGGATAGGGAAAAGAAGGATAACACTTTTATTATATGCAGACGATTTATTGGTCTTTTTAAGAGACACTCAAAGAAATATTCCTCTATTAATTCAAATTTTGGAAAAGTTTGGTATGTTTGCAGGCTATAAAGTTAATTTGAATAAATCAGAGATTTTGTGGCTAAAGGAAAAAAAAGACAGTTATAAAAATGCACCTTTTAAAAATGCAAACGGAAAGTTAAAGTATTTAGGCATTGTATTGGCTAGAGATCCTGAGAAATGGTATACATTAAACTATCCCCAAATATGGACAAAAATGTCTAATGATTTGGCTAGCTGGTCTAATTTTCCATTGAGCTTGTCAGGTAAAATTAACTTAATTAAAATGGTTCTATTCTGCAAAATTCTTTACTTACAAAATTTGCCGATATTTATCAAGCGTAAGGATTTTGCTTTATTTAAACAAGATTGTTTAAAGTTTTTATGTGGTAAGAAACGTAAGGCAATTGCACTACATAATTTGACATTATTTAAAACAGGGGGAGGTCTAGCCTTACCAGATATAGAACTATATAACTTAACATGTATGGGTAAATTTGCACTAGAGTGGTTAACAGAGGCAAATTATTTTGCCACAAACGAAATAGAAGAATATCTAGTGGCCCCATATGGTCTAAAAGCATTATTACATTATAGAGGGAAATAACCAGACAAATTTAAAAAGCTATCAACCGTTAAGAATATAATTACTGCATGGCACAAACTTTTGAAACTATTACGAGCTAGTCCTGAATATTCAAAGTATTTAACAATAATGGGGAACCCTAATTTTATACCAGCAATAGAGTCAAAAATATTTCATAGATGGAAAAGGAAGGGCTTAATTTTTGTTCAACAACTACAGACAATGAAACTGAGGGTTGTAGAACGTTTGAAGATCTAAGAAGAGAGTTTGAAATACCAAATAATGAATTTTTTGCGTACCTACAAGTACGACATTTCTTAGAAACCCTTAATAAAGAATCTATACAAGATAACCTAGGTGAAAGGATGAATATGGTTTAAAATGTATACAGTCAAGGAAATTATTCTATTTCCTTTATGTATAAAACTATCAAAAAGTTTCAGGAAACAACAAGAATAGGGGCTTTGGCAGCAAGCTGGCGGCAGCCAATAGAGAGATTACAGAAGAGTTTTAGTCTGGTAGATAAAGCAACTTTATCCATGGGTTGGAGAGAGTCCCATATGAAAATAATTAATAAGTTATACATTACTCCAGCTGTAAAAGCAAAATGGGATAAAAATATAGAAAACAAGTGTTTCAAATGTAGCCTCCCACTAGCAGATCTAACTCATTGCTTATGGTCTTGTCCAAAGATTCAAAAATGTTGGAGTAAGTTGAACTATTGGTTGAATAGGATTAATGGAAAAAAGATCAAACTAGAAAAAGAGAATATTACTTTTATGTTTCAAACCCCCAAACCACAGATCAATCTTAAATTTGTGAATACAGTAATACTAATAGGAAGGTCACTAATTTTGAAACCTTGGAAGTCCAAGAAAGCTCCCAATCTATCAGAGTGTATCAATAAAATTAAGGGACAATTGATAGTGGAACAATTTGATACAACAGTTAATTCTGAAACGCAGATTAAATGCTTTCTTGGCAAATGGAGGAGTTTTATCCAGGCATTCTCTGAGGTAGAACAGATACGGCTAATATATCCTTTCAGAGAATCGGAAACATTGAATAACGCGATTACAAGAAATGAATTTCCCAATTGGAACTAACAGTTCCTTCGGACTGTCAGGGGCTGAGGGGGTAGAGGAATGGAGGGGCATGCCACGTATGATTTTGCCCCCCCCCTCTTTTTTTTTCTCTATCTCCCCTTCTTTTTCTTTTTCTTCTTGCTTTCTATGTAAACCACAATAAGGGCTATTGAATAACTAGGCATGGCGTCCCGTTTTGCTGGAATTATGTTCTTATAATTTAGAGAAGGGTACAAGGATAGATTATTGGAATCAATTAGGAAGAAATGAATTGTTTTGTCTTTCCCTGTTTTATTTTGTGCAAAATAGAATTATGGAACTTACGAACAGTCTTGCTTTGTGTATTATACAAATTAATAAGGATTATATGACAGCCTTGCATGGTGGAATTTTTTGTTTGAACCTTTGCCATGCTTGTATGATTTGTATTTATAATAAAAGTTTAAAAAGGAAAGTTAAAAAAAACAACAACAAAAAAACCCAAAAAACAACCCTATAATAAAGTGGGTCATGTGTTATCGTATTGCGATGTTCAAAAACTGTCACAAAATTGTATGATATTGACACTGTTAGTAGGAGTATCACGTTTTTAGTGATTGTAAGTGTGCCCAAATCTGGGTGAGATAAATTCCACAAGCGATTCATTGTGTCTTTATATATCTTCTGAAAACCACTTAAAAAGGGTGTATGGATACATTCTTAATATATTAATATGATGCCTATATATACTTTGTTTGTATTTGGTTTTAAAGCGAGATAAGTCTGGATATCGATATTACTTTTTTCTGTCTTCTACAGTGTAGTGGTTGCGATATTCAGGAGACAAGTGTGGATTTGCACCATGAAAGAGTGGATTTGATGTTGAGTATTGGTTGGATACAGTTGAGACTGTTATAGTTGCAAATAGTCAGCGCCTTATTTTGGCATAAATATATTTGCTGTTATATAATTTCTGCAATGCTCTTATTCCTCTAATATATATCACTAATGCTCTTATAACCTTCCACACTTGTGGTATTGAGTGATAGATATGTTAAATAACCTCCAAAAATGTTGTTGCTTGTATAAATTCTCTGTTTATTTACAGGGTCAGTTATTTGTTTAAAGAATGTGACACCAATTAAGTGCATCACTTGGTGTTGAGCATTTAAGTTATGAGGCTAGTGAGTGTGTCTTCATTAATATTCCATACATTGCAACCATTTGTGTCTTATATGTTTTTGTGAGGTATAGGGAATCACTTGAAGGAGATAAAATATAGTACTTTTATTAGTGTCACTATTATGTGATCTTATAGTACATATATTTTTTAAGTAAAATTGATCTTAATGTTAGCGTTATTTAATTATATCGCTTTTTTGTAGGGTGATAAGCTGAAGTTGTGAATCTGTCTCAGCCAAGAAGTCAATTTTTTAATATTGACTGATTGCCATTAATAAACTTATATTCACAGTAAAAGGCTGCCTTATTATGGTATACAAATATTTATATATTGGAGCCTCATTAGGTTCAACTCTCACTTGTATTAGCAGTATAGGGTGCCTTATTGTGGCATGCCACTATTTGTTTGTTGGAGCATACTTAGGTACCAGCTCTAACAATACTAAGATTCTTATATATTGAGTAATCACGTTGTTTTATTACTCTGTTAAAGAAATTCGTTTAGTGTTAGTATTCTTAATGTTACCCTGTATGGTAGCTGAATAGCCTATCTCGCCAACTACAGATGATACTAGTGGGCCAGTGTTGTCGTTGAGTACATTATTTAGGTGTGGGAAATAATCTTGTAGAGAAGTGGTATAAAGCCACTGCCCCCACACCTAAAACAACAAGTAAGTTATCGTACTTAAATTGACTGCACTTGTATCAACGTTTAAGTAAGCCAGTAGATTCTAATATTCCCAAAATTAGGCATTTAAGCGTCTTGTATATTAAGTAACTTACAAGTATAAGTATATATCTATATTTGGTTAAATTTTACCATTACTTAGCTGATTGAGTTTCTATGCGGTTAAAAAAGAACGAACTGGGTATTAACAGATACCCTTCCCTAACATGTTTCGCCATTACTATTACGGCTTTCTCAAAGGTGACGCGCGTCGGCGGGTATTTAAGAAGTGTAACTCCGCCCCTAAATAATTTTGAGCCAATCCAAGCTTCTCTGCATGGGGTTATGTCGTATGTGTCAAATGACACTGTATTGGAGGCGGGTTGTAGACGTTGCCAGGAACGTGAGAGTCAATCAAGTAATTGACATATATATAATGTACAAATGGTATGGATATTATGACATATAAATCAAAAATTGATTCAAATTATCATGATTTGAAATAGGTACTATATTGTTAAAGCTATTTTTGCATAAGAATTATCAAAGTTTTAACAGTGTATTAACGTCCCAATGGCAATCGAATATATAGAAAAAGGTGATAGTGAAATAAAATAAAATTGCAAAGAACCATTATGTAGGTTATTGTGTATTTGTCCTGAATGAACTTTGGGGTTTTAAATTAAATTAAATTAAAGTTCCCTCCTTATAGTGTGAATATTATACGGAGGTTGAAAGGAGATGGGGTGGATGTGGGAATACATTTTATGCAAATAATGCAGTGATCTTAGAATGAAATATAGTGAAGGGGGATGTGAAAGACACATTAAGGATATGACATAAGTGTCAGTGACAAAAAAGGGGGATCATAGTTCCAAGCTGGGGAAGCGGTGAATGTGTGGTACTAAATTTTTTTTTGTTATACTAAAAAATTTGAAGGTGTTCAAAATAATAAGTGGAATTAGTGTCAAAAATAAATATTTTGGATTATTGTGAAGAATTAGTAAAGAATGAAACAGATCAAATCTGTTTACCACTATATATATTTATTTATTAAGTATACTAGATAATTTTATTTTACTGTGTTGTTGATTAATTGTGAGGATAGGATGCTGAACTAACCAGAATTTGTGAAAAGGTGATGCTAAGAAATAACAAATGAAATGTGAGATTTTCATTAATCCAATAAGGATGATAAATATTTGGTGAGTAATCATTTATGGGGGATTACGCTCTGGTGGAAGTAAAGGGTGGCTGGGAAAAAAGGGTTGTGAATTGGATGAGTGAAGGGTAAGGGTGAAGTCCCTAAGTAAATTCAGGTTGTCCAAAGGATTGGGGCAAGAAGTTGACTTGATTTGGAATAATACCACTGGTGGTTGTTTTTCTATTATGATGTTATTTCTATATCTGGATATAATACTCCAGAGTTTTGATTGTCAAATTTCATTGGGATGTGGTATTGATTTTAGTGTAAAGTTCAACTTCAAGATTCTGTATTTTTTAAAGAAACATTGAGTAGGTGTTATATTCATTGAGACCTTTTGGATATACACAATCCATCAGATATATCCATCTGGTCTCTGCTTTCAGTAACGCATTTTCCAAATCGCTGCCTCTGAGGCCCAAAGATACTTTTTGGATTCCGTAACATTTCAGTTCCGAAGACTTGGATTTGTGGTGCCTGAAAAAATGTGAAGCTACAGACATGGTTTTCTTGTCATCTGACAGATCCTTGGGAGCATTTTGGATATTCCGCATGTGTTCCATGAGTCTAGAGTGTAGTTTCCTTGTGGTCATACCAATGTAGGTACATGGATATTGGCATTGGAGGGCATATATTATGCCTGTCGAATTGCAGCTAATATAGTTTTTAATTTTGTGCTGTTTTCCAAATCTGTCATTAACATATTTGTTCTTTAACATATTGCTGCATGTAGAGCAGTTGCCGCAGGGAAAAGATCCTTGTTCTGCAGATTTGATTTTGGTCGTTTTCTGGACGAAGTGGCTTGGACTTAGAATCTCTTTGAGATTTCTATTTCTCCAGTAGCTTATCTCTACTTTTTCTCCAACAAGATTTTTTAGGTGGGGATCTGCTTGAAGTATGTGCCAATTTTTCTGAATTATGTTGACAATTTGAGGTGTGTGTTGACAATTTGAGGTGTGTGTTGACAATTTTATTTGCTGGAGTGTATTACCCAGCAGAAGAAATTCCCAGTGGGAGGTAGGAGATATAAGTAATAAAATATTATTTTAAATTCTTTAAGGTCAACATTTTTGTATATTATGAACTAGCTGAGCAATGAGCTTGTTTAAATCTTTTTCGAATGATCATAAAAAGATTTCAAATATTTCCTCTGAACTGAGAGAGCAACTCAGGGTAACATGAACTTACCTTTGCTTCTTCTTCCTCATCATCAGAAGAGCTGAGTATTGTCACAGATGGTTTGATTGTGGGACGCATTGGTGGATCTGTTATATAACAAGGAAGGTGAATTTCTTCATCGTACTCAATCTGGAAATTAACCAAGATAAATACAATATAAAAATTTTTGTACTACTAAAAATCTAAAATTCAATCAAAATATTCAGTGATTAATTACATTGCACTTAATTTTATTAACCCTTTGGTACTCTTTGCATTGCACCCCCCCTGTAAAATACACCATAGGACAATATAATATAGAAAATAACTTTTTGTTTGCAGCCATATCATAATATGTGAAGATATCATCTTAAGGTCTTTGGTATACAGACATAGATAACATAGAGAAGCATGTGTATGTATGGAAAATGATAAAATAATGAGATCTGATTTACCTTTAAGCTCAACCCATTTTAGGACTAAATTATGAGTGGAGCGCCTGAGCGATAAGGGGATTATCGCAAGGGTTTGCACTCATCAGGCTTACTCAAATGAAATAATGTGAGTGCAATCATGATTTTCGCTAGAATGATTACCACGACTTCAGAGCTCTGGTTAAAGGGACACTGAACCCAAATTTTTTCTTTCGTAATTCAGATAGAGCATGCAATTTTAAGCAACTTTCTAATTTACTCCTATTATCAAATTTTCTCCATTGTCTTGCTATCTTTATTTGAAATGCAAAAATGTAAGTTTAGATGCCGGCCCATTTTTAGTGAACAACCTGGGTTGTTCTTGCTGATTGGTGGATAAATTCATCCACCAATGAATAAGTGCTTTCCAGGGTCCTGAACCAAACAAATAGCTTAGATGCCTTCCTTTTCAAATAAACATAGCAAGAGAACAAAGACACATTGACAATAGGAGTAAATTAGAAAGTTGCTTAAAATTGCATGCTCTATCTGAATCATGAAATAAAATATTTGGGTTCAGTGTCCCTTTAACTGTTTCACAAAACATAAAAGTTGTACAAAACACAACAAACAAAAAATGTATAAAGTATAGTTACATGCATAATAACACCATCTAAAAAATATTTATTAATAATAATAATAATAATAATAATAATAATAATATAGCAAACAAAAGTTGTAAAGGCTCAAAGATAGGAGGTCTCAGGTGTTAAAAAAAAGGCACGCAAAGGGCTTTAACATAGAGATACATACATATATATATCTCTAAAGATGGGCATGTGTGTATATATATATATATATATGTCTATATGTCTATATATGTGTACATACTATATGTATTTATATGTGTATACATGTATTTACAGACATATATACACATATAAACACATAAATACATATGTATACATATATAGACATATATATGTGCATTAGAACCCTTTGCTGTTAAGTAGATGAAAACATGTTAAAACATATTTATGCAATATTCATATTTAATAAAGTGTTTAACTGTGTATTTACAGTAAATATTTCCCATTCCAATATCCTGCACACAGCAGAATATGTTCTATGTGTTTTTTAAATAGATATTCCTATTTATATCTGTATATATCTATACCTATATATAATCATCTATATATAGGTAAAGATATATATTGTACCAAAATACCATCAGATATTTGTAGAAATATTTATTTATGAATAAATAGAACATATTCTGTTATGTGCAGAATATTGGAATGTGAATATTCATATTTTCATGTTGGATTAGCGCAAATTAGAATATGCGATCGTGTTTGTGTGAGAGTGGGGCGTTTTTTTGCACTTTTTTTTCTCTATGACTTCTATGGGGGAATACGTGAACGTGCATGAGATATTCTAACTTCGGATTTTTGTGCAAGTTTGTTACTGCAACAGAGAAAAAAGTTTACTTTTAATTCATAATACGAGCGCAACCCATCGAGTACAAAAAAGCTTACTTATAATTAGCATTAATTTGCGCTCCACTCATAATCTGGCCCTTAATAGGTTGTGGTTGGAAAGAACAAGCCAGATATTTCATATACAAAAACAAACTAAAAGAAGCTATTTATCATGCATTTTATACTCTGCAGCTGGTATAACAAGTCATTGGAAACAAATAAAGAGAAAAACAGTGTTACAGTGCACCGTTCCTATGATAGAAAATAAAAATCTTTATCATCTTTAATAGCTAATAAAAAGGTTCATTTAAATTTAATTTCAAATTCTAAATCATAATAGACATGGAAGTTACTTCTTCTGATGAAAACGGGGATGTGTAAGAATCTCTATCCTCTCCCTCTGAAGATGATGTTGATGTTGCAGGTGAAACTGGTGAATAAAATACAGTCGGAGCTGGAGAGCAAACTTTGTTAATTTGCATCACCTGAAAATGATTCAGAAACAAACACGTTTACAAAGTTATATTTTGATATTTGCAGTGAATCTACTGAGTGATTATTAGATCCCTGTGTTTTGGAGATTTATTTTCTAAGAATTCTAAAGATGAATTACCCAGTGCTTAAAGCTCACTATTTCCATTTAAACAGATGACTAAATTGTGAGGTGCTGAAAATCCTCCTTCAGATTGGGGCTTTGAAATTTGATGTGAATGATACTGCAAGTTATAATCACACAATCATACAATAGCTCTTACTTACACTTCTATCCTCCATTTTCTTCTTGTGTAGCAGAAAAGGAATCTGGCAATCCATTATTTGTAGACTTTGAAAACAAAAATCTGCTTCTAAATATAAATGTTATTGCACTCAAATGAGTAAATTCCAGTGCTTTCTTCTATCTCCTCAAGCACTAGTAATCTAGAATGGTCAGTGCAGCTATATTTATACCTGATTGTACAGTGGTTCTATGACATCATAGTAGTTATTTTACATCACTGTCACAAGGTAACATAACATGTGTGACTATCATAGAAAGCATCATGAATGGGATCCCACACAACAATGTTATAACAGTTTTCCTTTAGTAAAACTTGTGTCCCTTCGCTATTAGGTCATTTTCACTTATGTCATGGCATGTGAGAAAGATGTAATACAAAAAGTAAAGATTTATTTTTTTGTTAAGATTTTAGTAAAGTTTGCAAATGGCCAGGTTACCGCTGCTTCTACTATAATCACCTTAATAAATTGTCATACAGGCTTTTGGGAGGTTATATTACAATCTAGAGGGGTCCCTTTGTGCCAATATATAAATAAAATCACTTTTTTCTTGCTAGGGTCTTGTCTACTATAAAATAAACTAGATCTTAGATTTTTTTATTGAGCCTATAAAGTCCCATTCCCTTAGCAAAAAAACAATATTCCAGATGGAGGGTTTGCCAAAGAGGCTAAATTGGCTAAAAATATTTTACAAACTGGGATTTGAATCACAAAAAGAATTGGGATTCCAAGGTTGCACTTGTCTAGCACTTCTATGCCCCTAAACGTATATGGCATCCAACTAGGCTGAAAAGAAACAGGGGTTGAGATTTTTATTTTAAAACATAACTTTTATTCTAAACACAAATTATATAAAATTCTAGTGTATGTGTGTGCAGTTTAAAAACACACAGAAACTCTAATCAGCATCAATATTGGCAGTGGTTGGCGTAGGAATCGCTTGCTTGGGTTTTTTTTGGTTGGCTGGGGAGTTTTTGAAAGACTCCTGTATGGTGAAGCTATCATATGCTTTCTTGGCTGTAAGTTGTTGGTGTACTTATTCACCGCAGAATATAGATGTATCTTTTTACATTGATTTTTTCAAATGTCCCTTTAAAGTTTGGTAACAGTGTCTAAGGGATACACTCTTAATCAGCCCTGTAATGAAGTGGGTCATATGTTATAATATTGTAAGGTTCAAGGAATTTCAAAAAATTGTATAATACTGACACTATTAGTAAAAATATCACTTTTTTGGTGATTGTGAGTGTGCCCAAATTGGGGTCAGATAAATTTCACAAGTGACTTTTTGTGTCTTTGTACTTAATATGAAAACCAATTAGAAGGAGTGTATGTATATAGATGTCTCTTTATACATTGTTTTTTTTTCAGCTGTCCCTTTATAGTTAGGCAGCAGTTTCTAAGGGATACACTATTAGTTAACCCTATAATAAAGTGGGTCATGTGTTATCGTATTGTGATGTTCAAAAACTGTCACAAAATTGTATGATATTGACACTGTTAGTAGGAGTATCACGTTTTTAGTGATTGTAAGTGTGCCCAAATCTGGGTGAGATAAATTCCACAAGTGATTCATTGTGTCTTTATATATCTTCTGAAAACCACTTAAAAAGGGTGTATGGATACATTCTTAATATATTAATATGATGCCTATATATACTTTGTTTGTATTTGGTTTTAAAGCGAGATAAGTCTGGATATCGATATTACTTTTTTCTGTCTTCTACAGTGTAGTGGTTGCGATATTCAGGAGACAAGTGTGGATTTGCACCATGAAAGAGTGGGTTTGATGTTGAGTATTGGTTGGATACAGTTGAGACTGTTATAGTTGCAAATAGTCAGCGCCTTATTTTGGCATAAATATATTTGCTGTTATATAATTTCTGCAATACTCTTATTCCTCTAATATATATCACTAATGCTCTTATAACCTTCCACACTTGTGGTATTGAGTGATAGATATGTTAAATAACCTCCAAAAATGTTGTTGCTTGTATGAATTCTCTGTTTATTTACAGGGTCAGTTAATTGTTTAAAGTCCATCGGTGAGGAAGGATGGCTCCGCGTCGGCTGCTTCAAGATGGACCCGCTCCGCTCCAGATGGAAGAAGATAGAAGATGCCGTCTGGATGAAGACTTACGACCCCCTGGAGGACCTCTATAGGGGTTGGCGATGTTAGGGGCAGCAGATTAGGGGTACATAGGTATAATGTAGGTGGCGGCGGTTTACGGAGCGGGAGATTAGGGGTTGATAATAATAATATGCAGGGGTCAGCGATAGCGCTGGCGGCAGATTAGGGGTTAATAAGTGTAAGGTTAGGGGTGTTTAGACTCGGGGTTCATGTTAGGGTGTTAGGTGCAGACTTAGGAAGTGTTTCCCCATAGGAAACAGTGGGGCTGCGTTAGGAGCTGAACGCTGCTTTTTTGCAGGTGTTAGTTTTTTTTGCATCTCAAACTGCCCCATTGTTTCCTATGGGGGAATCGTGCACAAGCACATTTTTCAAGCTGGCCACTACCGTAAGCAACGCTGGTATTTAGAGTTGAAGTGGCGGTAAATATGCTCTACGCTCCCTTTTTGGAGCCTAACGCAGCCCTTCAGAGAACTCTAAATACCAGCGTTATTTAAAAGGTGCAGGGGAAAAAAAACACACGTAGCTAACGCACCCCTTTGGCCACAAAACTCTAAATCTAGCCATAAGTTACTTAAGAATTTTTGTAATAACTTAAGGTTTAAAGATATTTGGAGAATTCAGAACCCAGATGTAAAATGTTTTTCATGTATATCCCATAGCCACAAAACTATGTCTAGGATAGATGCTTTCTTGATTTCAGAAAACTTGCTAGGTGTAGAAATATTCGTGGATATTAAAGAGGTGGTTATATCTGACCATGCTATTATTTTGTTACATTTTAAGTTTAAGAGAGTCAAAAGAGACCCAGCAAAGTTTTTTTCCCCTACTTATCTATGTTCCAATGTGCAATTTAAGGAGTGGTTAAAGAAAAATGGCATGAATATTCATATTTTAATAAGGAATATGAAAACAAACATGAAGTCTTTTGGGAGGCTTTTAAAGCATTTATTAGAGGGGAAATCAAGGCTTATGTAGTCAGGAATAAACGGCTATCACAACAGAAATATATACAGCTAGCAGGACAAGTACGCAATTGTTATAATGCTTTCTTAAGCGACAGATCAGTGATACTTTGGAATAAATATATAAAGGCCAAACAAGAGAGAGAAACTTTCCTTATGCAAAAGTTAAGACAGGAAGATCTTAGAATGAGGGCTTTTTGTTATAGGCATAGTGGAAGAGCTGGTAAATTTTTGGCAAATCTGGTGAAGGTTAAAAAGAAGAAACGTGCCATAGAGGCCATTAGAAAAGACACGGAGAGGCTGACAAATATTAAAGAAATAAATGAGTGTATATATGAATATTTTCAAAAACTGTACACAAAATATAAGGTCAATATGGAAGTAAAAGCAGATTTTTGGGATAAAATTAGACTACCAAATTTAGATAGGCATAGTGGAAGAGCTGGTACATTTTTGGCAAATCTGGTGAAGGTTAAAAAGAAGAAACGTGCCATAGAGGCCATTAAAAAAGGAACGGAGAGGCTGACAAATATTAAAGAAATAAATGAGTGTATATGTGAATATTTTTAAAAACTGTACACAAAATATAAGGTCAATTTGGAAGTAAAAGCAGATTTTTGGGATAAAATTAGACTACCAAATTTAGATAGAGAGGATTTGGACAAGCTGAATAGACCTATAACACAGGAAGAAATAAAGAAAGCAATAGATAATACGGCTCCTAATAAGGCCCCTGGTCCTGACTTTACAAAATATTGAAGGAAGAAATAACTTCTACATTGGAAGCTCTCTTTAATAGAGAAAATAATAAAATAACTACCTTAAAAAAAGATAAGATATTTTAAAACCTCTGGCGCTGCAAAAATTGCTGCTAAAATTGGAAAATAGAAAATTGGATGAATATGATATGACTTATTTAGTTTAAAAGATCCCTTACAGCTAACCTTTCCGAATACTTAGATATTTTCCTCCAGAAATATGTTAGATCTTTGTCCTCTTATCTGAAAGACTCAACGGATGTATTAAAATTAATAGAAAACATCCCGTGGCAAGAGGATTTTCTTCTTGTCACGTGTGATGTTGCGTCGTTATATACGTGCATTAACCATGCAGACGGCCTACGAGCAGTTAGACACTTTTTAGACATTGATAATACTATCAAAAGTGAACAAAAATCTTTTTTAATAGATTCAATAGAATTTATTTTAACACATAATTTTTTTAGTTATATGGATCAATTTTATAATCAGGAAAGAGGAACGGCTATGGGCACCAGGTTTGCTCCAAGTTACGCTAATTTATTTATGGGATACTGGGAACAAACATTTTTATCCACTACCCCTTTTGGAGCAAACCTGGTGTCATACAAACGTTATATAGACGATATCCTCATTATTTGGAGAGGGGAAGAAAGTATACTAGAAGAATTTGTTGCCTCGATGAATAATAATGAACTAAACCTGAAGTTTACATACGAAAAAAGTAGACAAAATATTAGTTTTCTGGATTTAGAATTATTTCCTGTTAATAGTAAAATTCTCTCTAAAACGCACTTTAAAACTGTAGATGCCAACAGTTATATTCATTATACCAGCTGTCACCACCCAAGGTGGATTGAGAACATTCCCAAAGGCCAGTTTTTACGTGTAAAGAAAAATTGTTCAAATCTAACTGATTTTGATGCCCAATCAGATAAGCTGAAACAAAAATTTATAGAGAGAGGTTATAATGCTAACAAAATAGAAAAGGTACGTATGGAAGTAAGAGAAGTTAGCAGACAGGATCTAGTTCAAAATAATACGAGATCCCAAAATAAAATTCAAAGAAGGAATGATAATACTTTTATCCCTTTCATTACTGGATACTGTAGCAACAAATATCTAATAGAAAAAATTCTAAAAAAACATTGGGGGATTTTAAAGAATGATGAACAATTGGGTTCTATTTTACCAGCTAAACCGCAAATTGTTTATAAAAGGGCTCGCAACCTGAAAACAATTTTAGCACCTACTGAGAATAAAAATAAAAAGAAAAAGAAATCACAGCAGGACTTAACAGGTAAGAAAATTAATGGCTTCTTTCCCTGCTTAACATGCAAGTCCTGTAAACATTCTAGGAAACAGAAGGAGTTTACATCTAATATAACAGGAAAGTCTTTCAAGATCAAAGATACTTTAAGATGCTCTGATAGATATGTGGTTTACCTAATACAATGCCGATGTGGCAAACAGTACATAGGCGAATCGGAAAGACCATTACGTGACCGTATACGTGAGCATATATGGTCTATAGAAAAATATGATTTAGACAGGAATAAAGACCTCCCTGTACCAAAGCATTTTGCTGCATGTAACAATGGGAATTTAGCCCATTTCTCATATATAGGAATAGAGAAGGTTAAACCACATTGGAGGGTTGGCAATATCCATTTAATTAAAAAAGAAACAAAATGGATTTTTGATTTAAAGACATTACAACCCAATGGTTTAAATATTGACTTTGATATAGGTTGCTTTCTTAGAGATTAGAATTAATTAGGTCAAGTAATTTAAATTTATTTTTATTTTTATTCCCCTTTTTCTATTTTAACTCTCCAATTTTTAACATATGAAGAACTTTTTTACGTCTTTTATATATTCTTTACGTTTTAATATCAAAAATAAAACAACTTTTGAAAATCCAACAATTGTCTGAAAATATAAGCACATGTATATGTGGACAAAGGAAAGATATGCACAACTACTGTTTGGTTATTGTGCTTAGTATATCCCTTTAAGTACCATTGTATATGGGTATATGTGTTGGTCTTGATATATGCAAACATATATTATATAATATTGTGATTCGTTTAGTTCCCCCTTTTTTTAGATGATTATTTTTAAGATAATAACTCATATATATAGGTCTATTTAGTGTTTTTATAAAGATTATTTTAACATTTTAATATATATATACATATATTTTTTCTTTATATATATTTTTTCTTTATAATAGTTTTATTATGATCAATTGGATGGATTGTGATTGATTTATTTATTTTATTTTAGTTCTTTGGTCTTGGTGATAACAAATTATGTATCGCTTTTGAATCATGATCATACATCACTGCATATCTTTGCCTTAAATATGGAAACTTTTTTTTTCTGTTTTTTGCAGCTGCCCTGTTTAAATATGATCGTCACTATTGTATCTAAATACTAATTGAGACAGATAAGGCAATATGTTGTATAGCAATATGGTAACACTTATGAACAACGTATCATTATTTGTAACTGTTTGATCGCACACTGCCATTACTAACCTTGTCTTTAATTGCAAGACACTCCTACTTATGGCACTCAACCAATCAACATAAAAGTTATAGGTATAAAAGAACCTACCACACTCTCTTCTGGAGCTTGACAAAGGCCCTGAACGGGCTGAAACGCGTTGCTCCGCCCATTCTGACGTTACGTGACGTAGTCATTACAGACCGGCTTCGATACTGTGAGAATCCCTGAGTGGAGCAGTTATCCGACATCGGCTTCTACATTAGAGAAACACCCGCTTCCACTGTTATCTTTCAGTGATTGACCGCTGCTGCAGAGACCAAAACACGGTGTAAGTAAAATTGAACACCTTAATTTTGGTTCTCTGCTGTTCTTTTGATTTGGATTCATTGTCATTTCAGCTCCCTTCCAGCTATAATTGGCATTCGACACCTCAGCTGTTGAAGGAGTTTCTGAATTTATTCCGCTCTGGATCAAACCCATATTAACCCATGAAGGCCTATGGACTTTCTTTGGATCAAGTTTTATTGTGTATTTCTGTTGTGTTTATGTTATTTTATTTATTGATACTGCACTTATTTATTTTTAATTGCACTAGCTGATCAGCTATATTTTTTATCTGTTTATTTATTTTGTGTCTAATAAAAATATATTTTTGCACATGTAACAAACGTTCATAAGTTATCATTAAGACCAAAGTTTGTCTGATAATATTTTAATGAAGTTTTTCACAAGAACTTTTTATTGAGATCGATTTTTAAACTAAATAAGTCATATCATATTCATCCAATTTTCTACTTTCCAATTTTAGCAGCAATTTCTCCAACATAGGTGTGTCCGGTCCACGGCGTCATCCTTACTTGTGGGATATTCTCTTCCCCAACAGGAAATGGCAAAGAGCCCAGCAAAGCTGGTCACATGATCCCTCCTAGGCTCCGCCTACCCCAGTCATTCTCTTTGCCGTTGTACAGGCAACATCTCCACGGAGATGGCTTAGAGTTTTTTAGTGTTTAACTGTAGTTTTTCATTATTCAATCAAGAGTTTGTTATTTTCAAATAGTGCTGGTACGTACTATTTACTCAGAAACAGAAAAGAGATGAAGAATTCTGTTTGTATGAGGAAAATGATTTTAGCAACCGTAACTAAAATCCATGGCTGTTCCACACAGGACTGTTGAGAGCATTAACTTCAGTTGGGGGAACAGTTTGCAGTCCTTTGCTGCTTGAGGTATGACACATTCTAACAAGACGATGTAATGCTGGAAGCTGTCATTTTCCCTATGGGATCCGGTAAGCCATGTTTATTACGATTGTAAATAAGGGCTTCACAAGGGCTTATTTAGACTGTAGACATTTTTTGGGCTAAATCGATTGATATTAACACTTATTTAGCCTTGAGGAATCATTTATTCTGGGTATTTTGATATAATTATATTGGCAGGCACTGTTTTAGACACCTTATTCTTTAGGGGCTTTCCCAAAGCATAGGCAGAGTCTCATTTTCGCGCCGGTGTTGCGCACTTGTTTTTGAGAGGCATGGCATGCAGTCGCATGTGAGAGGAGCTCTGATACTGATAAAAGACTTCTGAAGGCATCATTTGGTATCGTATTCCCCTTGGGTTTGGTTGGGTCTCAGCAAAGCAGATACCAGGGACTGTAAAGGGGTTAAAGCTTAAAACGGCTCCGGTTCCGTTATTTTAAGGGTTAAAGCTTCCAAAATTGGTGTGCAATATTTTCAAGGCTTTAAGACACTGTGGTGAAAGTTTGGTGAATTTTGAACAATTCCTTCATGTTTTTTCGCAATTGCAGTAATAAAGTGTGTTCAGTTTAAAATTTAAAGTGACAGTAACGGTTTTATTTCAAAACGTTTTTTGTACTTTCTTATCAAGTTTATGCCTGTTTAACATGTCTGAACTACCAGATAGACTGTGTTCTGAATGTGGGGAAGCCAGAATTCCTATTCATTTAAATAAATGTGATTTATGTGATAATGACAATGATGCCCAAGATGATTCCTCAAGTGAGGGGAGTAAGCATGGTACTGCATCATTCCCTCCTTCGTCTACACGAGTCTTGCCCACTCAGGAGGCCCCTAGTACATCTAGCGCGCCAATACTCCTTACTATGCAACAATTAACGGCTGTAATGGATAATTCTGTCAAAAACATTTTAGCCAAAATGAACCCTTGTCAGCGTAAGCGTGGATGCTCTGTTTTAGTTACTGAAGAGCATGACGACGCTGATATTAATATCTCTGAAGGGCCCCTAACCCAATCTGAGGGAGCCAGGGAGGTTTTGTCTGAGGGAGAAATTACTGATTTAGGGAACATTTCTCAGCAGGCTGAATCCGATGTGATTACTTTTAAATTTAAATTGGAACATCTCCGCATTTTGCTTAAGGAGGTATTATCCACTCTGGATGATTGTGAAAATTTGGTCATCCCAGAGAAACTATGTAAAATGGACAAGTTCCTAGAGGTGCCGGGGCTCCCAGAAGCTTTTCCTATACCCAAGCGGGTGGCGGACATTGTTAATAAAGAATGGGAAAGGCCCGGTATTCCTTTCGTCCCTCCCCCCATATTTAAAAAATTGTTTCCTATGGTCGACCCCAGAAAGGACTTATGGCAGTCAGTCCCCAAGGTCGAGGGAGCGGTTTCTACTTTAAACAAACGCACCACTATTCCCATAGAGGATAGTTGTGCTTTCAAAGATCCTATGGATAAAAAATTAGAAGGTTTGCTTAAAAAGATGTTTGTTCAGCAGGGTTACCTTCTACAACCCATTTCATGCATTGTCCCTGTCACTACAGCCGCATATTTCTGGTTTGATGAGCTGATTAAGGTGCTCGATAGTGACTCTCCTCCTTATGAGGAGATTATGGACAGAGTCAATGCTCTCAAATTGGCTAATGCTTTCACTCTAGACGCCTCTTTGCAATTGGCTAAGTTAGCGGCTAAGAATTCTGGGTTTGCTATTGTGGCGCGCAGAGCGCTTTGGTTGAAATCTTGGTCGGCTGATGCGTCTTCCAAGAACAAGCTACTAAACATTCCTTTCAAGGGGAAAACGCTGTTTGGTCCTGACTTGAAAGAGATTATCTCTGATATCACTGGGGGTAAGGGCCATGCCCTTCCTCAGGATCGGCCTTTCAAGGCAAAAAATAGACCTAATTTTCGCCCCTTTCGTAAAAACGGACCAGCCCAAGGTGCTACGTCCTCTAAGCAAGAGGGTAATACTTCTCAGGCCAAGCCAGCTTGGAGACCAATGCAAGGCTGGAACAAGGGAAAGCAGGCAAAGAAACCTGCCACTGCTACCAAGACAGCATGAAATATCGGCCCCCGATCCGGGACCGGATCTGGTGGGGGGCAGACTCTCTCTCTTCGCTCACGCTTGGGCAAGAGATGTTCTGGATCCTTGGGCGCTAGAAATAGTCTCCCAGGGTTATCTTCTGGAATTCAAGGGACTTCCCCCAAGGGGAAGGTTCCACAGGTCTCAGTTGTCTTCAGACCACATAAAAAGACAGGCGTTCTTACATTGTGTAGAAGACCTGTTAAAAATGGGAGTGATTCATCCTGTTCCATTGAGAGAACAAGGGATGGGGTTCTACTCCAATCTGTTCATAGTTCCCAAAAAAGAGGGAACATTCAGACCAATCCTAGATCTCAAGATCTTAAACAAATTTCTCAAGGTCCCATCTTTCAAGATGGAAACAATTCGAACTATCCTTCCTTCCATCCAGGAAGGTCAATTCATGAACACGGTGGATTTAAAGGATGCGTATCTACATATTCCTATCCACAAGGAACATCATCGGTTCCTAAGGTTTGCATTTCTGGACAAACATTACCAGTTCGTGGCGCTTCCTTTCGGATTAGCCACTGCTCCAAGGATTTTCACAAAGGTACTAGGGTCCCTTCTAGCTGTGCTAAGACCAAGGGGCATTGCAGTAGTACCTTACCTGGACGACATTCTGATTCAAGCGTCGTCCCTCCCTCGAGCAAAGGCTCACACGGACATCGTCCTGGCCTTTCTCAGATCGCACGGCTGGAAAGTGAACGTGGAAAAGAGTTCTCTATCCCCGTCAACAAGGGTTCCCTTCTTGGGAACAATTATAGACTCCTCAGAAATGAGGATTTTTCTAACAGAGGCCAGAAAGACAAAGCTTCTGGACTCTTGTCGAATACTTCATTCCGTTCCTCTTCCTTCCGTAGCTCAGTGCATGGAAGTGATCGGGTTGATGGTAGCGGCAATGGACATAGTTCCTTTTGCGCGCATTCATCTAAGACCATTACAACTGTGCATGCTCAGTCAGTGGAATGGGGACTATACAGACTTGTCTCCAAAGATACAAGTAAATCAGAGGACCAGAGACTCACTCCGTTGGTGGCTGTCCCTGGACAACCTGTCACGAGGGATGACATTCCACAGACCAGAGTGGGTCATTGTCACGACCGACGCCAGTCTGATGGGCTGGGGCGCGGTCTGGGGATCCCTGAAAGCTCAGGGTCTTTGGTCTCGGGAAGAATCTCTTCTACCGATAAATATTCTGGAACTGAGAGCGATATTCAATGCTCTCAAGGCTTGGCCTCAGCTAGCGAGGACCAAGTTCATACGGTTTCAATCAGACAACATGACGACTGTTGCGTACGTCAACCATCAGGGGGGAACAAGGAGTTCCCTAGCGATGGAAGAAGTGACCAAGATTATTCTATGGGCGGAGTCTCACTCCTGCCACCTGTCTGCTATCCACATCCCGGGAGTGGAAAATTGGGAAGCGGATTTTCTGAGTCGTCAGACATTGCATCCGGGGGAGTGGGAACTCCATCCGGAAATCTTTGCCCAAGTCACTCAACTTTGGGGCATTCCAGACATGGATCTGATGGCCTCTCGTCAGAACTTCAAAGTTCCTTGCTACGGGTCCAGATCCAGGGATCCCAAGGCGGCTCTAGTGGATGCGCTAGTAGCACCTTGGACCTTCAAACTAGCTTATGTGTTCCCGCCGTTTCCTCTCATCCCCAGGCTGGTAGCCAGGATCAATCAGGAGAGGGCGTCGGTGATCTTGATAGCTCCTGCGTGGCCACGCAGGACTTGGTATGCAGATCTGGTGAATATGTCATCGGCTCCACCTTGGAAGCTACCTTTGAGACGAGACCTTCTTGTTCAGGGTCCGTTCGAACATCCGAATCTGGTTTCACTCCAGCCGACTGCTTGGAGATTGAACGCTTGATTTTATCGAAGCGAGGTTTCTCAGATTCTGTTATCGATACTCTTGTTCAGGCCAGAAAGCCTGTAACTAGAAAGATTTACCACAAAATTTGGAAGAAATATATCTGTTGGTGTGAATCTAAAGGATTCCCTTGGGACAAGGTTAAGATTCCTAGGATTCTATCCTTCCTTCAAGAAGGATTGGAAAAAGGATTATCGGCAAGTTCCCTGAAGGGACAGATTTCTGCCTTGTCGGTGTTACTTCACAAAAAACTGGCAGCTGTGCCAGATGTTCAAGCCTTTGTTCAGGCTCTGGTTAGAATCAAGCCTGTTTACAAACCTTTGACTCCTCCTTGGAGTCTCAATCTAGTTCTTTCAGTTCTTCAGGGGGTTCCGTTTGAACCCTTACATTCCGTTGATATTAAGTTATTATCTTGGAAAGTTTTGTTTTTAGTTGCAATTTCTTCTGCTAGAAGAGTTTCAGAATTATCTGCTCTGCAGTGTTCTCCTCCTTATCTGGTGTTCCATGCAGATAAGGTGGTTTTACGTACTAAACCTGGTTTTCTTCCAAAAGTTGTTTCTAACAAAAACATTAACCAGGAGATTATCGTACCTTCTCTGTGTCCGAAACCAGTTTCAAAGAAGGAACGCTTGTTGCACAATTTGGATGTTGTTCGCGCTCTAAAATTCTATTTAGATGCTACAAAGGATTTTAGACAAACATCTTCCCTGTTTGTTGTTTATTCAGGTAAAAGGAGAGGTCAAAAAGCAACTTCTACCTCTCTCTCTTTTTGGATTAAAAGCATCATCAGATTGGCTTACGAGACTGCCGGACGGCAGCCTCCCGAAAGAATCACGGCTCATTCCACTAGGGCTGTGGCTTCCACATGGGCCTTCAAGAACGAGGCTTCTGTTGATCAGATATGTAGGGCAGCGACTTGGTCTTCACTGCACACTTTTACCAAATTTTACAAGTTTGATACTTTTGCTTCTTCTGAGGCTATTTTTGGGAGAAAGGTTTTGCAAGCCGTGGTGCCTTCCATTTAGGTGACCTGATTTGCTCCCTCCCTTCATCCGTGTCCTAAAGCTTTGGTATTGGTTCCCACAAGTAAGGATGACGCCGTGGACCGGACACACCTATGTTGGAGAAAACAGAATTTATGTTTACCTGATAAATTTCTTTCTCCAACGGTGTGTCCGGTCCACGGCCCGCCCTGGTTTTTTAATCAGGTCTGATAATTTATTTTCTTTAACTACAGTCACCACGGTACCATATGGTTTCTCCTATGCTATTATTCCTCCTTAACGTCGGTCGAATGACTGGGGTAGGCGGAGCCTAGGAGGGATCATGTGACCAGCTTTGCTGGGCTCTTTGCCATTTCCTGTTGGGGAAGAGAATATCCCACAAGTAAGGATGACGCCGTGGACCGGACACACCGTTGGAGAAAGAAATTTATCAGGTAAACATAAATTCTGTTTTTTGCAGCGCCAGAGGTTTTAAAATATCTTATCTTTTTTAAGGTAGTTATTTTATTATTTTCTCTATTTTATTTGTGGAGACAGGGGTTCTCCATTACCTACTGGCATATTGGTATTTTAGAAAATCCTGCGCAGGGTTACACACAATTTTATCTAAAGCTCTCTTTAATACATTATACATTAAGAATAAAATGCAGTCTAAATATTTTACATCAACAATCTCATTAGTGTTGAAAAAAGATAAGAACCCGGAAGAGATGAGTTCATACAGACCCATCTCATTATTAAACAACAACTATAAACTTCTCATGAATGTGATTTCCCAAAGGCTAAAGAAAGTGGTTTAATGCCAAATAGAAGCTCTAAGACCAATCTGAGGAAATTGCAATTGATAATAGATTATTATTGGAACCAGACTAAAAAAATGGGAACTGGAAAACAAGCAGATATGGCCATTACATCTATCGATGCTGAAAAAGCTTTTGATATGATTACGTGGGATCCTTTATTTACAACAATTAGAAAATTTGGAATCACAGGCTCTTTCCTCAGATTGGTACAAATGATCTATAAAGAACCACAGGCCAATATTTTGATAAACGGTAGTACATCACAAAATTTCATACTTCAGAAAGGAACTAGCCAACTCTCCCCCTACCTGTTCAATTTAGCCATTGAACCATTAGCTGTCTATTTGAGAAAGGAAATAGAAGGTATTTGGATAGGGAAAAGAAGGATAACACTTTTATTATATGCAGACGATTTATTGGTCTTTTTAAGAGACACTCAAAGAAATATTCCTCTATTAATTCAAATTTTGGAAAAGTTTGGTATGTTTGCAGGCTATAAAGTTAATTTGAATAAATCAGAGATTTTGTGGCTAAAGGAAAAAAAAGACAGTTATAAAAATGCACCTTTTAAAAATGCAAACGGAAAGTTAAAGTATTTAGGCATTGTATTGGCTAGAGATCCTGAGAAATGGTATACATTAAACTATCCCCAAATATGGACAAAAATGTCTAATGATTTGGCTAGCTGGTCTAATTTTCCATTGAGCTTGTCAGGTAAAATTAACTTAATTAAAATGGTTCTATTCTGCAAAATTCTTTACTTACAAAATTTGCCGATATTTATCAAGCGTAAGGATTTTGCTTTATTTAAACAAGATTGTTTAAAGTTTTTATGTGGTAAGAAACGTAAGGCAATTGCACTACATAATTTGACATTATTTAAAACAGGGGGAGGTCTAGCCTTACCAGATATAGAACTATATAACTTAACATGTATGGGTAAATTTGCACTAGAGTGGTTAACAGAGGCAAATTATTTTGCCACAAACGAAATAGAAGAATATCTAGTGGCCCCATATGGTCTAAAAGCATTATTACATTATAGAGGGAAATAACCAGACAAATTTAAAAAGCTATCAACCGTTAAGAATATAATTACTGCATGGCACAAACTTTTGAAACTATTACGAGCTAGTCCTGAATATTCAAAGTATTTAACAATAATGGGGAACCCTAATTTTATACCAGCAATAGAGTCAAAAATATTTCATAGATGGAAAAGGAAGGGCTTAATTTTTGTTCAACAACTACAGACAATGAAACTGAGGGTTGTAGAACGTTTGAAGATCTAAGAAGAGAGTTTGAAATACCAAATAATGAATTTTTTGCGTACCTACAAGTACGACATTTCTTAGAAACCCTTAATAAAGAATCTATACAAGATAACCTAGGTGAAAGGATGAATATGGTTTAAAATGTATACAGTCAAGGAAATTATTCTATTTCCTTTATGTATAAAACTATCAAAAAGTTTCAGGAAACAACAAGAATAGGGGCTTTGGCAGCAAGCTGGCGGCAGCCAATAGAGAGATTACAGAAGAGTTTTAGTCTGGTAGATAAAGCAACTTTATCCATGGGTTGGAGAGAGTCCCATATGAAAATAATTAATAAGTTATACATTACTCCAGCTGTAAAAGCAAAATGGGATAAAAATATAGAAAACAAGTGTTTCAAATGTAGCCTCCCACTAGCAGATCTAACTCATTGCTTATGGTCTTGTCCAAAGATTCAAAAATGTTGGAGTAAGTTGAACTATTGGTTGAATAGGATTAATGGAAAAAAGATCAAACTAGAAAAAGAGAATATTACTTTTATGTTTCAAACCCCCAAACCACAGATCAATCTTAAATTTGTGAATACAGTAATACTAATAGGAAGGTCACTAATTTTGAAACCTTGGAAGTCCAAGAAAGCTCCCAATCTATCAGAGTGTATCAATAAAATTAAGGGACAATTGATAGTGGAACAATTTGATACAACAGTTAATTCTGAAACGCAGATTAAATGCTTTCTTGGCAAATGGAGGAGTTTTATCCAGGCATTCTCTGAGGTAGAACAGATACGGCTAATATATCCTTTCAGAGAATCGGAAACATTGAATAACGCGATTACAAGAAATGAATTTCCCAATTGGAACTAACAGTTCCTTCGGACTGTCAGGGGCTGAGGGGGTAGAGGAATGGAGGGGCATGCCACGTATGATTTTGCCCCCCCCCTCTTTTTTTTTCTCTATCTCCCCTTCTTTTTCTTTTTCTTCTTGCTTTCTATGTAAACCACAATAAGGGCTATTGAATAACTAGGCATGGCGTCCCGTTTTGCTGGAATTATGTTCTTATAATTTAGAGAAGGGTACAAGGATAGATTATTGGAATCAATTAGGAAGAAATGAATTGTTTTGTCTTTCCCTGTTTTATTTTGTGCAAAATAGAATTATGGAACTTACGAACAGTCTTGCTTTGTGTATTATACAAATTAATAAGGATTATATGACAGCCTTGCATGGTGGAATTTTTTGTTTGAACCTTTGCCATGCTTGTATGATTTGTATTTATAATAAAAGTTTAAAAAGGAAAGTTAAAAAAAACAACAACAAAAAAACCCAAAAAACAACCCTATAATAAAGTGGGTCATGTGTTATCGTATTGCGATGTTCAAAAACTGTCACAAAATTGTATGATATTGACACTGTTAGTAGGAGTATCACGTTTTTAGTGATTGTAAGTGTGCCCAAATCTGGGTGAGATAAATTCCACAAGCGATTCATTGTGTCTTTATATATCTTCTGAAAACCACTTAAAAAGGGTGTATGGATACATTCTTAATATATTAATATGATGCCTATATATACTTTGTTTGTATTTGGTTTTAAAGCGAGATAAGTCTGGATATCGATATTACTTTTTTCTGTCTTCTACAGTGTAGTGGTTGCGATATTCAGGAGACAAGTGTGGATTTGCACCATGAAAGAGTGGATTTGATGTTGAGTATTGGTTGGATACAGTTGAGACTGTTATAGTTGCAAATAGTCAGCGCCTTATTTTGGCATAAATATATTTGCTGTTATATAATTTCTGCAATGCTCTTATTCCTCTAATATATATCACTAATGCTCTTATAACCTTCCACACTTGTGGTATTGAGTGATAGATATGTTAAATAACCTCCAAAAATGTTGTTGCTTGTATAAATTCTCTGTTTATTTACAGGGTCAGTTATTTGTTTAAAGAATGTGACACCAATTAAGTGCATCACTTGGTGTTGAGCATTTAAGTTATGAGGCTAGTGAGTGTGTCTTCATTAATATTCCATACATTGCAACCATTTGTGTCTTATATGTTTTTGTGAGGTATAGGGAATCACTTGAAGGAGATAAAATATAGTACTTTTATTAGTGTCACTATTATGTGATCTTATAGTACATATATTTTTTAAGTAAAATTGATCTTAATGTTAGCGTTATTTAATTATATCGCTTTTTTGTAGGGTGATAAGCTGAAGTTGTGAATCTGTCTCAGCCAAGAAGTCAATTTTTTAATATTGACTGATTGCCATTAATAAACTTATATTCACAGTAAAAGGCTGCCTTATTATGGTATACAAATATTTATATATTGGAGCCTCATTAGGTTCAACTCTCACTTGTATTAGCAGTATAGGGTGCCTTATTGTGGCATGCCACTATTTGTTTGTTGGAGCATACTTAGGTACCAGCTCTAACAATACTAAGATTCTTATATATTGAGTAATCACGTTGTTTTATTACTCTGTTAAAGAAATTCGTTTAGTGTTAGTATTCTTAATGTTACCCTGTATGGTAGCTGAATAGCCTATCTCGCCAACTACAGATGATACTAGTGGGCCAGTGTTGTCGTTGAGTACATTATTTAGGTGTGGGAAATAATCTTGTAGAGAAGTGGTATAAAGCCACTGCCCCCACACCTAAAACAACAAGTAAGTTATCGTACTTAAATTGACTGCACTTGTATCAACGTTTAAGTAAGCCAGTAGATTCTAATATTCCCAAAATTAGGCATTTAAGCGTCTTGTATATTAAGTAACTTACAAGTATAAGTATATATCTATATTTGGTTAAATTTTACCATTACTTAGCTGATTGAGTTTCTATGCGGTTAAAAAAGAACGAACTGGGTATTAACAGATACCCTTCCCTAACATGTTTCGCCATTACTATTACGGCTTTCTCAAAGGTGACGCGCGTCGGCGGGTATTTAAGAAGTGTAACTCCGCCCCTAAATAATTTTGAGCCAATCCAAGCTTCTCTGCATGGGGTTATGTCGTATGTGTCAAATGACACTGTATTGGAGGCGGGTTGTAGACGTTGCCAGGAACGTGAGAGTCAATCAAGTAATTGACATATATATAATGTACAAATGGTATGGATATTATGACATATAAATCAAAAATTGATTCAAATTATCATGATTTGAAATAGGTACTATATTGTTAAAGCTATTTTTGCATAAGAATTATCAAAGTTTTAACAGTGTATTAACGTCCCAATGGCAATCGAATATATAGAAAAAGGTGATAGTGAAATAAAATAAAATTGCAAAGAACCATTATGTAGGTTATTGTGTATTTGTCCTGAATGAACTTTGGGGTTTTAAATTAAATTAAATTAAAGTTCCCTCCTTATAGTGTGAATATTATACGGAGGTTGAAAGGAGATGGGGTGGATGTGGGAATACATTTTATGCAAATAATGCAGTGATCTTAGAATGAAATATAGTGAAGGGGGATGTGAAAGACACATTAAGGATATGACATAAGTGTCAGTGACAAAAAAGGGGGATCATAGTTCCAAGCTGGGGAAGCGGTGAATGTGTGGTACTAAATTTTTTTTTGTTATACTAAAAAATTTGAAGGTGTTCAAAATAATAAGTGGAATTAGTGTCAAAAATAAATATTTTGGATTATTGTGAAGAATTAGTAAAGAATGAAACAGATCAAATCTGTTTACCACTATATATATTTATTTATTAAGTATACTAGATAATTTTATTTTACTGTGTTGTTGATTAATTGTGAGGATAGGATGCTGAACTAACCAGAATTTGTGAAAAGGTGATGCTAAGAAATAACAAATGAAATGTGAGATTTTCATTAATCCAATAAGGATGATAAATATTTGGTGAGTAATCATTTATGGGGGATTACGCTCTGGTGGAAGTAAAGGGTGGCTGGGAAAAAAGGGTTGTGAATTGGATGAGTGAAGGGTAAGGGTGAAGTCCCTAAGTAAATTCAGGTTGTCCAAAGGATTGGGGCAAGAAGTTGACTTGATTTGGAATAATACCACTGGTGGTTGTTTTTCTATTATGATGTTATTTCTATATCTGGATATAATACTCCAGAGTTTTGATTGTCAAATTTCATTGGGATGTGGTATTGATTTTAGTGTAAAGTTCAACTTCAAGATTCTGTATTTTTTAAAGAAACATTGAGTAGGTGTTATATTCATTGAGACCTTTTGGATATACACAATCCATCAGATATATCCATCTGGTCTCTGCTTTCAGTAACGCATTTTCCAAATCGCTGCCTCTGAGGCCCAAAGATACTTTTTGGATTCCGTAACATTTCAGTTCCGAAGACTTGGATTTGTGGTGCCTGAAAAAATGTGAAGCTACAGACATGGTTTTCTTGTCATCTGACAGATCCTTGGGAGCATTTTGGATATTCCGCATGTGTTCCATGAGTCTAGAGTGTAGTTTCCTTGTGGTCATACCAATGTAGGTACATGGATATTGGCATTGGAGGGCATATATTATGCCTGTCGAATTGCAGCTAATATAGTTTTTAATTTTGTGCTGTTTTCCAAATCTGTCATTAACATATTTGTTCTTTAACATATTGCTGCATGTAGAGCAGTTGCCGCAGGGAAAAGATCCTTGTTCTGCAGATTTGATTTTGGTCGTTTTCTGGACGAAGTGGCTTGGACTTAGAATCTCTTTGAGATTTCTATTTCTCCAGTAGCTTATCTCTACTTTTTCTCCAACAAGATTTTTTAGGTGGGGATCTGCTTGAAGTATGTGCCAATTTTTCTGAATTATGTTGACAATTTGAGGTGTGTGTTGACAATTTGAGGTGTGTGTTGACAATTTTATTTGCTGGAGTGTATTACCCAGCAGAAGAAATTCCCAGTGGGAGGTAGGAGATATAAGTAATAAAATATTATTTTAAATTCTTTAAGGTCAACATTTTTGTATATTATGAACTAGCTGAGCAATGAGCTTGTTTAAATCTTTTTCGAATGATCATAAAAAGATTTCAAATATTTCCTCTGAACTGAGAGAGCAACTCAGGGTAACATGAACTTACCTTTGCTTCTTCTTCCTCATCATCAGAAGAGCTGAGTATTGTCACAGATGGTTTGATTGTGGGACGCATTGGTGGATCTGTTATATAACAAGGAAGGTGAATTTCTTCATCGTACTCAATCTGGAAATTAACCAAGATAAATACAATATAAAAATTTTTGTACTACTAAAAATCTAAAATTCAATCAAAATATTCAGTGATTAATTACATTGCACTTAATTTTATTAACCCTTTGGTACTCTTTGCATTGCACCCCCCCTGTAAAATACACCATAGGACAATATAATATAGAAAATAACTTTTTGTTTGCAGCCATATCATAATATGTGAAGATATCATCTTAAGGTCTTTGGTATACAGACATAGATAACATAGAGAAGCATGTGTATGTATGGAAAATGATAAAATAATGAGATCTGATTTACCTTTAAGCTCAACCCATTTTAGGACTAAATTATGAGTGGAGCGCCTGAGCGATAAGGGGATTATCGCAAGGGTTTGCACTCATCAGGCTTACTCAAATGAAATAATGTGAGTGCAATCATGATTTTCGCTAGAATGATTACCACGACTTCAGAGCTCTGGTTAAAGGGACACTGAACCCAAATTTTTTCTTTCGTAATTCAGATAGAGCATGCAATTTTAAGCAACTTTCTAATTTACTCCTATTATCAAATTTTCTCCATTGTCTTGCTATCTTTATTTGAAATGCAAAAATGTAAGTTTAGATGCCGGCCCATTTTTAGTGAACAACCTGGGTTGTTCTTGCTGATTGGTGGATAAATTCATCCACCAATGAATAAGTGCTTTCCAGGGTCCTGAACCAAACAAATAGCTTAGATGCCTTCCTTTTCAAATAAACATAGCAAGAGAACAAAGGCACATTGACAATAGGAGTAAATTAGAAAGTTGCTTAAAATTGCATGCTCTATCTGAATCATGAAATAAAATATTTGGGTTCAGTGTCCCTTTAACTGTTTCACAAAACATAAAAGTTGTACAAAACACAACAAACAAAAAATGTATAAAGTATAGTTACATGCATAATAACACCATCTAAAAAATATTTATTAATAATAATAATAATAATAATAATAATATAGCAAACAAAAGTTGTAAAGGCTCAAAGATAGGAGGTCTCAGGTGTTAAAAAAAAGGCACGCAAAGGGCTTTAACATAGAGATACATACATATATATATCTCTAAAGATGGGCATGTGTGTATATATATATATATATATGTCTATATGTCTATATATGTGTACATACTATATGTATTTATATGTGTATACATGTATTTACAGACATATATACACATATAAACACATAAATACATATGTATACATATATAGACATATATATGTGCATTAGAACCCTTTGCTGTTAAGTAGATGAAAACATGTTAAAACATATTTATGCAATATTCATATTTAATAAAGTGTTTAACTGTGTATTTACAGTAAATATTTCCCATTCCAATATCCTGCACACAGCAGAATATGTTCTATGTGTTTTTTAAATAGATATTCCTATTTATATCTGTATATATCTATACCTATATATAATCATCTATATATAGGTAAAGATATATATTGTACCAAAATACCATCAGATATTTGTAGAAATATTTATTTATGAATAAATAGAACATATTCTGTTATGTGCAGAATATTGGAATGTGAATATTCATATTTTCATGTTGGATTAGCGCAAATTAGAATATGCGATCGTGTTTGTGTGAGAGTGGGGCGTTTTTTTTGCACTTTTTTTTCTCTATGACTTCTATGGGGGAATACGTGAACGTGCATGAGATATTCTAACTTCGGATTTTTGTGCAAGTTTGTTACTGCAACAGAGAAAAAAGTTTACTTTTAATTCATAATACGAGCGCAACCCATCGAGTACAAAAAAGCTTACTTATAATTAGCATTAATTTGCGCTCCACTCATAATCTGGCCCTTAATAGGTTGTGGTTGGAAAGAACAAGCCAGATATTTCATATACAAAAACAAACTAAAAGAAGCTATTTATCATGCATTTTATACTCTGCAGCTGGTATAACAAGTCATTGGAAACAAATAAAGAGAAAAACAGTGTTACAGTGCACCGTTCCTATGATAGAAAATAAAAATCTTTATCATCTTTAATAGCTAATAAAAAGGTTCATTTAAATTTAATTTCAAATTCTAAATCATAATAGACATGGAAGTTACTTCTTCTGATGAAAACGGGGATGTGTAAGAATCTCTATCCTCTCCCTCTGAAGATGATGTTGATGTTGCAGGTGAAACTGGTGAATAAAATACAGTCGGAGCTGGAGAGCAAACTTTGTTAATTTGCATCACCTGAAAATGATTCAGAAACAAACACGTTTACAAAGTTATATTTTGATATTTGCAGTGAATCTACTGAGTGATTATTAGATCCCTGTGTTTTGGAGATTTATTTTCTAAGAATTCTAAAGATGAATTACCCAGTGCTTAAAGCTCACTATTTCCATTTAAACAGATGACTAAATTGTGAGGTGCTGAAAATCCTCCTTCAGATTGGGGCTTTGAAATTTGATGTGAATGATACTGCAAGTTATAATCACACAATCATACAATAGCTCTTACTTACACTTCTATCCTCCATTTTCTTCTTGTGTAGCAGAAAAGGAATCTGGCAATCCATTATTTGTAGACTTTGAAAACAAAAATCTGCTTCTAAATATAAATGTTATTGCACTCAAATGAGTAAATTCCAGTGCTTTCTTCTATCTCCTCAAGCACTAGTAATCTAGAATGGTCAGTGCAGCTATATTTATACCTGATTGTACAGTGGTTCTATGACATCATAGTAGTTATTTTACATCACTGTCACAAGGTAACATAACATGTGTGACTATCATAGAAAGCATCATGAATGGGATCCCACACAACAATGTTATAACAGTTTTCCTTTAGTAAAACTTGTGTCCCTTCGCTATTAGGTCATTTTCACTTATGTCATGGCATGTGAGAAAGATGTAATACAAAAAGTAAAGATTTATTTTTTTGTTAAGATTTTAGTAAAGTTTGCAAATGGCCAGGTTACCGCTGCTTCTACTATAATCACCTTAATAAATTGTCATACAGGCTTTTGGGAGGTTATATTACAATCTAGAGGGGTCCCTTTGTGCCAATATATAAATAAAATCACTTTTTTCTTGCTAGGGTCTTGTCTACTATAAAATAAACTAGATCTTAGATTTTTTTATTGAGCCTATAAAGTCCCATTCCCTTAGCAAAAAAACAATATTCCAGATGGAGGGTTTGCCAAAGAGGCTAAATTGGCTAAAAATATTTTACAAACTGGGATTTGAATCACAAAAAGAATTGGGATTCCAAGGTTGCACTTGTCTAGCACTTCTATGCCCCTAAACGTATATGGCATCCAACTAGGCTGAAAAGAAACAGGGGTTGAGATTTTTATTTTAAAACATAACTTTTATTCTAAACACAAATTATATAAAATTCTAGTGTATGTGTGTGCAGTTTAAAAACACACAGAAACTCTAATCAGCATCAATATTGGCAGTGGTTGGCGTAGGAATCGCTTGCTTGGGTTTTTTTTGGTTGGCTGGGGAGTTTTTGAAAGACTCCTGTATGGTGAAGCTATCATATGCTTTCTTGGCTGTAAGTTGTTGGTGTACTTATTCACCGCAGAATATAGATGTATCTTTTTACATTGATTTTTTCAAATGTCCCTTTAAAGTTTGGTAACAGTGTCTAAGGGATACACTCTTAATCAGCCCTGTAATGAAGTGGGTCATATGTTATAATATTGTAAGGTTCAAGGAATTTCAAAAAATTGTATAATACTGACACTATTAGTAAAAATATCACTTTTTTGGTGATTGTGAGTGTGCCCAAATTGGGGTCAGATAAATTTCACAAGTGACTTTTTGTGTCTTTGTACTTAATATGAAAACCAATTAGAAGGAGTGTATGTATATAGATGTCTCTTTATACATTGTTTTTTTTTCAGCTGTCCCTTTATAGTTAGGCAGCAGTTTCTAAGGGATACACTATTAGTTAACCCTATAATAAAGTGGGTCATGTGTTATCGTATTGTGATGTTCAAAAACTGTCACAAAATTGTATGATATTGACACTGTTAGTAGGAGTATCACGTTTTTAGTGATTGTAAGTGTGCCCAAATCTGGGTGAGATAAATTCCACAAGTGATTCATTGTGTCTTTATATATCTTCTGAAAACCACTTAAAAAGGGTGTATGGATACATTCTTAATATATTAATATGATGCCTATATATACTTTGTTTGTATTTGGTTTTAAAGCGAGATAAGTCTGGATATCGATATTACTTTTTTCTGTCTTCTACAGTGTAGTGGTTGCGATATTCAGGAGACAAGTGTGGATTTGCACCATGAAAGAGTGGGTTTGATGTTGAGTATTGGTTGGATACAGTTGAGACTGTTATAGTTGCAAATAGTCAGCGCCTTATTTTGGCATAAATATATTTGCTGTTATATAATTTCTGCAATACTCTTATTCCTCTAATATATATCACTAATGCTCTTATAACCTTCCACACTTGTGGTATTGAGTGATAGATATGTTAAATAACCTCCAAAAATGTTGTTGCTTGTATGAATTCTCTGTTTATTTACAGGGTCAGTTAATTGTTTAAAGAATGTGACACCAGTTAAGTGCATCACTTGGTGTTGAGCATTTAAGTTATGAGGATAGTGAGTGTGTCTTCATTAATATTCCATACATTGCAACCATTCGTGTCTTATATGTTTTTGTGAGGTATAGGGAATCACTTGAAGGAGATAAAATATAGTACTTTTATTAGTGTCACTATTATGTGATCTTATAGTACATATATTTTTTAAGTAAAATTGATCTTAATGTTAGCGTTATTTAATTATATCACTTTTTTGTAGGGTGATAAGCTGAAGTTGTGAATCTGTCTCAGCCAAGAAGTCAGTTTTTTAATATTGACTGATTGCCATTAATAAACTTATATTCACAGTAAAAGGCTGCCTTATTATGGTATACAAATATTTATATATTGGAGCCTCATTAGGTTCAACTTTCACTTGTATTAGCAGTATAGGGTGCCTTATTGTGGCATGCCACTATTTGTTTGTTGGAGCATACTTAGGTACCAGCTCTAACAATACCAAGATTCTTATATATTGAGTAATCACGTTGTTTTATTACTCTGTTAAAGAAATTCGTTTAGTGCTAGTATTCTTAATGTTACCCTGTATGGTAGCTGAATAGCCTATCTCGCCAACTACAGATGATACTAGTGGGCCAGTGTTGTCGTTGAGTACATTATTTAGGTGTGGGAAATAATCTTGTAGAGAAGTGGTATAAAGCCACTGCCCCCACACCTAAAACAACAAGTAAGTTATCGTACTTAAATTGACTGCACTTGTATCAACGTTTAAGTAAGCCAGTAGATTCTAATATTCCCCAAAATTAGGCATTTAAGCGTCTTGTATATTAAGTAACTTACAAATATAAGTATATATCTATATTTGGTTAAATTTTACCATTACTAAGCTGATTGAGTTTCTATGCAGTTAAAAAAGAACGAACTGGGTAGTAACAGATACCCTTCCCTAACATGTTTCGCCATTACTATTACGGCTTTCTCAAAGGTGACGCGCGTCGGCGTCGGCGGGTATTTAAGAAGTGTAACTCTGCCCCTAAATAATTTTGAGCCAATCCAAGCTTCTCTGCTTGGGGGTATGTCGTATGTGTCAAATGACACTGTATTGGGAGGCGGGTTGTGGACGTTGCCAGGAACGTGAGAGTCAATCAAGTAATTGACATATATATAATGTACAAATGGTATGGATATTATGACATATAAATCAAAAATTGATTCAAATTATCATGATTTGAAATAGGTACTATATTGTTAAAGCTATTTTTGCATAAGAATTATCAAAGTTTTAACAGTGTATTAACGTCCCAATGGCAATCGAATATATAGAAAAAGGTGATATTGAAATAAAATAAAATTGCAAAGAACCATTATGTAGGTTATTGTGTATTTGTCCTGAATGAATTTTGGGGTTTTAAATTAAATTAAATTAAAGTTCCCTCCTTATAGTGTGAATATTATACAGAGGTTGCAAGGAGATGGGGTGGATGTGGGAATACATTTTGTGCAAAGAATGCAGTGATCTTAGAATGAAATATAGGGAAGGGGGATGTGAAAGACACATTAAGGATATGACATAAGTGTCAGTGACAAAAAGGGGGGATTATAGTTCCAAGCTGGGGAAGCGGTGAATGTGTGGTACTAAAATTTTTTTTGTTATACTAAAAAATTTGAAGGTGCTCAAAATAATAAGTGGAATTAGTGTCAAAAATAAATATTTTGGATTATTGTGAAGAATTAGTAAAGAATGAAACAGATCAAATCTGTTTACCACTATATATATTTATTTATTAAGTATACTAGATAATTTTATTTTACTGTGTTGTTGATTAATTGTGAGGATATGATGCTGAACTAACCAGAATTTGTGAAAAGGTGATGCTAAGAAATAACAAATGAAATGTGAGATTTTCATTAATCCAATAAGGATGATAAATATTTGGTGAGTAATCATTTGTGGGGGATTACGCTCTGGTGGAAGTAAAAGGTGGCTGGGAAAAAAGGGTTGTGAATTGGATGAGTGAAGGGTAAGGGTGAAGTCCCTAACTAAATTCAGGTTGTCCAAAGGATTGGGGCAAGAAGTTGACTTGATTTGGAATAATACCACTGGTGGTTGTTTTTCTATTATGATGTTATTTCTATATCTGGATATAATACTCCCAGGGATACTGAGTTTTGATTGTCAAATTTCAATGGGATGTGGTATTGATTTTAATTTAAAGTTCAACTTCAAGATTCTGTATTTTTTTAAAAAACATTGAGTAGGTGTTATATTCATTGAGACCTTTTGGGTATACACAATCCATCAGATATATCCATCTGGTCTCTGCTTTCAGTAACGCCTTTTCCAAATCGCCGCCTCTGAGGCCCAAAGATACTTTTTGGATTCCGTAACATTTCAGTTCCGAAGACTTGGATTTGTGGTGCCTGAAAAAATGTGAAGCTACAGACAGGTTTTATTCTCATCTGACAGATCCTTGGGAGCATTTTGCATATTCCGCATGTGTTCCATGAGTCTAGTGTGTAGTTTCCTTGTGGTCATACCAATGTAGGTACATGGACATTGGCATTGGAGGGCATATATTACGCCTGTTGAATTGCAGCTAATATAGTTTTTAATTTTGTGCTGTTTTCCAAATCTGTCATTAACATATTTTTTCTTTAACATATTGCTGCATGTAGAGCAGTTGCCGCAGGGAAAAGATCCTTGTTCTGCAGATTTGATTTTGGTCGTTTTCTGGACGAAGTGGCTTGGACTGGCTTGGAAGTGGCTTCTCCAGTAGCTTATCTCTACTTTTTCTCCAACAAGATTTTTTAGGTGGGGATCTGCTTGAAGTATGTGCCAATTTTTCTGAATTATGTTGACAATTTGAGGTGTGTGTTGACAATTTGAGGTGTGTGTTGACAATTTTTTTTATTTTTTTTATATTTTTTTATTGAGGTAATATAACATACAGGAAAAGTACATTACATAAGAATATCATGGCAACATACCCATATGACATACATCAGATTATAAGTATCATGTACAACAGGTATGCCTTTAGAATAATATAATCCGCTTAAATCTAATCCATAAAGGATAATGCGTAGCCATGAGTAATACCTCATTTTACATAGTTACATTTTCAACAGACAGTGAACATGAATTGCATCAGAACTTTATACCTTAAGCCTATAGTCGACATCTGGTGCTTGATATATGCAGGCTTATCCCTGTCTATGGTCAGTTCCACAACCTGTAATCTTATAAGGAATGACACATACCAAAGAGAATTAACTAAGAGTCTACCTGAGTATCACCTGGAGTGCGTTACCTCCTCGAGCCTTAGCTGGAACGAGGTACGTTAATGTAACTTTATGAGTTGATTATATCCAGGTGAGATTATACACTTGTTTGGTGGTAGATAAAGTTAAGCTCTTCGGGGCGACAGGGCGTCTGAGGGTAAAAAAGGAAAAAAAAAAGAGGGGGGGGGGAGAGGGGAGGTCGATGGGAGGGACCAAGAACTGGTCCTCGCCCACAGAAGTAGATAGCCCTTCTTATGTTGTCCTTGGCATACCCTCACAGAGGGTTAGTACACCCCAATTAGTTTCTATTTCCTCCGGTTTCCCAGAGTGTCCAAACTTGTCCATGTAATCCTACTTTGCCCATGGATCTCAAGGAGAACTCCTCCATAGAGCGGATATATTCAATAATACTGTGTATCATATTGAGCGAGACCTGTGATTTCCCCAACCAGCATCTTGCAATTGCTAATTTCGCAGCGAGAAGGATAACCACACACAGTATCCTCTCAGGCTGGGCCAGCTTCCCAAGTCCTAGGTGAAATAGTGCTATGTCTGGTGTCAGTCTGTGCAGTAAGCCTAGATGGTCTAACAGTGTCGTCACCTGCTCCCATATCCCCTGTATCTTTCTACAGCTCCACCAGATATGGAAATGAGAACCCCTGTCACCACATCCCCTCCAACATCTATCTGAAGCCTTTGGGAACATCTTGTGTAAGCTGTCTGGTACCCTATGCCAGCGCAAGACTAGTTTAATATATAGCTCATACAGTGTGACGCAATGTATTGCTGCTCTAGTGTACTGAACAGCCTGTTGCCACACCAGTTCCGTATGCTCCTTTCTCATATCTCTCTCCCATTCCACAATGCGGAATGTTTTTGTGAATCCCTCTGAGTCTAAAAGGAGTTGGTAGTGTATTGTCATGGCCTTCCGGAGGGGTGCACCCATGAGCCACCTTTTTTCCCATTGGGTCATTTCTCTAGGTTTGTCCTTTTGAAACTTCCAGGAGATCATCATAGAGATGAGCCTGAAATATTCAAAGTGGAACTTTTTGGGAACATCTATATTTGACAAGTCCAGAGGTTGGGTTGCCAAACCCCGTGGTGTGTAAAGGTCCCGCACATGTTTAACGCCCCAACTAGACCACATCTGAGGGTGTGACTCCAGCAAACAGGACAGTAGTGCTCTAACTGAGTGCACAGGAGATGGATGTGGAGCAACTCGAGCCAAGCCACAAGTTCCCTCCAGATTTTAATGCCAGCTTTAATAATAGGGTTGTCAATTCCCGCAAGTACATCCGTATGCTGGGGGACCCATATAAGGTCCTCAAGTGATAAGCCCGAAGGGAGCACAGCCTGTTCAAGCTGTCCCCATCTGGTGTCCTCAGGTGGGGACCCCCATGCTGTCACATGAGAGAGCATGGCCGCCTTATAATATTTACAGATGTTGGGAGCCGCCAACCCTCCATGCAGAATAGGCCTTTGTAGCTGCTGCATACATATCCATGAGCGCTTACCCTGCCAAATAAACCTGTTTAACACCGACTGGAAGCGGATGAGGGTATAATTTGGGACTACTAATGGTATACATCGAAAGAGGTACGTGACCTTGGGTAGGAGCAACATCTTTACCGATTGGATTCTTCCAATCCATGATATCTCGTATTTAGCCCATTTTGCAGTGAGAGTTTCATATTCTTTTAGCAGAGGATCATAGTTTGCCCAACTTACCGTTTTTCGGGTCTGGGGAAAGGATAATCCCTAAATGTTTCAACTCGGTTGTGGACCAAGAAAATGGGTAGGTCTCCTTAAGCCAGATGAACTGTGCCGAGAGGAGATTCAACGCCAAGGCCTCCGTCTTTGTGTAGTTGAGCCTATAGTATGACATCGCGCCAAACTTCCGTAGACATTCAAAAACCGCCGGTAGTGAGGTCTCAGGTTCTGTGACAAACAGAGTGAGATCATCAGCAAACAAAGCGAACTTCTGCATAGTATCATGAATCAGCAGCCCCTGCACTTCGTTTGCTTGTCTAATCATGGTTGCCAGAGGCTCTATTGACAATACGAAGAGTAGAGGGGACAGCGGGCAGCCTTGTCTGGTTCCATTTCTAATCTCAAAAGAATCAGAGCAGAACCCTTTTCCTCTAATTCTGGCTGAAGGGCCGGAGTACAGTGCCATAATGGCCCAGACGAGATGAGCCGAAAACCCAAAGGCCCTCAGGACCTCCTCCATGTAATCCCACCGCACCCTGTCAAAGGCTTTTTCTGCGTCCAATGACAGGGCAACAAGTGGGAGCCCCAGAGATTTGGATTCAGTATGGATACCCAGCAGGCGGCGCGTATTGTCCGAGCCCTGACGGCCTCAAACAAACCCCACCTGATCCAGATGGATCAAAGTGGGGAGTATTCTGCCCAGCCTATTGGCCAGGATTTTTGAGTATAGTTTGATGTCCACATTTATCAGGGATATGGGCCGATAGCTTTCGCATCTGCTTGGGTCCTTGCATGGTTTGAGTATGGTCACAATTTCCGCCTCTAGGTATTCCCTAGGGAAGTACCCAGTTTGGCGAACTGAGTTGAATACGGATACTAAGATGGGACCAACTTCAGCCGAGAGTTTTTTATAGAATATAGAGGAAAAGCCGTCCGGTTCCGGGGCCTTATGCAATTTTAATCCCTTTATTGCCTGTATCACTTCAGTGATAGTGATAGGAGCTGATAGGGGTTCTTCAGCTTCTTCAGGGACCTTAGGTAAATTGAGACCTTGCAAAAAGCTCGCTATATCTTCTCTTTGGAGAGTTTGTCTCTGTTCCGAAGAGGATATCTGGTAAAGTCTGCTATAGTACTCAACAAAGGCTTCACCTATAGCCCTAGGTGAATAGCACCTCCCCTGTTTGGATATAAGATATTCTATTAAGTAATGTTTTTTGACAGAGTTTATTCGCTAATAAGCGATCTGCCTTGTTGCCACTGTGGTAAAATTTCAGCTTCAAATATGGGAGATTTCTCTGAGTTTGCTCCAATTCCACATTGTGGATTTGTGCCTTTACATTTTGCCACATAGCTACTTCCATGGAGGAGGCGTTGATCTCAGCCCTCTCCCTAAGCGCCCCTAGTTTTTTATAAAGCTGTGCCAGGGACTCTTTTCTCTGCTTCCTATTTTGAGATTCCTTTTTTATGAGGAGCCCTCTCAAGTAAGCTTTCAGAGCCAGCCAGACTATGGGCACCGAAGTTTCCCCAGTGTTATTAATCCTCAGGAAGTCTATGGTCTCTCTGGACCATTCGGGCATGGCAACGTCTTGAAATAAGTGATCGGGCATATGCCATCTCCTGGGTCCCTCTAAGGCACATCTCGCTTCTAAGGTAACCATCACCGCATCATGGTCGGACCATGTGCATGGCACTATGACCGAACTCCGCGCCTTCTGCAAGGCCCAAGGATCGCAGAAGTAATAGTCCAGTCTGGAGAAAGATGAGTGAGGAGCTGAGTAAAAAGTATGGTCACAGGAGTCAGGGTGCAAAGCCCTCCAGACATCGTAGAGGTCGTTCTGGGCAGTCAGTTCCTTAAATTTTTGGGAAATGAAATCCCTATTCCTGTCTCCTATCTGTTTAGTATTCCCCCTCCTGTCTTTCTTGGGGTCCCAAATCATATTGAAGTCCCCTGCCAGGAGGATGTGGCCCTGTTTCACCTTATCTACTTTCCGGAGGAGCCTCCTAAGGAAACTAGCTTGATTGGTGTTAGGTGCATATATAGCCACCAGCGTATACAAAACACAATCCAGGTGACACACACAGATCACATACCTCCCTGCCGCATCACAGTCTATGTAAATAGGCTCATAAGCCACTTGCTCCCCTATCAGTATCGTTACCCCCCTTGCTTTCTTATGAAATGTAGAAGAGATACTAACTGGGTAGTGTAGCTGTTTAAATCTGGCGGCTGTATCTTCCGTCCAGTGGGTCTCCTGTAGGAGAGCTATATCAATGCGGTGACATTTCAGAAATTTGAGTAATAAACTCCATTTAGTCGGAGAGTTAAGGCCCCTGGTGTTCAAAGTGCAGAGTCTCATGTCTTACAGCTACAAGGGGAGCACCAGCATAGAGGGGGGGGGGGAAAGGGGAAAGATGAAAGTTTTAGTGGGGGAAGCCTATGTAAGAGGAATTATAGAAGCTAAAACCCTCCAGGCCAAACGCCCCATCGCCCCAAGATGTCAGAGAGCTCTCAACTCTGCCGAGTAAATACGGAGGGCTCTAGGGTCCCCTAACCGCAGGTGAATGTTATTTTGGTGAGTTGGGAAATAATGGGGTAAGGTGCAGTGTCATGGATTGGACTGAATGTAGTGGGATGGGGTAAAATGGGACAAGAGCAGAAGAAATGAGGTGATGAAGGTGAAACGGGAGAAGGTGGGACGTGGTGGGGTGTAATGAGAAGGAATGAGATGAAATGAAATAATTTTATTTTGGTGAGTCAGGAAATAATGGGGTAAGGTGCTGTGTCATGGAGTGGACGGGATGTAGTGGGGCAGGGTAAAATAGGACTAGAGTGGAAGAAATGAGGTGATGACGGTGAAACGGGGGGAGGTGGAGCGTGGTGGGGTGTAATGAGATGGAATGAGATGAAATGAAATGGAGGATGAAATTGAAGAGGGGGCGGGGCCAGCAACAGACCCACAGCCCCCCCAAACCTGTAATTTGACAGATAAATGTAGTAAGACAACATCGATAAGAAATATAAACATCTATAGAAAACAGTGACCTAATATAACCTTTATAGGCCCTAAATAACTTCAACCTCGTAATCTTATTTGTCAGACTAACCACTATTGCTTATGAGACATGAGAACATTCAATGATACAATTTACATTTAACTTCTACAAGTCTACCTATATTTTCTGTGTAGGTGAGACCCCTAAATGTGTCCCCAGAAGGACCTAAAAATGGCCAATTGTCTGAAAACCTTGTGATAGACAGTAGGTAAGGTTAGAAGATTTGGCTTCAGGCCCCAAGTATCTCTGGAGCCCCTAAGACCCCTTAGGGTGTGCAAGCAATCCTATCAAGAGGAGGTTCCATTAGGGGAATGAGAGTAGATCAGGCCTATAAGAGCAGTGGGTCGGTCCCAGAGCTATGGGCTTCCTGGATTCCATTCCTGGGCGTTCACCCTCAGTTCTGGGCTCCGTCTGTGTAGGCGGGCTGGCCCGTTATGGTCCATAGGGGGCCTCCTCGGGGAGGCTGACGGGGAACTGTCCTGCTGCGGCAGCTGCCATGTCCTGATGAGCTCCTGTCCTTGTTGGGGAGTCAGAATGATATGTTGAGCTCCATCTTTAGTGGCTATCAATTTGGTTGGGAATCCCCACCTGTATCGGATCTGGTTGCTTCTTAGAACTTTGGTGACCTCTGCGAAGCTTCTCCTTTGAGCCAAGGTGTAGGAAGACAGATCTGGGAACAGCGAGACCTCTCTGAATTGCCCATTAAGTTGCGGTGAGCGCAGCATTGCTCTCATCAGTTTATCTTTGTATGAATAGTAATGTAAACGGGCTATAGTGTCCCTAGGTTTACCAGGAGGGAGGTTCCTAGGTCTCGCCGTCCGATGAATTCGGTCTATTCTATTTATATCTCCAGCAGCGGGCCCAAGGATAGACTGGAAAAGGCGGTGAGCATATTCTTCCAGATCTTGCGGGAGAACCGACTCAGGGATTCCTCTAATTCTCACGTTATTTCGCCTGGATCTGTCTTCCAAATCTGCCACTTTCACCTCCAAGGAAAACACTTGATCTGTCAGGCTTTGCATCTGGCCCACCCAATTAGCATGGTCCACCATAAGGTCTTTCTGTTTCCTTTCAATGGTGTCAGTTCTCTCACTGATGGAGGAAATATCACGTCTCAGATCCTCAAACGATCTCTCCAGTTTGTCTGAGGTGATAGAATTGTCGTCTTCCGATCTGACGGATCCCTCTCGTCCCCGTGGGTGGAAATGGTCTATCACAGTCTTCTTAGGCCCGAAGCTGCCTTTTTGTTTTTTCTTAGCTTGTTGTGACATGTTGGCTGGGACCGTCACTGCTAATATAGCCACTGCAATGTTTAATATTTAGATGTTATCTTCTTAGAATATGTGGGAAGGGGGGGCACATAGGGCCCTTCTTAAACTGACATATTATAAACGGACTCACTTAGGGAACACAGGAATGTGCACACTGAATATTGATCCCCCATAAAGGGGGGGGGGGGGACACCCCTATCTGTTAGAGGCCAAAAAAACAGTGGATTTATGCAATTCTTAACTTGAGATTAAGTCACCTTAGTTATGAAGCCTGTATGCTGCCCTCTCCCAGGGGAGTTGTCACCATAGGACGATGTAGGGAAAAGGGAGAGGGATATGACCCGTCAGCGATAGCCTGACGGGAAAGGGGAGGAGAGGGCACGTCTAACACCTGAAGGGAAAGTGTTTGTTATATATGCAGCGTGTCTCAATTTAAATCAGTAATACCTACAATAAAGTGACATAAACCTAAAACATACAATGTGAAATGCAGCAGATTAAGACAGCACAGAATTACATTAATATAAGTAACATAGGTTGGCATTCAAGGCAATATTTGTTTTTAGGGCAAATATATATGCGGTTATGTCACAGACCCTGCAGAGAGAGAAAAGGGTTATCAGGCAGGCACTTTTTCAATAAAAAGAAAAATAATAAGAGCAAAAGAGAGAGAAAAAAAATTACACTCCACTTTGGGCTCAGGGCCCAAAGGAAAATTATGCTGGCGTAGCAGCTTTAGACATTGAGTCTCCAAACTTGCAGTTAATGCTTCCAAGTCTCTGTGTGGGTTACTGTCCCCCCAAAGAAACTGCCCCAGTGATGAGCTGTGAGGATACCCAGCAGGCACAGATGATAAAGGGCAAGTGTCTCAAGGGCCTTACTTGGAGTATTGTGGCAGTTAGGGGTAAGGAGAAAAATAAATTATGCAGGATCACAGGTACCTCTTTATTTAGATGTTTTATTCACTGGTAGCTATGCAAACTGCGCTGGGGTAAGCAATGAACTTAGCCAGTTACTTAGTTAGGTGTATATAATTAGACACAGGAATTGGCGCACCTCCAAACGCAGACCACATATTATTTCACATATTTAAACTTTTTTTCATATTTTTTATTATTTGTCTTTATATTGCAAAAAATTGCCTTCTTAATATTTCAACATATTTAAAATAAAGATGGGATCTTAGTCACACAATATGGCCATATTCTGCTTAAGGCAATTTTTTGCAATATAAAGACAAATAAGAAAAATATGAAAAAAAGTTTAAATATGTGAAATAATATGTGGTCTGCGTTTGGAGGTGTGCCAATTCCTGTGTCTAATTATATTTATTTTGGTCACTTTGGCAGCACTCCCCCCATATGTTCATTTAAAAACATATGCTTATATTAGAAGTGCTTGATCATCTTTACCTACTTAGTTAGGTGTATATGTAAGTCTCTGAGCCGTGGACTAATCAATATGTCTTTTTGAAGAGAAAAGTCTTACCCATCCACGTGTAGCTCCCTGAGTTAGAATGGACCTGCAGGCGACTCTATGTAGCCTCCCAAAATCAGCAAGGCTTCCGTTCTCTCACCTCTGCTCCCACCAGCAGATGGAACCTTAGCAGAAAGGTTCCGGTAAGGCCGTGTCACAGAGCCCTCTAAATCAAGCAGCCGCAATAAAGGCCGCAGTGCAGGCCGAAGATGGCCGTTTTTCACGCCCTTTGCGCCTTTTGCCGCCTCCACTTGTAGCCAGCCTATGCCTCTGTATCGTTGGAGAGGAGGCAATCTCTCGCTGATCCGCAGCCCCCAGATGATGTGGTCACCTCCGTCCAGGCTGAATCCCGTGCAGCCGCACAACTTTGCTGGGCTTCTGGTCTCCTCAGTGCCGCTCACCTGCTTACACGAGTCCCAGCCGCAGGGTCTTCTGTGGGAAGGGGGTAGGTGTTCTGAGCCCGCAACCACCGTCAGCTGGCAGGCAGATTCTCAGGAGCGGATCCCCGGCCCTCCGGAGCAGAATGTCAGGTGGTGTCGCCTGGGGAGTGAGATCAGGAGTAGCGGGGCAGATCCTCAGGTGCCCGGATCAATTCAGTGAGTATTGCAGTCCGGTAGAACTCCGGAGACCCCCTTCTCCACCGCAGGTCTCTATCAAAGTGGGAGAATCAGCCTCCGGAGCGGAGCCCCGACCCTCCGGAGAGCAATTCCCCCTGCTGTGGATTCCGCAGTTGCTCCGGCCAAGCTGGTACAATAAGGGCTGAGTGAAAAGCCTCTTCTGAACTTGGAATTAGCTTTCCCCTATTGCACCCAGGTTATACTGTAATGTTCAGGGAAGAGGTGCAATACTTTTTGCTGCTATGTGTAGGTTTAACTCCCCTTTTAGCACTTATTGAGACAGAGCCCCAAGCAAACACGTCCTATCTCCTTAGCGGCTGGAGTGTATTACCCAGCAGAAGAAATTCCCAGTGGGAGGTAGGAGATATAAGTAATAAAATATTATTTTAAAATCTTTAAGGTCAACATTTTTGTATATTATGAACTAGCTGAGCAATGAGCTTGTTTAAATCTTTTTCGAATGATCATAAAAAGATTTCAAATATTTCCTCTGAACTGAGAGAGCAACTCAGGGTAACATGAACTTACCTTTGCTTCTTCTTCCTCGTCATCATCAGAGCTAAGTATTGTCACAAATGGTTTGATTGTGGGACGCATTGGTGGATCTGTTATATAACAAGGAAGGCAAATTTCTTCATCGTACTCAATCTGGAAATTAACCAAGATAAATACAATATAAATGTTATTTTACTTGTACTACTAAAAAATCTAAAAATCAATCAAAATATTCAGTGATTAATTACATTGCACTTAATTTTATTAACCCTTTGGTACTCTTTGCATTGCATCCCCCCCTGTAAAATACACCATAGGACAATATTATATAGAAAATAACTTTTTGTTTGTAGCCATATCATAATATGTAAAGATATCATCTTAAGGTCTTTGGTATAAAGACATAGATAACATAAAGAAGCATGTGTATGTATGGAAAATGATAAAATAATGAGATCTGATTTACCTTTAAGCGCAACCCATTTTAGGACTAAATTATGAGTGGAGCTCCTGAGCGATAAGGGGATTATCGCAAGGGTTTGCACTCATCAGGCTTACTCAAATGAAATAATGTGAGTGCAATCATGATTTACGTTAGAATGATTACCACGACTTCAGAGCTCTGGTTAAAGGGACACTGAACCCAAATTTTTTCTTTCGTAATTCAGATAGAGGATGCAATTTTAAGCAACTTTCTAATTTACTCCTATTATCAAATTTTCTCCATTGTCTTGCTATCTTTATTTGAAATGCAAAAATGTAAGTTAAGATGCAAGCCCATTTTTAGTGAACAACCTGGGTTGTTCTTGCTGATTGGTGGATAAATTCATCCACCAATGAATAAGTGCTTTCCAGGGTCCTGAACCAAACAAATAGCTTAGATGCCTTCTTTTTCAAATAAACATAGCAAGAGAACAAAGAAAAATTGACAATAGGAGTAACTTCGAAAGTTGCTTAAAATTGCATGCTCTATCTGAATCATGAAATAAAAAATTTGGGTTCAGTGTCCCTTTAACTGTTTCACAAAACATAAAAGTTGTACAAAACACAACAAACAAAAATAAATTATAAAGTATAGTTACATGCATAATAACACCATCTAAAAATATTCAATATTAATAATAATAAAAATAATAATAATAATAATAATAATAATAATAATATAGCAAACAAAAGTTTTAAAGGCTCAAAGATAGGAGGTCTCAGGGCTTTAACATAGAGATAAATACATATATAATATCTAAAGATGGGCATGTGTGTGTATATATATATATATATATATATATATATATATATATATAAAAAATTCAAATATATTCATAAGAGAAAATATATTTCACTCATAGCAGAGCTATACGAGATGCTATGTTTAAAGTAGGGGATTGCAGCACTCAGAACATACTTAACTTAAACCTGGACCGCGCCAGCTGGGCCAGGTCCTGGTGCAGACCCCAAAATTTTATAAAAAATTCAAATATATTTATAAGAGAAAATATATTTCACACATAGCAGAGCTCCCTATTTTACAATTATTAATATATATAAATGTATATATATATATATATATATATATATATATATATATATATATATATATATATATATATATGTGTACATACTGTATGTATTTATATGTGTATACATGTATTTACAGACATATATACACATATAAACACATAAATACGTATGTATACATATATAGACATATATATGTGCATTAGAACCCTTTGCTGTTAAGTAGATGAAAACATGTTAAAACATATTTATGCAATATTCATATTTAATAAAGTGTTTAACTGTGTATTTACAGTAAATATTTCTCATTCCAATGTTCTGCACACAGCAGAATATGTTCTATGTGTTTTTTAAATAGATATTCCTATTTATATCTGTATATATCTATACCTATATATAATCATCTATATATATAGGTAAAGATATATATTGTACCAAAATACCATCAGATATTTCTAGAAACATTTATTTATGAATAAATAGAACATATTCTGTTATGTGCAGAATATTGGAATGTGAATATTCATATTTTCATGTTGGGTTAGCGCAAATTAGAATATGCGATCGTGTTTGCGTGAGAGTGGGGCGTTTTTTTTGCACTTTTTTTTCTCTATGACTTCTATGGGGGAATACGTGAACGTGCATGAGATATTTTAACTTCGGATTTTTGTGCAAGTTTGTTACTGCAACAGAGAAAAAAGTTTACTTTCAATTCATAATACGAGCGCAACCCAACGAGTGCAAAAAAGCTTACTTCTAATTAGCATTAATTTGCGCTCCACTCATAATCTGGCCCTTATTAGGTTGTGGTTTGAAAGAACAAGCCAGATATTTCATATACAAAAACAAACTAAAAGAAGCTATTTATCATTTTATACTCTGCAGCTGGTATAACAAGTCATTGGAAACAAATAAAGAGAAAAACAGTGTTACAGTGCACCTTTCCTATGATAGAAAATAAAAATCTTTATCATCTTTAATAGCTAATAAAAAGGTTCATTTAAATTTAATTTCAAATTCTAAATCATAATAGACATGGAGGTTACTTCTTCTGATGAAAACGCGGATGTGTAAGAATCTCTATCTTCTCCCTCTGAAGATGATGTTGATGTGGCAGGTGAAACTGGTGAATAAAATACAGTCAGAGCTGGATAGCAAACTTTGGCCTAGATTTAGAGTTTGGCGGTAGCCGTCAAAACCAGCGTTAGAGGCTCCTAATGCTGGTTTTAGGCTACCGCCGGTATTTGGAGTCAGTCAGGAAAGGGTCTAACACTCACTTTCCAGCCACGACTTTTCCATACCGCAGATCCCCTTACGTCAATTGCGTATCCTATCTTTTCAATGGGATCTTTCTAACTCCGGTATTTAGAGTCGTGTCTGAAGTGAGCGTTAGAAATCTAACGACAAAACTCCAGCCGCAGAAAAAAGTCAGTAGTTAAGAGCTTTCTGGGCTAACGCCGGTTTATAAAGCTCTTAACTACTGTGCTCTAAAGTACACTAACACCCATAAACTACCTATGTACCCCTAAACCGAGGCCCCCCCCACATTGCCACCACTCTATAAAAAATTTTTAACCCCTAATCTTCCGCTCCGTACACTGCCGCCAACTACGTTATCCCTATGTACCCCTAATCTGCTGCCCCTAACACCGCCGACCCCTATATTATATTTATTAACCCCTAATCTGCCGCCCCCGCTATCGCTGACCCCTGCATATTATTATTAACCCCTAATCTACTGTCCGCACGCCGCCGCCAGCTACATTATAGCTATGTACCCCTAATCTGCTGCCCCTAACACCACCGACCCCTATATTAGCCAATCAGCCAATCAGATTGAGCTTGCATTCTATTGGCTTTTCCGATCAGCCAATAGAATGCGAGCTCAATCTGATTGGCTGATCGGATCAGCCAATCGGATTGAACTTGAATCTGATTGGCTGATTCCATCAGCCAATCAGAATTTTCCTACCTTAATTCCGATTGGCTGATAGAATCCTATCAGCCAATCGGAATTCGAGGGACGCCATCTTGGATGACGTCCCTTAAAGGAACCGTCATTCGTCGGGAAGTCGTCGGAAGAAGAAGATGGGTCCGCGGTGGAGGTCTTCAAGATGGAGCCGGTCCTCATCGGATGAAGATAGAAGATGCCGCTTGGATCAAGATGGTTGCCGGTCCGCATCGCCTCTTCTTCCCGGATAGGATGAAGACTTTGGAGCCTCTTCTGGACCTCTTCAGCCGCCGGATGATGGATGTCTAGCCCCCTCTTGGGCTTGGATGAAGATTTTGGAGCCAGGACGGATCGGTATGATACCCGGCGAGGTGAAGACAAGGTAGGAAGATCTTCAGGGGCTTAGTGTTAGGTTTATTTAAGGGGGGTTTGGGTTAGATTAGGGGTATGTGGGTGGTGGGTTGTAATGTTGGGGGCGGGGTATTGTATGTTTTTTTTTACAGGCAAAAGAGCTGAATTCTTTGGGGCATGCCCCGCAAAGGGCCCTGTTCAGGGCTGGTAAGGTAAAAGAGCTTTGAACTTTTGGAATTTAGAATAGGGTAGGGCATTTTTATATTTTGGGGGGCTTTGTTATTTTATTAGGGGGCTTAGAGTAGGTGTAATTAGTTTAAAATTGTTGTAATTTTTTTCTAATGTTTGTAAATATTTTTTTATTTTTTGTAACTTAGTTCTTTTTTATTTTTTGTACTTTAGTTAATTTATTTAATTGTAGTTATTTGTAGATATTGTATTTAATTAATTTATTGATAGTGTAGTGTTAGGTTTAATTGTAACTTAGGTTAGGATTTATTTTACAGGTAATTTTGTAATTATAATAGTTCTTAACTATTTAATAGCTATTGTACCTGGTTAAAATGAATACAAAGTTACCTGTAAAATAAATATAAATCCTAAAATAGCTATAATATAATTATAATTTATATTGTAGCTATATTAGGATTTATTTTACAGGTAAGTATTTAGCTTTAAATAGGAATAATTTATTTAATAAGAGTTCATTTATTTCGTTAGATTTAAATTATATTTAACTTAGGGGGGTGTTAGTGTTAGGGTTAGACTTAGCTTTAGGGGTTAATACATTTATTAGAATAGCGGTGAGCTCCAGTCGGCAGATTAGGGGTTAATGTTTGAAGTTAGGTGTCGGCGATGTTAGGGAGGGCAGATTAGGGGTTAATACTATTTATTATAGGGTTATTGAGGCGGGAGTGAGGCGGATTAGGGGTTAATAACTTTATTATAATAGCGGTGAGGTCCGCTCGGCAGATTAGGGGTTAATAAGTGTAGGCAGGTGGAGGCGACGTTGTGGGGGGCAGATTAGGGGTTAATAAACATAATATAGGGGTCGGCGGTGTTATGGGCAGCAGATTAGGGGTACATAGGGATAATGTAAGTAGCGGCGGTTTACGGAGCGGCAGATTAGGGGTTAATAATAATATGCAGGGGTCAGCGATAGCGGGGGCGGCAGATTAGGGGTTAATAAGTGTAAGGTTAGGGGTGTTTAGACTCGGGGTACATGTTAGGGTGTTAGGTGCAGACGCAGGAAGTGTTTCCCCATAGCAAACAATGGGGCTGCGTTAGGAGCTGAACGCGGCTTTTTTGCAGGTGTTAGGTTTTTTTTCAGCTCAAACAGCCCCATTGTTTTCTATGGGGGAATCGTGCACGAGCACGTTTTTGAAGCTGGCCGCGTCCGTAAGCACCGCTGGTATCGAGAGTTGAAGTTGCGGTAAATATGCTCTACGTTCCTTTTTTGGAGCCTAACGCAGCCATTCTGTGAACTCTCAATACCAGAGGTATTTAAAAGGTGCGGCCAGAAAAAAGCACGCGTAGCTAACGCACCCCTTTGGCCGCAAAACTCTAAATCTAGGTCTTAGTTAATTTGCATCACCTGAAAATGATTCAGAAACAAACACGTTTACAAAGTTATATTTTGATATTTGCAGTGAATCTACTGAGTGATTATTAGATCCCTGTGTTTTGGAGATTTATTTTCTAAGAATTCTAAAGATGAATTACCCAGTGCTTAAAGCTCACTATTTCCATTTAAACAGATGACTAAATTGTGAGGTACTGAAAATCCTCCTTCAGATTTGGGCTTTGAAATTTGATGTGAATGATACTGCAAGTTATAATCACACAATCATACAATAGCTCTTACTTACACTTCTATCCTCCATTTTCTTCTTGTGTAGCAGAAAAGGAAGCTGGCAATCCATTATTTGTAGACTTTGAAAACAAAAATCTGCTTCTAAATATAAATGTTATTGCACTCAAATGAGTAAATTCCAGTGCTTTCCTCTATCTCCTCAAGCACTAGTAATCTAGAATGGTCAGTGCAGCCATATTTATACCTGATTGTACAGTGGTTCTATGACATCATAGTAGTTATTTTACATCACTGTCACAAGGTAACATAACATGTGTGACTATCATAGAAAGCATCATGAATGAGATCCCACACAACAATGTTATAACAGTTTTCCTTTAGTAAAACGTATGTCCCTTCGCTATTAGGCCATTTTCACTTATGTCATGGCATGTGAGAAAGATGCAACACAAAAAGTAAAGATTAATTTTTTTGTTAAGATTTTAGTAAAGTTTGCAAATGGCCAGGTTACCGCTGCTTCTACTATAATCACCTTAATAAATTGTCATACAGGCTTTTGGGAGGTTATATTACAAACTAGAGGGGTCCCTTTGTGCCAATATATAAATAAAATCACTTTTTTCTTGCTAGGGTCTTGTCTACTATAAAATAAACTAGATCTTAGATTTTTTTATTGAACCTATAAAGTCCCATTCCCTTAGCAAAAAAACAATATTCCAGATGGAGGGTTTGCCAAAGAGGCTAAATTGGTTAAAAATATTACCAAACTATACACACAAAAAAACAATATGTTGTGTTTCTACTTATTTTTAAAAAAATGTTTTGTGTTTCTGGCTTTTGAAAGAGCAGACATTTCTCTTTTAAATCAGGGGTATTGGAAGTCTGTGACTAGTAATACAGCTGAGATTGAGGGGTCTGAACAACCTCCTCCCATTACAGCTCCCTTTACTGCCTGTCACTTCCTTGCCCTGCCCCCATCTCTGATGTCACCACACGTTAGTAACATCACTGGCACTACCATGTAGCTTGGGAGTGCCGCCCTCTACACCACCAATGATCATGGCCTGCAGTGAGAGGGATCTCCTACAACAATATCGGATCATGACGAGAATGCGTCCTCATGTGCTTACAGGTAGAGATTTGTAGAGAATTCCACATCTATATTAAGGAATGAGTCCCAGACACAGTCACAAAATAAAACAACAAATATATCAAAATACAAAACACTATAATTTAAAGTGCTACGTTTGGCTCAATTAAAAACCTTGTTGATGTCCTAAGTTTGCTGAAAGTCATAAGTCTCTCCAAAAATAATACACACAAGTCCACAAAGAGGCAGCACCTTAAAGCACAAACAAGTCTTTATTTCCACATACTGGGGATAAAACAGTGACGTTTCGGGTACACAACCCTTAATCTTTGTGGACTTGTGAGTATTCAAGGGATTACAGCACCCTTTTGACTTGCACCTGACAGTGGTGCTGGGCTATTAAAGTGTTTCCAAAAATAATACAAATAGTCATTCAAAACACTTATACGCAAGTAGGAACTTCAAATGGTTAATTATAATTCATCCTCCCTCTTTGCTATAAATGTTCTTCTTATAGTTAATACTAATATAGATTTAATTATATCCTTTAGCACAGGCAAACTCCTACTTTATCTTTCAGGTACTCCTCTTCCTGGTCCTTAAAGTTTGTAAAACAACTTAAATTCATTTATAGTTTAAAATCAAATTACATTTCCAAAACACTAAAATGTTTTTTTTAGCTAAATGTATTAATTCCAATGCATCAGGATATTTGTGTAAAAATATTATATGAACAGTTTGTTTTTTGGATTTAATTTTAAAATCATTAAAATCCATTATATGTGCTTCTGTCTGAATTAGTAAAGAACACTTTACGTTTGGCCCTTTACTGACACACTTTAAATAACCAGTCATTACAAGTGGCTGGTTAATGAAACCGCAAGCTTGCATTTTCACTTTATACTAAGCACAATTAACCAGATTGGTAATGTTGAGCGGTAATGTACGCTCGTAATACAAGTTGAAAGTAAATGAAATCGTGTGAATGAGTTTGTCCGGAGTAAACAGTTTCACTAAACTACACTATTAATGCCAAACCCTCACATTGCAAACCCCTAAGCTTCCATCCCTCCACGGCAAACAACCCCTAAGTTACCCCAAAATAGAATAACCTTAAAAAAAAAAAAAAAAAAACTTAACTGGAAAATTAAAAATAAAACTAACCTTACCTTTACAAAATAAAAAAACCTATAATTACACAAAATAAAAAAACTAACATTACACAAAATAAAAAAAATAGTCCATTGTCAGTGAAGACTGGAACTCCCTACATTATTTCCTCTTTTCCCCCCTCTAGGTTTAATGTCAGTTAGATTCGATATTTACCAAATAAAACTAGAAAACTCTTCCCTATGAAATACATCTCCATGACAAATTTAATAAACATTGGTACATTTTTTTGGTAGCTTTGTCCAAAAATTCACTTATAGATAAATATTTTTTCATGGTTTGTATGAGATGATATTTATTATGCTGCTCTGGTTCAGTTACCAAGTATAGAGAATATATGCAAACAGACTATAGCAGGCAGTGGTGTAGACCTGCATGGTCTGGCAGGTTTTATTGCTTAAGTTTGGAATGTTTGTGATTCTCAGCTGATGGTGTAGATGCCCTGTGCATCGAGCACCCTTTGAGCTATGGCGTCGAAATGCTGGGCGCTGAAGGCTTTGCGGCGAGCTTCTTGGCTTAGGAAGGTGTCAAGTTTGAATGTCATTGTGTCACTTAAATAAAAGGCAAGGACATTTGTTACCTATGAATTAAGTGAATTAACTATTGGTGCTTAGGATTCTGTATGTTTACATGTGTGTATGGGTAAATGGTTAAATGCCTGTGTATGTGACTGTGTGTATGTATGGGTAATTTTCTTATTTTTGGTAATCTGTTATATTTTGTAATGGTAGGTTATTTTTTTTTTTTGTAATGTTAGTAATGGTAGTTTTTATATTTTAAGTATTGTTAGGTTTTTTATTTTTTAAAAGATAACTTTAGTTTTTTTTAATTAATTTTTAAGGTGTTTTGTTTTTGAAAGGTAGTTCGGTATTTTTATAGGTAAGGTTATACTATTTTGGGGTAATTATGGGGTGTTAGGTTAGGAGGTTTAGATGTTAGTGGGTTACTTTGTGTTGGGGGTGTGGTGTTTTTTTGGTTAATAGTGTAGATAGTTTGTGATGTGATGGGGTATGTGGTTGTTTAGGGATTAATAGTGTAGAGGTTTAGTTTGTGATGTGGGGGTGGGGGTTTAGGGGTTCATAGTGTAGGTTACTTTGTGATGAGGGTGTGTGGCAGTTTAGGGGTTAATAGTGTAGAAGGTTACTTTGTGATGTGGGGGTTTATGTGTTAATAGTGTAGTGGCTACTTTGCGGTGGGCTATGTAGTGGTTTAGGGTTTATTAGAGTCTTCTGGTGATTCGGTTTAGGGTGCGAGTATGGGTGTTTTTCCCACTTTTTTTCTTCATTGAATTCTATGGGGAATTTCATTATTGCATGCGTGATATTCTAATTGCGCTAGAAGTAAGTTGCTTGCTCGCGTCGGGTTAGCCTGTCTGCTATTTTTGAACAATGGGGATCCCAGAGAAGCTTTTACAACCATTTGTCATATGACTGCAGTAGTTGTGTGTAAATAATTTCAGTGAGAAACCCAAAGTTTGTGAAAAAGTTAACAACTTTTTTTATATGATCGTATCTGGCGTCCAAAAGCTTAGTGTTTGATTACTGGTGCATAGGCCGTCAAAGCATACGTGCGAATGCTTTAGAAATACAGTAATAACTTTTACTAGAAGCATTTTAGTAATGGAAGTATATTGCAAAAATGCTTCTATTTAAAATTTAAATGCACCTATGTACATTTCAATTTTGACCTTACGAACACTTTCGCCTAGATTACGAGTTTTGCAGTAACAGGGGTGCAGTGCTAACAAGCCTTTTTTTAACGCTACCTTAATACAACGCTGGCATTACAGGTCTTTTTCAACCCGGCGTTATCCGCAAAAAGGTGAGCGTAGAGCAAAATTAAGCTCCACATCTCACCTGAATACCAGCGTTGCTTACGGTAGCGGAAAGCTGGCTAAACGTGCTCGTGCACGATTTCCCCATAGGAAACAATGGGGCTGAGCTGGCTGAAAAAAAACTAACACCTGCAAAAAAGCAGCATCCAGCTTCTAACGCAGCCCCATTGATTCCTATGGGGAAAGGAATTTAATATCTACACCTAACACCCTAACATGAACCCCGAGTCTAAACACCCCTAATCTTACACTTATTAACCCCTAATCTGCCTTCCCCAACATCGTCGCCACCTACATTATAATTAGTAACCTCTACTCTGCCGCTCCGGACACTGCCGCCACCTACATTATCCCTATGAACCCCTAATCTGCTGCCCCCAACATCGCCGAACCCTACATTATATTTATTAACCCCTAATCTACCCCCCCCAATGTCACCGCAACCTAACTACATTTATTAACCCCTAATCTGCCACCGCCAACGTCGCTGCCACTATAATAAAGTTATTAACCCCTAAACCTAAGTCTAACCCTAACACCCCCTAACTTAAAGGGACAGTTCACCCAAACATTTTCTCCCATTTAAATTGTCCCCAATGTTCCATTTTGCCTGCTGGAGTGTATTAAATTGTTTACAAGTAGCTCCTTTACCCCTATTTTGGCCTTTGAAATAGCTAATTTAGCATGTGGTTTCCCAACCTATACTGAAAGTTTTGATACTGGAGTATAGGCTATTGAATAGCCTAAGTAAACACAGCCAGCAGAAGAGATTACACTCACAGTGGGGTGCAGGATAGTTAAGTAATAAAATGATAATTTTCCATTGTTCTCTCTTTGTATAGAGCTTTAGTTTTCCAGACAAATATAAGATAAATAAGCAAGTCTGTGTACACAAAGTGATAACATAATGAGATCTGATATTACCTGAAGCTCAAGCCATTGTAATAGGCTGTGGTTTAAAAGCACACAACCATCTACTTCATATATACAAATAAACCTGAAAATGCAATTTCTCATAAATTTTATACTCTGCAGCTGGTATAACAAGTCATTGAAAATACATTAATATAAAAACAATTTTACAGTGTACTGTCCCTTTAAATATAATTTAAATAAATCTAAATAAAATAACTATAATTAAATAAATTATTCCTATTTAAAACTAAATACTTACCTATAAAATAAACCATAAGATAGCTACAATATAACTAATAGTTACATTGTAGCTATCTTAGGGTTTATTTTTATTTTACAGGCAAATTTGTATTTATTTTAACTAGGTAGAATAGTTATTAAATAGTTATTAACTATTTAATAACTACCTAGTTAAAATAAGTACAAATTTACCTGTAAAATAAATCCTAACCTAAGTTACAATTACACCTAACACTACACTATCATTAAATTGGCGTCCCTTGAATTCCGATTGGCTGATAGGATTCTATCAGCCAATCGGAATTAAGGTAGGAAAAATCCAATTGGCTGATCAAATCAGGCAATAGGATTGAAGTTCAATCCTATTGGCTGATCCAATCAGCCAATAGGATTGAGCTTGCATTCTATTGGCTGTTCCAATCAGCCAATAGAATGCAACCTTAATCCTATTGGCTGATTGCATCAGCCAATAGGATTTTTCCTACCTTAATTCCGATTGGCTGATAGAATCCTATCAACCAATCGGAATTCAAGGGACGCCATCTTGGATGATGTCATTTGAAGGAACCTTCATTCTTCGCTTGGACTTCGTTTGAAGAGGATGCTCCGCGTCGGCTGGATTGAAGATGGACCCACTCCGGATGGATGATGATAGAAGATGCCGCCTGGATGAAGACTTCTGCCGCTTGGAGGACCTCTTCTTCCCAGATCGGATGAAGACTTCTGCCCCTCTGGACGTCCACTTGTGCCCGGCTGGGTGAAGACGGCTCAAGGTAGGGAGATCTTCAAGGGGGTAGTGTTAGATTTTTTTAACGGGGGATTGGGTGGGTTTTAGAGTAGGGTTGGGTGTGTGGGTGGTGGGTTTTAATGTTGGGGGGTATTGTATTTTTTTTCTAGGTAAAAGAGCTGATTACTTTGGGGTAATGCCCCGCAAAAGGCCCTTTTAAGGGCTATTTGTAATATAGTATAGGGTAGGGAATTTTATTATTTTGGGGGGCTTTTTTATTTTATTAGGGGATTAGATTAGGTGTAATTAGTTTAAAAAAAATGTAATTATTTTTTTATTTTCTGTAATTTAGTGTTTATTGTTTTTTGTGCTTTAGTTTATTTAATTTAACTGTAGTTAATTGTAGGTAATTTAGTAAATTAATTTAATGATAGTGTAGTGTTAGGTGTAATTGTAACTTAGGTTAGGATTTATTTTACAGGTAAATTTGTACTTATTTTAGCTAGGTAGTTATTAAATAGTTTTATTCTACCTAGTTAAAATAAATACAAACTTGTCTGTAAAATAAAAATAAACCCTAAGCTAGCTACAATGTAACTATTAGTTATATTGCAGCTAGCTTAGGGTTTATTTTACAGGTAAGTATTTTAGTTTTAAATAGGATTCATTTATTTAATTGTAGTAATTTTATTTCGTTTTTATTAAATTATATTTAAGTTAAGGGGGTTAGACTTAGGGTTAGACTTAGGTTTAGGGGTTAATAATTTTAATATAGTAGCGGCGACGTTGGGGGCGCTAGCCCATTAAACTCTTAACTACTGACTTTTAAATGCGGTAGGAGTCTTGACAGGAGAGGGTCTACCACTCACTTCTTCCAAGACTTGTAATACCAGCGTTAGGCAAATCCAAGATAGGATATGCAATTGACATAAGGGGATTTGCGGTATGCTTGAGTCGGGGAAGAAAAGTGAGCGGTACACCTGTACCTGCCAGACTTGTAAATACCAGCGGGTGTTAAAAAGCAGCGTTGGGACCTCTTAACGCTGCTTTTTAAGGCTAACGCAAGACTTGTAATCTAGCCGTTTGTTATTTGTTCAGCAGCAATTTCAAAATGGTGGCATTTCCAAGCAGATTTTCACAGAATGTTTGAACTTTCTAACAAATTAGACATCTTGAAAACTTGTTTGGCCTTTTTCTACTGTCATGTTTGGGCATAACAGCACAGCTTTTTTCACTGGTGAAATCACAGTTTTAAGCTTTTGAAATTTTAATTGTATTCATTAACATATTTATTTCTGATTATAATAAAAAGTGTTAATGTTTAAAAAATTGTAAATGTTATATTTACTGAAATATTACAATAAGGTTGGAATTGTATATATCACAATATATTATTATGATCGATGCACTTTTAGGCTCTGAACTGTATCTTTGTGGTAATAAGGAAAACAGGTTATAATTTTTGCATTCAAAGCAAGGTTAGGGATATTTTCAGGCATCATGCTATCATTTCTTGTTGGTATTTGGCATAATGAATTGTCAAGCTTTGTTTATAATAATTAACATTAGACCCTATAAGGATTAGTGTATTATTAGTGATGCTGTGTATATCTTTGTAGTCTTATAGACATTATTGTGATAAGTATATTATGTGTATCATTAGTATGAGAATAATTTAGACACTATTAGAATGCAATATTTGGGATGAGTGCAATAATATAGATTGAGATGAACAAACTAGCATTAAAAAAACAACAAACAAATTTCCAAAAATTAAAAAAAGAGTTCTGTCTATTCTAAAACCTCTCTTAAAAAAAACCAAACCATAAAATAATAAACCTATACTAACAGTAAACTACAGAAATTTCAACCAAAAATATAGTAATTTCTATATCTTTGCACATATCCCTGGGTAATACCTACCAGTGAGAACCCCTCCCCAAAAGGGCATGGACAGAACTGCCCACTCCCCTAGTTACCTGTATATAGGTAACTTCAAGGTAGTAATAGCCCCTCCACCTAGAGATTTCCAGCCATATAATGGTCATGGAAAAAATGGGAGGGAGCCTAGTAGGTATTACCCATGGATATGGGCCAAGATATAGAAATTACTATATTTTGGGTTTAAATTTCTAGTTATATTGGCCCTCCCTGGTAGTAGTACCTACCCATGAGAAAAATTGAAAGCTGTAAAAATTACAAGGGTGGGAAATTAAAAAATGAATAGTACAAATTTTAACTGCAAAAACATAATAATTTTATTCAAGACAAAAATGAAGACGCTTGTGACCAAACTTAGCAGAATCTGATTGGTGAACATCCAACTTATAGTAAGAAATTAAAATATGATGTGATTTCCAAACAGCCGCTAGGCAATTATCCTCAGGAGTAGCATCTACGTGAAAAGCCCAGGAAGTTGCAACTGCCCTAGTTGAGTGAGCCTTATGCCCCTTAGGATCCTGTTCTCCTTTCTGCTTGTAAGCTCTTGAAATAGCCTGGACAATTTAGTTGGAAATAGTTTTCTTGACTGGAGCTTGACCTCTTCGAGATCTTTGAGGAAGGATGAATAATCGATCTGTCTTGCGTATAGCTTGAGTTCTAGTAACATAGATATGTAAACATCGAACAACATCCAAACTATATCAAACTTCACAAACTCACCTTTTCCTTTTTCTGACCACCATCTCCTCACTTGTAACATCACCTCCCTCCCTACAACTCTCTCTCCTTCTACCCCTCAGACTAAACTTCACAGAAGTATCAAGTCACTAGATCAGCAACAGCTCGCTAGCTCTCTTGAACATCATCTCTCTTCCATCCACTCTTTTTCCTGTCCTGATGTTATATTTACTGAAATATTACAATAAGGTTGGAATTGTATATATCACAATATATTATTATGATCGATGCACTTTTAGGCTCTGAACTGTATCTTTGTGGTAATAAGGAAAACAGGTTATACTTTTTGCATTCAAAGCAAGGTTAGGGATATTTTCAGGCATCATGCTATCATTTCTTGTTGGTATTTGGCATAATGAATTGTCAAGCTTTGTTTATAATAATTAACATTAGACCCTATAAGGATTAGTGTATTATTAGTGATGCTGTGTATATCTTTGTAGTCTTATAGACATTATTGTGATAAGTATATTATGTGTATCATTAGTATGAGAATAATTTAGACACTATTAGAATGCAATATTTGGGATGAGTGCAATAATATAGATTGAGATGAACAAACTAGCATTAAAAAAACAACAAACAAATTTCCAAAAATTAAAAAAAGAGTTCTGTCTATTCTAAAACCTCTCTTAAAAAAAACCAAACCACAAAATAATAAACCTATACTAACAGTAAACTACAGAAATTTCAACCAAAAATATAGTAATTTCTATATCTTTGCACATATCCCTGGGTAATACCTACCAGTGAGAACCCCTCCCCAAAAGGGCATGGACAGAACTGCCCACTCCCCTAGTTACCTGTATATAGGTAACTTCAAGGTAGTAATAGCCCCTCCACCTAGAGATTTCCAGCCAAATAATGGTCATGGAAAAAATGGGAGGGAGCCTAGTAGGTATTACCCATGGATATGGGCCAAGATATAGAAATTACTATATTTTGGGTTTAAATTTCTAGTTATATTGGTCCTCCCTGGTAGTAGTACCTACCCATGAGAAAAATTGAAAGCTGTAAAAATTACAAGGGTGGGAAATTAAAAAATGAATAGTACAAATTTTAACTGCAAAAACATAATAATTTTATTCAAGACAAAAATGAAGACGCTTGTGACCAAACTTAGCAGAATCTGATTGGTGAACATCCAACTTATAGTAAGAAATTAAAGTATGATGTGATTTCCAAACAGCCGCTAGGCAAATATCCTCAGGAGTAGCATCTACGTGAAAAGCCCAGGAAGTTGCAACTGCCCTAGTTGAGTGAGCCTTATGCCCCTTAGGATCCTGTTCTCCTTTCTGCTTGTAAGCTCTTGAAATAGCCTGGACAATTTAGTTGGAAATAGTTTTCTTGACTGGAGCTTGACCTCTTCGAGATCTTTGAGGAAGGATGAATAATCGATCTGTCTTGCGTATAGCTTGAGTTCTAGTAACATAGATATGTAAACATCGAACAACATCCAAACTATATCAAACTTCACAAACTCACCTTTTCCTTTTTCTGACCACCATCTCCTCACTTGTAACATCACCTCCCTCCCTACAACTCTCTCTCCTTCTACCCCTCAGACTAAACTTCACAGAAGTATCAAGTCACTAGATCAGCAACAGCTCGCTAGCTCTCTTGAACATCATCTCTCTTCCATCCACTCTTTTTCCTGTCCTGATGAATCTATCTGCCACTATAACTCCACCTTAACATCGGTCCTTGATAATCTGGCCCTACCTACCATAGCTCGGAAAACATACACTTATCCTCAGCCCTGGCATACTCCTCTGACACAGTACCTACGTAGATGTTCCCGTACTGCTGAGCTACACTGGAGGAAATCTCGGAGTTCTGCTGACTTTCTTCACTATAAGTTCATCTTGAACTCTTACTATTCTGCCCTTAATCTATATAAGCAACATTACTTCTCTACTCTTATCTCTACTCTTTCTTCAAACCCAAAACATCTGTTCTCCACATTCAATACTCTTCTCCGCCCCCCCACCTCCCACCACAATTTTTCTCTCAGCTCAAGATTTTGCCAGCTACGTCAACAACAAAATCGACTCCATCAGAAATGAAATCAGTTCTCAACATACTACCGGTCTCCCACCCCCTCAAGAGCTCACAATCATCCAAAACCCACATAGCCATAAATTTAACTCTTTTGCCCCTGTTACAGAGGAAGAAGTTTCTGCCCTTATACTATCCTCTCACCTCACTACCTGTCCCCTTGACCACATCCCCTCACAACTACTCCCCTCCCTCTCTTCTACCCTTACCCCTATACTCACACCCATCTTCAACCTCTCCCTCAGCACTAGTATAGTTCCCACACCTCTTAAACATGCATTAGTCACACCTATCCTCAGAAAACCTTCTCTTGATCCAACCTCCACATCCAACTATCACCCTATTTCCCTACTCCCTCTTGCCTCAAAGCTTTTTGAAAAGCTAGTATATGCACGTCTATCCTATTTCCTTACATTAAACTCCCTCCTTGATCCACTGCAATCTGGATTTCGCCCCCTTCACTCAACAGAGACAGCAATTGTTAAGGTTACCAACAACCTACTTACAGCAAAATCCAAAGGCAACTTCTCACTACTTATCCTCCTTTATCTGTCTGCAGCCTTTGATACTGTCGACCACCCTCTTTTGCTCCATACCCTCCAATCCTTCGGCATCTGTGACACAGCTCTCTCTTGGTTCTCTTCCTATCTATCTAACCATACCATTAGTGTAGCCTTCTCTGGGGCATCCTCTGCCCCGTTACCTCTTTCTGTTGGGGTATCACAAGGCTCTGTCCTCGGTCCCCTTCTCTTCTCAATCTACACATCCTCATTAGGTTCCTTAATAAAGTCCCACGGGTCTCACTATCATATGTATGCCTATGATACCCAAATCTACCACTCTGCACCAAAACTGTCTCTATCCTTGCTAACCCACATCACTAACTGTCTCTCTCATATCTCATTGTGTGTGTCCTCTCACTACCTCAAGCCACACCTCTCCAAAACTGAGCTCCTTATTTCCCCCCTTCTTCTAAAATCTCCATACCATGTCTATATAACTGTTGATAACTCCATTCAGTCCTTGGCTAAAGCCTGCCGCTTCCACCTTAAAAACATCGCTAAAATCAGACATTTCCTTACACAAGACACAACTAAGATTTTAATCCACTCTCTCATCCTTTCCTGCCTCGACTACTGCAACTCCATCCTCTCTGGTCTCCCTAACTGCCGCCTAGCTCCTTTACAATCCATAATGAATGCCTCTGCCAGACTCATCTTCCTTACATGTCACTCTTCATCTGTCGCAACTCTCTGCCAATCCCTTCACTGGCTTCCTCTTGCCTCCAGGATTAAACACAAAATTCTCACTCTGACACATAAAGCCCTCAATTGTATTGCTCCTCCCTACATCTCAGACCTTGTCTCCAGATACTCTCCCGACCCCTTCACTCCGCTCATGATCTCCTTCTCTCCTCCTCTCTTGTTACCTCCTCACATTCCCGTTTACAAGATTTCTCCAGATTGGCTCCCATCTTATGGAACTCTCTGCCTCGCTCCACAAGACTCTCCCCTCTTTTTAAAAGCTTCTTGTGCTCCCTAAAGACTCTACTATTCAGGGATGCATATAACCTACACTTACCTTCCTATCTCAAATGCTATCCCCTTAAACCCCATAGCATGTAAGCCTATGAGCCCAGCTGTTTGTATTCCACCTTCATAAGTGCTGAATACAACAGTGCAACTCTCGGCAGTACCCTCTACCAATTTGATCACTGTAATTGCTTTTATATACCACCTATGTTCATAGCACTGCAGAACCTGTTAGCGCTCTACAAATACCTGATAATAATAATAATAACTAGACAACGGTGTCTCCTGGGCTTGTTGGTCCTTTGGACAAAAAGAATGCAAGATGATATCTTGGTTTTTATGGAATCCAGACACAACCTTAGGAAGAAGTTCTGGTAAAGTATGAAGAACAACCTTATCTTGATTAAATGAAATACATGATTCTCTTACTGAAATTGCTTGGAGTTCTGAAACTCGACGAGCTGTGGTAATTGCTACTTAGAAAATAGTCTTCACGGTAAGAAACCAGAGTGAAACATCTTGAAGTGGTTCAAAAGGCTTTTCCATAAGAGAATCCAGAAATAAAGGTAGATCCCAGGAAGGTATAATATTTTTAGTAAATGGTTGAATAGGAGCAAAGGCTTGAAAAAACTTAATAATTAAAGGTTCTTGGGAACACTTGATTCCGGAAATAGTAGAGATAACGGAGACTTGAACCTTTTAAAGTTTGTGCATTAAGGCCTCGAAGAAATCCATCATATAAAAATTCCAAAATGTTGGAAAGCTGAATAGAAGTTGATGAAGCTTAATAATCATCCAAATTCTGTAATAAATCTTAGAAGTTGAACCTTTCCTAGCTTGTAGAAGAGTTTCAATAACAGATGAAGAAATATTCTTTAAACATAATCTGGAGACCTCAGCAACCAGGCCATCAGCCTGAATATCTGTGGGTTTGGATGATACACAGGACCCTGACACAACATGTCCTGATGCATTGGAAGGTGCCAAGGTCGAAGAATTACCATCTTCTGAACCAGGGAAAACCATGACATGTGTGGCCAAAAGGAAAGTATCAGAATGAATGTCACTTTTTCCTTTTGAATTCTTCTCAGTAATGGGTGAATTAGATGAAGAGGAGAAAAGACATAAATCAGATTGAACTGCCAACTTTGTAGAAAGGGATCTACCCACAAGGCCTGATGTGTTGGAACATGACTGCAGAACTTGGCAACTTGATGGTTGTCCTTAGAAGCCATGAGATCAATCCAGCATCCCCCATATGTTGACTATTACCTGAAAGAAATGATTGCAGAGCTGCCATTCTATGGATAAAATCATTTCCCTGCTCAGGAAATCTGCAACAATGTTGTCTTGACCTGGAACATGAACAGCTGATATCATTTGAATATTGCACTGAGCTCAAATGAATATTGGAGCTACTTCCTTTAGAACTGACCTGCTCCTTATTCCACCCTGGAACTGAATGTTTGCTGTTGTTGTTCTGTTGTATTATTTCCCCTTTAGAAAGGACTGGAAGTGTAGAAGGGCAAGATAAACAGCTCTTATTTCTAGAAGATTTGTTAGAAGCAACTGAAGATGCTTATCCCAAGGTCCCTGAGCATATCTTCCATTGCAGATGGCTCCCAATCCCATCTTGCTTGCATCTGTCGGAAGTATTACCCAATTGGGCTCCATCAAATGAAGTCCTCTGGAGAGATTCTGAGACCTTCTTCACCAATGGAGATTTCTCTTCAAAGACCCTGGGAATGGAATCTGATGAGACAGATTGATTCTTTTCTTGAAATTACATAGAAAATAGCCTTGAAAGGGACGTATCCTCCATATTGCCCACTTGACAACATGGATAACAGAGATCATGTGACCCAGAAATTTCATCCATTGACGTGTTGAAAGACGCTTTATCTGAATCAGATTTAGAAAATATTTCCTCAGTAACTGAATTTGAGGTTGAGGAAGAGATACTACACCCCTGAGGGTGTCAAAATGAGTTCCCAAAAATACTAGATTCTGAGTTGCAATGAAATGACTCTTTGAGTAGTTGATGATCCATCCATGATTCTGAAGAAATTGAATTAAGATTTCTCTGTGAATCCTTGCTTGCTGCATAGAATCTGTGATAAGGAGAATGTCATCTAAGTATTAGATTACAAACAGGCCTCTTAGACGTAACTCTGCTATGAGAGGAACCAAAACCTTTGTGAAGACTCTTGGAGCTGTTGAAATGCCAAATGGAAGGGCTGCAAACTTATAATGCTGATTGTGACTGCAAACCTCAGAAATTTCCTGTGAGCATCCACTATAGGGATGTGAAAATAAGCGTCCTTTAGTTCCACAGACTGAAGAAACGCCCCTAAAGGCATTAGATTGATGACAGATATTGCTGACTCCATCTTGAAGGATTTTACTTGCAGAAATGAATTTAGCTTGTGGAGATCCAATATTGGCCTCCATTTCCCATCCTTCTTTCTTATCAGAAACAGAGGAAAGTAGAATCCTTGATTCTGACTGTACCTGGGTATTCTCTGAATGTCCTGATCTTCTAATAGTTTTAATATGCATTGTTTAATTATTTCCTTCTTTACTGGATCCTTTGGGAGTGGTGAATTTAATCCAAGTGAGGTATAAAAATGCTTCTTCTTGAACTCCAGGTAATAACCTTCTGATAGGAAATTGAGGACCCATCTGTCTGAGATATTGGCTGCCCAAACATCTCTGAATCTTGCAATTCTGCCTTCATACATATGAGTCTTGACAAGAACACTGTCATAACTTCTTTGCAGGTTGGTATAAAAGGGATTTTCCATGACCTCTACCTCTGGTCTGAAACTGAGGTTTCCATTCTTGTTGACAAAATTAATATTTTTTAGGAGAATATTTTAAAATCTGATAGGAAGTTTGCCTCCTATGAGCATAAGGAATATTTATTCTGAATTTAGGAGCAGAAGGAAGGAAAGGACTCTTACCTCCCGATCTTTTAGAAATCAAAAGGTCTAACTGTTTACAAAATAGCATACCTCCTTCAAAAGGAAGGCCTAAAAGGTTAACCTTGGAACCAGGATCAGAATCCCAATGCATAACCATAATGCTCTACGATTTAAATTATTCAGATATATGCTTTTTATGGATTCAGGTACAGGAAAACACATAGCAGGGTCTGAAGTTGATTTGAACCAATCATTAGAATTCTGTGGCTGTTCATCCTCAAAATCCAAAGTCTCTCTTAAGCATTTAATACATTCAAGTAGTGATGAAGAATCAAAAGGTGTAGGTGCAGAAACTTCAGAAACAATTTTCCCATCAGAAACAGGTTCATAAACATCATATGAACAACATGGAGTTTGCTCAGGTGCAGAAGAGGCAGAAAAGCTTCCACCATAAATTTGCCCATGCAAGTTTTACATAACTTTTTATCCTGCCAGCAAGGGTTGTCATAAAGAGAACAGGTAGGCTTAGGTAAAGGCTCTGGGCTAAAAATAAGAAGCATAAAATAAATATATATATAAATTAAAATATAACACAAATGTGCAATACAACAAAAAATTACAAAATAACATACGTTTTAGCAGTGTTAGTGGTATCCTGGGCAGTCACAATCTCAGAGATATCCTCCATAATGTCTTCTGTAACAATACAGTATTACAGATATTGAGGCTTAAAAAGCACTACCAAAAGCTTAACCCAGAAAAAACAAATCCTGCTGACATACCAGTGGCAATCATTTCGTAGCAGGGATGCAGATCTTGCAGATCTGACCGGAGACTCCTTCCTGAAGCCAATACTGCATAGCACAGCAAACACTATAATGAAGGCTCTTTAAATATTGGCGTGTGCGCTCCAACCAGAACAGCTTGTGACGTTGCGATATGATGTCACGGTCAAGATGGGGGCCCTCACGAGACGATCACAAGAGGATTACTGCCAGAACAGGCAACAGAATGTGCTGTGCTTACAGGGTAAGTAGCAAACCCCCTGGGAAGCCAAATAATGCCCACAAACTCACAGGAAAATCTTGAATATGGAGAGGGTCTCCCAGCTTTGACCACCTTGAAGGCTGGACAGAACTAGGAGGAGGGGGTGTTACTACCTAGAAGTTACCTATAACTAGTGGAGTGGGCAGTTCTGTCCACGCCCCTTCGGGAAGGGGTTCTCAGTGGTAGGTATTACTTCCAGGGAGGCCCAAGATAGGGCCTTTTGCAGGGCATTGCCCTAAAGTGTTAGCTCTTTTTCTTAAAAAAAAAAAAAATTCTACAAACCTCTACGATTAACCCCCTTCCAAAAAAAGTCTAATTAAAAAAAAAACTACTTTAAAAATTGCCCTGAAAAATACATTTGAATGGGCAGTAAGCTCTTTTGCTGCCCAGGAAAAAAAAAGCTTAATCAAACCCTCCCCCCTAAAAACTAACACTAAACCCCGAAGATGGTGTTTACCGAAGATGAATACAGGCGGTGGCACTCTATCTTCATCACGGCTGTCATGAGATGCAGGACACAGTACGATAGGTTCAATTCAATTTTATTGCAGAGCATAGGATTTACAGGCTGCAGGTTATACTGGCACTAGGCCAGGCTCACTTCCTGTGACGTCACACCCACACTCTCATCACATCTCCCCCCTTTTCAAACATTTCAAACAACAAAACAATTTGTTTTATAAAACAACAGATAACAATGTATAGAAGAACACATATATATATAAATATATAAAACAAAAAATACAATCCTGTCTTGGACATCGGGGTAGACTACCCTAGACCACAGTGACCATGGGATTATTCTGCCCATTTTTCTGGTAACTGCTCTAACTAAAATTCTTATATCGGTAGTGGCCTGGAAATTTCACAACCCTTTCACATAGAAACATAGAAACATAGATATTGACGGCAGATAAGAGCCATAGGCCCAGCAAGTCTGCTCGACCTTACCTAACAGTATAAACTTATCTAGTTCGTAGGATAGCCTTATGCTTGTCCCATGCATTTTTAAAGTCCCCCACAGTGTTTGTTGCTACTACCGCTCGAGGAAGTTTATTCCATAAATCAATTACTCTTTCTGTAAAGAAGTGCTTCCTCAAATTACTCCTGAATCTACTACCCTTTAGCTTGAGCTCATGACCCCTTGTTCTTGAATTTTCCATTTTATGTAAAATACCCACAGTCTCAGTTTTACTAAACCCTTTAATGTACTTGAAAGTTGCTATCATATCACCTATTTCCCTTCTCTCCTCTAAGCTATACATATTTAGGTCATTGAGCCTATCCTGGTAAGTTTTATTGACGTAATCTTACAAGAACTATCTTCCGATGCAGTAGTAGGTAATTGAGTCCAATGAAGGCACTGAAGTATCCCCACTGTAGTCTTGTTGCGTACCCCTCTTATGATAGGGGATCCATTCGGCTTCAGATACAGACTGAAGATGTCTTCTATTTCTGTGTGTGACAGTCCCTCCCTCAGTAAGGACTACAAATGACCTTGGTTCTAGGGAGCGTCCTATTAAAGTGGTTGGTGTCTTCCATTTCTTTTTATCATCCAGTTTAACTTTGGCACTCTGACCCACATTCAGCTCCTGCCTCACCGACTGTCTTCTGTCGCAAAAGAATCGTTAGCCCCGTTTCACCTCTTCATCCCTCCTCCTGTGGAACGAGGGGCTGACTTGAACTCACCCACAGAAGGTAGTGTGGTGTGGATCTGTCATCCAAGCATTAGCTGTGCCGGGCTTTAACCCGTGGTTTGAATAGGATATGCCCTATAAGATAGGAGAGCTAGGTAGGGCTCTGATTGCTTCAACATGAATTTGGTGGTTTGAACTGCCCTCTCGGCCATTCCATTGGCCTGCAGGGAATGCGGACTTGTAGTAGAATGAATGAAGTCATATTCACTGCTGAAGGAACTGAACTCTATGGAAGCAAACTGCATCCTGTTATCACTCACTAGCTCTATCGTTATACCCCCCTGGTAAACAAACTTTTAATGCAACTTTTCAGGGGTGCAATCTCAAGGTACCTGGAATAGCAGTCAATCATAACAAAGTTTTTCTTTCCATAGAGTTCACACAGATCTGCGGCAATCTTTTGCCAAGGGCCTGCAGACAATTAAGGGCTCTCTCCTCTGAGTGGGCCAGCGTTCCCGGCAAATGGCACATTTCAAAACATATCCTGCAATATCGACAAATGGCACATTTCGAAACATATCCTGCAATATCGGTACTGATCCCAGGCAACCTCACCGCTGTAACTGCTCTTTCTCTGCCCGACTCTCGGGCCAACTTCCCTTTATATACTTTATAACTTCCTGAAGATCTGTGTCAAAACGTGTCTCCCTTATTATCTGTTCTAACTTACTCAAAGAGATGGATTTAGATACCAGAACTGAATCCATGTACACTTTCACCTCTGACTCGAGGACCGTTTAGCAGCAGCCAGCGGGAGCCTGGAAAGTGTATCTGCCACTACCAGTTGTTTCCCCGGCACATGCACTGCCTTGACCTTGAACCTGAGCAGTCTCATCAGAAGTCTCTGACATCTTAAGGGGTGCTTTGTTAATATCATAGGAATTAATTTGAGGAACCAATGGTTTATGATCGGTTTCCAGACTGAGCTTTTCCAGACCCACTAGATAAAGTTGGAAGCGCTCACAGGCCCTAACTGCAGCCAAACATTCTTTCTCAATTTGGGCATATTTTGATTCTGCTGCCGTCAGTGTTTGGGAGCAGTAAGTGAAGGGCTGTAGTTTATTGTTATTCAACTGCAGGAGAGCGGCTCCTAACCCATAGCTGCTTGCATCAGCACTAACCACAGTCTTTTTGGAAGGGTCATAGAACCCCAGCACGGGGGCGGATCCCAATATGTACTTGATCCATGTAAAGGCCTCTTCTTGTGGTGGTCCCCAGACCCAGGCAACATCTTTTTTCAGCATTCGGTGATGGGGTGTAACACTGAGGACAAATCTGGTAGGAACTTGCCCACATAATTCACAAGGCCCAATACTTGTCTCAGCTCGTGTACATCTGAAGGACTTTACTAGAGTCCGGCTTGATACCATCTACCAATTTCAGAGCTTTGTCTTCAAGTGTCGGCAGCACATATCTCTCTCTTTTCACAGTCTCATTTAGCCATTTTAAATCTATGCAGATGCGTACCTTCCCATTCTTCTTTGCAATGGGCACAATGGGAGCACACCAGTGAGTTGCTTCAGCCACTTCTTCAATAACTCTCATGTCCTTCACTCACAGAAGTTCCTACTCCACTTGAGGCATGAGTAGGAATGGAATTCTACAAGGAGTAGTAATACTGTATGCGACTACATCAACTTTAAGTGATATTCGGACTGGTTCACAGTTTAACAGGCCCAATTCACCAAACATGTCTTCCGTGATCTCAATCACTCTGGTGACGAGGCCCAGACTACAGGCTGCTTTCTGGCTCAATAAGTTGTTAACACACTGCCCTCTGATTACATGTACCCACATGGTGAATTTCTTCTGCTTGTACTCAAAGCTAGCGAGAAATTTTCCGGCACAATCAATGCGGCCTCCAGGACTGTGAACTTTTGTTGTGACTTTTTCAAGCTGAGGCTATCGAGACAGTTTCATAAATGCTGCAAGGGACATGACTGTAATGTCTGCTCCTGTGTCAATCTTGAAGGCAACCCTGGCTCCCATCACTGTAAGAGTAACCCGGCAATCTTCGTCTGAACCGTACTGTTCAACAACAGACCCTGCAAAGAACACCTCTTGAGTTTCTTGGTCACTGTCCACCTGCATCTCTAATAGAATCAGTTTAATACACAACTTCAAAATGGCCCATTCGGTTACACTTCCTGCACCTCTTGTCTTTAGCGTAGCATATAACATTTGCTTCATGGGTACGTTTATACCGCGTGCAATGAGCATGCTGTCTTCATCCGCTTCTGGGCCTATATGCTGCCCTCGGTCTACCGCTCACACCTTGCCTGTTGCCTGTAGCTCTCCTGAACTGCTGCACTTCATCTACAATACTCTGGGACCTCATGTCAGAACTTTGCTTCTTCACCAGTTCCCTACTACTAGATTCATCTAGCGTCAATTCAGCCTCCAACTGTAACTTCAATGAGACCTAAGCATCTGCAATTCCTATAACTATTCTGTCTCTGATTTTCTCTTCCTTAGCAGCTCCAAACTCACAGAATTCTGATAATTCAAACAAGCTGTGCACAAATGACTCCACAGATTCCCCCACACGCTGGGTGCGTTTGTGGAAACAGCCCCTTTTATGAATCACATTTCTTTTAGGCACAAAATGGGCACTGAGTTTATTCATAACTATCTCAAAATCAAATTCTTCCCCTTCTTGGAATGTAAAATCATTATACACAGGCTCCACATCTTTCACCATAGAGTATAAAAGAGAAATCAAAACGCTCAGGTGCAGTGAATTTCACTGCACCTGATAAGGAAACTAATGCCAAATTTGGAGTGGGAAATGCAATTGCTGCTCTATGCTGCCCATAGAAAATATGGGGAGCGTAAATTACCACGATTTTGCTCAAATGACATTGCAGTAATTTAAACAGATGGCCACTTGTAATGTGGATTGAGGGTAAAGAAAACTACAATCTGCGTTTACGCTTCTCACGCTAACGATAGCACTCCACTCATAATCATCATATTATTTTAAGTTTATGATTAAACATTAGGTTTTAAAAAAATACAGCGAGGGATCTATCTTTTCAGCTGTATAAAGATAGGAAATGGTCACATCTTTTACTTGTCAGGGATTAGTGGCCAGCTACAATTTAAAGAGTGATGCTGCTGGTGAGCTAATACAACTGTATCACTACTCTTCTCCTCTGAGCTAAAAGTATTACGATCACAAAGTATTTCCCAGACCTTGTACCTTTTTTTAAAAAAGTTTATTAGTTTTTTATTAAGTTTCAAAAAGATGGTTGAAATATACAACAATATTATAACAATTACAACAATATTGTAAATAAAGAAAATAAATCTGGTACAAAATCTGTGTTTACAATCATATTTTAAAGTCAAATTTGTGCTTTAGGAAGTAAATCAGCTCAGCAATTGCCTAGTTATTCAGCATATTCTGAGAGTGAAGTCTTGTGATGGACTGACCCCATAGCTTGTAAACTTCTGGTAGAAGCCCGGAGGGGAACTAAGGACCGAGTGAATGTTTACTATTATGTTGAAGTGCATAATGTATTTGCCTTCTTTTCGTCCCAATAGAACACGACCTGGGCAAAGTAATCCCTTTCCCTTTATAATTATATGCCATTTGTTCTAATTTTAAGGTATAAGACACTTGATTAATCCACTCTTTTGGGCTTGGAGGTTTTAGTTTTTTCCAAAATCTAGCGATGAGCCTCTTAGTCACATTTAATTAGTATTCTAAATAGGGTTATGCGATAGTGGCATGGGAGCTCAATATGCCCATTCAACATTAATGTCAATGGTGTTTTGGGGATGGAACAGTCCAAACAGTTTTCTGTTATCTTATGTATAATGTTCCAATATAGGGTTAGAGCTTGGCACCCCCACCAAATGTGTAATAGAGTGCCTTTGTGTCCACAATTCCTCCAACATCTATTAGAGGCTGAGGGGTAGATTTGATGCAGTCTTTGAGGTGTGAGGTACCAGCGAGAAAGAAGTTTAATATTAGTTTCCAGTGTGCTTACTGCCAATGAACTTTTGGCTGTTGTTTCTAGTATTAATTGTTTGTCTTTTAGTGAAAGGGAGATGTGTAAGTCTGTTTCCCATTTGGTTAGGTATATGGGGCCAGGCATATTGTCTGGATTAGCTTAGCTATCAATTTGTTAAATAATGATAATAGATGTCTTGAGGGAGTAAATGTGTAGCATACATGTTCAAATGTGGTCAAGGGACGAGTAAGATTATTTTTTGATTTATGTGTATATATGTAGTCTCTTATTTGGAAATATGATATCCAATGGGTGACGGGAGAACCATGTTCACACTTGAGTTCTGTCATTGTTTTTAATGATCTTGATTGCAGGATGCTGTAGATTGGAATGTTACACATTAAATTATCACTGTTCATTTTGGGGGAGGTGTTTGTAAATGGGAGGTCTGGATAAGATATGAGTTAGGGGAGATGGTATTGTGGACTGTGTTTTATGTTTTTTTATTACATTATCCCATATTTTGAGAGTGTCCAATATTGGATTGTTATTAAGTGTGTGTTGTTTTTTGTACTAAGTCCACAAATGCTGCCCAAGTTACCTACATGGGTTATTTCTTTTTCCAGTTTTCTGTTCTCCACCCCTCTGCCAGTTCCATATACGGACCAGGTGTGATGCTTGATGGTATAAAAGAAGGTTGGGGATTCCCAAACCTCCTCCAGCCAGGTATAATTATGTAAAAGGGATTGTATTGTGCGGAAAAAGAGCTGGAAAATGCTATTTGGATGGTTTGAAATAGGTATGAAAATTTGGGTAGAATATTAATTTTTATTGCCGCCACCCTTCCAAGCCAGGAGATATGTTTCAAGCGCCATGAAGTCAGGTCTTGTTTTGTGGTTGAGAGAAGTGTAGAAAAATTATTATCATACAGATCTTTGTTATTTTGAGAAATTGATATACCTAAATATTTAATCACTTTTGCATTTGTTTTATATTTTAATTGTTGTTTGATAATCTGTAAGATATCTGGTGAAACATTAATGTTTAAGATTTCTGACTTGTCTATATTTATAAGGAAGTTGGAGAATGTTCCGTATGTTGATATTTCCTTTTCTAGGTGTTTTATGGAGTGAATAGGGTTCATAATGGACAGCAGAATGTCATCTGCATATAGAGAGATTTTGTAATTGGAATCTCCAATTGTGACTCCTGTAATATTTGAGTTGTTCCAAATTCAACTGGCTAAAATCTCTATAGTTAGGGTGAAGAGGATTGGCGATAGGGGGCAGCCTTGACTAGTCCCGTTCTTGACTGATAGGTAATTTGGAAAAATCCACATTTACTTTGATTTTATATATGGGGTTATTATAGAGTTCGAGTATGTGGTATATGAACTGTGTGCTGAAACCAAACCTCTCCAGGGTGGAGGACATAAATGTCCAACCACCCTGTCAAAGGCCTTCTCTGCATCCATTGTGATTAAAAGAAATGTATGTGGGATATATGCTGCACTGCTGATTAATTGAATTGTTCTAATGGTATTATCTCTTGATTCTCTGCCCGGTATAAATCCCACCTGGTCTCTGTCAATAAGTTTAGGTAACAGTATATTGATTCTATTGGCCAGGATTTTAGCATATATTTTAACGTCATTATTGAGGAGGGATATTGGCCTAAAGTTTTTGAGGTGTGTAGGGTGTTTTCCTGGCTTGGGAAAGACAGTGATGTGTGCTTCTAACATTTCACTAGGTAAATTACTGCTAAGAGATGAGGAGCTAGGATGTCAGAGAAGATTGAGAAATATTTGTTACTGAAACCATCTGGTCCTGGGGTTTTTCCTGTAGGAAGGTTTTTTATCGTATATTGAACTTTGCGTAATTTTATGGGTGAGTGAAGGAAGCGTTTGTTTTCCTCTGATATAACAGGGACTGATGTTTCTTGAAGGTAGGATGATAGTGTGGTTGATGGCCTTGAACTTTGTGTATTGTGATCTTGGTGGATATTATATAGTGAAGCATAGTATTGTCAAAACGATTCTGCTATAGCTCGGCTTGATGTAAGCGCCTTGCCCGAATAATTTTTTAAGGAATTCACAAAGGTCCTTAATTGTTGTTTTTTGAGTGTCCTTGCTAAAAATCGCCCCTGCTTTGTTATGTTAAGCATAGAACTTGGCATTTGTGTATATATATATATATATATATATATATATATATATATATATATATATATATATATCTACGGTATGTTTGAGCGTGTAAATATTCATTGAGTTGTTCTCTAGCTTTCAATAAGCTAGAGGGGTTTAGTTTTTGGGCTAGAGATTGCTTGTCCAAATTGGAAATCAGTGTGTCATTGTATAATCTCTGTTGTTTTTTAATTCTAGATCGTAATTTGATACATTCTCCCCTCATGAAGCATTTGTGTGCTAACCATGTAGTATATGGATTAGTGTCTTCCTGTTTGTTGAAATTAAAGTATTCTGTAGCACTTGCTTGTAATGAATTTAGGGCTAAGGTGTCAGTGAATATGGATTCATCTATACGCCATTTGAAGTTGGAGCTTGGTGTATTAGGCCAATTTAAGTCACAGGTTACTGCAGCGTGGTCTGACCATGTAATTTGAGTTATGCGGGAAGATGCAACATAATTAAACCCTCTATGGTTGGTAAACATATAGTCCAGTCGTGAGTATTTGGAAAATAGGTGTGAAAATAAGGTATAGGCCTCTAGTTATCAATGTCTGTCGGACCTGATCCGACAGTGCGGATCAGGTCCGACAGACATCGCTGAATACGGCGAGCAATACGCTTGTCATATTCAGCATTGCACCAGCAGGGGGGTGTCAATCAACCCGGTCGTACTCGATCGGGTTGTATTGCGGCGATGTCTGTCCGCCTGCTCAGAGCAGGTGGACAGGTTATGGAGCTTGATACATATGCCCCATAATCTCTGATAGAGGGGTGTTCTGTTCTCCATATATCCAATAGGTTTAATGTATGAAGTGATTTCCCCACTGAGCGTATTGTAGATTTAGGGACATTTGGTTTGCCTTTTGAACTATCTAATGCAGGTTCCAATGTTATATTGAAATCTCCGCCCATGTAAATAGGTCCCCTAGCTATATCTAGTAATTTGTTGGTAACATTTTTTTAAAAATGTAGATTGTTTGGAATTAGGGGCATACAGGTTAGCTATGGTTATTGGGCTTCCATAATGAAGGCCCACTATTATAAGCACTCTGCCCTTTTCATCCTTGTACTGGGATAGGAGGCTGAAGGGAACGTTCCTTTTTATGAGCATAGCGACACCGTTGCGTTTTGTTTTGTTGGAGCTGGTGTATTGTAATGGGTAATGGTATTGTGGGAGTTTAGGTTCTTTGGATGCCCTAAAATGTGTTTCTTGAAGCAGAATAATGGCTGCCTTATGCTTATAGAAGTCATGTAGTGCCATAGAGCGTTTCTGTCGGGAAAGGAAGCACTTAACATTTTATGTAATTAGTGTGATGTTTAATTAAGTTGTGGTTTTACTTTAGCAGTGCTATTAGCCATCAGTGGTGTTTTGAGAGTTGGAGATCCGTCCGTCGCAGCTGGTGCCGATTGTGCATGATATCTTGTAGGAAGTAAAACCTGTATAAGGCTTATATAGATTAACCTTAAAGTAAATAAAATACAGTAAATTAGAATGATTTTTTCAAAACAGTTACTGCATAGGCATCATTCTTTTTGTGAACACCATTTTTGTATAATTTTTCCTGTGTTATATAACACTTTTGTACCTAAAGAGGATAGGGTAAGAGGATGGGGAAGTAGGGGAAGTGGGAAAGGGAAACAATTGGTAAAATCAACAAACAGACATAAGCATAACAAACATAACAAGTAGATGACACATTCCAGCAGGGTAAAGGCTATGCTGGAAAGTAAATAGGATAGGGGCTGTTCAGCGGAGGCCCAGCAACTGGCCATAATGGGTGTGGTATCAGTATAATGGATTAAAACAGTAAGTAAACACCCTAAAAACCTAGCAGTTAGAGAACATAGAACTTTCAAGTATAAAATGTCTTGTATGGTCTCTTAATGGCTATGGCATTTATTGCATTTTTACCATGGCTAGAGAGAGTTCCATTTGAAATAGCCATTCTAGCCTGTAGTTAGTTGATGGCTACTTATGTAACATCATTTAGATTGTTTTGGTTGTTGTAGGCGTCCTAAAGTATTCTTCAATGTGCATCCTGATGCTTTGATTTCTGAGAGTCCTTTCTGGTTCTCTTATTTTTAGCCTCTTGCCAAGGAGTGCGTTGAGGTTTCAGCGTTTGAGAGACTTTAGGTGTCGGAGCAGATGAGTTAGGTAGTGGTTTACCATCTATTGCAGGAAAATTACAAAGTCTACAGAGTCTGCAGATTAGTAATGGATTACAACTGCGCTACCCAAAGGTAGCTTAATGTGTAAAAAAAAAGGCTTTTTTTAAAGACCCTATATAGATAAAATATAATGTTTTAATTAAACTATTTGATTAAAAAAATATACAGAAATCACTGTGCACAATGGTAGTAAATAACACAACAAAAAATGTTTCACATTAAAAGTGTTATCCTCCTGGGATCATCTGATCCAAGGTCCTGATACAATCCCAGGAGGATAACACACGGCCTCCGGTGTAAGTATAAATGTACACCTTGCCGTTGTGAATGTTTTATATGCTTTAAAGGATTTCCCTGTCCTCTCTCTCGCCCATTGTCTGCAGCTATATGACTTCAAACGAATGCAGCTAATATTGGCTAAAGACGCAATTGCTTAACAAGGCTTTCACATACAATTAACCAACGAACTTTTAACAGCTGAATAAGACTGCTAAACATTAAGACTGCTTCTCTGTTACAAAAAAAACGGACTTTCGCTCTGCAAACATATGCTACACTCTAATATTGGTATATATGAATATGTGCTTTGTGCTATTTATGCTATTTATGCTCTTTTAATGTGAAACTTTTTTGTTGTGTTATTTACTACCACGGTGCACAGTGATTTCTGTATATTTTTTTTAATCAAATAGTTTAATTAAAACATTATATTTTACCTATATAGGGTCTTTAAAAAAAGCCAATTTTTTACACATTAAGCTACCTTTGGGCAGCGCAGCTGTAATCCGTTACTAATCTGCAGACTCTGCAGACTTTGTAATTTTCCTGTAATAGCACTGTTAAGGTTTTGTAGGGAAACCTTCTACTTTCCAGCAGTTTTCGTGTACTAGATCTCAGCGTTGGGTTGTCTTTTTCTACTTCTAGTGGTTTACTATCTGCAGTAGGTGGAGGAGGAAGTTTGAGATTAAGATGTTTGCATATCTCAGGAATGTCTCTTGGGTTCCTGCAAATATACCTTACGTCGGCCTTTAGTACTATTAAATGTGTGGGGAAGCTCCACTTGTAGGCTATGCTGTGGTCTCTGAGGATTCTCGTGAGTGGATGATATTCCTTTCTTTTCTGCAAGGTGCGAGGTGAGATATCTGTATCTGATGCCCTTGAAAGGATATTTTGGTTTTCTTTCTGGCTTGTTGAAGTATCTGTTCCTTAATTGGGTATTGCAGAATTTTCATGATGACATCTATTGGCCCTGTCAATATACATATTGTCAAGGTATGATGAGTCTTCGTCACTTAAGTTTTTGAAGAGGCTTCTGGGATTCGCCTTATTCAGAGGTTGTTCCTCCCACTCCGGTTTTCCAGATCCTCAAGTTTGTCCTGTAACTCCTCTATTGCTTTGACGTGTGTTTTTATTTGTTCAGATGAATTTTCATGATCCGCTGTAATGATTTCTCCCTCGTCTTCTACAGTTTCTACTCTGAAGCCGATTTCATTCGTTAGATCTAATGGAAGCTACTTCATCTTTGACATACTTTGTTATGGTTTGTACTATCTCATCCATGTATGACTTGCTGGGGAGGCCTGCCAGATCTGCTTTAGCTAAGAAGTCTGATTGATCTTTAGGTGTAGTTTCTGCTCTCTGGTTTGTATGATCCATTATAAGCACTGATTCCATTTTAATGTAACTGGTTGCTTGTTCAAGCGGTTTGAAGAAATTTTTACGGATATAGGCATGTTGGATGCTAATTTAGCAGGTTTATCCTTTCTGTTGTTTTTTCTAGAAGACATCAGTGTCCTTGCAATCAGTGTATAATAGTATATATTAAGTCAAGAGTGGAATCCAAAACGTGCTGGTTCTGTTAAGTGATCTGGTTCTTTATAAAGTCTAAAAAGGAGCCAACTGAGGTATAAAGCAAATTTTGCTGGTATTTAAGGCATTGGTTTTGGATGGGACGTTGCAGAGGTATGTATAATGTTAAGATGCAGCTGAATTTTAATTAAATTCGGAATATGTTGGTGCCTAGCCGTGTTATTTTGAATGCCTTTTATATAAGGTTAAGAGAAAGAAAAGCTGTGCAAGGTGTACAGATTAATAGACAAGGCTATTGGAATGTCTTATATAGGCATCCTATTATATTTATGATTTTGCCTTATTGTGAGGGTTTCCAGGCCTCAGGATGCACCTTTATATTTACCACAGCAGCAGTGTTTTGGTTGCGGGCGCCATCTTGGATTTCTCAGGTCTGTGATGTAGGAGTCCTAAACTGCATCATCCAATAGTATTTGCTGCCCAAAAAATTAGTTGCCGGTTGGGGGTAAGTTTACCCCACTAAAAGCTAGATTACGAGTTTGGTGTTATGATTGAAAAAGCATTGTTATGCTTCATAACACTGCTTTTTCCCTAACGCTTGTATTACAAGTCTTGTAGGTATAGGTGTACCGCACACCTTTTTGGCCATCACGCAACGTCAGTACCACACTTTAAAAAAGTCCTTTTTCAATGGGACTTCCATAGCGTCGGTATTACGAGTTTGCCTGGGAGGCCAAACAGTGAGCGGTACACCCTATACTGACAAGATACGTACCATCATCTAAAGTCAGTAGTTATGAGTTTTACGTTACAAAGCTGTAGCATAAAACTCATGACTAAAGTGTTAAAAAGTACACTAACACCCATAAATGACCTATTAACCCCTAAAACCGAGGCCCTCCCGCATCGCAAACACTATAATATATTTATTAAAGCCTAATCTGCCGCTCCCGACATCGCCGCCATTAAAAAAATATTAACCCCTATTCCGCGGCTCCCCGACATCGTCACCACTATAATAAACCTATTAACCCCTCTTCGATCTTCATCCATCCAGCGAAGTCCTTATCCAAGCAAGAAGAAGTCTTCATCCAGATGGCATCTTCTATTTCCACTGTTGCAATCAGCCAATAGGATTGAGCTTTCATCCTATTGGCTGATCCAATCAGTCAATAGGATTAAGCTCTCATTCTATTGGCTGTTCCAATCAGCCAATAGGATGAAAGCTTAATAGTATTGGCTGATTGCAACAGCCAATAGGATTTTTTCCCCTTTAATTCTTATTGGCTGATAAAAATCTTTCAGCCAATAGGAATGTAAGGGATGCAATCTTGGATGAAGTCATTTAAAGGGAACCTTCATTTTCCAGCGTCGACCGTAAGAAGAGGATGCTCCACGCTGGATGTCTTGAAGATGGACCCACTCCGCGCCAGATGGATGAAAATAGAAGATGCCGTCTGGATGAAGACTTCTTTCCGCTTGGATGAGAACTTTGCCGGGTGGATGAAGATCGAAGATAGAAGATGCCGTCTGGATGAAGACTTCTTTACGCTTGGATGAGGACTTCGCGGGCTGGAGGAGGATGGATATCCGGACTTCGATAACTGTAAGTGGATCGTCGGGGGTTAGTGTTAGGATTTTTTAAGGGTTTTTTGGGTGTTTTTTTTTTTTAGCTTAGGGTTTGGGCAATGTAAAAGAGCTAAATGCCCTTTTAAGGACAATGCCCATCCAAATGCCCTTTTCAGGGCAATGGTTAGCTTAGGTTTATTTAGATTAGGTTTTTATTTGGTGGGGGGTTGATTGGTTAGGTGGTGGGTTTTACTGTTGGGGGTGTTGTATTTTTTTTTACAGGTAAAAGAGCTTATTTCTTTGGGGCAATGCTCCACAAAAGGCCCTTTTAAGGGCCATTGTCAGTTTAGTGTAGGCTAGGGTTTTTTTTAATTTTTTTTTTTTTCATTTTGATAGGGCTATTAGATTAGGAGTAATTTGTTTTTATTTTTGATCATTTTGTTTTTTATTTTTTGTAATTTAGTGTTTATTTTTTTATAAGTTAGAAAATTGTATTTTAATAATTTAATTTATTTTATTGTAATGTTAGTTTTTAGTGTAAGGCAGGTTAGGTTTTATTTTACAGGTAAATTTGTATTTATTTTAACTAGGTAGTTATTAAATAGTTAATAACTATTTACTAACTAGTCTACCTAGTTAAAATAAATACAAACTTACCTGTGAAATAAAAATAAAACCTAAGGGGGCATGTCTAAGCCGTCAACATGAGCAGTCATGAATTTCAGGAGCTCCGTATATGACCTCAATTATATGCCAAATATTTCTCAGTCAACACTATTATAACTAGAGGTATAAGCTAAGAAGAAGTTCTGGGGCAGCAGACACCTTTTTCTACCTTGATTCAGACGTCAGAAGATCCGGATCTACAGACTGCTGGCAGCGGCCTACACCAGACCATTAATACCCCCCCGGTCAGATTTCAGGCCAGGTAATAGCAGCTCTTGTCCGCTAAGAGTCACACACTCTACAACCACAGCTACGCTCCCATAGCAAAGACCACACCGGCTAAAGAGACCTGGAGATTTGACGTACATTGTGTAATAACATGGAGGCAGATATAATACTACTGCTGCAACGGATATCATGCAAGATGGCGACTCAGTTTACCTCCCTCACGGAGAGCTTGAGAGAGGGGAAGAGCAACTATATGGAGGAAACTGTTACATACAGACCAACTCTGACCCTAGCAAAGCAACAAGCTTTGACAGAAGAGGAACATGACGGGGATATTGTTAATTCCCAAAGCGAGATCGATATGCCAGTGACAATACCGGAGGATGATGAAGAATCACAATTACGCAGTATCTACCCGGAATGCACACAGGGCTTCGATTCTTGTTTTAACAGCCCTTATTTAGACCAGTATAGCCAACATCCTCTGCCAATGCGGGGGAATGAGAGAGGGTAAGGGGTCTCAGTATGTGGTGATACAGATATCGGGATTATCAATCTGTCTATCTAGGCACCACACAACTCTGGAACTCTGGTATCTCAATACAGGTTTGCATAACTACTTGGAACTTTATGCCCTATATAGGGTCCTATGGGCCTTGAGACTTGGAATTGGTTAAAGAAAAGATCTGGGGCTAAGACTCCCCTTAGAGGATGGATGTCTGAGAGGAAGTTTGGTAAATTGCTTTGTTTTAACAGAGACATTCTTTTTATGTACTGTTTTTTTCAGCCTCTCAAATTATTATCTCTGGGGGTCTGGGAGACGTCAATATAAACCATATACCTGTATGTCTATTTCATGCCTAAAACTCTAGTTTGTCCAATGAATACATAGTTTTCAATGATAAGAGGTATAGGCTGTTTAAGTTAACTGTGGTAGTTATGTTTGATATGATACCTAAATGTCTTAAAACTACAATACTCCTATATTCACAGAAGCTAAACACATATTAATCTGAAAAATCTCAGCTCACCAGTTCTTAAAACAGGGAAGTAGGTGCGTATTCATGCATTAGCTTTAAGTGATTATCCACATATCAAGAGATTAATGACCTATCATAAGTGAACTGGTAAAGTATCCAAGAGATGTAGTTAGAAGCTATGCAACAAGCTACACAAGTATGGGGGTTTATGAATCCTGTAATAGGAGATATTTCAGATTATTATTGCCTCGGGTAGAGAAAACATTTTCTAGCAAGTTCCCTCCCACACTCTTTCATTTAGTGCTCTATCCTAGTTAAGCTTCTAAAGTTAGTGGTCTGGCTCAGCATTCTACAGGGTAATTTAGCATAACAGTAGCTAAACACACTGAAAGATAGGTAGTCTCCATTTTAGTTAATCTGACATGGATTTACACCTCACTTATCCCCTTATATGCCTCGCCTGGGGGTATAAAGATGATTCTAGCATACACGCCTGTGACAGACCCTTCTGTCAGGACTGAAGGAGTTAACTGTGTTTAGCTTTAAGAAGCTAATTTCTAAAGACAGGTTCGCTGGCATCAGCTATAATTAAGTTAGTGATAAACATTCCATTGTTTAATCACCTCCAGAGTCAGACTGTTGGTGATAAGGACTCCATTGTGTCTTATGTTTAACTTGTTATCTGCCTAAGTAAAGTAATGTATTCTATTGTATCATGTCAAAGGGCGTGTTCACTCCATGTAATGTACAACAGTCTTTCAACCCCCATCTGGGGGGTCAGACCTGCATAAATACTAGGCATAGCCTTTAATAAATGTCATTCTGTTTTAAACCTGAAAACTGGCTGGGTTGTGAGTTGCTGATTCCCTATGCAGGACATTGTTCATCTGGTGTTAACCCTTGGTACCCTGTTGGTACCGTAACAATTATTTCCTTTGTCACCTAGAACTGAAAATTTACATAGAAATGTCTGGCTACTATATTAATATAAGGGATTGTGTTCTTAGGGCTCCCATAATCCTATGTTGATGCAATGGTCACTATATCAGTTAAATGGCGGTTTGTTTTGTTTTTTATATCTCTGTTTATAAGTGAGAATATGCTACGCTCAAGTTTATCATATCACAATTAAAGCGCAACATTAACAGCCTATTATAGAAAATACTATTCATAAATACTTTAGTTGCTTGTATCAGTTGAAAGTTTTGCTCTAGTTTGCCATTGGTCCAGGAGAGACCTTTTTTATCATTTTACTCCCTTTAGATCACACGTTAGGTTGTATGAGCCCAAGAGTGGCTTATCACAATAGGAGAGGGAGATACATTAAAATATAAAATGAGGTTTCAGTTGAGCTTGTTATGTACAATTTTAGAGATATCACTTTGGACTTTCTCAGGGAAAATTTCTAACTATATGAGACTATAATATTACCTAATAGTACTCAAGTAAATTATATAATCTAAGAGAATGTCTTTGAATACCTATTGTAACACGTTTTTCTTTAAGATGTTTTGCCAATAACCTCAATAAAAAAATTATTAAAAAAATAAATAAAAATAAAACCTAAGATAACTATTAGTTATATTGTACCTATCTTAGGTTTTATTTTACAGGTGTAAGTATGTATTTAGTATAAATAGGAATTATTTAGTTAATAATTGTAAGGTTTATTTAGCTTTATTTTAATTATATTTACGTTAGGGTTAGGGTTATTCTTAGGGTTACGTTAGGGTTAGGTTTAGGGGTTAATATATTTATTTAGTGTTAGTGATGTTAGAAGCCAGAGGTTTAGGGGTTAATAACTTTAGTATAGTGGCGGCGACATTTAGGGCGGGAGATTAGGTGTTAATAACTGTAATGTAGTTGGTGGCGATGTTATTGGTGGCAGATTAGGGGTTAATAACTGTATATAGGTGGCGGCGATATCGGGAGCGGCAGATTAGGGGTTAATAGTTTTATTTAGGTGGCGACGATGTTAAGGGCCACAGATTAGGGGTGTTTATGTTTAACCCCTTAACAACTGAGGAGGCGCAGGGTACGTCCTCCAAAAAAGTACACTGAAAGAGGTGGAAGTGATCCTGATCGCTTAAAGCCGCTTTCTGGTTATTGCAGTGATGCCTCGATATCGAGGCATCCTGCAATAACATTTTTAGCAGTCCGATGCAGAGAGAGACACTCTGTGGCCCTCTCTGCATCGGCCATTGATGGCCGCAATCGTTGGTGGGTGGGAGCCGGTGTGGGAGGCGGGTGGGCGGCCATCGATGCCTTCTTTGAGCCAGAGGGGTGCGGGATCGTGGGCGGGGTAGCCGGGGGCGTGCACGGACGTGCGTGCACGGGGGGGGGGCGGGCGCGTACAGGGGTAGGGAGCGGGTGGGAACTGCTACACTGCAGAAAAATAGTGAAGCAAAAGTGGCAGAGAGGGGGGATATAAAAATATTATAAACATGATCTAAGGGATCTGGGAGGTGGTGGGGGTTGGTCTTTGGGGGGGGCAAGCTACACTACAGAAAAAATAAAAAATATATATTTTATTGTAAACTGGGTACTGGCAGACAGCTGCCAGTACCCAAGATGGCTACCATTAAGTTAGAGGGGGAGGGTTAGAGAGCTGTTTGGGGTGGGATCAGGCAGGTTGGGGGCTACGGGGGGGGCTCCTACAGAGCAGCATATGTAAATATGCTTAAATTTAAAAAAAAAAAATCAAAGATAGCTTTTATTTTAGTTCTGGCAGTTGGGGGCAATTGTGGGGTGGGGGAGGGAAGAAAGCTGTTTGGGAGGGATCAGGGGATGTAATGTGTCAGGTGGGAGGCTGATCTCTACACTAAAGCTAAAATTAACCCTGCAAGCTCCCTACAAGCTACCTAATTAACCCCTTCACCGCTAGCCATAATACACGTGTAGTGCGCAGCAGCATTTAGCAGCCTTCTAATTACCAAAAAGCAACACCAAACCCATATATGTCTGCTATTTCTGAACAAAGCAGATCCCAGAGAAGCATTTACAACCATTTGTGCCATAATTGCACACCCTGTTTGTAAATAATTTCAGTGAGAAACCTAAAATTGTGAAAAAATTAACTTTTTTTTTTTATTTGATTGCATTTGGCGGTGAAATGATGGCATGACATATACCAAAATGGGCCTAGATCAATACTTGGGGTTGTCTGCTACACTACACTAAAGCTAAAATTAACCCTACAAGCTCCCTACATGCTTCCTAATTAATCCCTTCACTGCTGGGCATAATACATGTGGTGCGCAGTGGCATTTAGCGGCCTTCTAATTACCAAAAAGCAACACCAAAGCCATATATGTCTGCTATTTCTGAACAAAGGGGATCCCAGAGAAGCATTTACAACCATTTATGCCATAAGTGCACAAGTTGTTTGTAAATAATTTCAGTGAGAAACCTAAAGTTTGTGAAAAAATTTGTGAAAAAGTGAACAATTTTTTTTATTTGAGCGCATTTGGTGGTGAAATGGTGGCATGCAATATACAAAAATGGGCTTAGATCAATACTTTGGAATGTCTTCTAAAAGAAAATATATACATGTCAAGGAATATTCAGGGATTCCTGAAAGATATCAGTGCCCCAATGTAACTAGCGCTAATTTTAAAAAAAAAGTGGTTTGGAAATAGCATAGTGCTACTTGTATTTATTGCTTTATAACTTGCAAAAAAAGCAAAGAACATGTAAAAATTGGGTATTTCTAAACTCAGAACAAAATTTGGAAACTATTTAGCACGGGTGTTTTTTGGTGGTTGTAGATGTGTAACATATTTTGGGGATCAAATTTAGAAAAAGTGTGTTTTTTTCCATTTTTTCCTCATATTTTATTATTTTTTTTATAGTAAATTAAAAGATATGATGAAAATAATGGTATCTTTATAAAGTCCATTTAATGGCGAGAAAAAAGGTATATAATATGTGTGGGTACAGTAAATGAGTAAGAGGAAAATTAGAGCTAAACACAAACACCGCAAAAATGTAAAAATAGCCATGGTCCCAAACGGACAGAAAATGGAAAAGTGCTGTGGTCATTAAGGGGTTAAACATAACTTTTTTTCTTTCCCCATAGACATCAATGGGGCTGTGTTATGGAGCTTTTGTTTCCTCGATCACAGGTGTTAGGCTTCTTTTTTGCCGGCTATCCCCATTGATGTCTATGGGGAAATCGTGCACGAGCACATCAAAGCAGCGCTTGTATTTTGGTGCGGTATGGAGCTCAACGCCACCATATCGCCAGCACAAGCCTGCTTATTGTAAACCTGTAATAGCAGCACTATAGGGAGGTGACATAACGCCACATTTGTGGCGGTCGTTAATTTCCCTATTGCGCTGAAAGTGCGCTTTTGTGTGCAGTTTTTTGGCCAAGAGACTGCTTAGAAGATCCGCTGCAGGGCCTCCGATGTCGGAGCTCCATTACACTGCAGCCATTCAGATGTGCAGCCAAGCTCCGCCCCCTAAGATCTTGTACCTTTTTATTAGGACACACATGAACTAGCAGTGTCTAAAGCTTTCAAAATGCACTGAGATAAGATGGGGCCTTCAAGGGTTTAGAAATTAGAATATGAGCCTACCTAGGTTTAGTTTTCAACAAAGAATACCAAGAGAATTTCATGATAAAAGTAAATTGGAAAGTTATTTAAAATTGCAAACCCTTTCTGAATCATGAAAGTTTAATTTCACACAGCACACACCACCACCAGCTCTCTGAGTTTAAATCCTGGTGAATGAGCCCTTGTAGCATATGTGCGTATGCAAATTAATAACAATAATACATTTTACTAGCAGCATTTTTGCTAATGGAAGTTTATTAAATGCAAACATGTTTCTTTTTTAAACTGAAATGCATTCATGCACATTTCAATCATAACCTTTTTCACCCTTTAAATTAAAGGGACATGAAACACTGGAAATCTCAAGATTTTTTTTTCTCAACACCTACAATAATTTTACATTCTAGGGGCGCGATCCGATATAGATCGTAGTTTGCGGCGCAAGCGAGGGAACCCGCATCGCCCGCAGTTTCAGCTCGCAACTCGAGCTATCCCATATATGGCGCCGTCAGATGCTAACGTGCCGTAAGTCAGATAAACCAGCGATGTCCAGAAATCTGCGCAAGTACAAATTTCTGGCGTCGCCAGTGACTTTCGGCACGTTAGAAACTGCCGGCGCCTACAAAACCTGACTAAAGTCTAAATCACCCACACTGTCTAACACGCCTCCCTAACATAGCCCGACACGTCTAACACGCCTCCCTAACATAGCCCGACACGTCTAACCCTCTATCCGCTATCCCCCCTCACTATCCTAACCATAAAATATGTATTAACCCCTAAACCGCCGCTCCCGGAGCCCGCAGCTACCTAATAAAGTTATTAACCCCTAAACCGCCGCCAGCTATATTAAATCTATAACCCCCTAAAGTGAGCCCCTAACACCGCCGCCATCTACCTTACCTACCCCCTAAAGTGAGCCCCTACCCTGCCGCTATTTTAAAATTATTAACCCCTAATCTAATCCCCCTACCCCGCCGCCATCTATATTAAATTATTTAACCCCTAAAATACTAAACTATCCCTACCACTAAACCTAAGTCTAATCCTACAAATAGCCCTGAAAAGGGCTTTTTGCGTGGCATTGCCCCAAAGTAACAGCTCTTTTGCCAGCCCTTAAAAGGGCTTTTGGCGGGGCTTTGTCACAAAGTAAACTGCTCTATTGCCTACAATCTACATCCTCCTACACCGTGGCCACCTATAATAAATGTATTAACCCCTAATCTAATCCCCCTACACCGCCGCCAGCTATATTAACTATATTAACCCTAATTATATTAGGGTTAATATAGTTAATATAGTTATTATATTATATATATTAACTATATTAACCCTAATTATATTAGGGTTAATATAGTTAATATCGTTATTATATTATATATATATTAAGTATAATAACCCTATCTAACTCTAACATCCTAACTAAACTCTTAAAATAAATCTAATATTAATATTATTAATTAAAATATTCCTATTTAAATCTAAATACTTACCTATAAAATAAACCCTAAGATAGCTACAATGTAATTAATAATTACATTATAGCTATGTTAGGGTTTATATTTATTTTACAGGTAAATTGTTAATTATTTTAACTAGATATAATAGCTATTAAATAGTTATTAACTATTTAATAGCTGCCTAGTTAAAATAATTACCCAATTACCTGTAAAATAAATCCTAACCTAAGTTACAAATACACCTACACTATCAATAAATTAAATAAACTACAAATATCTATCTAAAAATACAATTAAATAAACTAAACTAAATTAAAAAAAAACAAAAAAAACACTAAATTACAAAAAATAAAAAAAAGATTACAAGATTTTTAAGCTAATTACACCTATTCTAAGCCCCCTAATAAAATAATAAAGCCCCCCAAAATAAAAAAAATTCCCTACCCTATTCTAAATTAAAACAAGTTCAAAGCTCTTTTACCTTACCAGCCCTTAAAAGGGCCTTTTGTGGGGGCATGCCCCAAAGAAAACTGCTCTTTTGCCTGCAAAAAAACACACAATACCACCCCCCAACATTACAACCCACCACCCACATACCCCTAATCTAACCCAAACCCCCCTTAAATAAACCTTACACTACCCCCCTGAAGATCTCCCTACCTTGTCTTCACCACACCGGGCAGAACTCCTCATCCGATCCGGGCGATATGTTCCAGCAAGCGGCAGTGAAGTCTTCTTCCATCCGGGCGATGTATTGAAGCAAGCGGCAGAGAGTCTTCTTCCATCGGCGATGTCTTCAAGCAAATCGGCATCTTCAATCTTCTTCCATCGCTCCTCCGCTGCGGAGCATCCTTCCGGCATGACGACTTCCCGACGAATGAGGTTCCTTTAAATGACGTCATCCAAGATGGCGTCCGTCGAATTCCGATTGGCTGATAGGATTCCATCAGCCAATCAGAATTAAGGTAGAAAAATCTGATTGGCTGATTGAATCAGCCAATCAGATTCAAGTTCAAGTTCAAGTTCAATCATCGCCGATGGAAGAAGACTCTCTGCCGCTTGCTTCAAGACATCGCCCGGATGGAAGAAGACTTCACTGCCGCTTGCTGGAACATATCGCCCGGATCGGATGAGGAGTTCTGCCCGGTGTGGTGAAGACAAGGTAGGGAGATCTTCAGGGGGGTAGTGTAAGGTTTATTTAAGGGGGGTTTGGGTTAGATTAGGGGTATGTGGGTGGTGGGTTGTAATGTTGGGGGGTGGTATTGTGTTTTTTTTTGCAGGCGAAAGAGCAGTTTTCTTTGGCGCATGCCCCCACAAAAGGCCCTTTTAAGGGCTGGTAAGGTAAAAGAGCTTTGAACTTGTTTTAATTTAGAATAGGGTAGGGATTTTTTTTATTTTGGGGGGCTTTATTATTTTATTAGGGGGCTTAGAATAGGTGTAATTAGCTTAAAAATCTTGTAATCTTTTTTTTATTTTTTGTAATTTAGTGTTTGTTTGTTTTTGTAATTTAGTTTAGTTTATTTAATTGTATTTTTAGATAGATATTTGTAGTTTATTTAATTTATTGATAGTGTAGGTGTATTTGTAACTTAGGTTAGGATTTATTTTACAGGTAATTGGGTATTTATTTTAACTAGGTAGCTATTAAATAGGTAATAACTATTTGATAGCTATTATACCTAGTTAAAATAATTAACAATTTACCTGTAAAATAAATATAAACCCTAACACAGCTATAATGTAATTATTAATTATATTGTAGCTATCTTAGGGTTTATTTTATAGGTAAGTATTTAGATTTAAATAGGAATATTTTAGTTTATAATATGAATTAGATTTATTTAATAAGAATTTAGTTAGGGGTGTTAGGGTTAGATAGAGTTAATATAGTTAATATAAATACTATAGTAACTATATTAACTATATTAACCCTAATATAATTAGGGTTATTATAGTTAATATATATAATGTAATAACTATATTAACTATAATATACTTAGGGTTAATATAGATAATATAGCTGGCGGCGGGGTAGGTAGATTAAATTAGGGGTTAATAATTTTAATATAGATGGCGGCGGTGTAAGGGGTTCACATTAGGGGATAGATCAGTTAGATGGTGGCAGTTTTAGGGGTTCACATTAGGGGATAGATCAGTTAGATGGTGGCGGTTTTAGGGGCTCACAGTAGGCGGTTAGTTTATGTAGATGGCGGCGGTTTAGGGGTTAAATACTTTATTAGGTATTGCGGCGGGGGATCGCGGTTGACAGGGAGATAGACATTGCGCATGCGTTAGGTGTTAGGTTTATATTAGCAGCCAGTTTAGGGAGTTACGGGGCTCCAATAGTCAGCGTAAGGCTTCTTACGGCTGCTTTTTGTGGCGAGGTGAAAATGGAGTAAGATTTCTCCATTTTCGCCACGTAAGTCCTTACGCTGTATATTGGATACCAAATTGCGTGGGTTTGGTATACCTGCCTATGGCCCAAAAAACTACGGGCGACGGCAGAAATATACGCGCGTAACTTCTAGGTTACGCCGTATATAGGATACCAAACCCGCGCAAATATTGGTGTCGCCGACTTTTGCGGGCGACGATTTTTATCGGATCGACCCCTAGATGACTTTAAAATCCAATAATGACACATTTGCCAAAACTGCTTTTTAACAGCCAAAGCTCAGCACTCTCTAGAGTAGACAAGGGGTTGCCACATTCATTTTGTTAGCAAAGGATGAATTGTTATGCAGTTCTTTATCTGACGTCCCCTAATTTGGCCAGTTAGGGACAGAAACGCAGCGGGGATAGCTCATGAAGTCTGCTGTGTGTACATTTGATTCTCAGACTTGAAAAACCTACAAAGTTAAATTACAAGAAAAGATTGCAAACTAAATAATGAAAGTGCTCTGTAAAGTTGTTTTACCACACACATAATTAAACTTGTTTTGTTTCTATCAATGTTTTAAGTCCTAGTTAAGGTGCATAAATAATTGTATAAGTTTAAGTTGCAAATTGACTTTAATTTAGACTTTAAAATAAAAAATCTGATTTCCTGATGTTGCATAAACACCATTAACATTTTTAAAGACTTTTTGACTTCAAAACATATTACAAGCTTTACATAAGGTGTGTTTCAGGGGGCAGCAATCACATTTTTATCTATCTATTTAGTAACACATAACTACAAATACACACACACATATAATATAGGTTATATACAGATAAATAAGAGCAAAATCTGTTTCTTAACATCTTTAAAATTTATTTGGGTTTAAATATTTGATGATGTTTGTATAATAACTGATTATGCCTTTGTTTGAATGCTGTGTTTTTCCTGAGCATGTCTGTATAGAAAGATAGACTACACAGCAATTCTCCTGCTTAGGGTAGTGAATGATCTTCACCTGCTGTCTATATAACAATCACTTGTCTCCCTCTGTGTGGTACCGGCAGAGAGGTGTTAAATCACTGTTTTCTGTGTGTTAAAGGCACAAGAGGTTGTATAACAGTCTCTGTGTTTCAAGTACAAAGAACTTTAAATCACAAATGTTTGTATTACTGGCAAAGACATTGTTAATTTTTTTTTTTTTTCTATAAAACCTATCAAAATTTTTGTATATTATAAACTAGCAGAGCTATGAGCTCGTTGAAATCTTTTTCGAATGATCATAAAAAGATTTTGGATATTTCCTCGGAACTGAGAGAGCAAACTAGGGTAACAAGAGCTTGTCTCCGCTTCTTCTTCCTCGTCATCATCAGAGCTGAGTATTGTCACAGATGGTTTGATTGTGGGATTCATTGATGGGTCTGTTATATAACAAGGAAGGCAAATTTCTTCATCGTAGTCAATCTGTAACGTAAACAAGATAAATAAAATACAAATGTTATTTTACTTGTCCCATGAAAAATCTAAAAATCCATCAAATTATTCTGTTATTAATTGCATTGCACTTTATTTTATTAAACCTTTGGTACTCAATGTGTGTGTATGTTTATGTGGGCAGTTGTATAAGCCTGTTTGTGTATATGTGTATATATATGTGCATGCATTTGTGTGTGTGTTTGTGTGTCGGTGGGTGTGCTTGTGTGTAAATGTGTATGTATGTGTGTGTGTATGTGTGTTTGTTTGTGTGTAAGCATGTTTTTGTGTATGTATGTGTTTTTGTGTAAGCCTGTTAGTGTGTATTTTTGTGTAAGTGTGTTTGTGTGTGTGTAAGCATGTTTGTGTGTATGTGTGTGCTTTTGTGTAAGCCTGTTTGTGTGTGTGTGTTTTTGTGTAAGCGTGTTTGTGTGTGTGTGTTTTTGTGTAAGCGTGTTTGTGTGTATTTTTGTGTAAGTTTGTGTGTGTGTAAGCATGTTTGTGTGTATGTGTGTGTATTTTTGTGTAAGTGTGTTTGTGTGTGTGTAAGCATGTTTGTGTGTATGTGTGTGCTTTTGTGTAAGCCTGTTTGTGTCTGTGTATGTGTGTGTGTGTTTTTGTGTAAGCGTGTTTGTGTGTGTGTGTGTAATTTTTTATGTGTAAGTGTGTTTGTGTTTTTGTGTATGCGTGTTTGTGTGTGTGTGTAAATGAATCAACACAAAAATTATAGAGGTTTAGGAAAGAACGAAAGCACCACTTTGTTTTTTGTTGTTGATTTTTTAAAAATATTTTGCAACATTTATTTAGTGATCCACTGATATACTCATCTTTATAATACCATCCCCCAATTGTAGCAAACCTATTGAACATTTTTTCAGTGTACATTCCACTGTGCTTTGTCTTTTGTGTTGATATAAAAGGAGAATAAAAATCATGTAGCGGAAAAAAAAACTTAAGGTTAACGGACAGTGTATCCTAAATTTCTCTCCCCTTTAATTTGTTCCCAATGATACATTTTATTTGCTGGAGTGTATTACCCAGCAGAAGAAATTCCCAGTGGGAGGTAGGAGATATAAGTAATAAACATTAAATTATTTAAGGCCAACATTTTTGTATATTATGAACTAGCTGAGCAATGAGCTTGTTCGAATGATCATAAAAAGATTTTGGATATGTCCTCTGAACTGAGAGAGCAACTCAGGGTAACATGAACTTACCTTTGCTTCTTCTTCCTCGTCATCATCAGAGCTGAGTATTGTCACAGATGGTTTGATTGTGGGAGGCATTGGTGGATCTGTTATATAACAAGGAAGGCGAATTTCTTCATCGTACTCAATCTGGAAATTAACCAAGATGAATACAATAAAATTTTTTATTTTACTTGTACTACTAAAAATCTAAAAATCAATCAAAATATATTCAGTGATTAATTACATTGCACTTAATTTTATTAACCCTTTGGTACTCTTTGCATTGCATCCCCCCCTGTAAAATACACCATAGGACAATATTATATAGAAAATAACTTTTTGTTTGCAGCCATATCATAATATGTGAAAATATCATCTTAAGGTCTTTGGTATACAGACATAGATAACATAAAGAAGCATGTGTATGTATGGAAAATTATAAAATAATGAGATATGATTTATCTTTAAAATCAACCCGTTTTAGGACTAGATTATGAGTAGAGCGCCTTAGCGATAAGGGGATTATCGCAAGGGTTTGCACTCATCATGCTTACTTAATGAAATAATGTGAGTGCAATCATGATTTACGCTAGAATGATTACCACGACTTCAGAGCTCTGGTAAAGGGACACTGAACCCGAATTTTTTCTTTCGTAATTCAGATAGAGCATGCAATTTTAAGCAACTTTCTAATTTACTCCTATTATCAAATTTTCTCCATTCTCTTGTTATCTTTATTTGAAATACAAAAATGTAAGTTTAGATGCCGGCCCATTTTTAGTGAACAACCTGGGTTGTTCTTGCTGATTGGTGGATAAATTCATCTACCAATGAATAAGTGCTTTCCAGGTTCTTGAAGCAAACAAATAGCTTAGATGCCTTCTTTTTCAAATAAACATAGCAAGAGAACAAAGAAAAAGTGACAATGGGAGTAAATTAGAAAGTTGCTTAAAATTGCATGCTCTATCTGAATCATGAAAGGAAAAAATTTGGGTTCAGTGTCCCTTTAACTGTTTCACAAAACATAAAAGTTGTACAAAACACAACAAACAAAAAATAAATTATAAAGTATAGTTACATGCATAATAACACCATCTAAAAAAATATTCAATAATAATAATAATAATAATAATAATAATAATATAGCAAACAAAAGTTGTAAAGGCTCAAAGATAGGAGGTCTCAGGTGTTAAAAAAAAGGCACGCAAAGGGCTTTAACATAGAGATACATACATATATATCTCTTAAGATGGGCATCTAAAAAAATATTCAATAATAATAATAATAATAATAATAATATAGCAAACAAAAGTTGTAAAGGCTCAAAGATAGGAGGTCTCAGGTGTTAAAAAAAAGGCACGCAAAGGGCTTTAACATAGAGATACATACATATATATATCTCTTAAGATGGGCATGTGTGTATATATATATATATATGTCTATATATGTGTACATACTGTATGTATTTATATGTGTATACATGTATTTACAGACATATATACACATATAAACATATAAATACATATGTATACATATATAGACATATATATGTGCATTAGAACCCTTTGCTGTTAAGTAGATGAAAACATGTTAAAACATATTTATGCAATATTCATATTTAATAAAGTGTTTAACTGTGTATTTACAGTAAATATTTCCCATTCCAATATCCTGCACACAGCAGAATGTATTCTATGTGTTTTTTAAATAGATATTCCTATTTATATCTGTATATATCTATACCTTTATATAATCATCTATATATATAGGTAAAGATATATATTGTACCAAAATACCATCAAATATTTGTAGAAACATTTATTTATGAATAAATAGAACATATTCTGTTATCTGCATAATATTGGAATGTGAATATTCATATTTTCATGTTGGGTTAGAGCAAATTAGAATATGCGATCGTGTTTGTGTGAGAGTGGGGCGTTTTTTTTGCACTTTTTTTTCTCTATGACTTCTATGGGGGAATACGTGAATGTGCATGAGATATTCTAACTTCGGATTTTTGTGCAAGTCTGTTACTGCAACAAAGAAAAAAGTTTACTTTCAATTCATAATACGAGCGCAACCCAACGAGTGCAAAAAAGCTTACTTCTAATTAGCATTAATTTGCGCTCCACTCATAATCTGGCCCTTATTAGGTTGTGGTTTGAAAGAACAAGCCAGATATTTCATATACAAAAACAAACCAAAAGAAGCTATTTATCATGCATTTTATACTCTGCAGCTGGTATAACAAGTCATTGGAAACAAATAAAGAGAAAAACAGTGTTACAGTGCACCGTTCCTATGATAGAAAATAAAAATCTTTTATCATCTTTAATAGCTAATAAAAAGGTTCATTTAAATTTAATTTCAAATTCTAAATCATAATAGACATGGAAGTTACTTCTTCTGATGAAAACGCTGATGTGTAAGAATCTCTATCCTCTCCCTCTGAAGATGATGTTGATGTGGCAGGTGAAACTGGTGAATAAAATACATTCGGAGCTGGATAGCAAACTTTGTTAATTTGTATCACCTGAAAATGATTCAGAAACAAACACGTTTACAAAGTTTTATTTTGATATTTGCAGTGAATCTACTTGTCTAGCATATCTATGCCCCTAAATGTATATGGCATCCAACTAGGCTGAAAAGAAACAGGGGTTGAGATTTTTATTTTAAAATATAACTTTTATTCTAAACACAAATTATATAAAATTCTAGTGTATGTGTGTGCAGTTTAAAACCACAAAGAAACTCTAATCAGCATCAATATTGGCAGTGGTTGGCGTAGGAATCGCTTGCTTGGGTTTTTTTTGGTTGGCTGGGGAGTTTTTGAAAGACTCCTGTATGGTGAAGCTATAATAGGCTTTCTTGGCTGTAAGTTGTTGGTGTACTTATTCACCGCAGAATATAGATGTATCTTTTTACATTGATTTTTTCAAATGTCCCTTTAAAGTTTGGTAACAGTGCCTAAGGGATACACTCTTAATCAGCCCTGTAATGAAGTGGGTCATATTGTAAGGTTCAAGGAATTTCAAAAAATTGTATAATACTGACACTATTAGTAGAAATATCACTTTTTTGGTGATTGTGAGTGTGCCCAAATTGGGGTCAGATAAATTTCACAAGTGACTTTGTTATGTCTTTGTACTTAATATGAAAACCACTTAGAAGGAGTGTATGTATATAGATGTCTCTTTATACATTGGTTTTTTTCAGCTGTCCCTTTATAGTTAGGCAACAGTTTCTAAGGGATACACTATTAGTTAACCCTATAATAAAGTGGAAGAGTAAAAGCAGGAATGATTCAGCCATCTGTGGCAAAAGGCAGTGTTAGGACCAGTCGAATTGGGGCACCTTGACTCATCTGAAGAGTCGATGTTATTCTGTTTTGTAAAAGGACAGCCAGTTTTTTGGTGGTCTTTTTAAGAAAGGCACTTCCAGGATGGCTTTCAAGAACATGCAAATACAAATCCTCTTGGGAGGGCCCCGTATAGCCACAATCTTCACAGACAAATAGTTTGCCCCTTCGCTGTTTGTAGGCAAAACCCTGCTGCACTCCATAATTTTTTTTAAGGGTACCATGTGACAGCCATCAGCCAATCACAAATGCATGCACATTGACGGCCTGAAGGGGAGGAGCTACACGGATGCAGCGTGTAGCAGCGCTCTGTTTGGGAGAGAGTGCGCAACAAGCCCCAAGTGCTCCGAGGATACTACTCGACAAGCCCAACCTTTAGGCATACGCTGCCTGGTGCCCGCAGCAATAGCAGGGAAGCTTGATACCCACAAGAAGGGAAGCAGCACGGCCGTCAAGAACAGGCGTATCTTTCGACTCATTGCCTGGGTCACCTCTTGGAGGGCTGGTTTGCTGGAGCGGGGAGGAAATAGGAGTCTGTCAAGGCTCAGCACGACCACAAGATGGGAGCGGCAGAAAAAAAGTCGCAAAAGTAAGGTACTTACAGCTGAAAAACGAATCTGAATGTGTGGGGGGAACAAAGATTGGCAATAAGGGAGACACAATAAGGCCTGAATGCACTTTGGGGGTTCCCATTAGAGAGTGGGCAGTACGTTTGGATGAGCACAGCTTAAGGGCTACTGTGTGTGGGCAAGTATACAAGGCCCAGTGTGAAAGGACTGACAGCCCAATAAGCCCCCTTTACAGAAAATAGTGCAATGTTGCGACAAGGGTCCCCCCTCACGAAGAATTAGCACAGCTAAAGTGCTTATGGTTGATAAGCAGTCGATCTTGGCTATACAGGCTCATACGGCTAAGTTGGTGTATTATATGAAAAGAAGTACTGTCTGATTTACCTCTTAGAGCAAGGAAGCTGTAGACCGTAGTTTTTGTCAGCCAGGTCCTGCAAGGTGGGTGAAGCCCTGGCTACCCCGAGAGGGGTTGAACATAAACTTTCTCTGTGTTTATCGGTCTGGTCATTCAGGAGGTTATAACTACTTACCTTAAGTAGCGATAAAGACTCTAAGAAAGAAAAAATAGCAGGACCCTAGAACTTGCTATTTTGGCCATTGAATCTGCCTAGTTTGGATTCGCTTAGCTACGATACAGGAGCCCTTATTAGAAAGATAGTTGCAGCTGCGGTGCAGCAACAGGGCAAAGCTGTTACAAGTTAACTACATGAATAATGGTTCCAGAACTTTGTGTAGTCGACATGACGAGCTCATTTTTTGCACGAAAATGAACCATAAGAACATCTATCAGGAGCTGGACTGTTTAGAGATTCTAAAGAACTGTATATTAAGCTTTATATAACGTATATTTGTTAGGTTAACAGTTACAAATGCTCCCAGACTTTATTATTATTGTATTATGCTAAGATGTTTCCCAGTGGCTGATAGTAAGATAGAAAATATCTAGAAGTCTAAGATAAGTGTTATTGCCTATTTTTGGAAACAGTAATTGTAATAAGCTATACTAAGCCTTTTCAGAAACTTGCTATTGTGCTGGGTGTTAAAGGAATTACTACTAACAGTCGCATTCATCTGTTTAAATATAGGTATTGTTTAAAATATTATTTATATAATTTAAATTCACACACTCATGGAAAGGTTTGTCACTACTAAAAATAAATCACCGGCAATGCCACCAAAAGGAAAAGAAAAAAAAAATCCAAAAAGGAACAGTCTAGACACAGAGAATAGAAGTCTATTAGAAACAACAAACACAAACATATACACAATGGAGTCTCAGGACTTAGTAAAACAACTATCAGATATTATGCTGCCACAATTTGATCAGGTCAAGAGAGATATTTGCAAGAAGCAGAAAACAGAATATCAGACATAGAGGATATGAGCATCAGACATGAGACTAAGATAAAAGAACAGACTAGTCAAATACATTTATTACAGAACAAAGTGGAAGAATTAGAAGACCGAGCTAGACGAAATAATGTCAGAATCATAGGACTCCCAGAGGTGGAGGAATTTCAGGACCTAATACACTTCACTGCAATATAACTAGCCTTAGGACTAGGTATGCAAATCCCCCCACAAGGGATACAGGTAGAGAGAGCACACAGAGTAGGCAGTGCTAGAACTTATGCAGACGGCAAGAGTAAGATCAGGCCAATTATTGTCAAGTATCTGAATTTTCAAGATAAAGCCACTATTATGAGTTATTACAAGAAAAATTTCCAGTAAAGATTGGGGAACACAATATTTTACTTTTTCAAGATTTCTCAGTAGAAACGTCAAAGAAAAGAAAAGAAATGGTACCTATTTGTACAAATCTAATTAAAACAGGTCTGAAAGCCACAATCATATACCCAGCCAAAATTAAAATTTTCAATGAACAAGGAAATGTTTTGTTGAATAATTATGAAGAAGCTAAAGATTTCCTGCATGCTAGACAGATTACTTAAGGTAAATAACGCAGAATTAGAATAAATACGAATCATTACCTCCAAGGATGTAAGAGATATGGAGGCTCAAGAGAGGATCAATAGCTTATATGTTAGTTCGAGGAGGTTAGGCCCTCCAAGAGGTGTGGTGGTTATAGTTCTAGCTGAGTACAACTTACTCATCACCTTTGGGCGATGCGGAGGAGGTTTCCTCTGTATCCGGTTTTATATTATTTATGCTTTACTGTTTATAACGTTTACTTCTATTTCTCTTACCCCCCCTCCCCCCCTTTTTTTTTTTGCCTCCTTACTCTCCGCCTCCCCCCCTGTGGTCCTGCAAATGTGTTATAGGTACTGTATAATGTCAGATGGTTGAACAACTAAAAGTTATATCATGGAATGTGGGAGGGATCTCCTCTATGTGGAAAAGGAAGAACATCTTGAAGCAATGTAAAAAACATACCGCAGATATAATAATGTTACAAGAAACCCATCTGAAAAAGCAGGAGTTAGATAAATTTAAAGTAGGGTGGGTAGGGGAGGTGGTAGCAACACCATGCACAACAAGGAAAAGGGGTATGGCAATAATATTCAATAAAAAACTAGATTATAAAATCATGGCAAAAGAATTAGACATAGAAGGAAGATTTATAATTTTACATATAGAAGTACAGGAAAGATCTCTGATATTATGTAATATTTACGGTCCTAATAACCTAGATAAAGTCTTCTGGAACAAGATGCAAGTTAAAATATTGAATTATGGTGTGGAAAATATAATATTGGGAGGCGATTTAAACATGGTGATGTATCCAACATTAGATAGGTTAAAACCAGCTATGAATAGAAATAGTCGAGCAGAAACTAACACCTAGATTTAGAGTCAGTCAGGAAGGGGTCTAACGCTCACTTTCCAGCCGCGACTTTTCCATACCGCAGATCCCTTACACCAATTGCGTATCCTATCTTTTCAATGGGATCTTCCTAATGCCGGTATTTAGAAGTGAGTGTTAGAACTCTAACGACAAAACTCCAGCCACCGAAAAAAGTCAGGAGTTAAGAGCTTTATGGGCTAATGCCGGTTTATAAAGCTCTTAACTACTGTGCTATAAAGTACACTAACACCCATAAACTACCTATGTACACCTAAACCGAGGTCCCCCCACATCGCCGCCACTCTAATAATTTTTTTTAACCCCTAATCTGCCGACCGCACACCGCCGCCACATACATTATCCCTATGTACCCCTAATCTGCTGCCCCTAACATCGCCGACACCTACATAATATTTATTAACCCCTAATCTGACCCCCGATCATTGCCGCTACCTTACCTACACTTATTAACCCCTAATCTGCCGACCGGACCTCGCCGCCACTATAATAAATGTATTAACCCCTAAACCGCCGCACTCCCGCCTCAAAAACCCTATAATAAATAGTATTAACCCCTAATCTGCCCTCCCTAACATCGCCGACACCTAACTTCAAGTATTAACCCCTAATCTGCCGACCGGACCTCGCCGCTACTCTAATAAATGTATTAACCCCTAAAGCTAAGTCTAACCCTAACACTAACACACCCCTAAGTTAAATATAATTTTTTTCTAACAAAATAAATTAAATCTTATTAAATAAATTATTCCTATTTCAACTAAACTAAATTACAAAAAAACCCCCACTAAATTACAAAAAATAAAAAAAGATAACAAGAATTTTAAACTAATTATACCTACTCTAAGCCCCCTAAAAAAATAACAAAGCCCCCCAAAATAAAAAATGCCCTACGCTATTCTAAAATAAAAAGTTAACAGCTCTATTACCTTACCAGCCCTTAAAAGGGCTCTTTGCGGGGCATGCCCCAAAGAAATCAGCTCTTTTGCCTGTAAAAAAAAACATACAATACCCCCCCCCCAACATTACAACCCACCACCCACATACCCCTAATCTAACCCACCCAAACCCCCGTTAAAAAAACCTAACACTAAGCCCCTGAAGATCTCCCTACCTTGTATTCACCCAGCCGGGTATCACCGATCTGTCCAGAAGAGGTCCTCCAGAGGGTCCGAAGTCTTCATCCTATCCGGCCAGAAGAGGTCCTCCAGAGGCTCAGAAGTCTTCATCCAGGCGGCATCTTCTATCTTCTTCCATCCGGAGTGGAGCGGGTCCATCTTGAAGCAGCCGGCGCGGATCCAACCTCTTCTAACGGCGTCCTAAGTCCGAATGAAGGTTCCTTTAAATGACATCATCCAAGATGGCGTCCCTCAAATTCCTATTGCCTGATAGGATTGTATCAGCCAATCAGAATTAAGGTAGGAAAAATCTGATTGGCTGATTGAATCAGCCAATCAGATTCAAGTTCAATCGGATTGGCTGATCCAATCAGCCAATCAGATTGAGCTCGCATTCTATTGGCTGATCGGAACAGCCAATAGAATGCAAGCTCAATCTGATTGGCTGATCCAATCAGCCAATCGGATTGAACTTGAATCTGATTGGCTGATTCAATCAGCCAATCAGATTTTTCCTACCTTAATTCCGATTGGCTGATAGAATCCTATCAGCCAATCGGAATTCGAGAGACGTCATCTTGGATGACGTCATTTAAAGGAACCTTCATTCGTCGTTAGTCCATCGGTGAGGAAGGATGGCTCCGCGTCGGCTGCTTCAAGATGGACCCGCTCCGCTCCAGATGGAAGAAGATAGAAGATGCCGTCTGGATGAAGACTTACGACCCCCTGGAGGACCTCTATAGGGGTTGGCGATGTTAGGGGCAGCAGATTAGGGGTAAATAGGTATAATGTAGGTGGCAGCGGTTTACGGAGCGGAAGATTAGGGGTTGATAATAATAATATGCAGGGGTCAGCGATAGCGCTGGCGGCAGATTAGGGGTTAATAAGTGTAAGGTTAGGGGTGTTTAGACTCGGGGTTCATGTTAGGGTGTTAGGTGCAGACTTAGGAAGTGTTTCCCCATAGGAAACAGTGGGGCTGCGTTAGGAGCTGAACGCTGCTTTTTTGCAGGTGTTAGTTTTTTTGCATCTCAAACTGCCCCATTGTTTCCTATGGGGGAATCGTGCACAAGCACATTTTTCAAGCTGGCCACTACCGTAAGCAACGCTGGTATTTAGAGTTGAAGTGGCGGTAAATATGCTCTACGCTCCCTTTTTGGAGCCTAACGCAGCCCTTCAGAGAACTCTAAATACCAGCGTTATTTAAAAGGTGCAGGGGAAAAAAACACACGTAGCTAACGCACCCCTTTGGCCACAAAACTCTAAATCTAGCCATAAGTTACTTAAGAATTTTTGTAATAACTTAAGGTTTAAAGATATTTGGAGAATTCAGAACCCAGATGTAAAATGTTTTTCATGTATATCCCATAGCCACAAAACTATGTTTAGGATAGATGCTTTCTTGATTTCAGAAAACTTGCTAGGTGTAGAAATATTCGTGGATATTAAAGAGGTGGTTATATCTGACCATGCTATTATTTTGTTAAATTTTAAGTTTAAGAGAGTCAAAAGAGACCCAGCAAAGTTTTTTTTCCCTACTTATCTATGTTCCAATGTGCAATTTAAGGAGTGGTTAAAGAAAAATGGCATGAATATTCATATTTTAATAAGGAATATGAAAACAAACATGAAGTCTTTTGGGAGGCTTTTAAAGCATTTATTAGAGGGGAAATCAAGGCTTATCTAGTCAGGAATAAACGGCTATCACAACAGAAATATATACAGCTAGCAGGACAAGTACGCAATTGTTATAATGCTTTCTTAAGCGACAGATCAGTGATACTTTGGAATAAATATATAAAGGCCAAACAAGAGAGAGAAACTTTCCTTATGCAAAAGTTAAGACAGGAAGATCTTAGAATGAGGGCTTTTTGTTATAGGCATAGTGGAAGAGCTGGTAAATTTTTGGCAAATCTGGTGAAGGTTAAAAAGAAGAAACGTGCCATAGAGGCCATTAGAAAAGACACAGAGAGGCTGACAAATATTAAAGAAATAAATGAGTGTATATATGAATATTTTCAAAAACTGTACACAAAATATAAGGTCAATATGGAAGTAAAAGCAGATTTTTGGGATAAAATTAGACTACCAAATTTAGATAGGCATAGTGGAAGAGCTGGTACATTTTTGGCAAATCTGGTGAAGGTTAAAAAGAAGAAACGTGCCATAGAGGCCATTAAAAAAGGAACGGAGAGGCTGACAAATATTAAAGAAATAAATGAGTGTATATGTGAATATTTTTAAAAACTGTACACAAAATATAAGGTCAATTTGGAAGTAAAAGCAGATTTTTGGGATAAAATTAGACTACCAAATTTAGATAGAGAGGATTTGGACAAGCTGAATAGACCTATAACACAGGAAGAAATAAAGAAAGCAATAGATAATACGGCTCCTAATAAGGCCCCTGGTCCTGACTTTACAAAATATTGAAGGAAGAAATAACTTCTACATTGGAAGCTCTCTTTAATAGAGAAAATAATAAAATAACTACCTTAAAAAAGATAAGATATTTTAAAACCTCTGGCGCTGCAAAAATTGCTGCTAAAATTGGAAAATAGAAAATTGGATGAATATGATATGACTTATTTAGTTTAAAAGATCCCTTACAGCTAACCTTTCCGAATACTTAGATATTTTCCTCCAGAAATATGTTAGATCTTTGTCCTCTTATCTGAAAGACTCAACGGATGTATTAAAATTAATAGAAAACATCCCGTGGCAAGAGGATTTTCTTCATGTCACGTGTGATGTTGCGTCGTTATATACGTGCATTAACCATGCAGACGGCCTACGAGCAGTTAGACACTTTTTAGACATTGATAATACTATCAAAAGTGAACAAAAATCTTTTTTAATAGATTCAATAGGAACGGCTATGGGCACCAGGTTTGCTCCAAGTTAAGCTAATTTATTTATGGGATACTGGGAACAAACATTTTTATCCACTACCCCTTTTGGAGCAAACCTGGTGTCATACAAACGTTATATAGACGATATCCTCATTATTTGGAGAGGGGAAGAAAGTATACTAGAAGAATTTGTTGCCTCGATGAATAATAATGAACTAAACCTGAGGTTTACATACGAAAAAAGTAGACAAAATATTAGTTTTCTGGATTTAGAATTATTTCCTGTTAATAGTAAAATTCTCTCTAAAACGCACTTTAAAACTGTAGATGCCAACAGTTATATTCATTATACCAGCTGTCACCACCCAAGGTGGATTGAGAACATTCCCAAAGGCCAGTTTTTACGTGTAAAGAAAAATTGTTCAAATCTAACTGATTTTGATGCCCAATCAGATAAGCTGAAACAAAAATTTATAGAGAGAGGTTATAATGCTAACAAAATAGAAAAGGTACGTATGGAAGTAAGAGAAGTTAGCAGACAGGATCTAGTTCAAAATAATACGAGATCCCAAAATAAAATTCAAAGAAGGAATGATAATACTTTTATCCCTTTCATTACTGGATACTGTAGCAACAAATATCTAATAGAAAAAATTCTAAAAAAACATTGGGGGATTTTAAAGAATGATGAACAATTGGGTTCTATTTTACCAGCTAAACCGCAAATTGTTTATAAAAGGGCTCGCAACCTGAAAACAATTTTAGCACCTACTGAGAATAAAAATAAAAATAAAAAGAAATCACAGCAGGACTTAACAGGTAAGAAATTAATGGCTTCTTTCCCTGCTTAACATGCAAGTCCTGTAAACATTCTAGGAAACAGAAGGAGTTTACATCTAATATAACAGGAAAGTCTTTAAAGATCAAAGATACTTTAAGATGCTCTGATAGATATGTGGTTTACCTAATACAATGCCGATGTGGCAAACAGTACATAGGCGAATCGGAAAGACCATTACATGACCGTATACGTGAGCATATATGGTCTATAGAAAAATATGATTTAGACAGGAATAAAGACCTCCCTGTACCAAAGCATTTTGCTGCATGTAACAATGGGACTTTAGCCCATTTCTCATATATAGGAATAGAGAAGGTTAAACCACATTGGAGGGGTGGCAATATCCATTTAATTAAAAAAGAAACAAAATGAATTTTTGATTTAAAGACATTACAACCCAATGGTTTAAATATTGACTTTGATATAGGTTGCTTTCTTAGAGATTAGAATTAATTAGGTCAAGTAATTTAAATTTATTTTTATTTTTATTCCCCTTTTTCTATTTTAACTCTCCAATTTTTAACATATGAAGAACTTTTTTACGTCTTTTATATATTCTTTACGTTTTAATATCAAAAATAAAACAACTTTTGAAAATCCAACAATTGTCTGAAAATATAAGCACATGTATATGTGGACAAAGGAAAGATATGCACAACTACTGTTTGGTTATTGTGCTTAGTATATCCCTTTAAGTACCATTGTATATGGGTATATGTGTTGGTCTTGATATATGCAAACATATATTATATAATATTGTGATTCGTTTAGTTCCCCCTTTTTTTAGATGATTATTTTTAAGATAATAACTCTTATATATATAGGTCTATTTAGTGTTTTTATAAAGATTATTTTAACATTTTAATATATATATACATATATTTTTTCTTTATATATATTTTTTCTTTATAATAGTTTTATTATGATCAATTGGATGGATTGTGATTGATTTATTTATTTTATTTTAGTTCTTTGGTCTTGGTGATAACAAATTATGTATCGCTTTTGAATCATGATCATACATCACTGCATATCTTTGCCTTAAATATGGAAACTTTTTTTTCTGTTTTTTGCAGCTGCCCTGTTTAAATATGATCGTCACTATTGTATCTAAATACTAATTGAGACAGATAAGGCAATATGTTGTATAGCAATATGGTAACACTTATGAACAACGTATCATTATTTGTAACTGTTTGATCGCACACTGCCATTACTAACCTTGTCTTTAATTGCAAGACACTCCTACTTATGGCACTCAACCAATCAACATAAAAGTTATAGGTATAAAAGAACCTACCACACTCTCTTCTGGAGCTTGACAAAGGCCCTGAACGGGCTGAAACGCGTTGCTCCGCCCATTCTGACGTTACGTGACGTAGTCATTACAGACCGGCTTCGATACTGTGAGAATCCCTGAGTGGAGCAGTTATCCGACATCGGCTTCTACATTAGAGAAACACCCGCTTCCACTGTTATCTTTCAGTGATTGACCGCTGCTGCAGAGACCAAAACACGGTGTAAGTAAAATTGAACACCTTAATTTTGGTTCTCTGCTGTTCTTTTGATTTGGATTCATTGTCATTTCAGCTCCCTTCCAGCTATAATTGGCATTCGACACCTCAGCTGTTGAAGGAGTTTCTGAATTTATTCCGCTCTGGATCAAACCCATATTAACCCTTGAAGGCCTATGGACTTTCTTTGGATCAAGTTTTATTGTGTATTTCTGTTGTGTTTATGTTATTTTATTTATTGATACTGCACTTATTTATTTTTAATTGCACTAGCTGATCAGCTATATTTTTTATCTGTTTATTTATTTTGTGTCTAATAAAAATATATTTTTGCACATGTAACAAACGTTCATAAGTTATCATTAAGACCAAAGTTTGTCTGATAATATTTTAATGAAGTTTTTCACAAGAACTTTTTATTGAGATCGATTTTTAAACTAAATAAGTCATATCATATTCATCCAATTTTCTACTTTCCAATTTTAGCAGCAATTTTTGCAGCGCCAGAGGTTTTAAAATATCTTATCTTTTTTAAGGTAGTTATTTTATTATTTTCTCTATTTTATTTGTGGAGACAGGGGTTCTCCATTACCTACTGGCATATTGGTATTTTAGAAAATCCTGCGCAGGGTTACACACAATTTTATCTAAAGCTCTCTTTAATACATTATACATTAAGAATAAAATGCAGTCTAAATATTTTACATCAACAATCTCATTACTGTTGAAAAAAGATAAGAACCCGGAAGAGATGAGTTCATACAGACCCATCTCATTATTAAACAACAACTATAAACTTCTCATGAATGTGATTTCCCAAAGGCTAAAGAAAGTGGTTTAATGCCAAATAGAAGCTCTAAGACCAATCTGAGGAAATTGCAATTGATAATAGATTATTATTGGAACCAGACTAAAAAAATGGGAACTGGAAAACAAGCAGATATGGCCATTACATCTATCGATGCTGAAAAAGCTTTTGATATGATTACGTGGGATCCTTTATGTACAACAATTAGAAAATTTGGAATCACAGGCTCTTTCCTCAGATTGGTACAAATGATCTATAAAGAACCACAGGCCAATATTTTGATAAACGGTAGTACATCACAAAATTTCATACTTCAGAAAGGAACTAGCCCACTCTCCCCCTACCTGTTCAATTTAGCCATTGAACCATTAGCTGTCTATTTGAGAAAGGAAATAGAAGGTATTTGGATAGGGAAAAGAAGGATAACACTTTTATTATATGCAGACGATTTATTGGTCTTTTTAAGAGACACTCAAAGAAATATTCCTCTATTAATTCAAATTTTGGAAAAGTTTGGTATGTTTGCAGGCTATAAAGTTAATTTGAATAAATCAGAGATTTTGTGGCTAAAGGAAAAAAAAGACAGTTATAAAAATGCACCTTTTAAAAATGCAAACGGAAAGTTAAAGTATTTAGGCATTGTATTGGCTAGAGATCCTGAGAAATGGTATACATTAAACTATCCCCAAATATGGACAAAAATGTCTAATGATTTGGCTAGCTGGTCTAATTTTCCATTGAGCTTGTCAGGTAAAATTAACTTAATTAAAATGGTTCTATTCTGCAAAATTCTTTACTTACAAAATTTGCCGATATTTATCAAGCGTAAGGATTTTGCTTTATTTAAACAAGATTGTTTAAAGTTTTTATGTGGTAAGAAACGTAAGGCAATTGCACTACATAATTTGACATTATTTAAAACAGGGGGAGGTCTAGCCTTACCAGATATAGAACTATATAACTTAACATGTATGGGTAAATTTGCACTAGAGTGGTTAACAGAGGCAAATTATTTTGCCACAAACGAAATAGAAGAATATCTAGTGGCCCCATATGGTCTAAAAGCATTATTACATTATAGAGGGAAATAACCAGACAAATTTAAAAAGCTATCAACCATTAAGAATATAATTACTGCATGGCACAAACTTTTGAAACTATTACGAGCTAGTCCTGAATATTCAAAGTATTTAACAATAATGGGGAACCCTAATTTTATACCAGCAATAGAGTCAAAAATATTTCATAGATGGAAAAGGAAGGGCTTAATTTTTGTTCAACAACTACAGACAATGAAACTGAGGGTTGTAGAACGTTTGAAGATCTAAGAAGAGAGTTTGAAATACCAAATAATGAATTTTTTGCGTACCTACAAGTACGACATTTCTTAGAAACCCTTAATAAAGAATCTATACAAGATAACCTAGGTGAAAGGATGAATATGGTTTAAAATGTATACAGTCAAGGAAATTATTCTATTTCCTTTATGTATAAAACTATCAAAAAGTTTCAGGAAACAACAAGAATAGGGGCTTTGGCAGCAAGCTGGCGGCAGCCAATAGAGAGATTACAGAAGAGTTTTAGTCTGGTAGATAAAGCAACTTTATCCATGGGTTGGAGAGAGTCCCATATGAAAATAATTAATAAGTTATACATTACTCCAGCTGTAAAAGCAAAATGGGATAAAAATATAGAAAACAAGTGTTTCAAATGTAGCCTCCCACTAGCAGATCTAACTCATTGCTTATGGTCTTGTCCAAAGATTCAAAAATGTTGGAGTAAGTTGAACTATTGGTTGAATAGGATTAATGGAAAAAAGATCAAACTAGAAAAAGAGAATATTACTTTTATGTTTCAAACCCCCAAACCACAGATCAATCTTAAATTTGTGAATACAGTAATACTAATAGGAAGGTCACTAATTTTGAAACCTTGGAAGTCCAAGAAAGCTCCCAATCTATCAGAGTGTATCAATAAAATTAAGGGACAATTGATAGTGGAACAATTTGATACAACAGTTAATTCTGAAACGCAGATTAAATGCTTTCTTGGCAAATGGAGGAGTTTTATCCAGGCATTCTCTGAGGTAGAACAGATACGGCTAATATATCCTTTCAGAGAATCGGAAACATTGAATAACGCGATTACAAGAAATGAATTTCCCAATTGGAACTAACAGTTCCTTCGGACTGTCAGGGGCTGAGGGGGTAGAGGAATGGAGGGGCATGCCACGTATGATTTTGCCCCCCCCCTCTTTTTTTTTTCTCTATCTCCCCTTCTTTTTCTTTTTCTTCTTGCTTTCTATGTAAACCACAATAAGGGCTATTGAATAACTAGGCATGGCGTCCCGTTTTGCTGGAATTATGTTCTTATAATTTAGAGAAGGGTACAAGGATAGATTATTGGAATCAATTAGGAAGAAATTAATTGTTTTGTCTTTCCCTTTTTTATTTTGTGCAAAATAGAATTATGGAACTTACGAACAGTCTTGCTTTGTGGATTATACAAATTAATAAGGATTATATGACAGCCTTGCATGGCGGAATTTTTTGTTTGAACCTTTGCCATGCTTGTATGATTTGTATTTATAATAAAAGTTTAAAAAGGAAAGTTAAAAAAAACAACAACAAAAAAACCCAAAAAACAACCCTATAATAAAGTGGGTCATGTGTTATCGTATTGTGATGTTCAAAAACTGTCACAAAATTGTATGATATTGACACTGTTAGTAGGAGTATCACGTTTTTAGTGATTGTAAGTGTGCCCAAATCTGGGTGAGATAAATTCCACAAGTGATTCATTGTGTCTTTATATATCTTCTGAAAACCACTTAAAAAGGGTGTATGGATACATTCTTAATATATTAATATGATGCCTATATATACTTTGTTTGTATTTGGTTTTAAAGCGAGATAAGTCTGGATATCGATATTACTTTTTTCTGTCTTCTACAGTGTAGTGGTTGCGATATTCAGGAGACAAGTGTGGATTTGCACCATGAAAGAGTGGATTTGATGTTGAGCATTGGTTGGATACAGTTGAGACTGTTATAGTTGCAAATAGTCAGCGCCTTATTTTGACATAAATATATTTGCTGTTATATAATTTCTGCAATGCTCTTATTCCTCTAATATATATCACTAATGCTCTTATAACCTTCCACACTTGTGGTATTGAGTGATAGATATGTTAAATAACCTCCAAAAATTTTGTTGCTTGTATAAATTCTCTGTTTATTTACAGGGTCAGTTATTTGTTTAAAGAATGTGACACCAATTAAGTGCATCACTTGGTGTTGAGCATTTAAGTTATGAGGCTAGTGAGTGTGTCTTCATTAATATTCCATACATTGCAACCATTTGTGTCTTATATGTTTTTGTGAGGTATAGGGAATCACTTGAAGGAGATAAAATATAGTACTTTTATTAGTGTCACTATTATGTGATCTTATAGTACATATATTTTTTAAGTAAAATTGATCTTAATGTTAGCGTTATTTAATTATATCGCTTTTTTGTAGGGTGATAAGCTGAAGTTGTGAATCTGTCTCAGCCAAGAAGTCAATTTTTTAATATTGACTGATTGCCATTAATAAACTTATATTCACAGTAAAAGGCTGCCTTATTATGGTATACAAATATTTATATATTGGAGCCTCATTAGGTTCAACTCTCACTTGTATTAGCAGTATAGGGTGCCTTATTGTGGCATGCCACTATTTGTTTGTTGGAGCATACTTAGGTACCAGCTCTAACAATACTAAGATTCTTATATATTGAGTAATCACGTTGTTTTATTACTCTGTTAAAGAAATTCGTTTAGTGTTAGTATTCTTAATGTTACCCTGTATGGTAGCTGAATAGCCTATCTCGCCAACTACAGATGATACTAGTGGGCCAGTGTTGTCGTTGAGTACATTATTTAGGTGTGGGAAATAATCTTGTAGAGAAGTGGTATAAAGCCACTGCCCCCACACCTAAAACAACAAGTAAGTTATCGTACTTAAATTGACTGCACTTGTATTAACGTTTAAGTAAGCCAGTAGATTCTAATATTCCCAAAATTAGGCATTTAAGCGTCTTGTATATTAAGTAACTTACAAGTATAAGTATATATCTATATTTGGTTAAATTTTACCATTACTTAGCTGATTGAGTTTCTATGCGGTTAAAAAAGAACGAACTGGGTATTAACAGATACCCTTCCCTAACATGTTTCGCCATTACTATTACGGCTTTCTCAAAGGTGACGCGCGTCGGCGGGTATTTAAGAAGTGTAACTCCGCCCCTAAATAATTTTGAGCCAATCCAAGCTTCTCTGCATGGGGTTATGTCGTATGTGTCAAATGACACTGTATTGGAGGCGGGTTGTAGACGTTGCCAGGAACGTGAGAGTCAATCAAGTAATTGACATATATATAATGTACAAATGGTATGGATATTATGACATATAAATCAAAAATTGATTCAAATTATCATGATTTGAAATAGGTACTATATTGTTAAAGCTATTTTTGCATAAGAATTATCAAAGTTTTAACAGTGTATTAACGTCCCAATGGCAATCGAATATATAGAAAAAGGTGATAGTGAAATAAAATAAAATTGCAAAGAACCATTATGTAGGTTATTGTGTATTTGTCCTGAATGAATTTTGGGGTTTTAAATTAAATTAAATTAAAGTTCCCTCCTTATAGTGTGAATATTATACGGAGGTTGAAAGGAGATGGGGTGGATGTGGGAATACATTTTATGCAAATAATGCAGTGATCTTAGAATGAAATATAGTGAAGGGGGATGTGAAAGACACATTAAGGATATGACATAAGTGTCAGTGACAAAAAAGGGGGATCATAGTTCCAAGCTGGGGAAGCGGTGAATGTGTGGTACTAAATTTTTTTTTGTTATACTAAAAAATTTGAAGGTGTTCAAAATAATAAGTGGAATTAGTGTCAAAAATAAATATTTTGGATTATTGTGAAGAATTAGTAAAGAATGAAACAGATCAAATCTGTTTACCACTATATATATTTATTTATTAAGTATACTAGATAATTTTATTTTACTGTGTTGTTGATTAATTGTGAGGATAGGATGCTGAACTAACCAGAATTTGTGAAAAGGTGATGCTAAGAAATAACAAATGAAATGTGAGATTTTCATTAATCCAATAAGGATGATAAATATTTGGTGAGTAATCATTTATGGGGGATTACGCTCTGGTGGAAGTAAAGGGTGGCTGGGAAAAAAGGGTTGTGAATTGGATGAGTGAAGGGTAAGGGTGAAGTCCCTAACTAAATTCAGGTTGTCCAAAGGATTGGGGCAAGAAGTTGACTTGATTTGGAATAATACCACTGGTGGTTGTTTTTCTATTATGATGTTATTTCTATATCTGGATATAATACTCCAGAGTTTTGATTGTCAAATTTCATTGGGATGTGGTATTGATTTTAGTGTAAAGTTCAACTTCAAGATTCTGTATTTTTTAAAGAAACATTGAGTAGGTGTTATATTCATTGAGACCTTTTGGATATACACAATCCATCAGATATATCCATCTGGTCTCTGCTTTCAGTAACGCATTTTCCAAATCGCTGCCTCTGAGGCCCAAAGATACTTTTTGGATTCCGTAACATTTCAGTTCCGAAGACTTGGATTTGTGGTGCCTGAAAAAATGTGAAGCTACAGACATGGTTTTCTTGTCATCTGACAGATCCTTGGGAGCATTTTGGATATTCCGCATGTGTTCCATGAGTCTAGAGTGTAGTTTCCTTGTGGTCATACCAATGTAGGTACATGGATATTGGCATTGGAGGGCATATATTATGCCTGTCGAATTGCAGCTAATATAGTTTTTAATTTTGTGCTGTTTTCCAAATCTGTCATTAACATATTTGTTCTTTAACATATTGCTGCATGTAGAGCAGTTGCCGCAGGGAAAAGATCCTTGTTCTGCAGATTTGATTTTGGTCGTTTTCTGGACGAAGTGGCTTGGACTTAGAATCTCTTTGAGATTTCTATTTCTCCAGTAGCTTATCTCTACTTTTTCTCCAACAAGATTTTTTAGGTGGGGATCTGCTTGAAGTATGTGCCAATTTTTCTGAATTATGTTGACAATTTGAGGTGTGTGTTGACAATTTGAGGTGTGTGTTGACAATTTTATTTGCTGGAGTGTATTACCCAGCAGAAGAAATTCCCAGTGGGAGGTAGGAGATACAAGTAATAAAATATTATTTTAAATTCTTTAAGGTCAACATTTTTGTATATTATGAACTAGCTGAGCAATGAGCTTGTTTAAATCTTTTTCGAATGATCATAAAAAGATTTCAAATATTTCCTCTGAACTGAGAGAGCAACTCAGGGTAACATGAACTTACCTTTGCTTCTTCTTCCTCATCATCAGAAGAGCTGAGTATTGTCACAGATGGTTTGATTGTGGGACGCATTGGTGGATCTGTTATATAACAAGGAAGGTGAATTTCTTCATCGTACTCAATCTGGAAATTAACCAAGATAAATACAATATAAAAATTTTTGTACTACTAAAAATCTAAAAATCAATCAAAATATTCAGTGATTAATTACATTGCACTTAATTTTATTAACCCTTTGGTACTCTTTGCATTGCATCCCCCCCTGTAAAATACACCATAGGACAATATTATATAGAAAATAACTTTTTGTTTGTAGCCATATCATAATATGTGAAGATATCATCTTAAGGTCTTTGGTATACAGACATAGATAACATAGAGAAGCATGTGTATGTATGGAAAATGATAAAATAATGAGATCTGATTTACCTTTAAGCTCAACCCATTTTAGGACTAAATTATGAGTGGAGCGCCTGAGCGATAAGGGGATTATCGCAAGGGTTTGCACTCATCAGGCTTACTCAAATGAAATAATGTGAGTGCAATCATGATTTACGTTAGAATGATTACCACGACTTCAGAGCTCTGGTTAAAGGGACACTGAACCCAAATTTTTTCTTTCGTAATTCAGATAGAGCATGCAATTTTAAGCAACTTTCTAATTTACTCCTATTATCAAATTTTCTCCATTGTCTTGCTATCTTTATTTGAAATGCAAAAATGTAAGTTTAGATGCCGGCCCATTTTTAGTGAACAACCTGGGTTGTTCTTGCTGATTGGTGGATAAATTCATCCACCAATGAATAAGTGCTTTCCAGGGTTCTGAACCAAACAAATAGCTTAGATGCCTTCTTTTTCAAATAAACATAGCAAGAGAACAAAGACACATTGACAATAGGAGTAAATTAGAAAGTTGCTTAAAATTGCATGCTCTATCTGAATCATGAAATAAAATATTTGGGTTCAGTGTCCCTTTAACTGTTTCACAAAACATAAAAGTTGTACAAAACACAACAAACAAAAAATGTATAAAGTATAGTTACATGCATAATAACACCATCTAAAAAATATTTAATAATAATAATAATAATAATAATAATAATATAGCAAACAAAAGTTGTAAAGGCTCAAAGATAGGAGGTCTCAGGTGTTAAAAAAAAGGCACGCAAAGGGCTTTAACATAGAGATACATACATATATATATCTCTAAAGATGGGCATGTGTGTATATATATATATATATATATGTCTATATATGTGTACATACTATATGTATTTATATGTGTATACATGTATTTACAGACATATATACACATATAAACACATAAATACATATGTATACATATATAGACATATATATGTGCATTAGAACCCTTTGCTGTTAAGTAGATGAAAACATGTTAAAACATATTTATGCAATATTCATATTTAATAAAGTGTTTAACTGTGTATTTAGAGTAAATATTTCCCATTCCAATATCCTGCACACAGCAGAATATGTTCTATGTGTTTTTTAAATAGATATTCCTATTTATATCTGTATATATCTATACCTATATATAATCATCTATATATAGGTAAAGATATATATTGTACCAAAATACCATCAGATATTTGTAGAAATATTTATTTATGAATAAATAGAACATATTCTGTTATGTGCAGAATATTGGAATGTGAATATTCATATTTTCATGTTGGATTAGCGCAAATTAGAATATGCGATCGTGTTTGTGTGAGAGTGGGGCGTTTTTTTGCACTTTTTTTTCTCTATGACTTCTATGGGGGAATACGTGAACGTGCATGAGATATTCTAACTTCGGATTTTTGTGCAAGTTTGTTACTGCAACAGAGAAAAAAGTTTACTTTTAATTCATAATACGAGCGCAACCCATCGAGTACAAAAAAGCTTACTTATAATTAGCATTAATTTGCGCTCCACTCATAATCTGGCCCTTAATAGGTTGTGGTTGGAAAGAACAAGCCAGATATTTCATATACAAAAACAAACTAAAAGAAGCTATTTATCATGCATTTTATACTCTGCAGCTGGTATAACAAGTCATTGGAAACAAATAAAGAGAAAAACAGTGTTACAGTGCACCGTTCCTATGATAGAAAATAAAAATCTTTATCATCTTTAATAGCTAATAAAAAGGTTCATTTAAATTTAATTTCAAATTCTAAATCATAATAGACATGGAAGTTACTTCTTCTGATGAAAACGGGGATGTGTAAGAATCTCTATCCTCTCCCTCTGAAGATGATGTTGATGTTGCAGGTGAAACTGGTGAATAAAATACAGTCGGAGCTGGATAGCAAACTTTGTTAATTTGTATCACCTGAAAATGATTCAGAAACAAACACGTTTACAAAGTTATATTTTGATATTTGCAGTGAATCTACTGAGTGATTATTAGATCTCTGTGTTTTGGAGATTTATTTTCTAAGAATTCTAAAGATGAATTACCCAGTGCTTAAAGCTCACTATTTCCATTTAAACAGATGACTAAATTGTGAGGTGCTGAAAATCCTCCTTCAGATTGGGGCTTTGAAATTTGATGTGAATGATACTGCAAGTTATAATCACACAATCATACAATAGCTCTTACTTACACTTCTATCCTCCATTTTCTTCTTGTGTAGCAGAAAAGGAATCTGGCAATCCATTATTTGTAGACTTTGAAAACAAAAATCTGCTTCTAAATATAAATGTTATTGCACTCAAATGAGTAAATTCCAGTGCTTTCCTCTATCTCCTCAAGCACTAGTAATCTAGAATGGTCAGTGCAGCCATATTTATACCTGATTGTACAGTGGTTCTATGACATCATAGTAGTTATTTTACATCACTGTCACAAGGTAACATAACATGTGTGAGTATCATAGAAAGCATCATGAATGGGATCCCACACAACAATGTTATAACAGTTTTCCTTTAGTAAAACTTGTGTCCCTTCGCTATTAGGCCATTTTCACTTATGTCATGGCATGCGAGAAAGATGCAACACAAAAAGTAAAGATTTATTTTTTTGTTAAGATTTTAGTAAAGTTTGCAAATGGCCAGGTTACCGCTGCTTCTACTATAATCACCTTAATAAATTGTCATACAGGCTTTTGGGAGGTTATATTACAAACTAGAAGGGTCCCTTTGCGCCAATATATAAATAAAATCACTTTTTTCTTGCTAGGGTCTTGTCTACTATAAAATAAACTAGATCTTAGATTTTTTTATTGAGCCTATAAAGTCCCATTCCCTTAGCAAAAAAACAATATTCCAGATGGAGGGTGTGCCAAAGAGGCTAAATTGGTTAAAAATATTTTACAAACTGGGATTTGAATCACAAAAAGAATTGGGATTCCAAGGTTGCACTTGTCTAGCACTTCTATGCCCTTAAACGTATATGGCATCCAACTAGGCTGAAAAGAAACAGGGGTTGAGATTTTTATTTTAAAACATAACTTTTATTCTAAACACTAATTATATAAAATTCTAGTGTATGTGTGTGCAGTTTAAAAACACACAGAAACTCTAATCAGCATCAATATTGGCAGTGGTTGGCGTAGGAATCGCTTGCTTGGGTTTTTTTTGGTTGGCTGGGGAGTTTTTGAAAGACTCCTGTATGGTGAAGCTATCATATGCTTTCTTGGCTGTAAGTTGTTGGTGTACTTATTCACCGCAGAATATAGATGTATCTTTTTACATTGATTTTTTCAAATGTCCCTTTAAAGTTTGGTAACAGTGCCTAAGGGATACACTCTTAATTAACCCTGTAATGAAGTGGGTCATATGTTATAATATTGTAAGGTTCAAGGAATTTCAAAAAATTGTATAATACTGACACTATTAGTAGAAATATCACTTTTTTGGTGATTGTGAGTGTGCCCAAATTGGGGTCAGATAAATTTCACAAGTGACTTTGTTGTGTCTTTGTACTTAATATGAAAACCAATTAGAAGGAGTGTATGTATATAGATGTCTCTTTATACATTGTTTTTTTTTCCAGCTGTCCCTTTATAGTTAGGCAGCAGTTTCTAAGGGATACACTATTAGTTAACCCTATAATAAAGTGGGTCATGTGTTATCGTATTGTGATGTTCAAAAACTGTCACAAAATTGTATGATATTGACACTGTTAGTAGGAGTATCACGTTTTTAGTGATTGTAAGTGTGCCCAAATCTGGGTGAGATAAATTCCACAAGTGATTTGTTGTGTCTTTATATATCTTCTGAAAACCACTTAAAAAGGGTGTATGGATACATTCTTAATATATTAATATGATGCCTATATATACTTTGTTTGTATTTGGTTTTAAAGCGAGATGAGTCTGGATATCGATATTACTTTTTTCTGTCTTCTACAGTGTAGTGGTTGCGATATTCAGGAGACAAGTGTGGATTTGCACCATGAAAGAGTGGATTTGATGTTGAGTATTGGTTGGTTATAGTTGCAAATAGTCAACGCCTTATTTTGGCATAAATATATTTGCTGTTATATAATTTCTGCAATACTCTTATTCCTCTAATATATATCACTAATGCTCTTATAACCTTCCACACTTGTGGTATTGAGTGATAGATATGTTAAATAACCTCCAAAAATGTTGTTGCTTGTACGAATTCTCTGTTTATTTACAGGGTCAGTTATTTTTTTAAAGAATGTGACACCAGTTAAGTGCATCACTTGGTGTTGAGCATTTAAGTTATGAGGATAGTGAGTGTGTCTTCATTAAAATTCCATACATTGCAACCATTCGTGTCTTATATGTTTTTGTGAGGTATAGGGAATCACTTGAAGGAGATAAAATATAGTACTTTTATTATTGTCACTATTATGTGATCTTATAGTACATATATTTTTTAAGTAAAATTGATCTTAATTTTAGCGTTATTTAATTATATCACTTTTTTGTAGGGTGATAAGCTGAAGTTGTGAATCTGTCTCAGCCAAGAAGTCAGTTTTTTAATATTGACTGATTGCCATTAATAAACTTATATTCACAGTAAAAGGCTGCCTTATTATGGTATACAAATATTTATATATTGAAGCCTCATTAGGTTCAACTTTCACTTGTATTAGCAGTATAGGGTGCCTTATTGTGGCATGCCACTATTTGTTTGTTGGAGCATACTTAGGTACCAGCTCTAACAATACCAAGATTCTTATATATTGAGTAATCACGTTGTTTTATTACTCTGTTAAAGAAATTCGTTTAGTGCTAGTATTCTTAATGTTACCCTGTATGGTAGCTGAATAGCCTATCTCGCCAACTACAGATGATACTAGTGGGCCAGTGTTGTCGTTGAGTACATTATTTAGGTGTGGGAAATAATCTTGTAGAGAAGTGGTATAAAGCCACTGCCCCCACACCTAAAACAACAAGTAAGTTATCGTACTTAAATTGACTGCACTTGTATCAACGTTTAAGTAAGCCAGTAGATTCTAATATTCCCCAAAATTAGGCATTTAAGCGTCTTGTATATTAAGTAACTTACAAATATAAGTATATATCTATATTTGGTTAAATTTTACCATTACTAAGCTGATTGAGTTTCTATGCAGTTAAAAAAGAACGAACTGGGTATTAACAGATACCCTTCCCTAACATGTTTCGCCATTACTATTACGGCTTTCTCAAAGGTGACGCGCGTCTGCGTCGGCGGGTATTTAAGAAGTGTAACTCCCTAAATAATTTTGAGCCAATCCAAGCTTCTCTGCTTGGGGGTATGTCGTATGTGTCAAATGACACTGTATTGGGAGGCGGGTTGTGGACCTTGCCAGGAACGTGAGAGTCAATCAAGTAATTGACATATATATAATGTACAAATGGTATGGATATTATGACATATAAATCAAAAATTGATTCAAATTATCATGATTTGAAATAGGTACTATATTGTTAAAGCTATTTTTGCATAAGAATTATCAAAGTTTTAACAGTGTATTAACGTCCCAATGGCAATCGAATATAAAGAAAAGGTGATATTGAAATAAAATAAAATTGCAAAGAACCATTATGTAGGTTATTGTGTATTTGTCCTGAATGAATTTTGGGGTTTTAAATTAAATTAAATTAAAGTTCCCTCCTTATAGTGTGAATATTATACGGAGGTTGAAAGGAGATGGGGTGGATGTGGGAATACATTTTGTGCAAAGAATGCAGTGATCTTAGAATGAAATATAGGGAAGGGGGATGTGAAAGACACATTAAGGATATGACATAAGTGTCAGTGACAAAAAAGGGGGATCATAGTTCCAAGCTGGGGAAGCGGTGAATGTGTGGTACTAAAATTTTTTTGTTATACTAAAAAATTTGAAGGTGCTCAAAATAATAAGTGGAATTAGTGTCAAAAATAAATATTTTGGATTATTGTGAAGAATTAGTAAAGAATGAAACAGATCAAATCTGTTTACCACTATATATATTTATTTATTAAGTATACTAGATAATTTTATTTTACTGTGTTGTTGATTAATTGTGAGGATATGATGCTGAACTAACCAGAATTTGTGAAAAGGTGATGCTAAGAAATAACAAATGAAATGTGAGATTTTCATTAATCCAATAAGGATGATAAATATTTGGTGAGTAATCATTTGTGGGGGATTACGCTCTGGTGGAAGTAAAGGGTGGCTGGGAAAAAAGGGTTGTGAATTGGATGAGTGAAGGGTAAGGGTGAAGTCCCTAACTAAATTCAGGTTGTCCAAAGGATTGGGGCAAGAAGTTGACTTGATTTGGAATAATACCACTGGTGGTTGTTTTTCTATTATGATGTTATTTCTATATCTGGATATAATACTCCCAGGGATACTGAGTTTTGATTGTCAAACTTCAATGGGATGTGGTATTGATTTTAATTTAAAGTTCAACTTCAAGATTCTGTATTTTTTTTAAAAACATTGAGTAGGTGTTATATTAATTGAGACCTTTTGGGTATACACAATCCATCAGATATATCCATCTGGTCTCTGCTTTCAGTAACGCCTTTTCCAAATCGCCGCCTCTGAGGCCCAAAGATACTTTTTGGATTCTGTAACATTTCAGTTCCGAAGACTTGGATTTGTGGTGCCTTTAAAAAATGTGAAGCTACAGACGTGGTTTTCTTCTCATCTGACAGATCCTTGGTAGCATTTTGCATATTCCGCATGTGTTCCATGAGTCTAGTGTGTAGTTTCCTTGTGGTCATACCAATGTAGGTACATGGACATTGGCATTGGAGGGCATATATTACACCTGTTAAATTGCAGCTAATATAGTTTTTAATTTTGTGCTGTTTTCCAAATCTGTCATTAACATATTTTTTCTTTAACATATTGCTGCATGTAGAGCAGTTGCCGCAGGGAAAAGAAAGATTTGATTTTGGTCGTTTTCTGGACGAAGTGGCTTGGAATGGCTTGGAAGTGGCTTCTCCAGTAGCTTATCTCTACTTTTTCTCCAATAAGATTTTTTAGGTGGGGATCTGCTTGAAGTATGTGCCAATTTTTCTGAATTATGTTGACAATTTGAGGTGTGTGTTGACAATTTGAGGTGTGTGTTGACAATTTTTTTTATTTTTTTTATATTATTTTATTGAGGTAATATAACATACAGGAAAAGTACATTACATAAGAATATCATGGCAACATACCCATATGACATACATCAGATTATAAGTATCATGTACAACAGGTATGCCTTTAGAATATTATAATCCGCTTAAATCTAATCCATAAAGGATAATGCGTAGCCATGAGTAATACCTCATTTTACATAGTTACATTTTCAACAGACAGTGAACATGAATTGCATCAGAACTTTATACCTTAAGCCTATAGTCGACATCTGGTGCTTGATATATGCAGGCTTATCCCTGTCTATGGTCAGTTCCACAACCTGTAATCTTATAAGGAATGACACATACCAAAGAGAATTAACTAAGAGTCTACCTGAGTATCACCTGGAGTGCGTTACCTCCTCGAGCCTTAGCTGGGACGAGGTACGTTAATGTAACTTTATGAGTTGATTATATCCAGGTGAGATTATACACTTGTTTGGTGGTAGATAAAGTTAAGCTCTTCGGGGCGACAGGGCGTCTGAGGGTAAAAAAGGAAAAAAAAAAGAGGGGGGGGGGGAGAGGGGAGGTCGATGGGAGGGACCAAGAACTGGTCCTCGCCCACAGAAGTAGATAGCCCTTCTTATGTTGTCCTTGGCATACCCTCACAGAGGGTTAGTACACCCCAATTAGTTTCTATTTCCTCCGGTTTCCCAGAGTGTCCAAACTTGTCCATGTAATCCTACTTTGCCCATGGATCTTAAGGAGAACTCCTCCATAGAGCGGATATATTCAATAATACTGTGTATCATATTGAGCGAGACCTGTGATTTCCCCAACCAGCATCTTGCAATTGCTAATTTTGCAGCGAGAAGGATAACCACACACAGTATCCTCTCAGGCTGGGCCAGCTTCCCAAGTCCTAGGTGAAATAGTGCTATGTCTGGTGTCAGTCTGTGCAGTAAGCCTAGTTGGTCTAACAGTGTCGTCACCTGCTCCCATATCCCCTGTATCTTTCTACAGCTCCACCAGATATGGAAATGAGAACCCCTGTCACCACATCCCCTCCAACATCTATCTGAAGCCTTTGGGAACATCTTGTGTAAGCTGTCTGGTACCCTATGCCAGCGCAAGACTAGTTTAATATATAGCTCATACAGTGTGACGCAATGTATTGCTGCTCTAGTGTACTGAACAGCCTGTTGCCACACCAGTTCCGTATGCTCCTTTCTCATATCTCTCTCCCATTCCACAATGCGGAATGTTTTCGTGAATCCCTCTGAGTCTAAAAGGAGTTGGTAGTGTATTGTCATAGCCTTCCGGAGGGGTGCACCCATGAGCCACCTTTTTTCCCATTGGGTCATTTCTCTAGGTTTGTCCTTTTGAAACTTCCAGGAGATCATCATAGAGATGAGCCTGAAATATTCAAAGTGGAACTTTTTGGGAACATCTATATTTGACAAGTCCAGAGCTTGGGTTGCCAAACCCCGTGGTGTGTAAAGGTCCCGCACATGTTTAACGCCCCAACTAGACCACATCTGAGGGTGTGACTCCTGCAAACAGGACAGTAGTGCTCTAACTGAGTGCACAGGAGATGGATGTGGAGCAACTCGAGCCAAGCCACAAAGTTCCCTCCAGATTTTAATGCCAGCTTTAATAATAGGGTTGTCAATTCCCGCAAGTACATCCGTATGCTGGGGGACCCATATAAGGTCCTCAAGTGATAAGCCCGAAGGGAGCACAGCCTGTTCAAGCTGTCCCCATCTGGTGTCCTCAGGTTGCGACCCCCATGCTGTCACATGAGAGAGCATGGCCGCCTTATAATATTTACAGATGTTGGGAGCCGCCAACCCTCCATGCAGAATAGGCCTTTGTAGCTGCTGCATACATATCCATGAGCGCTTACCCTGCCAAATAAACCTGTTTAACACCGACTGGAAGCGGCTGAGGGTATAATTTGGGACTACTAATGGTATACATCGAAAGAGGTACGTGACCTTGAGTAGGAGCAACATCTTTACCGATTGGATTCTTCCAATCCATGATATCTCGTATTTAGCCCATTTTGCAGTGAGAGTTTCATATTCTTTTAGCAGAGGATCATAGTTTGCCCAACTTACCGTTTTTCGGGTCTGGGGAAAAGATAATCCCTAAATGTTTCAACTCGGTTGTGGACCAAGAAAATGGGTAGGTCTCCTTAAGCCAGATGAACTGTGCCGAGAGGAGATTCAACGCCAAGGCCTCCGTCTTTGTGTAGTTGAGCCTATAGTATGACATTGCGCCAAACTTCCGTAGACATTTAAAAACCGCCGGTAGTGAGGTCTCAGGTTCTGTGACAAACAGAGTGAGATCATCAGCAAACAAAGCAAACTTCTGCATAGTATCATGAATCAGCAGCCCCTGCACTTCGTTTGCTTGTCTAATCATGGTTGCCAGAGGCTCTATTGACAATACGAAGAGTAGAGGGGACAGCGGGCAGCCTTGTCTGGTTCCATTTCTAATCTCAAAAGAATCAGAGCAGAACCCTTTTCCTCTAATTCTGGCTGAAGGGCAGGAGTACAGTGCCATAATGGCCCTGACGAGATGAGCCGAAAACCCGAAGGCCCTCAGGACCTCCTCCATGTAATCCCACCGCACCCTGTCAAAGGCTTTTTCTGCGTCCAATGACAGGGCAACAAGTGGGAGCCCCAGAGATTTGGATTCAGTATGGATACCCAGCAGGCGGCGCGTATTGTCCGAGCCCTGACGGCTTCAAACAAACCCCACCTGATCCAGATGGATCAAAGTGGGGAGTATTCTGCCCAGCCTATTGGCCAGGATTTTTGAGTATAGTTTGATGTCGACATTTATCAGGGATATGGGCCGATAGCTTTCGCATCTGCTTGGGTCCTTGCCTGGTTTGAGTATGGTCACAATTTCCGCCTCTAGGTATTCCCTAGGGAAGTACCCAGTTTGGAGAACTGAGTTGAATACGGATACTAAGATGGGACCAACTTCAGCCGAGAGTTTTTTATAGAATATAGAGGAAAAGCCGTCCGGTCCCGGGGCCTTATGCAATTTTAATCCCTTTATTGCCTGTATCACTTCAGTGATAGTGATAGGAGCTGATAGGGGTTCTTCAGCTTCTTCAGGGACCTTAGGTAAATTGAGACCTTGCAAAAAGCTTGCTATATCTTCTCTTGGGAGAGTTTGTCTCTGTTCCGAAGATGATATCTGGTAAAGTCTGCTATAGTACTCAACAAAGGCTTCACCTATAGCCCTAGGTGAATAGCACCTCCCCTGTTTGGATATAAGATATTCTATTAAGTAATGTTTTTTGACAGAGTTTATTCGCTAATAAGCGATCTGCCTTGTTGCCACTGTGGTAAAATTTCAGCTTCAAATATGGGAGATTTCTCTGAGTTTGCTCCAATTCCACATTGTGGATTTGTGCCTTTACATTTTGCCACATAGCTACTTCCACGGAGGAGGCGTTGATCTTAGCCCTCTCTCTAAGCGCCCCTAGTTTGCTATAAAGCTGAGCCAGGGACACTTTTCTCTGCTTCCTATTTTGAGATTCCTTTTTTATGAGGAGCCCTCTCAAGTAAGCTTTCAGAGCCAGCCAGACTATGGGCACCGAAGTTTCCCCAGTGTTATTAATCCTCAGGAAGTCTATGGTCTCTCTGGACCATTCGGGCATGGCAACGTCTTGAAATAAGTGATCGGGCATATGCCATCTCCTGGGTCCCTCTAAGGCACATCTCGCGTCTAAGGTAACCATCACCGCATCATGGTCGGACCATGTGCATGGCACTATGACCGAACTCCGCGCCTTCTGCAAGGCCCAAGGATCGCAGAAGTAATAGTCCAGTCTGGAGAAAGATGAGTGAGGAGCTGAGTAAAAAGTATGGTCACAGGAGTCAGGGTGCAAAGCCCTCCAGACATCGTAGAGGTCGTTCTGGGCAGTCAGTTCCTTAAATTTTTGGGAAATGAAATCCCTATTCCTGTCTCCTATCTGTTTAGTATTCCCCCTCCTGTCTTTCTTGGGGTCCCAAATCATATTGAAGTCCCCTGCCAGGAGGATGTGGCCCTGTTTCACCTTATCTACTTTCCGGAGGAGCCTCCTAAGGAAACTATCTTGATTGGTGTTAGGTGCGTATATAGCCACCAGCGTATACAAAACACAATCCAGGTGACACACACAGATCACATACCTCCCTGCCGCATCACAGTCTATGTAAATAGGCTCATAAGCCACTTGCTCCCCTATCAGTATCGTTACCCCCCTTGCTTTCTTATGAAATGTAGAAGAGATACTAACTGGGTAGTGTAGCTGTTTAAATCTGGTGGCTGTATCTTCCGTCCAGTGGGTCTCCTGTAGGAGAGCTATATCAATGCGGTGACATTTCAGAAATTTGAGTAATAAACTCCATTTAGTCGGAGAGTTAAGGCCCCTGGTGTTCAAAGTGCAGAGTCTCATGTCTTACAGCTACAAGGGGAGCACCAGCATAGAGGGGGGGGGAGGGGAAAGATGAAAGTTTTAGTGGGGGAAGCCTATGTAAGAGGAATTATAGAAGCTAAAACCCTCCAGGCCAAACGCCCCATCGCCCCAAGATGGCAGAGAGCTCTCAACTCTGCCGAGTAAATGCAGAGGGCTCTAGGGTCCCCTAACCGCAGGTGAATGTTATTTTGGTGAGTTGGGAAATAATGGAGTAAGGTGCTGTGTCATGGATTGGACTGAATGTAGTGGGATGGGGTAAAATGGGACAAGAGCAGAAGAAATGAGGTGATGAAGGTGAAACGGGAGAAGGTGGGACGTGGTGGGGTGTAATGAGAAGGAATGAGATGAAATGAAATAATTTTATTTTGGTGAGTCAGGAAATAATGGGGTAAGGTGCTGTGTCATGGAGTGGACGGGATGTAGTGGGGTAGGGTAAAATAGGACTAGAGTGGAAGAAATGAGGTGATGACGGTGAAACGGGGGGAGGTGGAGCGTGGTGGGGTGTAATGAGATGGAATGAGATGAAATGAAATGGAGGATGAAATTGAAGAGGGGGCGGGGCCAGCAACAGACCCACAGCCCCCCCCCAAACCTGTAATTTGACAGATAAATGTAGTAAGACAACATTGATAAGAAATATAAACATATATAGAAAACAGTGACCTAATATAACCTTTATAGGCCCTAAATAACTTCAACCTCGTAATCTTATTTGTCAGACTAACCACTATTGCTTATGAGACATGAGAACATTCAATGATACAATTTACATTTAACTTCTACAAGTCTACCTATATTTTCTGTGTAGGTGAGACCCCTAAATGTGTCCCCAAAAGGACCTAAAAATGGCCAATTGTGTGAAAACCTTGTGATAGACAGTAGGTAAGGTTAGAAGAATTGGCTTCAGGCCCCAAGTATCTCTGGAGCCCCTAAGACCCCTTAGGGTGTGCAAGCAATCCTATCAAGAGGAGGTTCCATTAGGGGAATGAGAGTAGATCAGGCCTATAAGAGCAGTGGGTCGGTCCCAGAGCTATGGGCTTCCTGGATTCCATTCCTGGGCGTTCACCCTCAGTTCTGGGCTCCGTCTGTGTAGGCGGGCTGGCCTGTTATGGTCCATAGGGGGCCTCCTCGGGGAGGCTGACGGGGACCTGTCCTGCTGCGGCAGCTGCCATGTCCTGATGAGCTCCTGTCCTTGTTGGGGAGTCAGGATGATATGTTGAACTCCATCTTTAGTGGCTATCAATTTGGTTGGGAATCCCCACCTGTATCGGATCTGGTTGCTTCTTAGAACTTTGGTGACCTCTGCGAAGCTTCTCCTTTGAGCCAAGGTGTAGGAAGACAGATCTGGGAACAGCGAGACCTCTCTGAATTGCCCATTAAGTTGCGGTGAGCGCAGCATTGCTCTCATCAGTTTATCTTTGTATGAATAGTAATGTAAACGGGCTATAGTGTCTCTAGGTTTACCAGGAGGGAGGTTCCTAGGTCTCGCCGTCCGATGAATTCGGTCTATTCTATTTATATCTCCAGCAGTGGGCCCAAGGATAGACTGGAAAAGGCAGTGAGCTTATTCTTCCAGATCTTGCGGGAGAACCGACTCAGGGATTCCTCTAATTCTCACGTTATTTCGCCTGGATCTGTCTTCCAAATCTGCCACTTTCACCTCCAAGGAAGACACTTGATCTGTCAGGCTTTGCATCTGGCCCACCCAATTAGCATGGTCCACCATAAGGTCTTTCTGTTTCCTTTCAATGGTGTCAGTTCTCTCACTGATGGAGGAAATATCACGTCTCAGATCCTCAAACAATCTCTCCAGTTTGTCTGAGGTGATAGATATGTCGTCTTCCGATCTGACGGATCCCTCTCGTCCCCGTGGGTGGAAATGGTCTATCACAGTCTTCTTAGGCCCGAAGCTGCCTTTTTGTTTTTTCTTAGCTTGTTGTGACATGTTGGCTGGGACCGTCACTGCTAATATAGCCACTGCAATGTTTAATATTTAGATGTTATCTTCTTAGAATATGTGGGAAGGGGGGGCACATAGGGCCCTTCTTAAACTGACATATTATAAACGGACTCACTTAGGGAACACAGGAATGTGCACACTGAATATTGATCCCCCATAAAGGGGGGGGGACACCCCTATCTGTTAGAGGCCAAAAAAACAGTGGATTTATGCAATTCTTAACTTGAGATTAAGTCACCTTAGTTATGAAACCTGTATGCTGCCCTCTCCCAGGGGAGTTGTCACCATAGGACGATGTAGGGAAAAGGGAGAGGGATATGACCCGTCAGCGATAGCCCGACGGGAAAGGGGAGGAGAGGGCACGCCTAACACCTGAAGGGAAAGTGTGTGTTATATATGCAGCGTGTCTCAATTTAAATCAGTAATACCTACAATAAAGTGACATAAACCTAAAACCTACAATGTGAAATGTAGCAGATTAAGACAGCACAGAATTACATTAATACAAGTAACATAGGTTGGCATTCAAGGCAATATTTGTTTTTAGGGCAAATATATATGCGGTTATGTCACAGACCCTGCAGAGAGAGACAAGGGTTATCAGGCAGGCACTTTTTCAATAAAAAGAAAAATAATAAGAGCAAAAGAGAGAGAAAAAAAATTACACTCCACTTTGGGCTCAGGGCCCAAAGGAAAATTATGCTGGCGCAGCAGCTTTAGACATTGAGTCTCCAAACTTGCAGTTAATGCTTCCAAGTCTCTGTGTGGGTTACTGTCCCCCCAAAGAAACTGCCCCAGTGATGAGCTGTGAGGATACCCAGCAGGCACAGATGATAAAGGGCAAGTGTCTCAAGGGCCTTACTTGGAGTATTGTGGCAGTTAGGGGTAAGGAGAAAAATAAATTATGCAGGATCACAGGTACCCCTTTATTTAGATGTTTTATTCACTGGTAGCTATGCAAACTGCGCTGGGGTAAGCAATGAACTTAGCCAGTTACTTAGTTAGGTGTATATAATTAGACACAGGAATTGGCGCACCTCCAAACGCAGACCACATATTATTTCACATATTTAAACTTTTTTTCATATTTTTTATTATTTGTCTTTATATTGCAAAAAATTGCCTTCTTAATATTTCAACATATTTAAAATAAAGATGGGATCTTAGTCACACAATATGGCCATATTCTGCTTAAGGCAATTTTTTGCAATATAAAGACAAATAAGAAAAAATATGAAAAAAAGTTTAAATATGTGAAATAATATGTGGTCTGCGTTTGGAGGTGTGCCAATTCCTGTGTCTAATTATATTTATTTTGGTCACTTTGGCAGCACTCCCCCCATATGTTCATTTAAAAACATATGCTTATATTAGAAGTGCTTGATCATCTTTACCTACTTAGTTAGGTGTATATGTAAGTCTCTGAGCCGTGGACTAATCAATATGTCTTTTTGAAGAGAAAAGTCTTACCCATCCACGTGTAGCTCCCTGAGTTAGAATGGACCTGCAGGCGACTCTATGTAGCCTCCCAAAATCAGCAAGGCTTCCGTTCTCTCACCTCTGCTCCCACCAGCAGATGGAACCTTAGCAGAAAGGTTCCGGTAAGGCCGTGTCACAGAGCCCTCTAAATTAAGCAGCCGCAATAAAGGCCGCAGTGCAGGCCGAAGATGGCCGTTTTTCACGCCCTTTGCGCCTTTTGCCGCCTCCACTTCTAGCAAGCCTATGCCTCTGTATCGTTGGAGAGGAGGCAATCTCTCGCTGATCCGCAGCCCCCAGATGATGTGGTCACCTCCGTCCAGGCTGAATCCCGTGCAGCCGCACAACTTTGCTGGGCTTCTGGTCTCCTCAGCGCCGCTCACCTGCTTACACGAGTCCCAGCCGCAGGGTCTTCGGTGGGAAGGGGGTAAGTGTTCTGAGCCCGCAACCACCGTCAGCTGGCAGGCAGATGCTCAGGAGCGGATCCCCGGCCCTCCGGAGCAGAATGTCAGGTGGTGTCGCCTGGGGAGTGAGATCAGGAGTAGCGGGGCAGATCCTCAGGTGCCCGGATCAATTCAGTGAGTATTGCAGTCCGGTAGAACTCCGGAGACCCCCTTCTCCACCGCAGGTCTCTATCAAAGTGGGAGAATCAGCCTCCGGAGCGGAGCCCCGACCCTCCGGAGAGCAATTCCCCCTGCTGTGGATTCCGCAGTTGCTCCGGCCAAGCTGGTACAATAAGGGCTGAGTGAAAAGCCTCTTCTGAACTTGGAATTAGCTTTCCCCTATTGCACCCAGGTTATACTGTAATGTTCAGGGAAGAGGTGCAATACTTTTTGCTGCTATGTGTAGGTTTAACTCCCCTTTTAGCACTTATTGAGACAGAGCCCCAAGCAAACACATCCTATCTCCTTAGCGGCTGGCTCCGCCCCCGTGTTGACAATTTTATTTGCTGGAGTGTATTACCCAGCAGAAGAAATTCCCAGTGGGAGGTAGGAGATATAAGTAATAAAATATTATTTTAAAATCTTTAAGGTCCACATTTTTGTATATTATGAACTAGCTGAGCAATGAGCTTGTTTAAATCTTTTTCGAATGATCATAAAAAGATTTTGGATATTTCCTCTGAACTGAGAGAGCAACTCAGGGTAACATGAACTTACCTTTGCTTCTTCTTCCTCGTCATCATCAGAGCTGAGTATTGTCACAAATGGTTTGATTGTGGGACGCATTGGTGGATCTGTTATATAACAAGGAAGGCAAATTTCTTCATCGTACTCAATCTGGAAATTAACCAAGATAAATACAATATAAATGTTATTTTACTTGTACTACTAAAAAATCTAAAAATCAATCAAAATATTCAGTGATTAATTACATTGCACTTAATTTTATTAACCCTTTGGTACTCTTTGCATTGCATCCCCCCCTGTAAAATACACCATAGGACAATATTATATAGAAAATAACTTTTTGTTTGTAGCCATATCATAATATGTGAAGATATCATCTTAAGGTCTTTGGTATACAGACATAGATAACATAAAGAAGCATGTGTATGTATGGAAAATGATAAAATAATGAAAAAAAATCTTTCGTAATTCAGATAGAGGATGCAATTTTAAGCAACTTTCTAATTTACTCCTATTATCAAATTTTCTCCATTGTCTTGCTATCTTTATTTGAAATGCAAAAATGTAAGTTAAGATGCAAGCCCATTTTTAGTGAACAACCTGGGTTGTTCTTGCTGATTGGTGGATAAATTCATCCACCAATGAATAAGTGCTTTCCAGGGTCCTGAACCAAACAAATAGCTTAGATGCCTTCTTTTTCAAATAAACATAGCAAGAGAACAAAGAAAAATTGACAACAGGAGTAACTTAGAAAGTTGCTTAAAATTGCATGCTCTATCTGAATCATGAAATAAAAAATTTGGGTTCAGTGTCCCTTTAACTGTTTCACAAAACATAAAAGTTGTACAAAACACAACAAACAAAAAATAAATTATAAAGTATAGTTACATGCATAATAACACCATCTAAAAATATTCAATATTAATAATAATAAAAATAATAATCCTATATTATAAAAGACAAGAGTTTGTCTGAAGCCGTCATGCGCAGTTCAGACAAACTCTTGCAGCTGATCGCACGCGCACCCACCCGACAGCAGCGCGAGGACCCGGCAGCACAGCTGATCGTAAGATCAAAGCGGAGAGAGAGAGAGAGAGAGAGAGAGAGAGAGAGAGAGAGAGAGAAAAAAAATAAATATAACACAACACGGCCCGTGTGAACAGGCTTTAGGACTAGTAATAATAATAATATAGCAAACAAAAGTTGTAAAGGCTCAAAGATAGGAGGTCGCAGGGCTTTAACATAGAGATAAATACATATATAATATCTAAAGATGGGCATGTGTGTGTATATATATATATATATATATATATATAAAAAATTCAAATATATTCATAAGAGAAAATATATTTCACTCATAGCAGAGCTATACGAGATGCTATGTTTAAAGTAGGGGATTGCAGCACTCAGAACATACTTAACTTAAACCTGGACCGTGCCAGCTGGGCCAGGTCCTGGTGCAGACCCCAAAATTTTATAAAAAATTCAAATATATTTATAAGAGAAAATATATTTCACACATAGCAGAGCTCCCTATTTTACAATTATTAATATATATAAATGTATATATATATATATATATATATATATATATATATATATATATATATATATATATATATGTGTACATACTGTATGTATTTATATGTTTATATGTGTATACATGTATTTACAGAAATATATACACATATAAACACATAAATACGTATGTATACATATATAGACATATATATGTGCATTAGAACCCTTTGCTGTTAAGTAGATGAAAACATGTTAAAACATATTTATGCAATATTCATATTTAATAAAGTGTTTAACTGTGTATTTACAGTAAATATTTCTCATTCCAATGTTCTGCACACAGCAGAATATGTTCTATGTGTTTTTTAAATAGATATTCCTATTTATATCTGTATATATCTATACCTATATATAATCATCTATATATATATAGGTAAAGATATATATTGTACCAAAATACCATCAGATATTTGTAGAAACATTTATTTATGAATAAATAGAACATATTCTGTTATGTGCAGAATATTGGAATGTGAATATTCATATTTTCATGTTGGATTAGCGCAAATTAGAATATGCGATCGTGTTTGTGTGAGAGTGGGGCGTTTTTTTGCACTTTTTTTTCTCTATGACTTCTATGGGGGAATACGTGAACGTGCATGAGATATTTTAACTTTGGATTTTTGTGCAAGTTTGTTACTGCAACAGAGAAAAAAGTTTACTTTCAATTCATAATACGAGCGCAACCCAACGAGTGCAAAAAAGCTTACTTCTAATTAGCATTAATTTGCGCTCCACTCATAATCTGGCCCTTATTAGGTTGTGGTTTGAAAGAACAAGCCAGATATTTCATATACAAAAACAAACTAAAAGAAGCTATTTATCATGCATTTTATACTCTGCAGCTGGTATAACAAGTCATTGGAAACAAATAAAGAGAAAAACAGTGTTACAGTGCACCTTTCCTATGATAGAAAATAAAAATCTTTATCATCTTTAATAGCTAATAAAAAGGTTCATTTAAATTTAATTTCAAATTCTAAATCATAATAGACATGGAGGTTACTTCTTCTGATGAAAACGCGGATGTGTAAGAATCTCTATCCTCTCCCTCTGAAGATGATGTTGATGTGGCAGGTGAAACTGGTGAATAAAATACAGTCAGAGCTGGATAGCAAACTTTGGCCTAGATTTAGAGTTTGGCGGTAGCCGTCAAAACCAGCGTTAGAGGCTCCTAACGCTGGTTTTAGGCTACCGCCGGTATTTGGAGTCAGTCAGGAAAGGGTCTAACACTCACTTTCCAGCCACGACTTTTCCATACCGCAGATCCCCTTACGTCAATTGCGTATCCTATCTTTTCAATGGGATCTTTCTAACTCCGGTATTTAGAGTCGTGTCTGAAGTGAGCGTTAGAAATCTAACGACAAAACTCCAGCCGCAGAAAAAAGTCAGTAGTTAAGAGCTTTCTGGGCTAACGCCGGTTTATAAAGTTCTTAACTACTGTGCTCTAAAGTACACTAACACCCATAAACTACCTATGTACCCCTAAACCTAGGCCCCCCCACATCGCTGCCACTCTATAAAAAATTTTTAACCCCTAATCTTCCGCTCCGTACACTGCCGCCAACTACGTTATCCCTATGTACCCCTAATCTGCTGCCCCTAACACCGCCGACCCCTATATTATATTTATTAACCCCTAATCTGCCGCCCCTGCTATCGCTGACCCCTGCATATTATTATTAACCCCTAATCTACTGTCCGCACGCCGCCGCCAGCTACATTATAGCTATGTACCCCTAATCTGCTGCCCCTAACACCGCCGACCCCTATATTAGCCAATCAGCCAATCAGATTGAGCTTGCATTCTATTGGCTGTTCCGATCAGCCAATAGAATGCGAGCTCAATCTGATTGGATGATCGGATCAGCCAATCGGATTGAACTTGAATCTGATTGGCTGATTCCATCAGCCAATCAGAATTTTCCTACCTTAATTCCGATTGGCTGATAGAATCCTATCAGCCAATCGGAATTCTAGGGACGCCATCTTGGATGACGTCCCTTAAAGGAACCGTCATTCGTCGGGAAGTCGTCGGAAGAAGAAGATGGGTCCGCGTTGGAGGTCTTCAAGATGGAGCCGGTCCTCATCAGATGAAGATAGAAGATGCCGCTTGGATCAAGATGGTTGCCGGTCCGGATCGCCTCTTCTTCCCGGATAGGATCAAGACTTTGGAGCCTCTTCTGGACCTCTTCAGCCGCCGGATGATGGATGTCTAGCCCCCTCTTGGGCTTGGATGAAGATTTTGGAGCCAGGACGGATCGGTGTGATACCCGGCGAGGTGAAGACAAGGTAGGAAGATCTTCAGGGGCTTAGTGTTAGGTTTATTTAAGGGGGGTTTGGGTTAGATTAGGGGTATGTGGGTGGTGGGTTGTAATGTTGGGGGGGGGTATTGTATGTTTTTTTTACAGGCAAAAGAGCTGAATTCTTTGGGGCATGCCCCGCAAAGGGCCCTGTTCAGGGCTGGTAAGGTAAAAGAGCTTTGAACTTTTGGAATTTAGAATAGGGTAGGGCATTTTTTTATTTTGGGGGGCTTTGTTATTTTATTAGGGGGCTTAGAGTAGGTGTAATTAGTTTAAAATTGTTGTAATTTTTTTCTAATGTTTGTAAATATTTTTTTATTTCTTGTAACTTAGTTCTTTTTTATTTTTTGTACTTTAGTTAATTTATTTAATTGTAGTTATTTGTAGATATTGTATTTAATTAATTTATTGATAGTGTAGTGTTAGGTTTAATTGTAACTTAGGTTAGGATTTATTTTACAGGTAATTTTGTAATTATTTTAACTATTTTAGCTATTAAATAGTTCTTAAATATTTAATAGCTATTGTACCTGGTTAAAATAAATACAAAGTTACCTGTAAAATAAATATAAATCCTAAAATAGCTATAATATAATTATAATTTATATTGTAGCTATATTAGGATTTATTTTACAGGTAAGTATTTATCTTTAAATAGGAATAATTTATTTAATAAGAGTTCATTTATTTTGTTAGATTTAAATTATATTTAACTTAGGGGGGTGTTAGTGTTAGGGTTAGACTTAGCTTTAGGGGTTAATACATTTATTAGAATAGCGGTGAGCTCCAGTCGGCAGATTAGGGGTTAATGTTTGAAGTTAGGTGTCGGCGATGTTAGGGAGGGCAGATTAGGCGTTAATACTATTTATTATAGGGTTATTGAGGCGGGAGTGAGGCGGATTAGGGGTTAATAACTTTATTATAATAGCGGTGAGGTCCGCTCGGCAGATTAGGGGTTAATAAGTGTAGGCAGGTGGAGGCGAAGTTGTGGGGGGCAGATTAGGGGTTAATAAACATAATATAGGGGTTCGGCGGTGTTATGGGCAGCAGATTAGGGGTACATAGGGATAATGTAAGTAGCAGCGGTTTACGGAGCGGCAGATTAGGGGTTAATAATAATATGCAGGGGTCAGCGATAGTGGGGGCGGCAGATTAGGGGTTAATAAGTGTAAGGTTAGGGGTGTTTAGACTCGGGGTACATGTTAGGGTGTTAGGTGCAGACGTAGGAAGTGTTTCCCCATAGCAAACAATGAGGCTGCGTTAGGAGCTGAACGCGGCTTTTTTGCAGGTGTTAGGTTTTTTTTCAGCTCAAACAGCCCCATTGTTTTCTATGGGGGAATCGTGCACGAGCACGTTTTTGAAGCTGGCCGCGTCCGTAAGCACCGCTGGTATCGAGAGTTGAAGTTGCGGTAAATATGCTCTACGCTCCTTTTTTGGAGCCTAACGCAGCCATTCTGTGAATTCTCAATACCAGAGGTATTTAAAAGGTGCAGCCAGAAAAAAGCACGCGTAGCTAACGCACCCCTTTGGCCGCAAAACTCTAAATCTAGGCCTTAGTTAATTTGCATCACCTGAAAATGATTCAGAAACAAACACGTTTACAAAGTTATATTTTGATATTTGCAGTGAATCTACTGAGTGATTATTAGATCTCTGTGTTTTGGAGATTTATTTTCTAAGAATTCTAAAGATGAATTACCCAGTGCTTAAAGCTCACTATTTCCATTTAAACAGATGACTAAATTGTGAGGTACTGAAAATCCTCCTTCAGATTGGGGCTTTGAAATTTGATGTGAATGATACTTCAAGTTATAATCACACAATCATACAATAGCTCTTACTTACACTTCTATCCTCCATTTTCTTCTTGTGTAGCAGAAAAGGAAGCTGGCAATCCATTATTTGTAGACTTTGAAAACAAAAATCTGCTTCTAAATATAAATGTTATTGCACTCAAATGAGTAAATTCCAGTGCTTTCCTCTATCTCCTCAAGCACTAGTAATCTAGAATGGTCAGTGCAGCTATATTTATACCTGATTGTACAGTGGTTCTATGACATCATAGTAGTTATTTTACATCACTGTCACAAGGTAACATAACATGTGTGACTATCATAGAAAGCATCATGAATGAGATCCCACACAACAATGTTATAACAGTTTTCCTTTAGTAAAACGTATGTCCCTTCGCTATTAGGCCATTTTCACTTATGTCATGGCATGTGAGAAAGATGCAACACAAAAAGTAAAAATGTATTTTTTTGTTAAGATTTTAGTAAAGTTTGCAAATGGCCAGGTTACCGCTGCTTCTACTATAATCACCTTAATAAATTGTCATACAGGCTTTTGGGAGGTTATATTACAAACTAGAGGGGTCCCTTTGTGCCAATATATAAATAAAATCACTTTTTTCTTGCTAGGGTCTTGTCTACTATAAAATAAACTAGATCTTAGATTTTTTTATTGAACCTATAAAGTCCCATTCCCTTAGCAAAAAAACAATATTCCAGATGGAGGGTTTGCCAAAGAGGCTAAATTGGTTAAAAATATTACCAAACTATACACACAAAAAAACAATATGTTGTGTTTCTACTTATTTTTAAAAAAATGTTTTGTGTTTCTGGCTTTTGAAAGAGCAGGCATTTCTCTTTTAAATCAGGGGTATTGGAAGTCTGTGACTAGTAATACAGCTGAGATTGAGGGGTCTGAACAACCTCCCCCCATTAAAGCTCCCTTTACTGCCTGTCACTTCCTTGCCCTGCCCCCATCTGTGATGTCACCACACGTTAGTAACATCACTGGCACTACCATGTAGCTTGGGAGTGCCGCCCTCTACACCACCAATGATCATGGCCTGCAGTGAGATGGATCTCCTACAACAATATCGGATCATGACGAGAATGCGTCCTCATGTGCTTACAGGTAGAGATTTGTAGAGAATTCCACATCTATATTAAGGAATGAGTCCCAGACACAGTCACAAAATAAAACAACAAATATATCAAAATCCAAAACACTATAATTTAAAGTGCTACGTTTGGCTCAATTAAAAACCTTGTTGATGTCCTAAGTTTGCTGAAAGTCATAAGTCTCTCCAAAAATAATACACACAAGTCCACAAAGAGGCAGCACCTTAAAGCACAAACAAGTCTTTATTTCCACATACTGGGGATAAAACAGTGACGTTTCGGGTACACAACCCTTAATCTTTGTGGACTTGTGAGTATTCAAGGGATTACAGCACCCTTTTGACTTGCACCTGACAGTGGTGCTGGGCTATTAAAGTGTTTCCAAAAATAATACAAATAGTCATTCAAAACACTTATAAGCAAGTAGGAACTTCAAATGGTTAATTATAATTCATCCTCCCTCTTTGCTATAAATGTTCTTCTTATAGTTAATACTAATATAGATTTAATTATATCCTTTAGCACAGGCAAACTCCTACTTTATCTTTTAGGTACTCCTTTTCCTGGTCCTTAAAGTTTGTAAAACAACTTCTATTCATTTATAGTTTAAAATCAAATTACATTTCCAAAACACTAAAATGTTTTTTTTAGCTAAATGTATTAATTCCAATGCATCAGGATATTTGTGTAAAAATATTATATGAACAGTTTGTTTTTTTGGATTTAATTTTAAAATCATTAAAATCCATTATATGTGCTTCTGTCTGAATTAGTAAAGAACACTTTACGTTTGGCCCTTTACTGACACACTTTAAATAACCAGTCATTACAAGTGGCTGGTTAATGAAACCGCAAGCTTGCATTTTCACTTTATGCTAAGCACAATTAACCAGATTGGTAATGTTGAGCGGTAATGTACACTCGTAATACAAGTTGAAAGTAAATGAAATCGTGTGAATGAGTTTGTCCGGAGTAAACAGTTGCACTAAACTACACTATTAATGCCAAACCCTCACATTGCAAACCCCTAAGCTACCATCCCTCCACGTCAAACAACCCCTAAGTTACCCCAAAATAGAATAACCTTAAAAAAAAACAAAAAAAACTTAACTGGAAAATTAAAAATAAAACTAACCTTACCTTTACAAAATAAAAAAACCTATAATTACACAAAATAAAAAACTAACATTACTAAAAATAAAAAAAACTAACATTACACAAATAAAAAAAATAGTCCATTGTCAGTGAAGACTGGAACTCCCTACATTATTTCCTCTTTTCCCCCCTCTAGGTTTAATGTCAGTTAGATTCGATATTTACCAAATAAAACTAGAAAACTCTTCCCTATGAAATACATCTCCATGACAAATTTAATAAACATTGGTACATTTTTTTGGTAGCTTTGTCCAAAAATTCACTTATAGATAAATATTTTTTCATGGTTTGTATGAGATGATATTTATTATGCTGCTCTGGTTCAGTTACCAAGTATAGAGAATATATGCAAACAGACTATAGCAGGCAGTGGTGTAGACCTGCATGGTCTGGCAGGTTTTATTGCTTAAGTTTGGAATGTTTGTGATTCTCAGCTGATGGTGTAGATGCCCTGTGCATCGAGCACCCTTTGAGCTATGGCGTTGAAATGCTGGGCGCTGAAGGCTTTGCGGCGAGCTTCTTGGCTTAGGAAGGTGTCAAGTTTGAATGTCATTGTGTCACTTAAATAAAAGGCAAGGACATTTGTTACCTATGAATTAAGTGAATTAACTATTGGTGCTTAGGATTCTGTATGTTTACATGTGTGTATGGGTAAATGGTTAAATGCCTGTGTATGTGACTGTGTGTATGTATGGGTAATTTTCTTATTTTTGGTAATCTGTTATATTTTGTAATGGTAGGTTATTTTTTTTTTTTGTAATGTTAGTAATGGTAGTTTTTATATTTTAAGTATTGTTAGGTTTTTTATTTTTTAAAAGATAACTTTAGTTTTTTTTTTATTAATTTTTAAGGTGTTTTGTTTTTGAAAGGTAGTTCGGTATTTTTTATAGGTAAGGTTATACTATTTTGGGGTAATTATGGGGTGTTAGGTTAGGAGGTTTAGATGTTAGTGGGTTACTTTGTGTTGGGGGTGTGGTGTTTTTTTGGTTAATAGTGTAGATAGTTTGTGATGTGATGGGGTATGTGGTTGTTTAGGGATTAATAGTGTAGAGGTTTAGTTTGTGATGTGGGGGTGGGGGTTTAGGGGTTCATAGTGTAGGTTACTTTGTGATGAGGGTGTGTGGCAGTTTAGGGGTTAATAGTGTAGAAGGTTACTTTGTGATGTGGGGGTTTATGTGTTAATAGTGTAGTGGCTACTTTGCGGTGGGCTATGTAGTGGTTTAGGGTTTATTAGAGTCTTCTGGTGATTCGGTTTAGGGTGCGAGTATGGGTGTTTTTCCCACTTTTTTTCTTCATTGAATTCTATGGGGAATTTCATTATTGCATGCGTGATATTCTAATTGCGCTAGAAGTAAGTTGCTTGCTCACGTCGGGTTAGCCTGTCTGCTATTTTTGAACAATGGGGATCCCAGAGAAGCTTTTACAACCATTTGTCATATGACTGCAGTAGTTGTGTGTAAATAATTTCAGTGAGACACCCAAAGTTTGTGAAAAAGTTAACAACTTTTTTTATATGATCGTATCTGGCGTCCAAAAGCTTAGTGTTTGATTACTGGTGCATAGGCCGTCAAAGCATACGTGCGAATGCTTTAGAAATACAGTAATAACTTTTACTAGAAGCATTTTAGTAATGGAAGTATATTGCAAAAATGCTTCTATTTAAAATTTAAATGCACCTATGTACATTTCAATTTTGACCTTACGAACACTTTTGCCTAGATTACGAGTTTTGCGGTAACAGGGGTGCAGTGCTAACAAGCCTTTTTTTTTTAACGCTACCTTAATACAACGCTGGCATTACAGGTCTTTTTCAACCCAGCGTTAGCCGCAAAAAGGTGAGCGTAGAGCAAAATTAAGCTCCACATCTCACCTGAATACCAGCGTTGCTTACGGTAGCGGTAAGCTGGCTAAACGTGCTCGTGCACGATTTCCCCATAGGAAACAATGGGGCTGAGCTGGCTGAAAAAAAAGTAACAACTGCAAAAAAGCAGCATCCAGCTTCTAACGCAGCCCCATTGATTCCTATGGGGAAAGGAATTTAATATCTACACCTAACACCCTAACATGAACCCCGAGTCTAAACACCCCTAATCTTACACTTATTAACCCCTAATCTGCCATCCCCAACATCGTCGCCACCTACATTATAATTAGTAACCTCTACTCTGCCGCTCCGGACACCGCCGCCACCTACATTATCCCTATGAACCCCTAATCTGCTGCCCCCAACATCGCCAAACCCTACATTATATTTATTAACCCCTAATCTACCCCCCCAATGTCACCGCAACCTAACTACATTTATTAACCCCTAATCTGCCACCGCCAACGTCGCTGCCACTATAATAAAGTTATTAACCCCTAAACCTAAGTCTAACCCTAAGAGCCCCTAACTTAAAGGGACAGTTCACCCAAACATTTTCTCCCATTTAAATTGTCCCCAACGTTCCATTTTGCCTGCTGGAGTGTATTAAATTGTTTACAAGTAGCTCCTTTACCCCTATTTTGGCCTTTGAAATAGCTAATTTAGCATGTGGTTTCCCAACCTATACTGAAAGTTTTGATACTGGAGTATAGGCTATTGAATAGCCTAAGTAAACACAGCCAGCAGAAGAGATTACACTCACAGTGGGGTGCAGGATAGTTAAGTAATAAAATGATAATTTTCCATTGTTCTCTCTTTGTATAGAGCTTTAGTTTTCCAGACAAATATAAGATAAATAAGCAAGTCTGTGTACACAAAGTGATAACATAATGAGATCTGATATTACCTGAAGCTCAAGCCATTGTAATAGGCTGTGGTTTAAAAGCACACAACCATCTACTTCATATATACAAATAAACCTGAAAATGCAATTTCTCATAAATTTTATACTCTGCAGCTGGTATAACAAGTCATTGAAAATACATTAATATAAAACCAATTTTACAGTGTACTGTCCCTTTAAATATAATTTAAATAAATCTAAATAAAATAACTACAATTAAATAAATTATTCCTATTTAAAACTAAATACTTACCTATAAAATAAACCATAAGATAGCTACAATATAACTAATAGTTACATTGTAGCTATCTTAGGGTTTATTTTTATTTTACAGGCAACTTTGTATTTATTTTAACTAGGTAGAATAGTTATTAAATAGTTATTAACTATTTAATAACTACCTAGTTAAAATAAGTACAAATTTACCTGTAAAATAAATCCTAACCTAAGTTACAATTACACCTAACACTACACTATCATTAAATTGGCGTCCCTTGAATTCCGATTGGCTGATAGGATTCTATCAGCCAATCGGAATTAAGGTAGAAAAAATCCAATTGGCTGATCAAATCAGCCAATAGGATTGAAGTTCAATCCTATTGGCTGATCCAATCAGCCAATAGGATTGAGCTTGCATTCTATTGGCTGTTCCAATCAGCCAATAGAATGCGACCTTAATCCTATTGGCTGATTGCATCAGCCAATAGGATTTTTCCTACCTTAATTCCGATTGGCTGAAAGAATCCTATCAACCAATCGGAATTCAAGGGACGCCATCTTGGATGATGTCATTTGAAGGAACCTTCATTTTTCGCTTGGACTTCATTTGAAGAGGATGCTCCGCGTCGGCTGGATTGAAGATGGACCCACTCTGGATGGATGATGATAGAAGATGCCGCCTGGATGAAGACTTCTGCCGCTTGGAGGACCTCTTCTTCCCAGATCGGATGAAGACTTCTGCCCCTCTGGACGTCCACTTGTGCCCGGCTGGGTGAAGACGGCTCAAGGTAGGGAGATCTTCAAGGGGGTAGTGTTAGATTTTTTTAACGGGGGATTGGGTGGGTTTTAGAGTAGGGTTGGATGTGTGGGTGGTGGGTTTTAATGTTGGGGGGTATTGTAGTTTTTTTCTAGGTAAAAGAGCTGATTACTTTGGGGTAATGCCCCGCAAAAGGCCCTTTTAAGGGCTATTTGTAATTTAGTATAGGGTAGGGAATTTTATTATTTTGGCGGGCTTTTTTATTTTATTAGGGGATTAGATTAGGTGTAATTAGTTTTAAAAAAAGTAATTATTTTTTTTATTTTCTGTAATTTAGTGTTTATTGTTTTTTGTGCTTTAGTTTATTTAATTTAACTGTAGTTAATTGTAGGTAATTTAGTAAATTAATTTAATGATAGTGTAGTGTTAGGTGTAATTGTAACTTAGGTTAGGATTTATTTTACAGGTAAATTTGTACTTATTTTAACTAGGTAGTTATTAAATAGTTCTATTCTACCTAGTTAAAATAAATACAAACTTGTCTGTAAAATAAAAATAAACCCTAAGCTAGCTACAATGTAACTATTAGTTATATTGTAGCTAGCTTAGGGTTTATTTTACAGGTAAGTATTTTAGTTTTAAATAGGATTCATTTATTTAATTGTAGTAATTTTATTTCGTTTTTTATTAAGTTATATTTAAGTTAAGGGGGTTAGACTTAGGTTTAGGGGTTAATAAATTTAATATAGTAGCGGCGACGTTGGGGGCGCTAGCCCATTAAACTCTTAACTACTGACTTTTAAATGCGGTAGGAGTCTTGACAGGAGAGGGTCTACCACTCACTTCTTCCAAGACTCGTAATACCAGCGTTAGGCAAATCCAAGATAGGATATGCAATTGACATAAGGGGATTTGCGGTATGCTCGAGTCGTGGAAGAAAAGTGAGCGGTACACCTGTACCTGCCAGACTCGTAAATACCAGCGGGTGTTAAAAAGCAGCGTTGGGACCTCTTAACGCTGCTTTTTAAGGCTAACGCAAGACTTGTAATCTAGCCGTTTGTTATTTGTTCAGCAGCAATTTCAAAATGGTGGCATTTCCAAGCAGATTTTCACAGAATGTTTGAACTTTCTAACAAATTAGACATCTTGAAAACTTGTTTGGCCTTTTTTCTACTGTCATGTTTGGGCATAACAGCACAGCTTTTTTCACTGGTGAAATCACAGTTTTAAGCTTTTGAAATTTTAATTGTATTCATTAACATATTTATTTCTGATTATAATAAAAAGTGTTAATGTTTAAAAAATTGTAAATGTTATATTTACTGAAATATTACAATAAGGTTGGAATTGTATATATCACAATATATTATTATGATGGATGCACTTTTAGGCTCTGAACTGTTTCTTTGTGGTAATAAGGAAAACAGGTTATACTTTTTGCATTCAAAGCAAGGTTAGGGATATTTTCAGGCATCATGCTATCATTTCTTGTTGGTATTTGACATAATGAATTGTCAAGCTTTGTTTATAATAATTAACATTAGACCCTATAAGGATTAGTGTATTATTAGTGATGCTGTGTATATCTTTGTATTCTTATAGACATTATTGTGATAAGTATATTATGTGTATCATTAGTATGAGAATAATTTAGACACTATTAGAATGCAATATTTGGGATGAGTGCAATAATATAGATTGAGATGAACAAACTAGCATTAAAAAAACAACAAACAAATTTCCAAAAATTAAAAAAAGAGTTCTGTCTATTCTAAAACCTCTCTTAAAAAAAACCACACCACAAAATAATAAACCTATACTAACAGTAAACTACAGAAATTTCAACCAAAAATATAGTAATTTCTATATCTTTGCACATATCCCTGGGTAATACCTACCAGTGAGAACCCCTCCCCAAAAGGGCATGGACAGAACTGCCCACTCCCCTAGTTACCTGTATATAGGTTACTTCAAGGTAGTAATAGCCCCTCCACCTAGAGATTTCCAGCCAAATAATGGTCATGGAAAAAATGGGAGGGAGCCTAGTAGGTATTACCCATGGATATGGGCCAAGATATAGAAATTACTATGTTTTGGGTTTAAATTTCTAGTTATATTGGCCCTCCCTGGTAGTAGTACCTACCCGTGAGAAAAATTGAAAGCTGTAAAAATTACAAGGGTGGGAAATTAAAAAATGAATAGTACAAATTTTAACTGCAAAAACATAATAATTTTATTCAAGACAAAAATGAAGACGCTTGTGACCAAACTTAGCAGAATCTGATTGGTGAACATCCAACTTATAGTAAGAAATTAAAGTATGATGTGATTTCCAAACAGCCGCTAGGCAAATATCCTCAGGAGTAGCATCTACGTGAAAAGCCCAGGAAGTTGCAACTGCCCTAGTTAAGTGAGCCTTATGCCCCTTAGGATCCTGTTCTCCTTTCTGCTTGTAAGCTCTTGAAATAGCCTGGACAATTTAGTTGGAAATAGTTTTCTTGACTGGAGCTTGACCTCTTCGAGATCTTTGAGGAAGGATGAATAATCAATCTGTCTTGCGTATAGCTTGAGTTCTAGTAACATAGATATGTAAACATCGAACAACATCCAAACTATATCAAACTTCACAAACTAACCTTTTCCTTTTTCTGACCACCATCTCCTCACTTGTAACATCACCTCCCTCCCTATAACTCTCTCTCCTTCTACCCCTCAGACTAAACTTCACAGAAGTATCAAGTCACTAGATCAGCAACAGCTCGCTAGCTCTCTTGAACATCATCTCTCTTCTATCCACTCTTTTTCCTGTCCTGATGAATCTATCTGCCACTATAACTCCACCTTAACATCGGTCCTTGATAATCTGGCCCTACCTACCATAGCTCGGAAAACATACACTTATCCTCAGCCCTGGCATACTCCTCTGACACAGTACCTACGTAGATGTTCCCGTACTGCTGAGCCACACATTACTTCTCTACTCTTATCTCTACTCTTTCTTCAAACCCAAAACATCTGTTCTCCACATTCAATACTCTTCTCCGCCCCCCCACCTCCCACCACAATTTTTTTCTCAGCTCAAGATTTTGCCAGCTACGTCAACAACTAAATCGACTCCATCAGAAATGAAATCAGTTCTCAACATACTACCGGTCTCCCACCCCCTCAAGAGCTCACAATCATCCAAAACCCACATAGCCATAAATTTAACTCTTTTGCCCCTGTTACAGAGGAATAAGTTTCTGCCCTTATACTATCCTCTCACCTCACTACCTGTCCCCTTGACCACATCCCCTCACAACTACTCCCCTCCCTCTCTTCTACCCTTACCCCTATTCTCACACCCATCTTCAACCTCTGCCTCAGCACTAGTATAGTTCCCACACCTCTTAAACATGCATTAGTCACACCTATCCTCAGAAAACCTTCTCTTGATCCAACCTCCACATCCAACTATCACCCTCTTTCCCTACTCCCTCTTGCCTCAAAGCTTTTTGAAAAGCTAGTATATACACGTCTATCCCATTTCCTTACATTAAACTCCCTCCTTGATCCACTGCAATCTGGATTTCGCCCCCTTCACTCAACAGAGACAGCAATTGTTAAGGTTACCAACAACCTACTTACAGCAAAATCCAAAGGCAACTTCTCACTACTTATCCTCCTTTATCTGTCTGCAGCCTTTGATACTGTCGACCACCCTCTTTTGCTCCATACCCTCCAATCCTTCGGCATCTGTGACACAGCTCTCTCTTGGTTCTCTTCCTATCTATCTAACCATACCATTAGTGTAGCCTTCTCTGGGGCATCCTCTGCCCTGTTACCTCTTTCTGTTGGTGTATCACAAGGCTCTGTCCTTGGTCCCCTTCTCTTCTCAATCTACACATCCTCATTAGGTTCCTTAATAAAGTCCCACGGGTTTCACTATCATATGTATGCCTATGATACCCAAATCTACCACTCTGCACCAAAACTGTCTCTATCCTTGCTAACCCACATCACTAACTGTCTCTCTCATATCTCATTGTGTGTTTCCTCTCACTACCTCAAGCTACACCTCTCCAAAACTGAGCTCCTTATTTCCCCCCTTCTTCTAAAATCTCCATACCATGTCTATATAACTGTTGATAACTCCATTCAGTCCTTGGCTAAAGCCTGCCGCTTCCACCTTAAAAGCATCGCTAAAATCAGACATTTCCTTACACAAGACACAACTAAGATTTTAATCCACTCTCTCATCCTTTCCCGCCTCGACTACTGCAACTCCATCCTCTCTGGTCTCCCTAACTGCTGCCTAGCTCCTTTACAATCCATAATGAATGCCTCTGCCAGACTCATCTTCCTTACATGTCACTCTTCATCTGTCGCAACTCTCTGCCAATCCCTTCACTGGCTTCCTCTTGCCTCCAGGATTAAACACAAAATTCTCACTCTGACACATAAAGCCCTCAATTGTATTGCTCCTCCCTACATCTCAGACCTTGTCTCCAGATACTCTCCCGACCCCTTCACTCCGCTCATGATCTCCTTCTCTCCTCCTCTCTTGTTACCTCCTCACATTCCCATTTACAAGATTTCTCCAGATTGGCTCCCATCTTATGGAACTCTCTGCCTCGCTCCACAAGACTCTCCCCTCTTTTTAAAAGTTTCTTGTGCTCCCTAAAGACTCTACTATTCAGGGATGCATATAACCTACACTTACCTTCCTATCTCAAATGTTATCCCCTTAAACCCCATAGCATGTAAGCCTATGAGCCCAGCTGTTTGTAGTCCACCTTCATAAGTGCCGAATACAACAGTGCAACTCTCGGCAGTACCCTCTACCAATTTGATCACTGTAATTGCTTTTATATACCACCTATGTTCATAGCACTGCAGAACCTGTTAGTGCTCTACAAATACCTGATAATAATAATAATAACTAGACAACGGTGTCTCCTGGGCTTGTTGGTCCTTTGGACAAAAAGAATGCAAGATGATATCTTGGTTTTTATGGAATCCAGACACAACCTTAGGAAGAAGTTCTGGTAAAGTATGAAGAACAACCTTATCTTGATTAAATGAAATACATGATTCTCTTACTGAAATTGCTTGGAGTTCTGAAACTCGACGAGCTGTGGTAATTGCTACTTAGAAAATAGTCTTCACGGTAAGAAACCAGAGTGAAACATCTTGAAGTGGTTCAAAAGGCTTTTCCATAAGAGAATCCAGAAATAAAGGTAGATCCCAGGAAGGTATAATATTTTTAGTAAATGGTTGAATAGGAGCCAAGGCTTGAAAAAACTTAATAATTAAAGGTTCTTGGGAACACTTGATTCCGGAAATAGTAGAGATAACGGAGACTTGAACCTTTTAAAGTTTGTGCTTTAAGGCCTCGAAGAAATCCATCATATAAAAATTCCAAAATGTTGGAAAGCTGAATAGAAGTTGATGAAGCTTAATAATCATCCAAATTCTGTAATAAATCTTAGAAGTTGAACCTTTCCTAGCTTGTAGAAGAGTTTCAATAACAGATGAAGAAATATTCTTTAAACATAATCTGGAGACCTCAGCAACCAGGCCGTCAGCCTGAATATCTGTGGGTTTGGATGATACACAGGACCCTGGCACAACATGTCCTGATGCATTGGAAGGTGCCAAGGTCGAAGAATTAGCATCTTCTGAACCAGGGAAAACCATGACATGTGTGGCCAAAAGGAAAGTATCAGAATGAATGTCACTTTTTCCTTTTGAATTCTTCTCAGTAATGGGTGAATTAGATGAAGAGGAGAAAAGACATAAATCAGATTGAACTGCCAACTTTGTAGAAAGGGATCTACCCACAAGGCCTGATGTGTTGGAACATGACTGCAGAACTTGGCAACTTGATGGTTGTCCTTGGAAGCCATGAGATCAATCCGGCATCTCCCATATGTTGACTATTACCTGAAAGAAATGAAAAGATTGCAGAGCTGCCATTCTATGGATAAAATCATTTCCCTGCTCAGGAAATCTGCAACAATGTTGTCTTGACCTGGAACATGAACAGCTGATATCATTTGAATATTGCACTGAGCTCAAATGAATATTGGAGCTACTTCCTTTAGAACTGACCTGCTCCTTATTCCACCCTGGAACTGAATGTTTGCTGTTGTTGTTCTGTTGTATTATTTCCCCTTTAGAAAGGATTGGAAGTGTAGAAGGGCAAGATAAACAGCTCTTATTTCTAGAAGATTTGTTAGAAGCAACTGAAGATGCTTATCCCAAGGTCCCTGAGCATATCGTCCATTGCAGATGGCTCCCAATCCCATCTTGCTTGCATCTGTTGGAAGTATTACCCAATTGGGCTCCATCAAATAAAGTCCTCTGGAGAGATTCTGAGACCTTCTTCACCAATGGAGATTTCTCTTCAAAGACCCTGGGAATGGAATCTGATGAGACAGATTGATTCTTTTCTTGAAATTACATAGAAAATAGCCTTGAAAGGGACGTATCCTCCATATTGCCCACTTGACAACATGGATAACAGAGATCATGTGACCCAGAAATTTCATCCATTGACGTGTTGAAAGACGCTTTATCTGAATCAGATTTAGAAAATATTTCCTCAGTAACTGAATTTGAGGTTGAGGAAGAGATACTACACCCCTGAGGGTGTCAAAATGAGTTCCCAAAAATACTAGATTCTGAGTTGCAATGAAATGACTCTTTGAGTAGTTGATGATCCATCCATGATTCTGAAGAAATTGAATTAAGATTTCTCTGTGAATCCTTGCTTGCTGCATAGAATCTGTGATAAGGAGAATGTCCTCTAAGTATTAGATTACAAACAGGCCTCTTAGACGTAACTCTGCTATGAGAGGAACCAAAACCTTTGTGAAGACTCTTGGAGCTGTTGAAATGCCAAATGGAAGGGCTGCAAACTGATAATGCTGATTGTGACTGCAAACCTCAGAAATTTCCTGTGAGCATCCACTATAGGGATGTGAAAATAAGCGTCCTTTAGTTCCACAGACTGAAGAAACGCCCCTAAAGGCATTAGATTGATGACAGATATTGCTGACTCCATCTTGAAGGATTTTACTTGCAGAAATGAATTTAGCTTGTGAAGATCCAATATTGGCCTCCATTTCCCATCCTTCTTTCTTATCAGAAACAGAGGAAAGTAGAATCCTTGATTCTGACTGTACCTGGGTATTCTCTGAATGTCCTGATCTTCTAATAGTTTTAATATGCATTGTTTAATTATTTCCTTCTTTACTGGATCCTTTGGGAGTGGTGAATTTAATCCAAGCGAGGTATAAAAATGCTTCTTCTTGAACTCCAGGTAATAACCTTCTGATAGGAAATTGAGGACCCATCGGTCTGAGATATTGGCTGCCCAAACCTCTCTGAATCTTGCAATTCTGCCTTCAAACATATGAGTCTTGACAAGAACACTGTCATAACTTCTTTGCAGGTTGGTATAAAAGGGATTTTCCATGACCTCTACCTCTGGTCTGAAACTGAGGTTTCCATTCTTGTTGACAAAATTAATATTTTTTAGGAGAATATTTTAAAATCTGATAGGAAGTTTGCCTCCTATGAGCATAAGGAATATTTATTCTGAATTTAGGAGCAGAAGGAAGGAAAGGACTCTTACCTCCCGATCTTTTAGAAATCAAAAGGTCTAACTGTTTACAAAATAGCATACCTCCTTCAAAAGGAAGGCCTAAAAGGTTAACCTTGGAACCAGGATCAGAATCCCAATGCGTAACCATAATGCTCTACGATTTAAATTATTCAGATATATGCTTTTTATGGATTCAGGTACAGGAAAACACATAGCAGGGTCTGAAGTTGATTTGAACCAATCATTAGAATTCTGTGGCTGTTCATCCTCAAAATCCAAAGTCTCTCTTAAGCATTTAATACATTCAAGTAGTGATGAAGAATCAAAAGGTGTAGGTGCAGAAACTTCAGAAACAATTTTCCCATCAGAAACAGGTTCATAAACATCATATGAACAACATGGAGTTTGCTCAGGTGCAGAAGAGGCAGAAAAGCTTCCACCATAAATTTGCCCATGCAAGTTTTACATAACTTTTTATCCTGCCAGCAAGGGTTGTCATAAAGAGAACAGGTAGGCTTAGGTAAAGGCTCTGGGCTAAAAATAAGAAGCATAAAATAAATATATATATATAAATTAAAATATAACACAAATGTGCAATACAACAAAAAATTACAAAATAACATACCTTTTAGCAGTGTTAGTGGTATCCTAGGCAGTCACAATCTCAGAGATATCCTCCATAATGTCTTCTGTAACAATACAGTATTACAGATATTGAGGCTTAAAAAGCACTACCAAAAGCTTAACCCAGAAAAAACAAATCCTGCTGACATACCAGTGGCAATCATTTCGTAGCAGGGATGCAGATCTTGCAGATCTGACCGGAGACTCCTTCCTGAAGCCAATACTGCATAGCACAGCAAACACTATAATGAAGCCGGCACCAAGGCTCTTTAAATATTGGCGTGTGCGCTCCAACCAGAACAGCTTGTGACGTTGCGATATGATGTCACGGTCAAGATGGGGGCCCTCACGAGATGATCACAAGAGGATTACTGCCAGAACAGGCAACAGAATGTGCTGCACTTACAGGGTAAGTAGCAAACCCCCTGGGAAGCCAAATAATGCCCACAAACTCACAGGAAAATCTTGAATATGGAGAGGGTCTCCCAGCTTTGACCACCTTGAAGGCTGGACAGAACTAGGAGGAGGGGGTGTTACTACCTAGAAGTTACCTATAACTATTGGAGTGGGCAGTTCTGTCCACGCCCCTTCGGGAAGGGGTTCTCAGTGGTAGGTATTACTTCCAGGGAGGCCCAAGATAGGGCCTTTTGCAGGGCATTGCCCTAAAGTGTTAGCTCTTTTTCTTAAAAAAAAAAAAAAATTCTACAAACCTATACGATTAACCCCCTTCCAAAAAAAGTCTAATTAAAAAAAAAAACTACTTTAAAAATTGCCCTGAAAAAGACATTTGAATGGACAGTAAGCTCTTTTGCTGCCCAGGAAAAAAAAAGCTTAATCAAACCCTCCCCCCTAAAAACTAACACTAAACCCCGAAGATGGTGTTTACCGAAGATGAATACAGGCGGTGGCACTCTATCTTCATCACGGCTGTCATGAGATGCAGGACACAGTACGATAGGTTCAATTCAATTTTATTGCAGAGCATAGGATTTAAAGGCTGCAGGTTATACTGGCACCAGGCCAGGCTCACTTCCTGTGACGTCACACCCACACTCTCATCACATATCCCCCCTTTTCAAACATTTCAAACAACAAAACAATTTGTTTTTTAAAACAACAGATAACAATGTATAGAAGAACACATATATATATAAATATATAAAACAAAAAATACAATCCTGTCTTTGACATCGGGGTAGACTACCCTAGACCACAGTGACCATGGGATTATTCTGCCCATTCTTCTGGTAACTGCTCTAACTAAAATTCTTATATCGGTAGTGGCCTGGAAATTTCACAACCCTTTCACTTGACGTAATCTTACAAGAACTATCTTCCGATGCAGTAGTAGGTAATTGAGTCCAATGAAGGCACTGAAGTATCCCCACTGTAGTCTTGTTGCGTACCCCTCTTATGATAGGGGATCCAATCGGCTTCAGATACAGACTGAAGATGTCTTCTATTTCTGTGTGTGAAAGTCCCTCCCTCAGTAAGGACTACAAATGACCTTGGTTCTAGGAAGCGTCCTATTAAAGTATCAAAAAAGAAATCCAGCAAACCTCCCAGGCGTATAATCAATCAAAATTTATTTGGAAAACCGTGCAAAAAATAAAAAAAGTAAAACATACAAAATGTCCCAGCAACCTGGACAAATAAAGGAATCGTCCTACGCGTTTCAGCAGATATTAGCCTTATTCATGGACATAAGGCTAATATCTGCTGAAACGCGTAGGACGATTCCTTTATTTGTTCCAGGTTGCTGGGACATTTTGTATGTTTTACTTTTTTTATTTTTTGCACGGTTTTCCAAATAAATTTTGATTGATTATACGCCTGGGAGGTTTGCTGGATTTCTTTTTTGATACTGCTTGCTGTCTAACAACCAGCTTAAACCTCGGCGTTTCCAGGACAAGAGGCATGTAGTACCCGGCTTACTGACCGGCTGATGACGTCATCGTAGAACGCCGGAGTGTGTCAACAGGCATTCACAGAGGCGGAGGCTCTCACGGAGTTCGGGACTCACTTTATCACAGGATTCAGCAACGGCAGTCAGAGGTGCTTCGTACCGGCCCAGGGACCCATAGAGTGGTGAACGATCCGGAGGCTGAATGGGCTGCTTGGTATCTGCTTAAAACTACTAGCGTTGGTGAGTCTACATGATATCGCTTTGCATACTCTAAGGATTGATGCTGCTGGGTGTATATTATATGAGTCTGGAGCTGTCTAAAGGGGGATTTCTTGTGATTTGTCCTATTAAAGTGGTTGGTGTCTTCCATTTCTTTTTATCATCCAGTTTAACTTTGGCACTCTGACCCACATTCAGCTCCTGCCTCACCGACTGTCTTCTGTCGTAAAAGAATCGTTAGCCCCGTTTCACCTCTTCATCCCTCCTCCCGTGGAACGGGGGGCTGACTTGAACTCACCCACAGAAGGTAGTGTGGTGTGGATCTGTCATCCAAGCATTAGCTGTGCCGGGCTTTAACCCGTGGTTTGAATAGGATATGCCCTATAAGATAGGAGAGCTAGGTAGGGTTCTGATTGCTTCAACATGATTTTGGTGGTTTGAACTGCCCTCTCGGCCATTCCATTGGCCTGCGGGGAATGCGGACTTGAAGTAGAATGAATGAAGTCATATTCACTGCTGAAGGAACTGAACTCTATGGAAGCAAACTGCATCCTGTTATCACTCACTAGCTCTATCGTTATACCCCCCCGGTAAACAAACTTTTAATGCAACTTTTCAGGGGTGCAATCTCAAGGTACCTGGAATAGCAGTCAATCATAACAAAGTTTTTCTTTCCATAGAGTTCACACAGATCTGCGGCAATCTTTTGCCAAGGGCCTTCAGACAATTAAGGGCTCTCTCCTCTGAGTGGGCCAGCGTTCCCGGCAAATGGCACATTTCGAAACATATCCTGCAATATCGACAAATGGCACATTTCGAAACATATCCTGCAATATTGGTACTGATCCCAGGCCACCTCACCGCTGTAACTGCTCTTTCTCTGCCCGACTCTCGGGCCAATTTCCCTTTATATACTTTATAACTTCCTGAAGATCTGTGTCAAAACGTGTCTCCCTTATTATCTGTTCTAACTTACTCAAAGAGATGGATTTAGATACCAGAACTGAATCCATGTACACTTTCACCTCTGACTCGAGGACCCTTTAGCAGCAGCCAGCGGGAGCCTGGAAAGTGTATCTGCCACTACCAGTTGTTTCCCCGGCACATGCACTGCCTTGACCTTGAACCTGAGCAGTCTCATCAGAAGTCTCTGACATCTTAAGGGGTGTTTTGCTAATATCATAGGAATTAATTTGAGGAACCAATGGTTTATGATCGGTTTCCAGACTGAGCTTTTCCAGACCCACTAGATAAAGTTGGAAGCGCTCACAGGCCCTAACTGCAGCCAAACATTCTTTCTCAATTTGGGCATATTTTGATTCTGCTGCCGTCAGTGTTTGGGAGCAGTAAGTGAAGGGCTGTAGTTTATTGTTATTCAACTGCAGGAAAGCGGCTCTTAACCCATAGCTGCTTGCATCAGCACTAACCACAGTCTTTTTGGAAGGGTCATAGAACCCCAGCACGGGGGCGGATCCCAATATGTACTTGATCCATGTAAAGGCCTCTTCTTGTGGTGGTCCCCAGACCCAGGCAACATCTTTTTTCAGCATTCGGTGATGGGGTGTAACACTGAGGACAAATCTGGTAGGAACGTGCCCACATAATTCACAAGGCCCAATACTTGTCTCAGCTCGTGTACATCTGAAGGACTTTACTAGAGTCTGGCTTCATACCATCTACCAATTTCAGAGCTTTGTCTTCAAGTGTCGGCAGCACATATCTCTCTCTTTTCACAGTCTCATTTAGCCATTTTAAATCTATACAGATGCGTACCTTCCCATTCTTCTTTGCAATGGGCACAATGGGAGCACACCAGTGAGTTGCTTCAGCCACTTCTTCAATAACTCTCATGTCCTTCACTCACAGAAGTTCCTACTCCACTTGAGGCATGAGTGGGAATGGAATTCTACAAGGAGTAGTAATACTGTATGCGACTACATCAACTTTAAGTGATATTCGGACTGGTTCACAGTTTAACAGGCCCAATTCACCAAACATGTCTTCCGTGATCTCAATCACTCTGGTGACGAGGCCCAGACTACAGGCTGCTTTCTGGCTCAATAAGTTGTTAACACACTGCCCTCTGATTACATGTACCCACATGGTGAATTTCTTCTGCTTGTACTCACAGCTAGCGAGAAATTTTCCGGCACAATCAATGCGGCCTCCAGGACTGTGAACTTTTGTTGTGACTTTTTCAAGCTGAGGCTATCGAGACAGTTTCATAAATGCTGCAAGGGACATGACTGTAATGTCTGCTCCTGTGTCAATCTTGAAGGCAACCCTGGCTCCCATCACTGTAAGAGTAACCCGGCAATCTTCGTCTGAACCGTACTGTTCAACAACAGACCCTGCAAAGAACACCTCTTGAGTTTCTTGGTCACTGTCCACCTGCATCTCTAATAGAATCAGTTTTATACACAACTTCAAAATGGCCCATTCGGTTACACTTCCTGCACCTCTTGTCTTTAGCGTAGCATATAACATTTGCTTCATGGGTACGTTTATACCGCGTGCAATGAGCATGCTGTCTTCATCCGCTTCTGGGCCTATATGCTGCCCTCGGTCTACCGCTCACACCTTGCCTGTTGCCTGCAGCTCTCCTGAACTGCTGCACTTCATCTACAATACTCTCAGACCTCATGTCAGAACTTTGCTTCTTCACCAGTTCACTACTACTAGATTCATCTAGCGTCAATTCAGCCTCCAACTGTAACTTCAATGAGACCTAAGCATCTGCAATTCCTATAACTATTCTGTCTCTGATTTTCTCTTCCTTAGCAGCTCCAAACTCACAGAATTCTGATAATTCAAACAAGCTGTGCACAAATGACTCCACAGATTCCCCCACACGCTGGGTGCATTTGTGGAAACAGCCCCTTTTATGAATCACATTTCTTTTAGGCACAAAATGGGCACTGAGTTTATTCATAACTATCTCAAAATCAAATTCTTCCCCTTCTTGGAATGTAAAATCATTATACACAGGCTCCACATCTTTCACCATAGAGTATAAAAGAGAAATCAAAACGCTCAGGTGCAGTGAATTTCACTGCACCTGATAAGGAAACGGATGCCAAATTTTGAGTGGGAAATGCAATTGCTGCTCTATGCTGCCCATAGAAAATATGGGGAGCATAAATTACCACGATTTTGCTCAAATGACATTGCAGTAATTTAAACAGATGGCCACTTGTAATGTGGATTGAGGGTAAAGAAAACTACAATCTGCGTTTACGCTTCTCACGCTAACGATAGCACTCCACTCATAATCATCATATTATTTTAAGTTTATGATTAAACATTAGGTTTTAAAAAAATACAGCGAGGGATCTATCTTTTCAGCAGTATAAAGATAGGAAATGGTCACATCTTTTACTTGTCAGGGATTAGTGGCCAGCTACAATTTAAAGAGTGATGCTGCTGGTGAGCTAATACAACTGTATCACTCCTCTTCTCCTCTGAGCTAAAAGTATTACGATCACAAAGTATTTCCCAGACCTTGTACCTTTTTTTTAAAAAGTTTATTAGTTTTTTATTAAGTTTCAAAAAGATGGTTGAAATATACAACAATATTATAACAATTACAACAATATTGTAAATAAAGAACATAAATCTGGTACAAAATCTGTGTTTACAATCATATTTTAAAGTCAAATTTGTGCTTTAGGAAGTAAATCAGCTCAACAATTGCCTAGTTATTCAGCATATTCTGAGAGTGAAGTATTGTGATGGACTGACCCCATAGCTTGTAACCTTCTGGTAGAAGCCCAGAGGGGAACTAAGGACCGAGTGAATGTTTACTATTATGTTGAAGTGCATAATGTATTTGCCTTCTTTTCGTCCCAATAGAACACGACCTGGGCAAAGTAATCCCTTTCCCTTTATAATTATATGCCATTTGTTCTAATTTTAAGGTATAAGACACTTGATTAATCCACTCTTTTGGGCTTGGAGGTTGTAGTTTTTTCCAATATCTAGCGATGAGCCTCTTAGTCACATTTAATTGGTATTCTAAATAAGGTTATGCGATAGTGGCATGGGAGCTCAATATGGCCATTCAACATTAATGTCAATGGTGTTTTGGGGATGGAACAGTCCAATAAGTTTTCTGTTATCTTATGTATAATGTTCCAATATGGGGTTATAGCTTGGCACCCCCACCAAATGTGTAATAGAGTGCCTTTGTGTCCACAATTCCTCCAACATCTATTAGAGGCTGAGGGGTAGATTTGATGCAGTCTTTGAGGTGTGAGGTACCAGCGAGAAAGAAGTTTAATATTAGTTTCCAGTGTGCTTACTGCCAATGAACTTTTGGCTGTTGTTTCTAGTATTAATTGTTTGTCTTTTAGTGAAAGGGAGATGTGTAAGTCTGTTTCCCATTTGGTTAGTTATATGGGGCCAGGCATATTGTCTGGATTAGCTTAGCTATCAATTTGTTAAATAATGATAATAGATGTCTTGAGGGAGTAAATGTGTAGCATACATGTTCAAATGTGGTCAAGGGACGAGTAAGATTATTTTTTGATTTATGTGTATATATGTAGTCTCTTATTTGGAAATATGATATCCAATGGGTGACGGGAGAACCATGTTCACACTTGAGTTCTGTCATTGTTTTTAATGATCCTGATTGCAGGATGCTGTAGATTGGAATGTTACACATTAAATTATCACTGTTCATTTTGGGGGAGGTGTTTGTAAATGGGAGGTCTGGATAAGATATGAGTTAGGGGAGATGGTATTGTGGACTGTGTTTTATGTTTTTTTATTACATTATCCCATATTTTGAGAGTGTCCAATATTGGATTGTTATTAAGTGTGTGTTGTTTTTTGTACTAAGTCCACAAATGCTGCCCAAGTTACCTACATGGGTTATTTCTTTTTCCAGTTTTCTGTTCTCCACCCCTCTGCCAGTTCCATATACGGACCAGGTGTGATGCTTGATGGTATAAAAGAAGGTTGGGGATTCCCAAACCTCCTCCAGCCAGGTATAATTATGTAAAAGGGATTGTATTGTGCGGAAAAAAGAGCTGGAAAATGCTATTTGGACGGTTTGAAATAGGTATGAAAATTTGGGTAGAATATTAATTTTTATTGCCGCCACCCTTCCAAGCCAGGAGATATGTTTCAAGCGCCATGAAGTCAGGTCTTGTTTTGTGGTTGAGAGAAGTGTAGAAAAATTATTATCATACAGATCTTTGTTATTTTGAGAAATTGATATACCTAAATATTTAATCACTTTTGCATTTGTTTTATATTTTAATTGTTGTTTGATAATCTGTAAGATATCTGGTGAAACATTAATGTTTAAGATTTCTGACTTGTCTATATTTATAAGGAAGTTGGAGAATGTTCCGTATGTTGATATTTCCTTTTCTAGGTGTTTTATGGAGTGAATAGGGTTCATAATGGACAGCAGAATGTCATCTGCATATAGAGAGATTTTGTAATTGGAATCTCCAATTGTGACTCCTGTAATATTTGAGTTGTTCCAAATTCAACTGGCTAAAATCTCTATAGTTAGGGTGAAGAGGATTGGCGATAGGGGGCAGCCTTGTCTAGTCCCATTCTTGACTGATAGGTAATTTGGAAAAATCCACATTTACTTAGATTTTATATATGGGGTTATTATAGAGTTCGAGTATGCGGTATATGAACTGTGTGCTGAAACCAAACCTCTCCAGGGTGGAGGACATAAATGTCCAACCACCCTGTCAAAGGCCTTCTCTGCATCCATTGTGATTAAAAGAAATGTATGTGGGATATATGCTGCACTGCTGATTAATTGAATTGTTCTAATGGTATTATCTCTTAATTCTCTGCCCGGTATAAATCCCACCTGGTGTCTGTCAATAAGTTTAGGTAACAGTATATTGATTCTATTGGCCAGGATTTTAGCATATATTTTAACGTCATTATTGAGGAGGGATATTGGCCTAAAGTTTTTGGGGTGTGTAGGGTGTTTTCCTGGCTTGGGAAAGACAGTGATGTGTGCTTCTAACATTTCACTAGGTAAATTACTGCTAAGAGATGAGGAGCTAGGATGTCAGAGAAGATTGAGAAATATTTGTTACTGAAACCATCTGGTCCTGGGGTTTTTCCTGTAGGAAGGTTTTTTATCGTATATTGAACTTTGCGTAATTTTATGGGTGAGTGAAGGAAGCGTTTGTTTTCCTCTGATATAACAGGGACTGATGTTTCTTGAAGGTAGGATGATAGTGTGGTTGATGGCCTTGAACTTTGTGTATTGTGATCTTGGTGGATATTATATAGTGAAGCACAGTATTGTCAAAACGATTCTGCTATAGCTCGGCTTGATGTAAGCGCCTTGCCCGAATAATTTTTTAAGGAATTCACAAAGGTCCTTAATTGTTGTTTTTTGAGTGTCCTTGCTAGAAATCGCCCCTGCTTTGTTATGTTAAGCATAGAACTTGGCATTTGTGTATATATATATATATATCTACGGTATGTTTGAGTGTGTAAATATTCATTGAGTTGTTCTCTAGCTTTCAATAAGCTAGAGGGGTTTAGTTTTTAGGCTAGAGATTGCTTGTCCAAATTGGAAATCAGTGTGTCATTGTATAATCTCTGTTGTTTTTTAATTCTAGATCGTAATTTGATACATTCTCCCCTCATGAAGCATTTGTGTGCTAACCATGTAGTATATGGATTAGTGTCTTCCTGTTTGTTGAAATTAAAGTATTCTGTAGTACCTAAATGAATTTAGGGCTAAGGTGTCAGTGAATATGGATTCATCTATATGCCATTTGAAGTTGGAGCTTGGTGTATTAGGCCAATTTAAGTCACAGGTTACTGCAGCGTGGTCTGACCATGTAATTTGAGTTATGCGGGAAGATGCAACATAATTAAACCCTCTATGGTTGGTAAACATATAGTCCAGTCGTGAGTATTTGGAAAATAGGTGTGAAAAGAAGGTATAGGCCTCTAGTTATCAATGTCTGTCGGACCTGATCCAACAGTGCGGATCAGGTCCGACAGACATCGCTGAATACGGCGAGCAATACGCTTGCCATATTCAGCATTGCACCAGCAGGGGGGTGTCAATCAACCCGGTCGTACTCGATCGGGTTGTATTGCGGCGATGTCTGTCCGCCTGCTCAGAGCAGGCGGACAGGTTATGGAGCAGCGGTCTTTATGACCGCTGCTTCATAACTGGTGTTTCTGGCGAGCCTGCAGGCTCGCTAGAAACACGGGGCATCAAGCTCCATATGGAGCTTGATACATATGCCCCATAATCTCTGATAGAGGGGTGTTCTGTTCTCCATATATCCAATAGGTTTAATGTATGAAGTGATTTCCCCACTGAGCGTATTGTAGATTTAGGGACATTTGGTTTGCCTTTTGAACTATCTAATGCAGGTTCCAATGTTATATTGAAATCTCCTCCCATGTAAATAGGTCCCCTAGCTATATCTAGTAATTTGTTGGTAACATTTTTTAAAAATGTAGATTGTTTGGAATTATGGGCATACAGGTTAGCTATGGTTATTGGGCTTCCATAATGAAGGCCCACTATTATAAGCACTCTGCCCTTTTCATCCTTGTACTGGGATAGGAGGCTGAAGGGAACGTTCCTTTTTATGAGCATAGCGACACCATTGCGTTTTGTTTTGTTGGAGCTGGTGTATTGTAATGGGTAATGGTATTGTGGGAGTTTAGGTTCTTTGGATGCCCTAAAATGTGTTTCTTGAAGCAGAATAATGGCTGCCTTATGCTTATAGAAGTCATGTAGTGCCATAGAGCGTTTCTGTCGGGAAAGGAAGCACTTAACATTTTATGTAATTAGTGTGATGTTTAATTAAGTTGTGGTTTTACTTTAGCAGTGCTATTAGCCATCAGTGGTGTTTTGAGAGTTGGAGATCCGTCCGTCGCAGCTGGTGCCGATTGTACATGATATCTTGTAGGAAGTAAAACCTGTATTAGGCTTATATAGATTAACCTTAAAGTAAATAAAATACAGTAAATTAGAATGATTTTTTCAAAACAGTTACTGCAAAGGCATCATTCTTTTTGTGAACACCATTTTTGTATAATTTTTCCTGTGTTATATAACACTTTTGTACCTAAGGAGGATAGGGTAAGAGGATGGGGAAGTAGGGGAAGTGGGAAAGGGAAACAATTGGTAAAATCAACAAACAGACATAAGCATAACAAACATAACAAGTAGATGACACATTCCAGCAGGGTAAAGGCTATGCTGGAAAGTAAATAGGATAGGGGCTGTTCAGCGGAGGCCCCGCAACTGGCCATAATGGGTGTGGTATCAGTATAATGGATTAAAACAGTAAGTAAACACCCTAAAAACCTAGCAGTTAGAGAACATAGAACTTTCAAGTATAAAATGTCTTGTATGGTCTCTTAATGGCTATGGCATTTATTGCATTTTTACCATGGCTAGAGAGAGTTCCATTTGAAATAGCCATTCTAGCCTGTAGTTAGTTGATGGCTACTTATATAACATCATTTAGATTGTTTTGGTTGTTGTAGGCGTCCTAAAGTATTCTTCAATGTGCCTCCTGATGCTTTGATTTCTGAGAGTCCTTACTGGTTCTCTTATGTTTAGCCTCTTGCCAAGGAGTGCGTTGAGGTTTCAGCGTTTGAGAGACTTTAGGTGTCGGAGCAGATGAGTTAGGTAGTGGTTTACCATCTATTACAGGAAAATTACAAAGTCTACAGAGTCTGCAGATTAGTAATGGATTACAGCTGCGCTACCCAAAGGTAGCTTAATGTGTAAAAAAAAAGGCTTTTTTTAAAGACCCTATATAGATAAAATATAATGTTTTAATTAAACTATTTGATTAAAAAAATATACAGAAATCACTGTGCACAGTGGTAGTAAATAACACAACAAAAAATGTTTCACATTAAAAGTGTTATCCTCCTGGGATCATCTGATCCAAGGTCCTGATACAATCCCAGGAGGATAACACGGCCTCCGGTGTAAGTATAAATGTACACCTTGCCATTGTGAATGTTTTATATGCTTTAAAGGATTTCCCTGTCCTCTCTCTCGCCCATTGTCTGCAGCTATATGACTTCAAACGAATGCAGCTAATATTGCCTAAAGACGCAATTGCTTAACAAGGCTTTCACATACAATTAACCAACAAACTTTTAACAGCTGAATAAGACTGCTAAACATTAAGACTGCTTCTCTTTTAAAAAAAAAACGGACTTTTGCTCTGCAAACATATGCTACACTCTAATATTGGTATATATGAATATGTGCTTTGTGCTATTTATGCTATTTATGCTCTTTTAATGTGAAACTTTTTTGTTGTGTTATTTACTACCACGGTGCACAGTGATTTCTGTATATTTTTTTTAATCAAATAGTTTAATTAAAACATTATATTTTACCTATATAGGGTCTTTAAAAAAAGCCAATTTTTTACACATTAAGCTACCTTTGGGCAGCGCAGCTGTAATCCGTTACTAATCTGCAGACTGCAGACTTTGTAATTTTCCTGTAATAGCACTGTTAAGGTTTTGTAGGGAAACCTTCTACTTTCCAGCAGTTTTGTGTACTAGATCTCAGCGCTGGGTTGTCTTTTTCTACTTCTAGTGGTTTACTATCTGCAGTAGGTGGAGGAGGAAGTTTGAGATTAAGATGTTTGCATATCTCAGGAATGTCTCTTGGGTTCCTGCAAATATACCTTACGTCGGCCTTTAGTACTATTAAATGTGTGGGGAAGCCCCACTTGTAGGCTATGCTGTGGTCTCTGAGGATTCTCGTGAGTGGATGATATTCCTTTCTTTTCTGCAAGGTGCGAGGTGAGAGATCTGTATCTGATGCCCTTGAAAGGATATTTTGGTTTTCTTTCTGGCTTGTTGAAGTATCTGTTCCTTAATTGGGTATTGGGAATTTTCATGACGACATCTATTGGCCCTGTCAATATACATATTGTCAAGGTATGATGAGTCTTCGTCACTTAAGTTTTTGAAGAGGCTTCTGGGATTCCCCTTATTCAGAGGTTGTTCCTCCCACTACGGTTTTCCAGATCCTCAAGTTTGTCCTGTAACTCCTCTATTGCTTTGACGTGTGTTTTTATTTGTTCAGATGAATTTTCATGATCCGCTGTAATGATTTCTCCCTCGTCTTCTACAGTTTCTACTCTGAAGCCGATTTCATTCGTTAGATCTAATGGAAGCTACTTCATCTTTGACAGACTTTGTTATGGTTTGTACTATCTCATCCATGTATGACTTGCTGGGGAGGCCTGCCAGATCTGCTTTAGCTAAGAAGTCTGATTGATCTTTAGGTGTAGTTTCTGCTCTCTGGTTTGTATGATCCATTATAAGCACTGATTCCATTTTAATGTAACTGGTTGCTTGTTCAAGCGGTCTGAAGAAATTTTTACGGATATAGGCATGTTGGATGCTAATTTAGCAGGTTTATCCTTTCTGTTGTTTTTTCTAGAAGACATCAGTGTCCTTGCAATCAGTGTATAATAGTATATATTAAGTCAAGAGTGGAATCCAAAACGTGCTGGTTCTGTTAAGTGATCTGGTTCTTTATAAAGTCTAAAAAGGAGCCAACTGAGGTATAAAGCAAATTTTGCTGGTCTTTAAGGCATTGGTTTTGGATGGGACGTTGCAGAGGTATGTATAATGTTAAGATGCAGCTGAATTTTAATTAAATTCGGAATATGTTGATGCCTAGCCGTGTTATTTTGAATGCCTTTTATATAAGGTTAAGAGAAAGAAAAGCTGTGCAAGGTGTACAGATTAATAGACAAGGCTATTGGAATGTCTTATATAGGCATCCTATTATATTTATGATTTTGCCTTATTGTGAGGGTTTCCAGGCCTCAGGATGCACCTTTATATTTACCACAGCAGCAGTGTTTTGGTTGCAGGCGCCATCTTGGATTTCTCAGGTCTGTGATGTAGGAGTCCTAAACTGCATCATCCAATAGTATTTGCTGCCCAAAAAATTAGTTGCCGGTTGGGGGTAAGTTTACCCCACTAACAGCTAGATTACGAGTTTGGTGTTATGATTGAAAAAGCATTGTTATGCTTCATAACACTGCTTTTTCCCTAACGCCGGTATTACAAGTCTTGTAGGTATAGGTGTACCGCACACCTTTTTGGCCATCACGCAACGTCAGTACCACACTTTAAAAAAGTCCTTTTTCAATGGGACTTCCATAGCGTCGGTATTACGAGTTTGCCTGGGAGGCCAAACAGTGAGCGGTACACCCTATACTGACAAGATACGTACCATCATCTAAAGTCAGTAGTTATGAGTTTTACGTTACAAAGCTGTAGCATAAAACTCATGACTAAAGTGTTAAAAAGTACACTAACACCCATAAATGACCTATTAACCCCTAAAACCGAGGCCCTCCCGCATCGCAAACACTATAATATATTTATTAAAGCCTAATCTGCCGCTCCCGACATCGCCGCCATTAAAAAAATATTAACCCCTATTCCGCGGCTCCCCGACATCGTCACCACTATAATAAACCTATTAACCCCTCTTCGATCTTCATCCATCCAGCGAAGTCCTTATCCAAGCAAGAAGAAGTCTTCATCCAGATGGCGGGGGGGTAGTTATCAAGCCGTCAACCTCAAATACGCTGCGTATTCCGCAGCGTATTTGTGGCGAGGCTTATACGCCTTAGTTATCAAAGGCTCGAGACCGGCAAAAGTAGAATTTTGTGACGTAAGCTTCGATCCGCCGGACTCAGTCCGACACAGATCGATTCTTACGTCACTCCAGATGTTCCGCACACAAGTGCGGCACATTCTCACTACTTTTGCTAGCTATCAAAAAACTAGCAGGTACGCTCGGCACTTTTACGGCCCAGCGTACCTGGTTTTCAAAGCGCCAGCCTGGAGGCGGCGGATCCCATAGGAATCAATGGGAGTCTGACCATAGCGAAAGTACAAGTTCGCTGCTGACAGACATCCCATTGATTTCTATGGGAGCTGTCTACACCTAACACCCTAACATGTACCCCGAGTCTAAACACCACTAATCTGACCCCCCCTACACCGCCGCAAATAAATAAAGTTATTACCCCCTAAACCGCCGCTCCCCGGAGCCCACCGCAAGCTACTCTATACATATTAACCCCTAAACCGCCGCTCCCGGAGCCCACCGCAACTATAATAAATGTATTAACCCCTATCCTGCCCCCTGAACCCGCCGCAACCTATATTAAATGTATTAACCCCTATCCTGCCCCCCCCTACACCGTCGCCACCTATAATACATTTATTAACCCCTAATCTGCCCCCCCTACACCGTCGCCACCTATAATAAATTTATTAACCCCTATCCTGCCCCCCACTACGCCGCCGCCACTGTAATAAAATGATTAACCCCTAAACCTAACCCTAACCCTAACGCCCCCTAACTTAAATATTAATTAAATAAATCTAAATAAATTAACTCTTATTAACTAAATGAATCCTATTTAAAACTAAATACTTACCTTTAAAATAAACCCTAATATAGCTACAATATAAATAATAATTATATTGTAGCTATCTTAGGATTTTTTTTTTATTTTACAGGTACCTTTCAATTTATTTTAACCATGTACAATAACTATTAAATAGTTATTAACTATTTAATAGCTTACCTAGCTAAAATAAAGAGAAATGTACCTGTGAAATAAATCCTAACCTAAGTTACAATTACACCTAACACTACACTATACTTTAATAAATTATTCCTATTTAAAAATAAATACTTACCTGTAAAATAAACCCTAAGATAGCTACAATGTAATTAATAATTATATTATAGCTATTTTAGGATTTATATTTATTTTACAGGTAACTTTGTATTTATTTTAGCTAGTTAGAATAGTTATTAAATAGTTATTAACTATTTAATAACTACCTAGCTAAAAGAAATACAAAATTACCTGTAAAATAAATCCTAACTTAAGTTACAATTAAACCTAATACTACACTATCATTAAATTAACTAAATAAACTACCTACAAAGAACTACAATGAAATACAATTACATAAACTAACTAAAGTACAAAAAATAAAAAAAGCTAAGTTACAAAAAATAAAAAAATTAAGTTACAAACATGTTAAAAATATTACAACAATTTTAAGCTACTTACACCTAATCTAAGCCCCCTAATAAAATAACAAACCCCCCCAAAATAAAAAAAATCCCTACCCTATTCTAAATTACATAAATTTCAAAGCTCTTTTACCTTACCAGCCCTTAAAAGGGCCATTTGTGGGGGCATGCCCCAAAAAGTTCAGCTCTTTTGCCTGTAAAATAAAAATACAACCCCCCCCCAACATTAAAACCCACCACCCACATACCCCTAATCTAACCCAAACCCCCCTTACAAAAACCTAACACTAATCCCCTGAAGATCATCCTACCTTGAGTCGTCTTCACTCAGCCGAGCCACCGATGGAACTGAAGAGGACATCTGGAGGGGAAGAAGTTAATCCTCCAAGCGGCGCTGAAGAAATCTTCCATCCGATGAAGTCATCATCCAGGCGGCGCTGAAGAAGTCTTCGATCCGGCCGATGTCATCTTCAAAGAGGCGCTGAAGAGGTCTTCTATCCGGGCGAAGTCATCTTCCAAGCCGGGTCTTGAATCTTCCTTCCGCCGACGCGGAACCACCTTCTTCACCGACGGACTACGACGAATGACGGCTCCTTTAAGGGACGTCATCCAAGATGGCGTCCCCTCAATTCCGATTGGCTGATAGGATTCTATCAGCCAATCGGAATTAAGGTAGGAAAATCTGATTGGCTGATGGAATCAGCCAATCAGATTGAGCTCGCATTCTATTGGCTGTTCCGATCAGCCAATAGAATGCGAGCTCAATCTGATTGGCTGATTGGATCAGCCAATCGGATTGAATTTGAATCTGATTGGCTGATTCCATCAGCCAATCAGATTTTCCTACCTTAATTCCGATTGGCTGATAGAATCCTATCAGCCAATCGGAATTGAGGGGACGCCATCTTGGATGACGTCCCTTAAAGGAGCCGTCATTCGTCGTAGTCCGTCGGTGAAGAAGGTGGTTCCGCGTCGGCGGAAGGAAGATTCAAGACCCGGCTTGGAAGATGACTTCGCCCGGATAGAAGACCTCTTCAGCGCCTCTTTGAAGATGACATCGGCCGGATCGAAGACTTCTTCAGCGCCGCCTGGATGATGACTTCATAGGATGGAAGATTTCTTCAGCGCCGCTTGGAGGATTAACTTCTTCCGCTCCGGATGTCCTCTTCAGTTCCATCGGTGGCTCGGCTGAGTGAAGACGACTCAAGGTAGGATGATCTTCAGGGGATTAGTGTTAGGTTTTTGTAAGGGGGGTTTGGGTTAGATTAGGGGTATGTGGGTGGTGGGTTTTAATGTTGGGGGGGGGTTGTATTTTTATTTTACAGGCAAAAGAGCTGAACTTTTTGGGGCATGCCCCCACAAATGGCCCTTTTAAGGGCTGGTAAGGTAAAAGAGCTTTGAAATTTATGTAATTTAGAATAGGGTAGGGATTTTTTTTATTTTGGGGGGGTTTGTTATTTTATTAGGGGGCTTAGATTAGGTGTAAGTAGCTTAAAATTGTTGTAATATTTTTAACATGTTTGTAACTTAATTTTTTATTTTTTGTAACTTAGCTTTTTTTATTTTTTGTACTTTAGTTAGTTTATGTAATTGTATTTCATTGTAGTTCTTTGTAGGTAGTTTATTTAGTTAATTTAATGATAGCGTAGTATTAGGTTTAATTGTAACTTAAGTTAGGATTTATTTTACAGGTAATTTTGTATTTCTTTTAGCTAGGTAGTTATTAAATAGTTAATAACTATTTAATAACTATTCTAACTAGCTAAAATAAATACAAAGTTACCTGTAAAATAAATATAAATCCTAAAATAGCTATAATATAATTATTAATTACATTGTAGCTATCTTAGGGTTTATTTTACAGGTAAGTATTTATTTTTAAATAGGAATAATTTATTAAAGTATAGTGTAGTGTTAGGTGTAATTGTAACTTAGGTTAGGATTTATTTCACAGGTACATTTCTCTTTATTTTAGCTAGGTAAGCTATTAAATAGTTAATAACTATTTAATAGCTATTGTACATGGTTAAAATAAATTGAAAGGTACCTGTAAAATAAAAAAAAATCCTAAGATAGCTACAATATAATTATTATTTATATTGTAGCTATATTAGGGTTTATTTTAAAGGTAAGTATTTAGTTTTAAATAGGATTCATTTAGTTAATAAGAGTTAATTTATTTAGATTTATTTAATTAATATTTAAGTTAGGGGGGCGTTATGGTTAGGGTTAGACTTAGGTTTAGGGGTTAATCATTTTATTACAGTGGCGGCGGCGTAGTGGGGGGCAGGATAGGGGTTAATAAATTTATTATAGGTTGCGGCGGGTTCATGGAGCGGCGGTTTAGGGGTTAAACTATTTATTTAGTTGCGGAGAGGTGCGGGATCAGCAGGATAGGGGTTAATAATTTTATAATAGAGGGCGACGGTATAGGGGGGGCAGGATAGGGGTTACTAGGTATAATGTAGGTGGCAGCGGTGTCCGGGAGCGGCGGTTTAGGGGTTAATACATTTATAAGAGTTGCGGCAGGGTCTAGGAGCGGCGGTTTAGGGGTTAATACATTTATAAGAGTTGCGGCGGTGTCTAGGAGCGGCGGTTTAGGGGGTAGTAACTTTATTTAGTTGCGGGGGGCTCCGGGGGCGCCGGTATAGGGGGTAGAACAGTGCAGTTTAGTGTGAGTGCTTAGTGACAGGCTAGCAATAAAGCTGGGAAAAAGCCGAAGGGCAGCGAGATCGGATGAGTGATAACTGTCACAGTCCGCTGCTCATCGCCCCCGCGGCTTTTTGACAGCTTTATTTGATAACTTAGGCGTATTTTTTCAGGTCCGCGGCGGCGAAGGTAGGCGAGCTTAGGCGGACGTATTGGGCCGGCGAAGCCAGAAAAGTAGACGGCTTGATAACTAGCCCCCGGCATCTTCTATTTCCACTGTTGCAATCAGCCAATAGGATTGAGCTTTCATCCTATTGGCTGATCCAATCAGTCAATAGGATTAAGCTCTCATTCTATTGGCTGTTCCAATCAGCCAATAGGATGAAAGCTCAATCGTATTGGCTGATTGCAACAGCCAATAGGATTTTTTCCCCTTTAATTCTTATTGGCTGATAAAAATCTTTCAGCCAATAGGAATGTAAGGGATGCAATCTTGGATGAAGTCATTTAAAGGGAACCTTCATTTTCCAGCGTCGACCGTAAGAAGAGGATGCTCCACGCTGGATGTCTTGAAGATGGACCCGCTCCGCGCCAGATGGATGAAAATAGAAGATGCTGTCTGGATGAAGACTTCTTTCCGCTTGGATGAGAACTTTGCCGGGTGGATGAAGATCGAAGAGGCCTCCTGGATGAAGTCTTCTTTACGCTTGGATGAGGACTTCGTGGGCTGGAGGAGGATGGATATCCGGACTTCGATAACTGTAAGTGGATCGTCGGGGGTTAGTGTTAGGATTTTTTAAGGGTTTTTTGGGTGTTTTTTTTTTTAGCTTAGGGTTTGGGCAATGTAAAAGAGCTAAATGCCCTTTTAAGGGCAATGCCCATCCAAATGCCCTTTTCAGGGCAATGGTTAGCTTAGTTTATTTAGATTTTTTTTTTTTGGTGGGGGGTTGATTGGTTAGGTGGTGGGTTTTACTGTTGGGGGTGTTGTATTTTTTTTTTTACAGGTAAAAGAGCTTATTTCTTTGAGGCAATGCTCCACAAAAGTCCCTTTTAAGGGCCATTGTCAGTTTAGTGTAGGCTAGGTTTTTTTTTAATTTTTTTTAATTTTTTTTTTTTTTTTCATTTTGATAGGGCTATTAGATTAGGAGTAATTCGTTTTTATTTTGATAATTTTGTTTTTTATTTTTTGTAATTTAGTGTTTATTTTTTTATAAGTTAGAAAATTGTATTTTAATAATTTAATTTATTTTATTGTAATGTTAGTTTTTAGTGTAAGGCAGGTTAGGTTTTATTTTACAGGTAAGTTTGTATTTATTTTAACTAGGTAGTTATTAAATAGTTAATAACTATTTACTAACTAGTCTACCTAGTTAAAATAAATACAAACTTACCTGTGAAATAAAAATAAAACCTAAGGGGGGCATGTCTAAGCCGTCAACATGAGCAGTCATGAATTTCAGGAGCTCCGTATATGACCTCAATTATATGCCAAATATTTCTCAGTCAACACTATGATAACTAGAGGTATAAGCTAAGAAGAAGTTCTGGGGCAGCAGACACCTTTTTCTACCTTGATTCAGACGTCAGAAGATCCGGATCTACAGTTTTTAGTGTAAGGCAGGTTAGGTTTTATTTTACAGGTAAGTTTGTATTTATTTTAACTAGGTAGTTATTAAATAGTTAATAACTATTTACTAACTAGTCTACCTAGTTAAAATAAATACAAACTTACCTGTGAAATAAAAATAAAACCTAAGGGGGCATGTCTAAGCCGTCAACATGAGCAGTCATGAATTTCAGGAGCTCCGTATATGACCTCAATTATATGCCAAATATTTCTCAGTCAACACTATTATAACTAGAGGTATAAGCTAAGAAAAAGTTCTGGGGCAGCAGACACCTTTTTCTACCTTGATTCAGACGTCAGAAGATCCGGATCTACAGACTGCTGGCAGCGGCCTACACCAGACCATTAATACCCCCCCCCGGTCAGATTTCAGGCCAGGTAATAGCAGCTCTTGTCCGCTAAGAGTCACACACTCTACAACCACAGCTACGCTCCCATAGCAAAGACCACACCGGCTAAAGAGACCTGGAGATTTGACGTACATTGTGTAATAACATGGAGGCAGATATAATACTACTGCTGCAACGGATATCATGCAAGATGGCGACTCAGTTTACCTCCCTCACGGAGAGCTTGAGAGAGGGGAAGAGCAACTATATGGAGGAAACTGTTACATACAGACCAACTCTGACCCTAGCAAAGCAACAAGCTTTGACAGAAGAGGAACATGAAGGGGATATTGTTAATCCCCAAAGCGAGATCGATATGCCAGTGACAATACCGGAGGATGATGAAGAATCACAATTACGCAGTATCTACCCGGAATGCACACAGGGCTTCGATTCTTGTTTTAACAGCCCTTCTTTAGACCAGTATAGCCAACATCCTCTGCCAATGCGGGGGAATGAGAGAGGGTAAGGGGTCTCAGTATGTGGTGATACAGATATCGGGATTATCAATCTGTCTATCTAGGCACCACACAACTCTGGAACTCTGGTATCTCAATACAGGTTTGCATAACTACTTGGAACTTTATGCCATATATAGGGTCCTATGGGCCTTGAGACTTGGAATTGGTTAAAGATCTGGGGCTAAGACTCCCCTTAGAGGATGGATGTCTGTGAGGAAGTTTGGCAAATTGCTTTGTTTTAACAGAGACGTTCTTTTTATGTACTGTTTTTTTCAGCCTCTCAAATTATTATCTCTGGGGGTCTGGGAGATGTCAATATAAACCATATACTGTACCTGTATGTCTATTTCATGCTTAAAACTCTAGTTTGTCCAATGAATACATAATTTTCAATGATAAGAGGTATAGGCTGTTTAAGTTAACTGTGGTAGTTATGTTTGATATGATACCTAAATGTCTTAAAACTACAATACTCCTATATTCACAGAAGCTAAACACATATTAATCTGAAAAATCTCAGCTCACCAGTTCTTAAAACAGGGAAGTAGGTGCGTATTCATGCATTAGCTTTAAGTGATTATCCACATATCAAGAGATTAATGACCTATCATAAGTGAACTGGTATACAGTATCCAAGAGAGGTAGTTAGAAGCTATGCAACAAGCTACACGAGTATGGGGGTTTATGAATCCTGTAATAGGAGCTATTTCAGATTATTATTGCCTCGGGTAGAGAAAACATTTTCTAGCAAGTTCCCTCCCACACTCTTTCATTTAGTGCTCTATCCTAGTTAAGCTTCTAAAGTTAGTGGTCTGGCTCAGCATTCTATAGGGTAATTTAGCATAACAGTAGCTAAGCACACTGACAGATAGGTAGTCTCCATTTTAGTTAATCTGACATGGATTTACACCTCACTTATCCCCTTATATACCTCGCCTGGGGGTATAAAGATGATTCTAGCATACACGCCTGTGACAGACCCTTCTGTCAGGACTGAAGGAGTTAACTGTGTTTAGCTTTAAGAAGCTAATTTCTAAAGACAGGTTCGCTGGCATCAGCTATAATTAAGTTAGTGATAAACATTCCATTGTTTAATCACCTCCAGAGTCAGACTGTTGGTGATAAGGACTCCATTGTGTCTTATGTTTAACTTGTTATCTGCCTAAGTAAAGTAATGTATTCTATTGTATCATGTCAAAGGGCGTGTTCCCTCCATGTAATGTACAACAGTCTTTCAACCCCCATCTGGGGGGTCAGACCTGCATAAATACTAGGCATAGCCTTTAATAAATGTCATTCTGTTTTAAACCTGAAAACTGGCTGGGTTGTGAGTTGCTGATTCCCTATGCAGGACATTGTTCATCTGGTGTTAACCCTTGGTATCCTGTTGGTACCGTAACAACCTAACCCTTGATACCCCATGTCACTCCATGCCTTACCATTATTTCCTTTGTCACCTAGAACTGAAAATGTACATAGAAATGTCTGGCTACTATATTAATATAAGGGATTGTGTTCTTAGGGCTCCCATAATCCTATGTTGATGCAATGGTCACTATATCAGTTAAATGGCGGTTTGTTTTGTTTTTTATATCTCTGTTTATAAGTGAGAATATGCTACGCTCAAGTTTATCATATCACAATTAAAGCGCAACATTAACAGCCTATTATAGAAAATACTATTCATAAATACTTTAGTTGCTTGTATCAGTTGAAAGTTTTGCTCTAGTTTGCCATTGGTCCAGGAGAGACCTTTTTTTATCATTTTACTCCCTTTAGATCACACGTTAGGTTGTATGAGCCCAAGAGTGGCTTATCACAATAGGAGAGGGAGATACATTAAAATATAAAATGAGGTTTCAGTTGAGCTTGTTATGTACAATTTTAGAGATATCACTTTGGACTTTCTCAGGGAAAATTTCTAACTATATGAGACTATATAATTTACTTGAGTACTATTAGGTAATATTATAATCTAAGAGAATGTCTTTGAATACCTATTGTAACACGTTTTTCTTTAAGATGTTTTGCCAATAACCTCAATAAAAAATTTATTAAAAAAATAAATAAAAATAAAACCTAAGATAACTATTAGTTATATTGTACCTATCTTAGGTTTTATTTTACAGGTGTAAGTATGTATTTAGTATAAATAGGAATTATTTAGTTAATAATTGTAAGGTTTATTTAGCTTTATTTTAATTATATTTACGTTAGGGTTAGGGTTATGCTTAGGGTTACGTTAGGGTTAGGTTTTAGGGGTTAATATATTTATTAGTGTTAGTGATGTTAGAAGCCAGAGGTTTAGGGGTTAATAACTATAGTATAGTGGCGGCAACATTGAGCGCGGGGAGATTAGGTGTTAATAACTGTAATGTAGGTGGTGGCGATGTTAATGGTGGCAGATTAGGGGTTAATAACTGTATGTAGGTGGCGGCGATATCGGGAGCGGCAGATTAGGGGTTAATAGTTTTATATAGGTGGCGACGATGTTAAGGGCCACAGATTAGGGGTGTTTATGTTTCACCCTTAACAACTGAGGAAGTGCATGGTACGTCCTCCAAAAAAGTACACTGAAAGAGGTGGAAGTGATCCTGATCGCTTAAAGCCGCTTTCTGGTTATTGCAGTGATGCCTCGATATCGAGGCATCCTGCAATAAAATTTTTAGCAGTCCGATGCAGAGAGAGACACTCTGGGCCCTCTCGCATCGGCCATAGATGGCCGCAATCGTTGGTGGGTGGGAGCCGGTGTGGGAGGCGGGGGGCGCCAGTGAGGCGGATGTGCCTTCTTTGAGCCAGAGGGGTGCGGGATCGTGGGGCGGGGATAGCGGGGGCGTGCACGGACGTGCGTGCAGGGGGGGGGGGGCGGCGTACACGGGTAGGGAGCGGGTGGGAACTGCTACACTGCAGAAAAATAGTGAAGCAAAAGTGGCAGAGAGGGGGGATATAAAAATATTATAAACATGATCTAAGGGATCTGGGAGGTGGGTGGGGGTTGGTCTTTGGGGGGGGCAAGCTACACTACAGAAAAAATAAAAAAAATATATTTTATTGTAAACTGGGTACTGGCAGACAGCTGCCAGTACCCAAGATGGCTACCATTAAGTTAGAGGGGGAGGGTTAGAGAGCTGTTTGGGGTGGGATCAGGCAGGTGTGGGGCTACGGGGGGGCTCCTACAGAGCAGCATATGTAAATATGCTTAAATTTAAAAAAAAAAATCAAAGATAGCTTTTATTTTAGTACTGGCAGTTGGGAGCAATTGTGGGGTGGGGGAGGAAGAGAGCTGTTTGGGAGGGATCAGGGGATGTAATGTGTCAGGTGGGAGGCTGATCTTACACTAAGCTAAAATTAACCCTGCAAGCTCCCTACAAGCTACCTAAATTAACCCCTTCACTGCTAGCCATAATACACGTGTAATGCGCAGCAGCATTTAGCAGCCCTCTAATTACAAGGGATATTCAGGGATTCCTGAAAGATATCAGTGCCCCAATGTAACTAGCGCTATTAAAAAAAAAAGTGGTTTGAAATAGCATAGTGCTACTTGTATGTTATTTATATACTTTATAACTTGCAAAAAAAAGCAAAGAACATGTAAAAATTGGGTATTTCTAAACTCAGAACAAAATTTGGAACTATTTAGCATGGGTGTTTTTTTGGTGGTTGTAGTTGTGTAACATATTTTTGGGGATCAAATTTAGAAAAAGTGTGTTTTTTTTCCATTTTTTCCTCATATTTTATTATTTTTTTTTTATAGTAAATTAAAAGATATGATGAAAATAATAGTATCTTTATAAAGTCCATTTAATGGCGAGAAAAAAGGTATATAATATGTGTGGGTACAGTAAATGAGTAAGAGGAAAATTACAGCTAAACACAAACACCGCAAAAATGTAAAAATAGCCATGGTCCCAAACGGACAGAAAATGGAAAAGTGCTGTGGTCATTAAGGGGTTAAACATAACTTTTTTCTTTCCCCATAGACATCAATGGGGCTGTGTTATGGAGCTTTTGTTTCCTCGATCACAGGTGTTAGGCTTCTTTTTTGCCGGCTATCCCCATTGATGTCTATGGGGAAATCGTGCACGAGCACATCAAAGCAGCGCTTGTATTTTGGTGCGGTATGGAGCTCAACGCCACCATATCGCCAGCACAAGCCTGCTTATTGTAAACCTGTAATAGCAGCACTATAGGGAGGGTGACATAATGCCACATTTGTGGCGGGTCGTTAATTTCCCTATTGCGCTGAAAGTTCGCTTTTGTGTGCGAGTATTTTGGCCAAGAGACTGCTTAGAAGATCCGCTGCAGGGCCTCCGATGTCGGAGCTCGGTTACACTGCAGCCATTTCAGATGTGCAGCCAAGCTCCGCCCCCTAAGATCTTGTACCTTTTTATTAGGACACACATGAACTAGCAGTGTCTAAAAGCTTTCAAAATGCCACTGAGATAAGATGGGGCCTTCAAGGGTTTAGAAATTAGAATATGAGCCTACCTAGGTTTAGTTTTCAACAAAGAATACCAAGAGAACAAAGCAAATTTCATGATAAAAGTAAATTGGAAAGTTATTTAAAATTGCAAACCCTTTCTGAATCATGAAAGTTTAATTTCACACAGCACACACCACCACCAGCTCTCTGAGTTTAAATCCTGGTGAATGAGCCCTATGTAGCATATGTGCGTATGCAAATTAATAACAATAATACATTATTACTAGCAGCATTTTTGCTAATGGAAGTTTATTAAATGCCAACATGTTTCTTTTTTAAACTGAAATGCATTCATGCACATTTCAATCATAACCTTTTTAACCCTTTAAATTAAAGGGACACTGAAACACTGGTAATCTCAAGATTTTTTTTTCTCAAGACCTACAATAATTTTACATTCTAGGGGCGCGATCCGATATAGTCGTAGTTGCGGCGCAAGCGAGGGAACCCGCATCGCCCGCAGTTTCAGCTCGCAACTCGAGCTATCCCATATATGGCGCCGTCAGATGCTAACGTGCCGTAAGTCAGATAAACCAGCGATGTCCAGAAATCTGCGCAAGTACAAATTTCTGGCGTCGCCAGTGACTTGCGGCATGTTAGAAACTGCCGGCGCCTACAAAACCTGACTAAAGTCTAAATCACCCGCACTGTCTAACACGCCTCCCTAACATAGCCCGACACGTCTAACACGCCTCCCTAACATAGCCCGACACGTCTAACCCTCTATCCGCTATCCCCCCTCACTATCCTAACCATAAAATATGTATTAACCCCTAAACCGCCGCTCCCGGAGCCCGCAGCTACCTAATAAAGTTATTAACCCCTAAACCGCCGCCAGCTATATTAAATCTATAACCCCCTAAAGTGAGCCCCTAACACCGCCGCCATCTACCTTACCTACCCCCTAAAGTGAGCCCCTACCCCGCCGCTATTTTAAAATTATTAACCCCTAATCTAACTCCCCCTACCACGCCGCCATCTATATTACATTATTTAACCCCTAAAATACTAAACTAATCCCTACCACTAAACCTAAGTCTAAACCCTACAATAGCCCTGAAAAGGGCTTTTTGCGTGGGCATTGCCCCAAAGTAACAGCTCTTTTTCCAGCCGTTAAAAGGGCTTTTTTGCGGGCATGCCCCAAAGTAACAGCTCTTTTGCCAGCCCTTAAAAGGGCTGTTGGCGGGGCTTTGTCACAAAGTAAACTGCTCTTTTGCCTACAATCTACATCCTCCTACACCGCGGCCACCTATAATAAAGTATTAACCCCTAACTAATCCCCCTACACCCGCGCCAGCTATATTAACTATATTAACCCTAATTATATTAGGGTTAATATAGTTAATATAGTTATTATATTATATATATTTATCTATATTAACCCTAATTATATAGGGTTACTATAGTTAATCTCTTATTATATTATATATATATTATGTATAATAACCCTATCTAACTCTAACATCCTAACTAAACTCTTATTAAAATAAATCTAATATATATTTATTAATTAAAATATTCCTATTTAAATCTAAATACTACCTATAAATAAACCCTAAAGATAGCTACAATGTAATTAATAATTACATTATAGCTATGTTAGGGTTTATATTTATTTTACAGGTAAATTGTTAATTATTTTAACTAGATATAATAGCTATTAAATAGTTATTAAACTATTTAATAGCTACCTAGTTAAAATAATTACCCAATTACCCTGTAAAATAAATCCTACCTAAGTTACAAATACACCTACACTATCAATAAATTAAATAAACTACAAATATCTATCTAAAAATACAATTAAATAAACTAAACTAAATTACAAAAAAAACCAAAACACTAAATTACAAAAAATAAAAAAGATTACAAGATTTTTAAGCTAATTACACCTATTCTAAGCCCCCTAATAAAAAATAAAGCCAAAAATAAAAAAATCCCTACCCTATTTCTAATTAAAACAAGTTCAAAGCTCTTTTACCTTACCAGCCCTTAAAGGGCCTTTTGTGGGGGCATGCCCCAAAGAAAACTGCTCTTTTGCCTGCAAAAAAAAAACACAATACCACCCCCCAACATTACAACCCACCACCCACATACCCCTATCTAACCCAAACCCCCCCTTAAATAAACTTACACTACCTCCCTGAAGATCTCCCTACCTTGTCTTCACCCACACCCGGGCAGAACTCCTCATCCGATCCGGGCGATATGTTCAGCAAGCGGCAGTGAAGTCTTCTTCCATCCGGGCGATGTCTTGAAGCAAGCGGCAGAGAGTCTTCTTCCATCGGCGATGTCTTCAAGCAAATCGGCATCTTCAATCTTCTTCCATCGCTCCCTCCGCCGCGGAGCATCCTTTCTGGCACGACGACTTCCCGACGAATGAGGTTCCTTTAAATGACGTCATCCAAGATGGCATCCGTCGAATTACGATTGGCTGATAGGATTCTATCAGCCAATCGGAAATAAGGTAGAAAAATCTGATTGGCTGATTGAATCAGCCATCAGATTCAAGTTCAAATCCGATTGGCTGATTGGTTCAGCCAATCGGATTGAACTTGAATCTGATTGGCTGATTCAATCAGCCAATCAGATTTATCTACCTTAATTCTGATTGGCTGATAGAATCCTATCAGCCAATCGGAATTCGACGGACGCATCTTGGATGACGTCATTTAAAGGAACCTTATTCGTCGGGAAGTCGTCGTGCCGAAGGTTGCTCCGCGGCGGAGGAGCGATGGAAGAAGATTGAAGATGCCGATTTGCTTGAAGACATCGCCGATGGAAGAAGACTCTCTGCCGCTTGCTTCAAGACATCGCCCGGATGGAAGAAGACTTCACTGCCGCTTGCTGGAACATATCGCCCAGATCGGATGAGGAGTTCTGCCCGGTGTGGTGAAGACAAGGTAGGGAGATCTTCAGGGGGGTAGTGTAAGGTTTATTTAAGGGGGGTTTGGGTTAGATTAGGGGTATGTGGGTGGTGGGTTGTAATGTTGGGGGGTGGTATTGTGGGTTTTTTTGCAGGCAAAAGAGCAGTTTTCTTTGGCGCATACCCCCACAAAAGGCCCTTTTAAGGGCTGGTAAGGTAAAAGAGCTTTGAACTTGTTTTAATTTAGAATAGGGTAGGGATTTTTTTTTATTTTGGGGGGGCTTTATTATTTTATTAGGGGGCTTAGAATAGGTGTAATTAGCTTAAAAATCTTGTAATCTTTTTTTTATTTTTTGTAATTTAGTGTTTGTTTTTTTTTGCAATTTAGTTTAGTTTATTTAATTGTATTTTTAGATAGATATTTGTAGTTTATTTAATTTATTGATAGTGTAGGTGTATTTGTAACTTAGATTAGGATTTATTTTACAGGTAATTGGGTAATTATTTTAACTAGGTAGCTATTAAATAGGTAATAACTATTTAATAGCTATTATACCTAGTTAAAATAATTAACAATTTACCTGTAAAATAAATATAAACCCTAACATAGCTATAATGTAATTATTAATTATATTGTAGCTATCTTAGGGTTTATTTTATAGGTAAGTATTTAGATTTAAATAGGAATATTTTAGTTTATAATATGAATTAGATTTATTTAATAAGAATTTAGTTAGGGGTGTTAGGGTTAGATAGAGTTAATATAGTTAATATAAATACTATAGTAACTATATTAACTATATTAACCCTAATATAATTAGGGTTAATATAGTTAATATATATAATGTAATAACTATATTAACTATAATATACTTAGGGTTAATATAGATAATATAGCTGGCGGTGGGGTAGGTAGATTAAATTAGGGGTTAATAATTTTAATATAGATGGCGGCGGTGTAAGGGGTTCACATTAGGGGATAGATCAGTTAGATGGTGGCGGTTTTAGGGGTTCACATTAGGGGATAGATCAGTTAGATGGTGGCGGTTTTAGGGGCTCACAGTAGGCGGTTAGTTTATGTAGATGGCGGCGGTTTAGGGGTTAAATACTTTATTAGGTATTGCGGCGGGGGATCGCGGTTGACAGGGAGATAGACATTGCGCATGCGTTAGGTGTTAGGTTTATTTTAGAAGATCGCGGTTGACAGGGAGATAGACATTGCGAATGCGTTAGGTGTTAGGTTTATTTTAGCAGATCGCGGTTGACAGGGAGATAGACATTGCGCATGCGTTAGGTGTTAGGTTTATTTTAGCAGCCAGTTTAGGGAGTTACGGGGCTCCAATAGTCAGCGTAAGGCTTCTTACGGCTGCTTTTTGTGGCGAGGTGAAAATGGAGTAAGATTTCTCCATTTTCGCCACGTAAGTCCTTACGCTGTATATTGGATACCAAATTGCGCGGGTTTGGTATACCTGCCTATGGCCCAAAAAACTACGGGCGACGGCAGAAATATACGCGCGTAACTTCTAGGTTACGCCGTATATAGGATACCAAACCCGCGCAAATATTGGCGTCGCCGACTTTTGCGGGCGACGATTTTTATCGGATCGACCCCTAGATGACTTTAAAATCCAATAATGACACATTTGCCAAAACTGCTTTTTAACAGCCAAAGCTCAGTACTCTCTAGAGTAGACAAGGGGTTGCCACATTCATTTTGTTAGCAAAGGATGAATTGTTATGCAGTTCTTTATCTGACGTCCCCTAATTTGGCCAGTTAGGGACAGAAATGCAGCGGGGATAGCTCATGAAGTCTGCTGTGTGTACATTTGATTCTCAGACTTGAAAAACCTACAAAGTTAAATTACAAGAAAAGATTGCAAACTAAATAATGAAAGTGCTCTGTAAAGTTGTTTTACCACACACATAATTAAACTTGTTTTGTTTCTATCAATGTTTTAAGTCCTAGTTAAGGTGCATAAATAATTGTATAAGTTTAAGTTGCAAATTGACTTTAATTTAGACTTTAAAATAAAAAATCTGATTTCCTGATGTTGCATAAACACCATTAACATTTTTAAAGACTTTTTGACTTCAAAACATATTACAAGCTTTACATAAGGTGTGTTTCAGGGGGCAGCAATCACATTTTTATCTATCTATTTAGTAACACATAACTACAAATACACACACACATATAATATAGGTTATATACAGATAAATAAGAGCAAAATCTGTTTCTTAACATCTTTAAAATTTATTTGGGTTTAAATATTTGATGAAGTTTGTATAATAACTGATTATGCCTTTGTTTGAATGCTGTGTTTTTCCTGAGCATGTCTGTATAGAAAGATAGACTACACAGCAATTCTCCTGCTTAGGGTAGTGAATGATCTTCACCTGCTGTCTATATAACAATCACTTGTCTCCCTCTGTGTGGTACCGGCAGAGAGGTGTTAAATCACTGTTTTCTGTGTGTTAAAGGCACAAGAGGTTGTATAACAGTCTCTGTGTTTCAAGTACAAAGAACTTTAAATCACAAATGTTTGTATTACTGGCAAAGACATTGTTATTTTTTTTTTTTTTTCTATAAAACCTATCAAAATTTTTGTATATTATAAACTAGCAGAGCAATGAGCTCGTTGAAATCTTTTTCGAATGATCATAAAAAGATTTTGGATATTTCCTCTGAACTGAGAGAGCAAACTAGGGTAACAAGAGCTTGTCTCCGCTTCTTCTTCCTCGTCATCATCAGAGCTGAGTATTGTCACAGATGGTTTGATTGTGGGATTCATTGATGGGTCTGTTATATAACAAGGAAGGCGAATTTCTTCATCGTAGTCAATCTGTAACGTAAACAAGATAAATAAAATACAAATGTTATTTTACTTGTCCCATGAAAAATCTAAAAATCCATCAAATTATTCAGTCATTAATTGCATTGCACTTTATTTTATTAAACCTTTGGTACTCAATGTGTGTGTATGTTTATGTGGGCAGTTGTATAAGCCTGTTTGTGTATATGTGTGTGTATGTGTGCATGCATTTGTGTGTGTGTTTGTGTGTCGGTGGGTGTGCTTGTGTGTAAATGTGTATGTATGTGTGTGTGTATGTGTGTTTGTTTGTGTGTAAGCATGTTTTTGTGTATGTATGTGTTTTTGTGTAAGCCTGTTTGTGTGTATTTTTGTGTAAGTGTAAGCATGTTTGTGTGTATGTGTGTGCTTTTGTGTAAGCCTGTTTGTGTGTGTGTGTGTGTGTGTGTGTGTTTGTGTAAGCGTGTTTGTGTGTGTGTGTTTTTGTGTAAGCGTGTTTGTGTGTATTTTTGTGTAAGTTTGTGTGTGTGTAAGCATGTTTGTGTGTATGTGTGTGCTTTTGTGTAAGCCTGTTTGTGTGTATTTTTGTGTAAGTGTGTTTATGTGTGTGTAAGCATGTTTGTGTGTATGTGTGTGCTTTTGTGTAAGCCTGTTTGTGTGTGTGTATGTGTGTGTGTGTTTTTTGTGTAAGCGTGTTTGTGTGTGTGTGTAATTTTTTATGGGTAAGTGTGTTTGTGTTTTTGTGTATGCGTGTTTGTGTGTGTGTGTAAATGAATCAACACAAAAATTATAGAGGTTTAGGAAAGAACAAATCAGAAAGCACCACTTTGTTTTTTGTTGTTGATTTTTTAAAAATATTTTGCAACATTTATTTAGTGATCCACTGATATACTCATCTTTATAATACCATCCCCCAATTGTAGCAAACCTATTGAACATTTTTTCAGTGTACATTCCACTGTGCTTTGTCTTTTGTGTTGATATAAAAGGAGAATAAAAATCATGTAGCGGAAAAAAAAACTTAAGGTAAAGGGACAATGTATCCTAAATTTCTCTCCCCTTTAATTTGTTCCCAATGATACATTTTATTTGCTGGAGTGTATTACCCAGCAGAAGAAATTCCCAGTGGGAGGTAGGAGATATAAGTAATAAACATTAAATTCTTTAAGGCCAACATTTTTGTATATTATGAACTAGCTGAGCAATGAGCTTGTTCGAATGATCATAAAAAGATTTTGGATATGTCCTCTGAACTGAGAGAGCAACTCAGGGTAACATGAACTTACCTTTGCTTCTTCTTCCTCGTCATCATCAGAGCTGAGTATTGTCACAGATGGTTTGATTGTGGGACGCATTGGTGGATCTGTTATATAACAAGGAAGGCGAATTTCTTCATCATACTCAATCTGGAAATTAACCAAGATGAATACAATAAAAAATTTTTTTTTACTTGTACTACTAAAAATCTAAAAATCAATCAAAATATATTCAGTGATTAATTACATTGCACTTAATTTTATTAACCCTTTGGTACTCTTTGCATTGCATCCCCCCTGTAAAATACACCATAGGACAATATTATATAGAAAATAACTTTTTGTTTGCAGCCATATCATAATATGTGAAAATATCATCTTAAGGTCTTTGGTATACAGACATAGATAACATAAAGAAGCATGTGTATGTATGGAAAATGATAAAATAATGAGATATGATTTATCTTTAAAATCAACCCGTTTTAGGACTAGATTATGAGTAGAGCGCCTGAGCGATAAGGGGATTATCACAAGGGTTTGCACTCATCAGGCTTACTTAATGAAATAATGTGAGTGCAATCATGATTTACGTTAGAATGATTACCACGACTTCAGAGCTCTGGTTAAAGGGACACTGAACGCGAACTTTTTCTTTCGTAATTCAGATAGAGCATGCAGTTTTAAGCAACTTTCTAATTTACTCCTATTATCAAATTTTCTCCATTCTCTTGTTATCTTTATTTGAAATACAAAAATGTAAGTTTAGATGCTTGCCCATTTTTAGTGAACAACCTGGGTTGTTCTTGCTGATTGGTGGATAAATTCATCTACCAATGAATAAGTGCTTTCCAGGGTCTTGAAGCAAACAAATAGCTTAGATGCCTTCTTTTTCAAATAAACATAGCAAGAGAACAAAGAAAAAGTGACAATGGGAGTAAATTAGAAAGTTGCTTAAAATTGCATGCTCTATCTGAATCATGAAATAAAAAAATTGGGTTCAGTGTCCCTTTAACAGTTTCACAAAACATAAAAGTTGTACAAAACACAACAAACAAAAAATAAATTATAAAGTATAGTTACATGCATAATAACACCATCTAAAAAATATTCAATAATAATAATAATAATAATAATAATAATAATAATAATATAGCAAACAAAAGTTGTAAAGGCTCAAAGATAGGAGGTCTCAGGTGTTAAAAAAAAGGCACGCAAAGGGCTTTAACATAGAGATACATACATATATATCTCTAAAGATGGGCATGTGTGTGTATATATATATATATATATATATATATATATATATATATATATATATATATATATATATATATACATATATATGTGTGTACATACTGTATGTATTTATATGTGTATACATGTATTTACAGACATATATACACATATAAACATATAAATACATATGTATACATATATAGACATATATATGTGCATTAGAACCCTTTGCTGTTAAGTAGATGAAAACATGTTAAAACATATTTATGCAATATTCATATTTAATAAAGTGTTTGTGTATTTACAGCAAATATTTCCCATTCCAATATCCTGCACACAGCAGAATATGTTCTATGTGTTTTTTAAATAGATATTCCTATTTATATCTGTATTTATCTATACCTATATATAATCATCTATATATATAGGTAAAGATATATATTGTACCAAAATACCATCAGATATTTGTAGAAACATTTATTTATGAATAAATAGAACATATTCTGTTATCTGCATAATATTGGAATGTGAATATTCATATTTTCATGTTGGGTTAGTGCAAATTAGAATATGCGATCGTGTTTGTGTGAGAGTGGGGCGTTTTTTTTACACTTTTTTTTCTCTATGACTTCTATGGGGGAATACGTGAACGTGCATGAGATATTCTAACTTCGGATTTTTGTGCAAGTCTGTTACTGCAACAGAGAAAAAAGTTTACTTTCAATTCATAATACGAGCGCAACCCAACGAGTGCAAAAAAGCTTACCTCTAATTAGCATTAATTTGCGCTCCACTCATAATCTGGTCCTTATTAGGTTGTGGTTTGAAAGAACAAGCCAGATATTTCATATACAAAAACAAACTAAAAGAATCTATTTATCATGCATTTTATACTCTGCAGCTGGTATAACAAGTCATTGGAAACAAATAAAGAGAAAAACAGTGTTACAGTGCACCGTTCCTATGATAGAAAATAAAAATCTTTTATCATCTTTAATAGCTAATAAAAAGGGTTCATTTAAATTTAATTTCAAATTCTAAATCATAATAGACATGGAAGTTACTTCTTCTGATGAAAATGCGGATGTGTAAGAATCTCTATCCTCTCCCTCTGAAGATGATGTTGATGTGGCAGGTGAAACTGGTGAATAAAATACATTCGGAGCTGGATAGCAAACTTTGTTAATTTGCATCACCTGAAAATGATTCAGAAACAAACACGTTTACAAAGTTATATTTTGATATTTGCAGTGAATCTACTTGTCTAGCACTTCTATGCCCCTAAACGTATATGGCATCCAACTAGGCTGAAAAGAAACAGGGGTTGAGATTTTTATTTTAAAACATAACTTTTATTCTAAACACAAATTATATAAAATTCTAGTGTATGTGTGTGCAGTTTAAAACCACAAAGAAACTCTAATCAGCATCAATATTGGCAGTGATTGGCGTAGGAATCGCTTGCTTGGGTTTTTTTTGGTTGGCTGGGAGTTTTTGAAAGACTCCTGTATGGTGAAGCTATAATATGCTTTCTTGGCTGTAAGTTGTTGGTGTACTTATTCACCGCAGAATATAGATGTATCTTTTTACATTGATTTTTTCAAATGTCCCTTTAAAGTTTGGTAACAGTGCCTAAGGGATACACTCTTAATCAGCCCTGTAATGAAGTGGGTCATATGTTATAATATTGTAAGGTTCAAGGAATTTAAAAAAATTGTATAATACTGACACTATTAGTAGAAATATCACTTTTTTGGTGATTGTGAGTGTGCCCAAATTGGGGTCAGATAAATTTCACAAGTGACTTTGTTGTGTCTTTGTACTTAATATGAAAATCACTTAGAAGGAGTGTATGTATATAGATGTCTCTTTATACATTGGGTTTTTTCAGCTGTCCCTTTATAGTTAGGCAACAGTTTCTAAGGGATACACTATTAGTTAACTCTATAATAAAGTGGAAGAGTAAAAGCAGGAATGATTCAGCCCTCTGTGGCAAAAGGCAGTGTTAGGACCAGTCGAATTGGGGCACCTTCACTCATCTGAAGAGTCGATGTTATTCTGTTTTGTAAAAGGACATCCAGTTTTTTGGTGGTCTTTTTAAGAAAGGCACTTCCAGGATGGCTTTCAAGAACATGCAAATACAAATCCTCTTGGGAGGGCCCCGTATAGCCACAATCTTCACAGACAAATAGTTTGCCCCTTCGCTGTTTGTAGGCAAAACCCTGCTGCACTCCATAAATTTTTTTAAGGGTACCATGTGACAGCCATCAGCCAATCACAAATGCATGCACATTGACGGCCGGAAGGGGAGGAGCTACACAGATGCAGCGTGTAGCAGTGCTCTGTTTGGGAGAGAGTGCGCAACAAGCCCCAAGTGCTCCGAGGATACTACTCGACAAGCCCAACCTTTAGGCATACGCTGCCTGGTGCCCGCAGCAATAGCAGGGAAGCTTGATACCCACAAGAAGGGAAGCAGCACAGCCGTCAAGAACAGGCGTATCTTTCGACCCATTGCCTGGGTCACCTCTTGGAGGGCTGGTTTGCTGGAGCGGAGAGGAAATAGGAGTCTGTCAAGGCTCAGCATGACCACAAGATCAGAGCGGCAGAAAACAAGTCACAAAAGTAAGGTACTTACAGCTGAAAAACGAATCTGAATGTGTGGAGGGAACAAAGATTGGCAATAAGGGAGACACAATAAGGCCTGAATGTACTTTGGGGGTTCCCATTAGAGAGTGGGCAGTAGGCTTGGATGAGCACAGCTTAAGGGCTACTGTGTGTGGGCAAGTATACAAGGTCCAGTGTGAAAGGACTGACAGCCCAATAAGCCCCCCCTTACAGAAAATAGTGCGATGTTGCGACAAGGGTCCCCCCTCACGAAGAAATAGCACAGCTAAAGCGCTTATGGTTAATAAGCAGTCGATCTTGGCTATACAGGCTCATATGGCTAAGTTGGTGTATTATATGAAAAGAAGTACTGTCTGATTTACCTCGCAGAGCAAGGAAGCTGTAGACCGTAGTTTTTGTCAGCCAGGTCCTGCAAGGTGGGTGAAGCCCTGGCTACCCCGAGAGGGGTTGAACATAAACTTTCTCTTTGTTTATCGGTCTGGTCATTCAGGAGGGTATAACTACTTACCTTAAGTAGCGATAAAGACTCTAAGAAAGAAAAAATAGCAGGACCCTAGAACTTGCTATTTTGGCCATTGAATCTGCCTGGTTTGGATTCGCTTAGCTACAATACAGGAGCCCTTATTAGAAAGACAGTTGCAGCTGCGGTGCAGCGACAGGGCAAAGCTGTTGCAAGTTAACTGCATGAATAATGGTTCCAGAACTTTGTGTAGTCGACATGACGAGCTCATTTTTTGCACGAAAATGAACCATAAGAACATCTATCAGGAGCTGGACTGTTTAGAGATTCTAAAGAACTGTATATTAAGCTTTATATAATGTATATTTGTTAGGTTAACAGTTACAAATGCTCCCAGACTTTATTATTATTGTATTATGCTAAGATGTTTCCCAGTGGCTGATAGTAAGATAGAAAATATCTAGAAGTCTAAGATAAGTGTTATTGCCTATTTTTGGAAACAGTAATTGTAATAAGCTATACTAAGCCTTTTCAGAAACTTGCTATTGTGCTGGGTGTTTAAGGAATTACTACTAACAGTCGCATTCATCTGTTTTAATATAGGTATTGTTTAAAATATTATTTATATAATTTAAATTCACACACTCATGGAAAGGTTTGTCACTACTAAAAATAAATCACCGGCAATGCCACCAAAAGGAAAAGAAAAAAAAAAAATCCAAAAAGGAACAGTCTAGACACAGAGAATAGAAGTCTATTAGAAACAACAAACACAAACATATACACAATGGAGTCTCAGGACTTAGTAAAACAACTATCAGATATTATGCTGCCACAATTTGATCAGGTCAAGAGAGATATTTCAGAATTAAGGTCAGAAGTTAAACAATTTTCAGACAGACTGCAAGAAGCAGAAAACAGAATATCAGACATAGAGACATGAGACTAAGATAAAAGAACAGACTAGTCAAATACATTTATTACAGAACAAAGTGGAAGAATTAGAAGACCGAGCTAGACGAAATAATGTCAGAATCATAGGACTCCCAGAGGTGGATGAATTTCAGGACCTAATACACTTCACTGCAATATAACTAGCCTTAGGACTAGGTATGCAAATCCCCCCACAAGGGATACAGGTAGAGAGAGCACACAGAGTAGGCAGTGCTAGAACTTATGCAGACGGCAAGAGTAAGATCAGGCCAATTATTGTCAAGTATCTGAATTTTCAACATAAAGCCACTATTATGAGTTATTACAAGAGAAAATTTCCAGTAAAGACTGGGGAATTAAGAGTGAGAAAGAGGGCGCCACATAGCGTGATACTGTTGATACAGATTCAGAAGGCAAGGAATTCAAAAAGGCTTACCGAACAGCTCGGCACCGTTCTGTGACCGGTGCTATCAGGCAGACTAACACTCTCAGTGGTTAGCACACTGGGTGGCCTCAGATGGAATGCAGGCAGGTGGGTCTCAGCGTTGAGAATTAGCACACTGGGTGGCCTCAGATGTAAAGGAAACAGGTGGATTTCAGCGTTGCTTGATTAGAGCAATATTTTACTTTTTCAAGATTTCTCAGTAGAAACGTCAAAGAAAAGAAAAGAAATGGTACCTATTTGTACAAATCTAATTAAAACAGGTCTGAAAGCCACAATCATATACCCAGCCAAAATTAAAATTTTCAATGAACAAGGAAATGTTTTGTTGAATAATTATGAAGAAGCTAAAGATTTCCTGCATGCTAGACAGAATACTTAAAGTAAATAACGCAGAATTAGAATAAATACGAATCATTACCTCCAAGGATGTAAGAGATATGGAGGCTCAAGAGAGGATCAATAGCTTATATGTTAGTTCGAGGAGGTTAGGCCCTCCAAGAGGTGTGGTGGTTATAGTTCTAGCTGAGTACAACTTACTCAGCACCTTTGGGCGATGCGGATGAGGTTTCCTCTGTATCCGGTTTTATATTATTTATGCTTTACTGTTTATAACGTTTCCTTCTATTTCTCTTACCCCCCCCTCCCCCCCCCTTTTTTTTTTTGCCTCCTTACTCTCCGCCTCCCCCCCCCCTGTGGTCCTGCAAACGTGTTATAGGTACTGTATAATGTCAGATGGTTGAACAACTAAAAGTTATATCATGGAATGTGGGAGGGATCTCCTCTATGTGGAAAAGGAAGAACATCTTGAAGCAATGTAAAAAACATACCGCAGATATAATAATGTTACAAGAAACCCATTGGAAAAAGCAGGAGTTAGATAAACTTAAAGTAGGGTGGGTAGGGGAGGTGGTAGCAACACCATGCACAACAAGGAAAAGGGGTGTGTCAATAATATTCAATAAAAAACTAGATTATAAAATCATGGCAAACGAATTAGACATAGAAGGAAGATTTATAATTTTAAATATAGAAGTACAGGAAAGATCTCTGATATTATGTACTATTTACGGTCCTAATAACCTAGATAAAGTCTTCTGGAACAAGATGCAAGTTAAAATATTGAATTATGGTGTGGAAAATATAATATTGGGAGGCGATTTAAACATGGTGATGTATCCAACATTAGATAGGTTAAAACCAGCTATGAATAGAAATAGTCGAGCATAAACTAACACCTAGATTTAGAGTCAGTCAGGAAGGGGTCTAATGCTCACTTTCCAGCCGCGACTTTTCCATACCGCAGATCCCTTACACCAATTCCGTATCCTATCTTTTCAATGGGATCTTCCTAACGCCGGTATTTAGAGTCTTGGCTGAAGTGAGTGTTAGAACTCTAACGACAAAACTCCAGCCGCAGAAAAAAGTCAGGAGTTAAGAGCTTTATGGGCTAACGCTGGTTTATAAAGCTCTTAACTACTGTGCTATAAAGTACACTAACACCCATAAACTACCTATGTACACCTAAACCGAGGTCCCCCCACATCACCGCCACTCTAATAATTTTTTTTAACCCCTAATCTGCCGACCGCACACCGCCGCCACATACATTATCCCTATGTACCCCTAATCTGCTGCCCCTAACATCGCCGACACCTACATAATATTTATTAACCCCTAATCTGACCCCCGATCATCGCAGCTACCTTTTCTACACTTATTAACCCCTAATCTGCCGACCGGACCTCGCCGCCACTATAATAAATGTATTAACCCCTAAACCGCCGCACTCCTGCCTCAAAAACCCTATAATAAATAGTATTAACCCCTAATCTGCCCTCCCTAACATCGCCGACACCTAACTTCAAGTATTAACCCCTAATCTGCCGACCGGACCTCGCCGCTACTCTAATAAATGTATTAACAACTAAAGCTAAGTCTAACCCTAACACTAACACCCCCCTAAGTTAAATATAATTTTTTTCTAACAAAATAAATTAAATCTTATTAAATAAATTATTCCTATTTCAACTAAACTAAATTACAAAAACAAACAAACACTAAATTACAAAAAATAAAAAAAGATAACAAGAATTTTAAACTAATTACAACTACTCTAAGCCCCCTAAAAAAATAACAAAGCCCCCCAAAATAAAAAATGCCCTACGCTATTCTAAAATAAAAAGTTAACAGCTCTATTACCTTACCAGCCCTTAAAAGGGCTCTTTGCGGGGCATGCCCCAAAGAAATTAGCTCTTTTGCCTGTAAAAAAAAACATACAATACCCCCCCAACATTACAACCCACCACCCACATACCCCTAATCTAACCCACCCAAACCCCCCTTAAAAAACCTAACACTAAGCCCCTGAAGATCTCCCTACCTTGTATTCACCCAGCCGGGTATCACCGATCTGTCCAGAAGAGGTCCTCCAGAGGGTCCGAAGTCTTCATCCTATCCGGCCAGAAGAGGTCCTCCAGAGGCTCGGAAGTCTTCATCCAGGCGGCATCTTCTATCTTCTTCCATCCGGAGTGGAGCGGGTCCATCTTGAAGCAGCCGGCGCGGATCCATCCTCTTCTAACGACGTCCTAAGTCCGAATGAAGGTTCCTTTAAATGACATCATCCAAGATGGCGTCCCTCAAATTCCGATTGTCTGATAAGATTCAATCAGCCAATCGGAATTAAGGTAGGAAAAATCTGATTGGCTGATTGAATCAGCCAATCAGATTCAAGTTCAATCGGATTGGCTGATCCAATCAGCCAATCAGATTGAGCTCGCATTCTATTGGCTGATCGGAACAGCCAATAGAATGCGAGCTCAATCTGATTGGCTGATCCAATCAGCCAATCGGATTGAACTTGAATCTGATTGGCTGATTCAATCAGCCAATCAGATTTTTCCTACCTTAATTCCGATTGGCTGATAGAATCCTATCAGCCAATCGGAATTCGAGGGATGTCATCTTGGATGACGTCATTTAAAGGAACCTTCATTCGTCGTTAGTCCATCTGTGAGGAAGGATGGCTCCGCGTCGGCTGCTTCAAGATGGACCCGCTCCGCTCCGGATGGAAGAAGATAGAAGATGCCGTCTGGATAAAGACTTACGACCCCCTGGAGGACCTCTTCTGGCCGGATAGGATGAAGACTTCGGACCCTCTTCTGGACGGATCGGTGATACCCGGCTGGGTGAATACAAGGTAGGGAGATCTTCTGGGGCTTAGTGTTAGGTTTTTTAAGGGGGGTTTGGGTTAGATTAGGGGTATGTGGGTGGTGGGTTGTAATGTTGGGGGGGTATTGTATATTTTTTTTTCAGGCAAAAGAGCTGATTTCTTTGGGGCATGCCCCGCAAAAGGCCATTTTAAGGGCTGGTAAGGTAATAGAGCTGTTAACTTTTTATTTTAGAATAGGGTAGGGCATTTTTTTATTTTGGGGGAGCTTTGTTATTTTTTTAGGGGGCTTAGAGTAGGTGTAATTAGTTTAAAATTCTTGTAATCTTTTTTTTTTGTAATTTAGTGTTTGTTTTTTTGTAATTTAGTTTAGTTGATTTAATTGTAGGTAATTGTAGTTAATGTATTTAATTTATTTATTGCTAGTTTAGTGTTAGGTTTAATTTTAACTTAGGTTAGGATTTATTTTACAGGTAATTTTGTAATTATTTTAACTAGGTAGCTATTAAATAGTTAATAACTATTTAATAGCTATTGTACCTAGTTAAAATAAATACAAAGTTGCCTGTAAAATAAATATAAATCCTAAAATAGCTACAATATAATTATTATTTATATTGTAGCTATATTAGGGTTTATTTTACAGGTAAGTATTTAGCTTTAAATAGGATTAATTTATTTAATAAGAAATAATTTATTTCGTTAGATTAAAATTATATTTAATTTAGGGGGGTGTTAGGGTTAGACTTAGCTTTAGGGGTTAATACATTTATTAGAGTAGCGGCGAGGTCCAGTCGGCAGATTAGGGGTTAATACTTGAAATTAGGTGTCGGCGATGTTAGGGAGGGCAGATTAGGGGTTAATACTATTTATTATAAGGTTTGCGAGGCGGGAGTGAGGCGGTTTAGGGGTTAATACATTTATTATAGTGGCGGCGAGGTCCGGTCGGCAGATTATAGGTTAATAAGTGTAGGTAAGGTAGCGGCAACGTTGGGGGGGCAGATTAGGGGTTAATAAATATAATATAGGGGTTGGTGATGTTAGGGGCAGCAGATTAGGGGTACATAGGTATAATGTAGGTGGCGGCGGTGTACGGAGCGGAAGATTAGGGGTTAATAATAATAATATGCAGGGGTCAGCGCTGGCGGCAGATTAGGGGTTAATAAGTGTAAGGTTAGGGGTGTTTAGACTCAGGGTTCATGTTAGGGTGTTAGGTGCAGACTTAGGAAGTGTTTCCCCATAGGAAACAGTGGGGCTGCGTTAGGAGCTGAACGCTGCTTTTTTGCAGGTGTTAGGTTTTTTTGCAGCTCAAACTGCCCCATTGTTTCCTATGGGGGAATCGTGCACAAGCACATTTTTCAAGCTGGCCACTACCGTAAGCAACACTGGTATTTAGAGTTGAAGTGGCGGTAAATATGCTCTACGCTCCCTTTTTGGAGCCTAACGCAGCCCTTCAGAGAACTCTAAATACCAGCGTTATTTAAAAGGTGCAGGGGGAAAAAAACACACGTAGCTAACGCACCCCTTTGGCCACAAAACTCTAAATCTAGCCATAAGTTACTTAAGAATTTTTGTAATAACTTAAGGTTTAAAGATATTTGGAGAATTCAGAACCCAGATGTAAAATGTTTTTCATGTATATCCCATAGCCACAAAACTATTTCTAGGATAGATGCTTTCTTGATTTCAGAAAACTTGCTAGGTGTAGAAATATTCGTGGATATTAAAGAGGTGGTTATATCTGACCATGCTATTATTTTGTTAAATTTTAAGTTTAAGAGAGTCAAAAGAGACCCAGCAAAGTTTTTTTTCCCTACTTATCTATGTTTTAATGTGCAATTTAAGGAGTGGTTAAAGAAAAATGGCATGCATATTCATATTTTAATAAGGAATATGAAAACAAACATGAAGTCTTTTGGGAGGCTTTTAAAGCATTTATTAGAGGGGAAATCAAGGCTTATCTAGTCAGGAATAAACGGCTATCACAACAGAAAGATATACAGCTAGCAGGACAAGTACGCAATTGTTATAATGCTTTCTTAAGCGACAGATCAGTGATACTTTGGAATAAATATATAAAGGCCAAACAAGAGAGAGAAACTTTCCTTATGCAAAAGTTAAGACAGGAAGATCTTAGAACGAGGGCTTTTTGTTATATGCATAGTGGAAGAGCTGGTAAATTTTTGGCAAATCTGGTGAAGGTTAAAAAGAAGAAACGTGCCATAGAGGCCATTAGAAAAGGAACGGAGAGGCTGACAAATATTAAAGAAATAAATGAGTGTATACATGAATATTTTCAAAAACTGTACACAAAATATAAGGTCAATATGGAAGTAAAAGCAGATTTTTGGGATAAAATTAGACTACCAAATTTAGATAGAGAGGATTTGGACAAGCTGAATAGACCTATAACACAGGAAGAAATAAAGAAAGCAATAGATAATACGGCTCCTAATAAGGCCCCTGGTCCTGACCAGATCCCGATAGAACTTTACAAAATATTGAAGGAAGAAATAACTTCTACATTGGAAGCTCTCTTTAATACATTATACATTAAGAATAAAATGCAGTCTAAATATTTTACAACATCAACAATCTCATTAGTGTCGAAAAAAGATAAGAACCCGGAAGAGATGGGTTCATACAGACCCATCTCATTATTAAACAACAACTATAAACTTCTCATGAATGTGATTTCCCAAAGGCTAAAGAAAGTGGTTTAATGCCAAATAGAAGCTCTACGACCAATCTGAGGAAATTGCAATTGATAATAGATTATTATTGGAACCAGACTAAAAAAATGGGAACTGGAAAACAAGCAGATATGGCCATTACATCTATCGATGCTGAAAAAGCTTTTGATATGATTACGTGGGATCCTTTATTTACAACAATTAGAAAATTTGGAATCACAGGCTCTTTCCTCAGATTGGTACAAATGATCTATAAAGAACCACAGGCCAATATTTTGATAAACGGTAGTACATCACAAAATTTCATACTTCAGAAAGGAACTAGCCCACTCTCCCCTTACCTGTTCAATTTAGCCATTGAACCATTAGCTGTCTATTTGAGAAAGGAAATAGAAGGTATTTGGAAAAGAAGGATGACACTTTTATTATATGCAGACGATTTATTGGTCTTTTTAAGAGACACTCAAAGAAATATTCCTCTATTAATTCAAATTTTGGAAAAGTTTGGTATGTTTGCAGGCTATAGAGTTAATTTGAATAAATCAGAGATTTTGTGGCTAAAGGAAAAAAAAGACAGTTATAAAAATGCTCCTTTTAAAAATGCAAACGGAAAGTTAAAGTATTTAGGCATTGTATTGGCTAGAGATCCTGAGAAATGGTATACATTAAACTATCCCCAAATATGGACAAAAATGTCTAATGATTTGGCTAGCTGGTCTAATTTTCCATTGAGCTTGTCAGGTAAAATTAACTTAATTAAAATGGTTCTATTCTGCAAAATTCTTTACTTACAAAATTTGCCGATATTTATCAAGCGTAAGGATTTTGCTTTATTTAAACGAGATTGTTTAAAGTTTTTATGTGGTAAGAAACGTAAGGCAATTGCACTACATAATTTGACATTATTTAAAACAGGGGGAGGTCTAGCCTTACCAGATATAGAACTATATAACTTAACATGTATGGGTAAATTTGCACTAGAGTGGTTAACAGAGGCAAATTATTTTGCCACAAACGAAATAGAAGAATATCTAGTGGCCCCATATGGTCTAAAAGCATTATTACATTATAGAGGGAAATAACCAGACAAATTTAAAAAGCTATCAACCGTTAAGAATATAATTACTGCATGGCACAAACTTTTGAAACTATTACGAGCTAGTCCTGAATATTCAAAGTATTTAACAATAATGGGGAACCCTAATTTTATATCAGCAATAGAGTCAAAAATATTTCATAGATGGAAAAGGAAGGGCTTAATTTTTGTTCAACAACTACGGGACAAAGAAACTGAGGGTTGTAGAACGTTTCAAGATCTAAGAAGAGAGTTTGAAATACCAAATAATGAATTTTTTGCGTACCTACAAGTACGACATTTCTTAGAAACCCTTAATAAAGAATCTATACAAGATAACCTAGGTGAAAGGATGAATATGGTTTTAAATGTATACAGTCAAGGAAATTATTCTATTTACTTTATGTATAAAACTATCAAAAAGTTTCAGGAAACAACAAGAATAGGGGCTTTGGCAGCAAGCTGGCGGCAGCCAATAGAGAGATTACAGAAGAGTTTTAGTCTGGTAGATAAAGCAACTTTATCCATGGGTTGGAGAGAGTCCCATATGAAAATAATTAATAAGTTATACATTACTCCAGCTGTAAAAGCAAAATGGGATAAAAATATAGAAAACAAGTGTTTCAAATGTAGCCTCCCACTAGCAGATCTAACTCATTGCTTATGGTCTTGTCCAAAGATTCAAAAATGTTGGAGTAAGTTGAACTGTTGGTTGAATAGGATTAATGGAAAAAAAGATCAAACTAGAAAAAGAGAATATTACTTTTATGTTTCAAACCCCCAAACCACAGATCAATCTTAAATTTGTGAATACAGTAATACTAATAGGAAGGTCACTCATTTTGAAACCTTGGAAGTCCAAGAAAGCTCCCAATCTATCAGAGTGTATGAATAAAATTAAGGGACAATTGATAGTGGAACAATTTGATACAACAGTTAATTCTGAAACGCAGATTAAACGCTTTCTTGGCAAATGGAGGAGTTTTATCCAGGCATTCTCTGAGGTAGAACAGATACGGCTAATATATCCTTTCAGAGAATCGGAAACATTGAATAACGTGATTACAAGAAATGAATTTCCCAATTGAAACTGACAGTTCCTTCGGACTGTCAGGGGCTGAGGGGGGTAGAGGAATGGAGGGGCATGCCACGTATGATTTTGCCCCCCCCCCCTCTTTTTTTTTTTTCTCTCTCTCCCCTCCTTCTTTTTCTTTTTCTTCTTGCTTTCTATGTAAACCACAATAAGGGCTATTGAATAACTAGGCATGGCGTCCCGTTTTGCTGGAATTATGTTCTTATAATTTAGAGAAGGGTACAAGGATAGATTATTGGAATCAATTAGGAAGAAATTAATTGTTTTGTCTTTCCCTTTTTTATTTTGTGCAAAATAGAATTATGGAACTTACGAACAGTCTTGCTTTGTGGATTATACAAATTATAAGGATTATATGACAGCCTTGCACGGCGGAATTTTTTGTTTGAACCTTTGCCATGCTTGTATGATTTGTATTTACAATAAAAGTTTAAAAAGGAAAGTTAAAAAAAACAACAACAAAAAACCCCCAAAAAACAACCCTATAATAAAGTGGGTCATGTGTTATCGTATTGTGATGTTCAAAAACTGTAACAAAATTGTATGATATTGACACTGTTAGTAGGAGTATCACTTTTTTAGTGATTGTTAGTGTGCCCAAATCTGGGTGAGATAAATTCCACAAGTGATTCATTGTGTCTTTATATATCTTCTGAAAACCACTTAAAAAGGGTGTATGGATACATTCTTAATATATTAATATGATGCCTATATATACTTTGTTTGTATTTGGTTTTAAAGCGAGATAAGTCTGGATATCGATATTACTTTTTTCTGTCTTCTACAGTGTAGTGGTTGCGATATTCAGGAGACAAGTGTGGATTTGCACCATGAAAGAGTGGATTTGATGTTGAGTATTGGTTGGATACAGTTGAGACTGTTATAGTTGCAAATAGTCAGCGCCTTATTTTGGCATAAATATATTTGCTGTTATATAATTTCTGCAATGCTCTTATTCCTCTAATATATATCACTAATGCTCTTATAACCTTCCACACTTGTGGTATTGAGTGATAGATAGGTTAAATAACCTCCAAAAATGTTTTTGCTTGTATAAATTCTCTGTTTATTTACAGGGTCAGTTATTTGTTTAAAGAATGTGACACCAGTTAAGTGCATCACTTGGTGTTGAGCATTTAAGTTACGAGGATAGTGAGTGTGTCTTCATTAATATTCCATACATTGCAACCATTCATGTCTTATATGTTTTTGTGAGGTATAGGGAATCACTTGAAGGAGATAAAATATAGTACTTTTATTATTGTCACTATTATGTGATCTTATAGTACATATATTTTTTAAGTAAAATTGATCTTAATGTTAGCGTTATTTAATTATATCGCTTTTTTTGTAGGGTGATAAGCTGAAGTTGTGAATCTGTCTCAGCCAAGAAGTCAGTTTTTTAATATTGACTGATTGCCATTAATAAACTTATATTCACAGTAAAAGGCTGCCTTATTATGGTATACAAATATTTATATATTGGAGCCTCATTAGGTTCAACTCTCACTTGTATTAGCAGTATAGGGTGCCTTATTGTGGCATGCCACTATTTGTTTGTTGGAGCATACTTAGGTACCAGCTCTAACAATACTAAGATTCTTATATATTGAGTAATCACGTTGTTTTATTACTCTGTTAAAGAAATTCGTTTAGTGCTAGTATTCTTAATGTTACCCTGTATGGTAGTTGAATAGCCTATCTCGCCAACTACAGATGATACTAGTGGGCCAGTGTTGTCGTTGAGTACATTATTTAGGTGTGGGAAATAATCTTGTAGAGAATTGGTATAAAGCCACTGCCCCCACACCTAAAACAACAAGTAAGTTATCGTACTTAAATTGACTTCACTTGTATCAACGTTTAAGTAAGCCAGTAGATTCTAATATTCCCAAAATTAGGCATTTAAGCGTCTTATATATTAAGTAACTTACAAGTATAAGTATATATCTATATTTGGTTAAATTTTACCATTACTTAGCTGATTGAGTTTCTATGCGGTTAAAAAAGAACGAACTGGGTATTAACAGATACCCTTCCCTAACATGTTTTGCCATTACTATTACGGCTTTCTCAAAGGTGACGCGCGTCGGCGGTTATTTAAGAAGTGTAACTCTGCCCCTAAATAATTTTGAGCCAATCCAAGCTTCTCTGCTTGGGGGTATGTCGTATGTGTCAAATGACACTGTATTGGGAGGCGGGTTGTAGACGTTGCCAGGAACGTGAGAGTCAATCAAGTAATTGACATATATATAATGTACAAATGGTATGGATATTATGACATATAAATCAAAAATTGATTCAAATTATCATGATTTGAAATAGGTACTATATTGTTAAAGCTATTTTTGCATAAGAATTATCAAAGTTTTAACAGTGTATTAACGTACCAATGGCAATCGAATATATAGAAAAAGGTGATAGTGAAATAAAATAAAATTGCAAAGAACCATTATGTAGGTTATTGTGTATTTGTCCTGAATGAACTTTGGGGTTTTAAATTAAATTAAATTAAAGTTCCCTCCTTATAGTGTGAATATTATACAGAGGTTGAAAGGAGATGGGGTGGATGTGGGAATACATTTTATGCAAAGAATGCAGTGATCTTAGAATGAAATATAGTGAAGGGGATGTGAAAGACACATTAAGGATATGACATAAGTGTCAGTGACAAAAAAGGGAGATCATAGTTCCAAGCTGGGGAAGCGGTGAATGTGTGGTACTAAAAATTTTTTTGTTATACTAAAAAATTTGAAGGTGCTCAAAATAATAAGTGGAATTAGTGTCAAAAATAAATATTTTGGATTATTGTGAAGAATTAGTAAAGAATGAAACAGATCAAATCTGTTTACCACTATATATATTTATTTATTAAGTATACTAGATAATTTTATTTTACTGTGTTGTTGATTAATTGTGAGGATAGGATGCTGAACTAACCAGAATTTGTGAAAAGGTGATGCTAAGAAATAACAAATGAAATGTGAGATTTTCATTAATCCAATAAGGATGATAAATATTTGGTGAGTAATCATTTATGGGGAATTACGCTCTGGTGGAAGTAAAGGGTGGCTGGGAAAAAAGGGTTGTGAATTGGATGAGTGAAGGGTAAGGGTGAAGTCCCTAACTAAATTCAGGTTGTCCAAAGGATTGGGGCAAGAAGTTGACTTGATTTGGAATAATACCACTGGTGGTTGTTTTTCTATTATGATGTTATTTCTATATCTGGATATAATACTCCCAGGGATACTGAGTTTTGATTGTCAAATTTCAATGGGATGTGGTATTGATTTTAATTTAAAGTTCAACTTCAAGATTCTGTATTTTTTTAAAAAACATTGAGTAGGTGTTATATTCATTGAGACCTTTTGGGTATACACAATCCATCAGATATATCCATCTGGTCTCTGCTTTCAGTAACGCCTTTTCCAAATCGCCGCCTCTGAGGCCCAAAGATACTTTTTGGATTCCGTAACATTTCAGTTCCGAAGACTTGGATTTGTGGTGCCTGAAAAAATGTGAAGCTACAGACGTGGTTTTCTTGTCATCTGACAGATCCTTGGGAGCATTTTGGATATTCCGCATGTGTTCCATGAGTCTAGAGTGTAGTTTCCTTGTGGTCATACCAATGTAGGTACATGGATATTGGCATTGGAGGGCATATTTATGCCTGTGGAATTGCAGCTAATATAGTTTTTAATTTTGTGCTGTTTTCCAAATCTGTCATTAACATATTTTTTCTTTAACATATTGCTGCATGTAGAGCAGTTGCCGCAGGGAAAAGATCCTTGTTCTGCAGATTTGATTTTGGTCATTTTCTGGACGAAGTGGCTTGGACTTAGAATCTCTTTGAGATTTCTATTTCTCCAGTAGCTTATCTCTACTTTTTCTCCAACGAGATATTTTAGGTGGGGATCTGCTTGAAGTATGTGCCAATTTTTCTGAATTATGTTGACAATTTGAGGTGTGTGTTGACAATTTGAGGTGTGTGTTGACAATTTGAGGTGTGTGTTGACAATTTTATTTGCTGGAGTGTATTACCCAGCAGAAGAAATTCCCATTGGGAGGTAGGAGATATAAGTAATAAAATATTATTTTAAATTCTTTAAGGTCAACATTTTTGTATATTATGAACTAGCTGAGCAATGAGCTTGTTTAAATCTTTTTCGAATGATCATAAAAAGATTTCAAATATTTCCTCTGAACTGAGAGAGCAACTCAGGGTAACATGAACTTACCTTTGCTTCTTCTTCCTCGTCATCATCAGAGCTGAGTATTGTCACAGATGGTTTGATTGTGGGACGCATTGGTGGATCTGTTATATAACAAGGAAGGCGAATTTCTTCATCGTACTCAATCTGGAAATTAACCAAGATGAATACAATGGAAATATTTTTGTACTACTAAAAATCTAAAAATCAATCAAAATATTCAGTGATTAATTACATTGCACTTAATTTTATTAACCCTTTGGTACTCTTTGCATTGCATCCCCCCCTGTAAAATACACCATAGGACACTATTATATAGAAAATAACTTTTTGTTTGTAGCCATATCATAATATGTGAAGATATCATCTTAAGGTCTTTGGTATACAGACATAGATAACATAGAGAAGCATGTGTATGTATGGAAAATGATAAAATAATGAGATCTGATTTACCTTTAAGCTCAAAACATTTTAGGACTAAATTATGAGTGGAGCGCCTGAGCGATAAGGGGATTATCGCAAGGGTTTGCACTCATCAGGCTTACTCAAATTAAATAATGTGAGTGCAATCATGATTTACGCTAGAATGATTACCACGACTTCAGAGCTCTGGTTAAAGGGACACTGAACCCAAATTTTTTCTTTCGACATTCAGATAGAGCATGCAATTTTAAGCAACTTTCTAATTTACTCCTATTATCAAATTTTCTCCATTGTCTTGCTATCTTTATTTGAAATGCAAAAATGTAAGTTTAGATGCCGGCCCATTTTTAGTGAACAACCTGGGTTGTTCTTGCTGATTGGTGGATAAATTCCTCCACCAATGAATAAGTGCTTTCCAGGGTCCTGAACCAAACAAATAGCTTAGATGCCTTCTTTTTCAAATAAACATAGCAAGAGAACAAAGAAACATTGACAATAGGAGTAAATTAGAAAGTTGCTTAAAATTGCATGCTCTATCTAAATCATGAAATAAAAAAATTGGGTTCAGTGTCCCTTTAACTGTTTCACAAAACATAAAAGTTGTACAAAACACAACAAACACAAAATATATAAAGTATAGTTACATGCATAATAACACCGTCTAAAAAATATTGAATAATAATAATAATAATATAGCAAACAAAAGTTGTAAAGGCTCAAAGATAGGAGGTCACAGGCACGCAAAGGGCTTTAACGTAGAGATAAATACATATATAATATCTAAAGGTGGGCATGTAGGTATATATATATATATATATATATATAAATATATATGTCTATATATGCGTACATACTGTATGTATTTATTTGTGTATACATGTATTTACAGACATATATACACATATAAACACATAAATACATATGTATACATATATAGACATATATATGTGCATTAGAACCCTTTTCTGTTAAGTAGATGAAAACATGTTAAAACATATTTATGCAATATTCATATTTAATAAAGTGTTTAACTGTGTATTTACAGCAAATATTTCCCATTCCAATATCCTGCACACAGCAGAATATGTTCTATGTGTTTTTTAAATAGATATTCCTATTTATATCTGTATTTATCTATACCTATATATAATCATCTATTTATATAGGTAAAGATATATATTGTACCAAAATACCATCAGATATTTGTAGAAATATTTATTCATGAATAAATAGAACATATTCTGTTATGTGCAGAATATTTGAATGTGAATATTCAGATTTTCATGTTGGGTTAGCGCAAATTAGAATATGCGATCGTGTTTGTGTGAGAGTGGGGCGTTTTTTTGCACTTTTTTTTCTCTATGACTTCTATGGGGGAATACGTGAATGTGCATGAGATATTCTAACTTCGTATTTTTGTGCAAGTTTGTTACTGCAACAGAGAAAAAAGTTTACTTTCAATTCATAATACGAGCGCAACCCAACGAGTGCAAAAAAGCTTAATTCTAATTAGCATTAATTTGCGCTCCACTCATAATCTGGCCCTTAATAGGTTGTGGTTGGAAAGAACAAGCCAGATATTTCATATACAAAAACAAACTAAAAGAAGCTATTTATCATGCATTTTATACTCTGCAGCTGGTATAACAAGTCATTGGAAACAAATAAAGAGAAACAGTGTTACAGTGCACCGTTCCTATGATAGAAAATAAAAATCTTTTATCATCTTTAATAGCTAATAAAAAGGTTCATTTAAATTTAATTTCAAATTCTAAATCATAATAGACATGGGAGTTACTTCTTCTGATGAAAACGGGGATGTGTAAGAATCTCTATCCTCTCCCTCTGAAGATGATGTTGATGTGGCAGGTGAAACTGGTGAATAAAATACATTCGAAGCTGGAGAGCAAACTTTGTTAATTTGCATCACCTGAAAATGATTCAGAAACAAACACGTTTACAAAGTTATATTTTGATATTTGCAGTGAATCTACTGAGTGATTATTAGATCTCTGTGTTTTGGAGATTTATTTTCTAAGAATTCTAAAGATGAATTACCCAGTGCTTAAAGCTCACTATTTCCATTTAAACAGATGACTAAATTGTGAGGTACTGAAAATCCTCCTTCAGATTGGGGCTTTGAAATTTGATGTGAATGATACTGCAAGTTATAATCACACAATCATACAATAGCTCTTACTTACACTTCTATCCTCCATTTTCTTCTTGTGTAGCAGAAAAGGAAGCTGGCAATCCATTATTTGTAGACAAAAATCTGCTTCTAAATATAAATGTTATTGCACTCAAATGAGTAAATTCCAGTGCTTTCCTCTATCTCCTCAAGCACTAGTAATCTAGAATGGCCAGTGCAGCCATATTTATACCTGATTGTACAGTGGTTCTATGACATCATAATAGTTATTTTACATCACTGTCACAAGGTAACATAACATGTGTGACTATCATAGAAAGCATCATGAATGGGATCCCACACAACAATGTTATAACAGTTTTCCTTTAGTAAAACGTATGTCCCTTCGCTATTAGGTCATTTTCACTTATGTCATGGCATGTGAGAAAGATGCAACACAAAAAGTAAAAATTTATTTTTTTGTTAAGATTTTAGTAAAGTTTGCAAATGGCCAGGTTACCGCTGCTTCTACTATAATCACCTTAATAAATTGTCATACAGGCTTTTGGGAGGTTATATTACAATCTAGAGGGGTCCCTTTGTGCCAATATATAAATAAAATCACTTTTTTCTTGCTAGGGTCTTATCTACTATAAAATAAACTAGATCTTGGATTTTTTTATTGAGCCTATAAAGTCCCATTCCCTTAGCAAAAAAACAATATTCCAGATGGAGGGTGTGCCAAAGAGGCTAAATTGGTTAAAAATATTTTACAAACTGGGATTTGAATCACAAAAAAAATTGGGATTCCAAGGTTGCACTTGTCTAGAACTTCTATGCCCTTAAACGTATATGGCATCCAACTAGGCTGAAAAGAAACAGGGGTTGAGATTTTTATTTTATTTTAAAACATAACTTTTTTTCTAAACACAAATTATATAAAATTCTAGTGCATGTGTGTGCAGTTTAAAAACACAAAGAATCAGCATCAATATTGGCAGTGGTTGGCGTAGGAATCGCTTGCTTGGTTTTTTTTTTGGTTGGCTGGGGAGTTTTTGAAAGACTCCTGTATGGTGAAGCTATAATATGCTTTCTTGGCTGTAAGTTGTTGGTGTACTTATTCACCGCAGAATATAGATGTATCTTTTTACATTGATTTTTTCAAATGTCCCTTTAAAGTTTGGTAACAGTGTCTAAGGGATACACTCTTAATCAGCCCTGTAATGAAGTGGGTCATATGTTATAATATTGTGAGGTTCAAGGAATTTCAAAAAATTGTATAATACTGACACTATTAGTAGAAATATCACTTTTTTGGTGATTGTGAGTGTGCCCAAATTGGGGTCAGATAAATTTCACAAGTGACTTTGTTGTGTCTTTGTACTTAATATGAAAACCACTTAGAAGGAGTGTATGTATATAGATGTCTCTTTATACATTGTTTTTTTTCAGCTGTCCCTTTATAGTTAGGCAACAGTTTCTAAGGGATACACTATTAGTTAACCCTATAATAAAGTGGAAGAGTAAAAGCAGGAATTATTCAGCCCTCTGTGGCAAAAGGCAGTGTTAGGACCAGTCGAATTGGGGCACCTTGACTCATCTTAAGAGTCGATGTTATTCTGTTTTGTAAAAGGGCAGCCAGTTTTTTGGTGGTCTTTTTAAGAAAGGCACTTCCAGGGTGGCTTTCAAGAACATGCAAATACAAATCCTCTTGTGAGGGCCCCGTATAGCCACAATCTTCACAGACAAATAGTTTCGCTGTTTGTAGGCAAAACCCTGCTGCACTCCATGAATTTTTTTAAGGGTACCATGTGACAGCCATCAGCCAATCACAAATGCATGCACATTTACGGCCGGAAGGGGAGGAGCAACAAGCCCCAAGTGCTCCGAGGATACTACTCGACAAGCCTGACCTTTAGGCATACACTGCCTGGTACCCGCAACAATAGCGGGGAAACTTGATACCCACAAGAAGGGAAGCAACGCGGCCATCAAGAACAGGCGTATCTTTCGATCCATTGCCTGGGTCACCTCTTGGAGGGCTGGTTTGCTGGAGCGGAGAGGAAATAGGAGTCTGTCAAGGCTCAGCACGACCACAAGATCGGAGCGGCAGAAAACAAGTCGCAAAAGTAAGGTACTTACAGCTGAAAAATGAATCTGAATGTGTGGGGGGAACGAAGATTGGCAATAAGGGAGACACAATAAGGCCTGAATGCACTTTGGGGGTTCCCATTAGAGAGTGGGCAGTAGGCTTGGATGAGCACAGCTTAAGGGCTACTGTGTGTGGGCAAGTATACAAGGCCCAATGTGAAAGGACTGACAGCCCAATAAGCCCCCCTTACAGAAAATAGTGCGATGTTGCGACAAGGGTCCCCCCTCACGAAGAATTAGCACAGCTAAAGCGCTTATGGTTGATAAGCAGTCGATCTTGGCTATACAGACTCATACGGCTAAGTTGGTGTATTATATGAAAAGAAGTACTGTCTGATTTACCTCTTAGAGCAAGGAAGCTTTAGACCATAGTTTTTGTCAGCCAGGTCCCGCAAGGTGGGTGAAGCCCTGGCTACCCCGAGAGGGGTTGAACATAAACTTTCTCTTTGTTTATCGGTCTGGTCATTCAGGAGGGTATAACTACTTATCTTAAGTAGCGATAAAGACTCTAAGAAAGAAAAAATAGCAGGACCCTAGAACTTGCTATTTTGACCATTGAATCTGCCTGGTTTGGATTCGCTTAGCTACGATACAGGAGCCCTTATTAGAAAGACAGTTGCAGCTGCGGTGCAGCGACAGGGCAAAGCTGTTGCAAGTTAACTGCATGAATAACGGTTCCAGAACTTTGTGTAGTCGACATGACGAGCTCATTTTTTGCACGAAAATGAACCATAAGAACATCTATCAGGAGCTGGACTGTTTAGAGATTCTAAAGAACTGTATATTAAGCTTTAAATAACGTATATTTGTTAGGTTAACAGTTACAAATGCTCCCAGACTTTATTATTATTGTATTATGCTAAGATGTTTCCAGTGGCTGATAGTAAGATAGAAAATATCTAGAAGTCTAAGATAAGTGTTATTGCCTATTTTTGGAAACAGTAATTGTAATAAGCTATGCTAAGCCTTTTCAGAAACTTGCTATTGTGCTGGGTGTTTAAGGAATTACTACTAACATTCATCTGTTTAAATATAGGTATTGTTTAAAAAGGGATATTAGCTCTAATCTGATGACAACCAAAACTCTTGTATAATACTGTGTGTACTCAAATAGCAATACATGTCTGTTAAAACTTAATGCCTAGATTTAGAGTTTTGTCGGTAACGACCCGCGTAGCTAACGCTGGCTTTTTCCCCCCGCACCTTTTAAATACTGCTGGTATTTAGAGTTCACAGAAGGGCTGCGTTAGGCTCCAAAAAGGGAGCGTAGAACATAATTTACCGCCACTGCAACTCTCAATACCAGCGGTGCTTACGGACGCGGCCAGCTTCAAAAACGTGCTCGTGCACAATTCCCCCATAGAAAACAATGGGGCAGTTTGAGCTGAAAAAAAACCTAACACCTGCAAAAAAGCAGCGTTCAGCTCCTAACGCAGCCCCATAGTTTCCTATGGGGAAACACTTCCTATGTCTGCAACTAACACCCTAACATGTTTCCTGAGTCTAAACACCCCTAACCTTACACTTATTAACCCCTAATCTACCGCCCCCGCTATCGCTGACCCCTGCATATTATTATTAACCCCTAATCTGCCGCTCCGTACACCGCCGCAACCTACATTATACCTATGTACCCCTAATCTGCTGCCCATAACACCGCCGACCCCTATATTATATTTATTAACCCCTAATCTGCCCCCCACAACGTCGCCTCCACCTACCTACAATTATTAACCCCTAATCTGCCGATCGGACCTCACCGCTACTCTAATAAATTTTTTAACCCCTAAAGCTAAGTCTAACCCTAACACTAACACCCCCCCAAGTTAAATATAATTTAAATCTAACGAAATAAATTAACTCTTATTAAATAAATTATTCCTATTTAAAGCTAAATACTTACCTGTAAAATAAACCCTAATATAGCTACAATATAAATTATAATTATATTGTAGCTATTTTAGGATTAATATTTATTTTACAGGCAACTTTGTAATTATTTTAACCAGGTACAATAGCTATTAAATAGTTAATAACTATTTAATGGCTACCTAGTTAAAATAATTACAAAATTACCTGTAAAATAAATCCTAACCTAAGTTACAATTAAACCTAACACTACACTATCAATAAATTAATTAAGTAAAATACCTACAATTATCTACAATTAAACCTAACACTACACTATCAATAAATTAATTACATACAAATACCTACAAATAAATACAATTAAATAAACTAACGAAAGTACAAAAAATAAAAAAGAACTAAGTTACAAAAAATAAAAAAATATTTACAAACATTAGAAAAATATTACAACAATTTTAAACTAATTACACCTACTCTAAGCCCCCTAATAAAATAACAAAGCCCACCAAAATAAAAAAATGCCCTACCCTATTCTAAAATTAAAATAGAAAAGCTCTTTTACCTTACCAGCCCTTAAAAGGGCCCTTTGCGGGGCATGCCCCAAAGAATTCAGCTCTTTTGCCTGTAAAAAAAACCCATACAATACCCCCCCAACATTAAAACCACCACCCACATACCCCTAATCTAACCCAAACCCTCCTTAAATAAACCTAACACTAAGCCCCTGAAGATCTCCCTACCTTGTCTTCACCACACCGGGTCCCGATCGGTCCAGAAGGGCCTCCGAAGTCTTCATCCAAGCCCAAGCGGGGGCTGAAGAGTGATGTCCATCCTCCAGCTGAAGTCTTGATGCAAGCGTCGGCTAAAGAATTCCATCTTCGGGCAGGAGTCTTCATCCTATCCGGGCAGAAGAGTAGATCCAGACCGGCAAACATCTTCATCCAAGCCGCATCTTCTATGTTCTTCCATCCGATGACGAGCGGCTCTATCTTGAAGACCTCCGGCGCGGATCCATCCTCTTCTTCCGATGACTAGACGACGAATGAAGGTTCCTTTAATGTACGTCATCCAAGATGGCATCCCTCGAATTCCGATTGGCTGATAGGATTCTATCAGCCAATTGGAATTAAGGTAGGAAAATTCTGATTGGCTGATGGAATCAGCCAATCAGATTCAAGTTCAATCCGATTGGCTGATCCGATCAGCCATTCAGATTGAGCTCGCATTCTATTGGCTGTTCTGATCAGCCAATAGAATGCGAGCTCAATCTGATTGGCTGATCGGATCAGCCAATCGGATTGAACTTGAATCTGATTGGCTGATTCCATCAGCCAATCAGAATTTTCCTACCTTAATTCTGATTGGCTGATAGAATCCTATCAGCCAATCGGAATTCGAGGGACGCCATCTTGGATGACATCCCTTAAAGGAACCTTCATTCATTGTCTAGTCGTCGGAAGAAGAGGATGGATCCGCGCCGGAGGTCTTCAAGATGGAGCAGCTCGTCATCGGATGGAAGAACATAGAAGATGCGGCTTGGATGAAGATGTTTGCCGGTCCGGATCTACTCTTCTGCCCGGATAGGATGAAGACTTCTGCCCGAAGATGGAATTCTTTAGCCGCCGATTGTATCAAGACTTGAGCCGGAGGATGGACATCACTCTTCAGCCCCCGCTTGGGCTTGGATGAAGACTTCGGAGGCTCTTCTGGACCGATCGGGACCCGGTGTGGTGAAGACAAGGTAGGGAGATCTTCAGGGGCTTAGTGTTAGGTTTATTTAAGGGGGGTTTGGGTTAGATTAGGGGTATGTGGGTGGCGGGTTGTAATGTTGGGGGGGGTATTGTATGGTTTTTTTTTACAGGCAAAAGAGCTGAATTCTTTGGGGCATGCCCCGCAAAGGGCCCTTTTAAGGGCTGGTAAGGTAAAAGAGCTTTTCTATTTTAATTTTAGAATAGGGTAGGGCATTTTTTTTATTTTGGGGGGCTTTGTTATTTTATTAGGGGGCTTAGAGTAGGTGTAATTAGTTTAAAATTGTTGTAATATTTTTCTAATGTTTGTAAATATTTTTTTATTTTTTGTAACTTAGTTATTTTTATTTTTTGTACTTTAGTTAGTTTATTTAATTGTATTTATTTGTAGGTATTTTATGTAATTAATTTATTGATAGTGTAGTGTTAGGTTTAATTGTAGTTATTTGTAGGTATTTTATGTAATTAATTTATTGATAGTGTAGTGTTAGGTTTAATTGTAACTTAGGTTAGGATTTATTTTACAGGTAATTTTGTAATTATTTTAACTAGGTAGCTATTAAATAGTTATTAACTATTTAATAGCTATTGTACCTGGTTAAAATAATTACAAAGTTGCCTGTAAAATAAAATATTAATCCTAAAATAGCTACAATATAATTATAATTTATATTGTAGCTATATTAGGGTTTATTTTACAGGTAAGTATTTAGCTTTAAATAGGAATCATTTATTTAATAAGAGTTAATTTATTTAGTTAGATTTAAATTATATTTAACTTAGGGGGGTGTTAGTGTTAGGGTTAGAATTAGCTTTAGGGGTTAAAAAATTTATTAGAGTAGCGGTGAGGTCCGGTCGGCAGATTAGGGGTTAATACTTGAAATTAGGTGTCGGCGATGTTAGGGAGGGCAGATTAGGGGTTAATACTATTTATTATAGGGTTATTGAGGCGGGAGTGAGGCGGTTTAGGGGTTAATACATTTATTATAGTGGCGGTGAGGTCCGGTCGGCAGATTAGGGGTTAATAATTGTATGTAGGTGGAGGCGACGTTGGGGACGGCAGATTAGGGGTTAAATATAATATAGGGGTCGGCGGTGTTAGGGGCAGCAGATTAGGGGTACATAGGAATAACGTAGCTGGCGGCGGTGTGCGGTCGGCAGATTAGGGGTTAAAAATTTTTAATAGAGTGGCGGCAATGTGGGGGGGGGCCTCGGTTTAGGGGTACATAGGTAGTTTATGGGTGTTAGTGTACTTTAGAGCACAGTAGTTAAGAGCTTTATGAACCGGCGTTAGCCCAGAAAGCTCTTAACTACTGACTTTTTTCTGCGGCTGGAGTTTTGTCGTTAGATTTCTAACGCTCACTTCAGCCAAGACTCTAAATACCAGCGTTAGGAAGATCCCATTGAAAAGATAGGATACGCAAATGGCGTAGGGGGATCTGCGGTATTGAAAAGTCGCGGCTGCAAAGTGAGCGTTAGACCCTTTCCTGACTGACTCTAAATACCAGCGGTAGCCCAAAACCAGCGTTAGGAGCCTCTAACGCTAGTTTTGATGGCTAACGCCAAACTCTAAATCTAGCCGTAAATCTAGCCGTAAGTCTGCTGCTGAAGGCGGCTGTTTTTGTTTCTATAAGATCCCATATCTATGGGTAAAGATATACATTAGACTATTGAGGAAAGCTTGATGCCTAATAGGTAGGATAAAAGTATCTGCAGTCTGATTGTTGCAAACAATGTAAGTCTTGGGTAATTGAATTTGAGCAAAAAGAGATAGTAAACAAAAGGTTGCCATCTGCTAGGGGCTAAAATAGACTCAAAATAAGTGTTGTGAATATACCCTACAATATTGGGGTTTAAGCTTGACTTAATTGCAAGGAGTATAGATTCTCTAGGAGCCCTCAGTGTCTGGCGCTCGCTCATGCTAATTAATCTTGGTGTATAAGGTTTAAGGAATAAGAAGAAGTATTAACATTGTACAGATCAATCAGAGATATTTATTGTTTGCTTCTAAATGTATATATAACTGTTTCTTGATTCTAATTAGGCATTACCATATATAGCTACATTTTACAAGAACACTAGCACTAACTCACAGTTGTAGGGTTTATCCCACACGAATTTACAAATCACTTCCCACCCCCCCCCCCCTTTTTTTTTTTTTTTCTTCACCAGTGTTAACCAGGCCACTAGTAGGCCCTTATCTTATATAATTTAAATTCACACACTTATTGAAAGGTTTGTCACTACTAAAAATAAATCATCGGCAATGCCACCAAAAGGAAAAGAAAAAAATAATCCAAAAAGGAACAGTCTAGACACAGAGAATAGAAGTCTATTAGAAACAACAAAAACAAACATATACACAATGGAGTCTCAGGACTTAGTAAAACAACTATCAGATATTATGCTGCCACAATTTGATCAGGTCAAGAGAGATATTTCAGAATTAAGGTCAGAAGTTAAACAATATTCAGACAGACTGCAAGAAGCAGAAAACAGAATATCAGACATAGAGGATTTGAGCATCAGACATGAGACTAAGATAAAAGAACAGACTAGTCAAATACATTTATTACAGAACAAAGTGGAAGAATTAGAAGACCGAGCTAGATGAAATAATGTCAGAATCATAGGACTCCCAGAGGTGGAGGAATTTCAGGACTTAATACACTTCACTGCAATATAACTAGCCTTAGGACTAGGTATGCAAATCCCCCCACAAGGGATACAGGTAGAGAGAGCACACAGAGTAGGCAGTGCTAGAACTTATGCAGACGGCAAGAGTAAGATCAGGCCAATTATTGTCAAGTATCTGAATTTTCAAGATAAAGCCACTATTATGAGTTATTATTACAAGAAAAATTTCCTGTAAAGATTGGGGAGCACAATATTTTACTTTTTTAAGATTTCTCAGTAGAAACGTCAAAGAAAAGAAATGGTACCTATTTGTACAAATCTAATTAAAACAGGTCTGAAAGCTACAATCATATACCCAGCCAAAATTAAAATTTTCAATGAACAAGGAAATGTTTTGTTGAATAATTAAGAAGAAGCTAAAGATTTCCTGCATGCTAGACAGAATACTTAAGGTAAATGACGCAGAATTAGAATAAATAAGAATCATTACCTCCAAGGATGTAAGAGATATGGAGGCTCAAGAGAGGATCAATAGCTTATATGTTAGTTCGAGGAGGTTAGGCCCTCCAAGAGGTGTGGTGGTTATAGTTCTAGCTGAGTACAACTTACTCAGCACCTTTGGGCGTTGTATCCAGTTTTATATTATTTATGCTTTACTGTTTATAACGTTTCCTTCTATTTCTCTTACCCCCCCCCCCTTTTTTTTTTTTGCCTCCTTACTCTCCGCCCCCCCCCCGGTGGTCCTGCAAACGCGTTATAGGTACTGTATAATGACAGATGGTTGAACTAAAATTTAAATCATGGAATGTGGGAGGGATCTCCTCTATGTGGAAAAGGAAGAACATCTTGAAGCAATGCAAAAAACATACCGCAGATATGATAATGTTACAAGCAACCCATCTGAAAAAGCAGGAGTTAGATAAACCTAAAGTAGGGTGGGTAGGGGAGGTGGTAGCAACACCATGCACAACAAGGAAAAGGGGTGTGGCAATAATATTCAATAAAAAAATCATGGCAAAAGAATTAGACATAGAAGGAAGATTTATAATTTTACATATAGAAGTACAGGAAAGATCTCTGATATTATGTAATATTTACAGTCCTAATAACCTAGATAAAGTCTTCTGGAACAAGATGCAAATTAAAATATTGAATTATGGTGTGGAAAATATAATATTGGGAGGTGATTTAAACATGATGATGTATCCAACATTAGATAAATAGAAATAGTTGAGCAGAAACTAAAACCTAGATTTAGAGTTCTGCGTTAGCCGTCAAAAGCAGCATTAAGGGGTCCTAACGCTGCTTTTTACCGCCCGCTGGTATTTAGAGTCAGTCAGGAAAGGGTCTAACGCTCACTTTCCAGCCACGACTTTTCCATACCGCAAATCCCCTTACGCCAATTGCGTATCCTATCTTTTCAATGGGATCTTCCTAACGCCGGTATTTAGAGTCTTGGCTGAAGTGAGCGTTAGAACTCTAACGACAAAACTCCAGCCGCAAAAAAAAGTCAGGAGTTAAGAGCTTTATGGGCTAACACTGGTTTATAAAGCTCTTAACTACTGTGCTATAAAGTACACTAACACCCATACACTACCTATGTACCCCTAAACCGAGGTTCCCCCACATCACCGCCACTCTAATAAAATTTTTTAACCTCTAATCTGCCGACCGCACACCGCCGCCACATACATTATCCCTATGTACCCCTAATCTGCTGCCCCTAACATCGCCGACACCTACATAATATTTATTAACCCCTAATCTGACCCCCCAACGTCACCGCTACCTTACCTATACTTATTAACCCCTAATTTGCCGACCGGACCTCGCCGCCACTATAATAAATGTATTAACCCCTAAACCGCCACACTCCCGCCTCAAAAACCCTATAATAAATAGTATTAACCCCTAATCTGCCCTCCCTAACATCGCTGATCGGAACAGCCAATAGAATGCGAGCTCAATCTGATTGGCTGATCCAATCAGCCAATCGGATTGAACTTGAATCTGATTGGCTGATTCAATCAGCCAATCAGATTTTTCCTACCTTAATTCCGATTGGCTGATAGAATCCTATCAGCCAATCGGAATTCGAGGGACGCCATCTTGGATGATGTCATTTAAAGGAACCTTCATTCGTCGTTAGTCCGTCGGTGAGGAAGGATGGCTCCGCGTCGGCTGCTTCAAGATGGACCCGCTCCACTCCGGATGGAAGAAGATAGAAGATGCCGCCTGGATGAAGACTTCGGACCCTTTTCTGGACGGATCGGTGATACCCGGCTGGGTGAATACAAGGTAGGGAGATCTTCAGGGGCTTAGTGTTAGGTTTTTTTAAGGGGGGTTTGTGTTAGATTAGGGGTATGTGGGTGGTGGGTTGTAATGTTGGGGGGGTGATTGTATGGTTTTTTTTTCAGTCAAAAGAGCTGATTTCTTTGGGGCATGCCCCGTAAAAGGCCCTTTTAAGAGCTGGTAAGGTAATAGAGCTGTTAACTTTTTATTTTGGGGGGGCTTTGTTATTTTTTTAGGGGGCTTAGAGTAGGTGTAATTAGTTTAAAATTCTTGTAATCTTTTTTTTTGTTGTAATTTAGTGTTTGTTTTAATTGTAGGTAATTGTAGTTAATGTATTTAATGTATTTATTGCTAGTGTAGTGTTAGGTTTAATTGTAACTTAGGTTAGGATTTATTTTACAGGTAATTTTGTAATTATTTTAACTAGGTAGCTATTAAATAGTTAATAATAGGTAATTATTGTACCTAGTTAAAATAAGTACAAAGTTGCCTAGGATATAAATCCTAAAATAGCTACAATATAATTATTATTTATATTGTAGCTATATTAGGGTTTATTTTACAGGTAAGTATTTAGCTTTAAATAGGATTAATTTATTTAATAAGAAATAATTTATTTCGTTAGATTAAAATTATATTTAATTTAGGGGGTGTTAGGGTTAGGGTTAGACTTAGCTTTAGGGGTTAATACATTTATTAGAGTAGCGGTGAGGTCCGGTCGGCAGATTAGGGGTTAATACTTGAAGTTAGGTGGCGGCTATGTTAGGGAGGGCAGATTAGGGGTTAATACTATTTATTATAGGGTTTGCGAGGTGGGAGTGAGGCGGTTTAGGGGTTAATACATTTATTATAGTGGCAGCGAGGTCCGGTCAGCAGATTATGGGTTAATAAGTGTAGGTAAGGTAGTGGCGATGTTCAGGGGGGCAGATTAGGGGTTAATAAATATAATATAGGGGTCGGCGATGTTAGGGGCAGCAGATTAGGGGTACATAGGTATAATGTAGGTGGCGGCGGTGTACGGAGCGGAAGATTAGGGGTTAATAAAAATATGCAGGGGTCAGCGATAGCGGGGGCGGCAGATTAGGGATTAATAAGTGTAAGGTTAGGGGTTTTTAGACTCGGGTTCATGTTAGGGTATTAGGTGCAGACTTAGGAAGTGTTTCCCCATAGGAAACAATGGGGCTGCGTTAGGAGCTGAACGCTGCTTTTTTGCAGGTCTTAGGTTTTTTTGCAGCTCAAACTGCCCCATTGTTTCCTATGGGGGAATCGTGCATGAGCACGTTTTTTAAGCTGGCCGCTACCGTAAGCAACGCTGGTATTTAGAGTTGAAGTGGCGGTAAATTATGCTCTACGCTCCCTTTTTGGAGACTAACGCAGCCCTTCAGAGAACTCTAAATACCAGCGTTATTTAAAAGGTGCGGGGGAAAAAAACACACGTAGCTAACGCACCCCTTTGGCCGCAAAACTCTAAATCTAGCCGTAAGTTACTTAAGAATTTTTGTAATAACTTAAGGCTTAAAGATATTTGGAGAATTCAGAACCCAGATGTAAAATGTTTATCCCACAAAACTATGTCTAGGATAGATGCTTTCTTGATTTCAGAAAACTTGCTAGGTGTAGAAATATTCGCGGATATTAAAGAGGTGGTTATATCTGACCATGCTATTATTTTGTTAAATTGTAAGTTTAAGAGAGTCAAAAGAGACCAAGCAAAGTTTTTTCCCTACTTATCTATGTTCCAATGTGCAATTTAAGGAGTGGTTAAAGAAAAAATGGCATGAATATTCATATTTTAATTAGGAATATGAAAACAAACATTAAGACTTTTGGGAGGCTTTTAAAGCATTTATTAAAGGGGAAATCGAGGCTTATCTAGTCAGGAATAAACGGCTATCACAACAGAAAGATATACAGCTAGCAGGACAAGTACGCAATTGTTATAATGCTTTCTTAAGCGACAGATAAGTGATACTTTGGGATAAATATATAAAAGGCCAAACAAGGGAGAGAAACTTTCCTTATGCAAAAGTTAAGACAGGAAGATCTTAGAACGAGGGCTTTTTGTTATAGGCATAGTGGAAGAGCTGGTAAATTTTTGGCAAATCTGGTGAAGGTTAAAAAAAAGAAACGTGCCATAGAGGCCATTAGAAAAGGAACGGAGAGGGTGACAAATATTAAAGAAATAAATGAGTGTATATATGAATATTTTCAAAAACTGTACACAAAAGATAAGGTCAATTTGGAAGTAAAATCAGATTTTTGGGATAAATTAGACTACCAAGTTTAGATAGAGAGGATTTGGACGAGCTGAATAGACCTATAACACAGGAAGAAATAAAGAAAGCAATAGATAATACGTCTCCTAATAAGGCCCCTGGTCCTAACCAGATCCCGATAGGACTTTACAAAATATTGAAGGAAGAAATAACTTCTACATTGGAAGCTCTCTTTAATACATTATACATTAAGAATAAAATGCAGTCTAAATATTTTACAACATCAACAATCTCATTAGTGTTGAAAAAAGATAAGAACCCGGAAGAGATGGGTTCATACAGACCCATCTCATTATTAAACAACAACTATAAACTTCTCATGAATGTGATTTCCCAAAGGCTAAAGAAAGTGATGGCCCCATTAATACATAAAGACCAAGTTGGTTTTATGCCAAATAGAAGCTCTACGAACAATCTGAGGAAATTGCAATTGATAATAGATTATTATTGGAACCAGACTAAAAAAATGGGAGCTGGAAAACAAGCAGATATGGCCATTACATCTATCGATGCTGAAAAAGCTTTTGATATGATTACGTGGGATCCTTTATTTACAACAATTAGAACATTTGGAATCACAGGCTCTTTCCTCAGATTGGTACAAATGATCTATAAAGAACCACAGGCTAATATTTTGATAAACGGTAGTACATCACAAAATTTCATACTTCAGAAAGGAACTAGACAAGGGTGCCCACTCTCCCCCTACCTGTTCAATTTAGCCATTGAACCATTAGCTGTCTATTTGAGAAAGGAAATAGAAGGTATTTGGATAGGGAAAAGAAGGATAACACTTTTATTATACGCAGACGATTTATTGGTCTTTTTAAGAGACACTCAAAGAAATATTCTTCTATTAATTCAAATTTTGGAAAAGTTTGGTAAGTTTGCAGGCTATAAAGTTAATTTGAATAAATCAGAGATTTTGTGGCTAAAGGAAAAAAAAAGACAGTTATAAAAATGCTCCTTTTAAAAATGCAAACGGAAAGTTAAAGTATTTAGGCATTGTATTGGCTAGAGATCCTGAGAAATGGTATACATTAAACTATCCCCAAATATGGACAAAAATGTCTAATGATTTGGCTAGCTGGTCTAATTTTCCATTGACCTTGTCAGGTAAAATTAACTTAATTAAAATGGTTCTATTCCCCAAAATTCTTTACTTATTACAAAATTTGCCGATATTTATCAAGCGTAAGGATTTTGCTTTATTTAAACGAGATTGTTTAAAGTTTTTATGGGGTAAGAAATGTAAGGCAATTGCACTACATAATTTGACATTATTTAAAACAGGGGGAGGTCTAGCCTTACCAGATATAGAACTATATAACGTAACATGTATGGGTAAATTTGCACTAGAGTGGCTAACAGAGGCAAATTATTTTGCCACAAATGAAATAGAAGAATATCTAGTGGCCCCATATGGTCTAAAAGCATTATTACATTATAGAGGGAAATTACCAGACAAAGTTAAAAAGCTATCTACCATTAAGAATATAATTACTGCATGGCACAAACTTTTGAAACTATTACGAGCTAATCCTGAATATTCAAAGTATTTAACAATAATGGGGAACCCTAATTTTATACCAGCAATAGAGTAAAAAATATTTCATAGATGGAAAAGGAAGGGCTTCATTTTTGTTCAACAACTACGGGACAAAGAAACTGAGGGTTGTAGAACGTTTCAAGATCTAAGAAGAGAGTTTGAAATACCAAATAATTAATTTTTTGCGTACCTACAAGTACGACATTTCTTAGAAACCCTTAATAAAGAATCTATACAAGATAACCTAGGTTAAAGGATGAATATGGTTTTAAATTTATACAGTCAAGGAAATAATTATATTTCCTTTATGTATAAAACTATCAAAAAGTTTCAGGAAACAACAAGAATAGGGGCTTTGGCAGCAAGCTGGCGGCAGCCAATAGAGAGAAGAGTTTTAGTCTGGTAGATAAAGCAACTTTATCCATGGGTTGGAGAGAGTCCCATATGAAAATAATTAATAAGTTATACATTACTCCAGCTGTAAAAGCAAAATGGGATAAAAATATAGAAAACAAGTGTTTCAAATGTAGCCTCCCACTAGCAGATCTAACTCATTGCTTATGGTCTTGTCCAAAGATTCAAAAATGTTGGAGTAGGTTGAACTATTGGTTGAATAGATTAATGGAAAAAAGATCAAACTAGAAAAAAAAGGATATTACTTTTATGTTTCAAACCCCCAAACCACAGATCAATCTTAAATTTGTGAATACAGTAATACTAATAGGAAGGTCACTAATTTTGAAACATTGGAAGTCCAAGAAAGCTCCCAATCTATCAGAGTGTATCAATAAAATTAAGGGACAATTGATAGTGGTACAATTTGATACGACAGTTAATTCTGAAACGCAGATTAAACGCTTTCTTGGCAAATGGAGGAGTTTTATCCAGGCATTCTATGAGGTAGAACAGATACGGCTAATATATCCTTTCAGAGAATCGGAAACATTGAATAACGCGATTGCAAGAAATGAATTTCCCAATTGGAACTAACAGTTCCTTTGGACTGTCAGGGGCTGAGGGGGGTAGAGGAATGGAGGGGCATGCCTGATGCCACGTAGATTTTGCCCCCCCCCCCCTTTTTTTCTTCTCTCTCTCCCCTCCTTCTTTTTCTTTTTCTTCTTGCTTTGTATATAAACCACAATGAGGGCTATCGAATAACTAGGCATGGCGTCCCGTTTTGCTGGAATTATGTTCCTATAATTTAGAGAAGGGTACAAGGATAGATTATTGGAATCAATTAGGAAGAAATGAATTGTTTTGTCTTTCCCTTTTTTATTTTATGCAAAATAGAATTATGGAACGTACGAACAGTCTTGCTTTGTGGATTATACAAATTAATAAGGATTATAGGACAGCCTTGCATGGCGGAATTTTTTGTTTGAACCTTTGCCATGCTTGTATGATTTGTATTTACAATAAAAGTTTAAAAAAGAAAGTTAAAAAAAAACAAAAAAAACCCCAACCCTATAATAAAGTGGGTCATGTGTTATCGTATTGTGATGTTCAAAAACTGTCACAAAATTGTATGATATTGACACTGTTAGTAGGAGTATCCCGTTTTTAGTGATTGTAAGTGTGCCCAAATCTGGGTGAGATAAATTCCACAAGTGATTCATTGTGTCTTTATATATCTTCTGAAAACCACTTAAAAAGGGTGTATGGATACATTCTTAATATATTAATATGATGCTTATATATACTTTGTTTGTATTTGATTTTAAAGTGAGATAAGTCTGGATATCGATATTACTTTTTTCTGTCTACTACAGTGTAGTGGTTGCGATATTCAGGAGACAAGTGTGGATTTGCACCATGAAAGAGTGGATTTGATGTTGAGTATTGGTTGGATACACTTGAGACTGTTATAGTTTCAAATAGTCAACGCCTTATTTTGACATAAATATATTTGCTGTTATATAATTTCTGCAATACTCTTATTCCTCTAATATATATCACTAATGCTCTTATAACCTTCCACACTTGTGGTATTGAGTGATAGATATGTTAAATAACCTCCAAAAATGTTGTTGCTTGTACGAATTCTCTGTTTATTTACAGGGTCAGTTATTTGTTTAAAGAATGTGACACCAGTTAAGTGCATCACTTGGTGTTGAGCATTTAAGTTATGAGGATAGTGAGTGTGTCTTCATTAATATTCCATACATTGCAACCATTCATGTCTTATATGTTTTTGTGAAGTATAGGGAATCACTTGAAGGAGATAAAATATAGTACTTTTATTATTGTCACTATTATGTGATCTTATAGTACATATATTTTTGAAGTAAAATTGATCTTAATGTTAGCGTTATTTAATTATATCGCTTTTTTGTAGGGTGATAAGCTGAAGTTGTGAATCTGTCTCAGCCAAGAAGTCAGTTTTTTAATATTGACTGATTGCCATTAATAAACTTATATTCACAGTAAAAGACTGCCTTATTATGGTATACAAATATTTATATATTGGAGCCTCATTAGGTTCAACTCTCACTTGTATTAGCAGTATAGGGTGCCTTATTGTGGCATGCCACTATTTGTTTGTTGGAGCATACTTAGGTACCAGCTCTAACAATACTAAGATTCTTATATATTGAGTAATCACGTTGTTTTATTACTCTGTTAAAGAAATTTGTTTAGTGCTAGTATTCTTAATGTTACCCTGTATGGTAGTTGAATAGCCTATCTCGCCAACTACAGATGATACTAGTGGGCCAGTGTTGTCGTTGAGTACATTATTTAGGTGTGGGAAATAATCTTGTAGAGAAGTGGTATAAAGCCACTGCCCCCACACCTAAAACAAGTAAGTTATCATACTTAAATTGACTGCACTTGTATCAACGTTTAAGCCAGTAGATCCTAATATTCCCCAAAATTAGGCATTTAAGCGTCTTGTATATTAAGTAACTTACAAATATAAGTATATATCTATATTTGGTTAAATTTTACCATTACTAAGCTGATTGAGTTTCTATGCGGTTAAAAAAGAACGAACTGGGTATTAACAGATACCCTTCCCTAACATGTTTTGCCATTACTATTACGGCTTTCTCAAAGGTGACGCGCGTCGGCGGGTATTTAAGAAGTGTAACTCCGCCCCTAAATAATTTTGAGCCAATCCAAGCTTCTCTGCTTGGGGGTATGTTGTATGTGTCAAATGACACTTTATTGGGAAGCGGGTTGTGGACATTGCCAGGAACGTGAGAGTCAATCAAGTTATTGACATATATATAATGTACAAATGGTATGGATATTATGACATATAAATCAAAAATTGATTCAAATTATCATGATTTGAAATAGGTACTATATTGTTAAAGCTATTTTTGCATAAGAATTATCAAAGTTTTAACAGTGTATTAACGTCCCAATGGCAATCGAATATATAGAAAAAGGTGATATTGAAATAAAATAAAATTGCAAAGAACCATTATGTAGGTTATTGTGTATTTGTCCTGAATGAATTTTGGGGTTTTAAATTAAATTAAATTAAAGTTCCCTCCTTATAGTGTGAATATTATACGGAGGTTGAAAGGAGATGGGGTGGATGTGGGAATACATTTTATGCAAATAATGCAGTGATCTTAGAATGAAATATAGTGAAGGGGGATGTGAAAGACACATTAAGGATATGACATAAGTGTCAGTGACAAAAAGGGGGGATCATAGTTCCAAGCTGGGGAAGCGGTGAATGTGTGGTACTAAAAAATTTTTTGTTATACTAAAAAATTTGAAGGTGCTCAAAATAATAAGTGGAATTAGTGTCAAAAATAAATATTTTGGATTATTGTGAAGAATTAGTAAAGAATGAAACAGATCAAATCTGTTTACCACTATATATATTTATTTATTAAGTATACTAGATAATTTTATTTTACTGTGTTGTTGATTAATTGTGAGGATATGATGCTGAACTAACCAGAATTTGTGAAAAGGTGATGCTAAGAAATAACAAATGAAATGTGAGATTTTCATTAATCCAATAAGGATGATAAATATTTGGTGAGTAATTATTTGTGGGGGATTACGCTCTGGTGGAAGTAAAGGGTGGCTGGGAAATAAGGGTTGTGAATTGGATGAGTGAAGGGTGAGGGTGAAGTCCCTAACTAAATTCAGTTTGTCCAAAGGATTGGGGCAAGAAGTTGACTTGATTTGGAATAATACCACTGGTGGTTGTTTTTCTATTATGATGTTATTTCTATATCTGGATATAATACTCCCAGGGATACTGAGTTTTGATTGTCAAATTTTAATGGGATGTGGTATTGATTTTAATTTAAAGTTCAACTTCAAGATTCTGTATTTTTTAAAGAAACATTGAGTAGGTTTTATATTCATTGAGACCTTTTGGGTATACACAATCCATCAGATATATCCATCTGGTCTCTGCTTTCAGTAACGCCTTTTCCAAATCGCCGCCTCTGAGGCCCAAAGATACTTTTTGGATTCCATAACATTTCAGTTCCGAAGACTTGGATTTGTGGTGCCTGAAAAAATGTGAAGCTACAGACGTGGTTTTCTTGTCATCTGACAGATCCTTGGGAGCATTTCGCATATTCCGCATGTGTTCCATGAGTCTAGTGTGTAGTTTCCTTGTGGTCATACCAATGTAGGTACATGGACATTGGCATTGGGGGGCATATATTACGACTGTCAAATTGCAGCTAATATAGTTTTTAATTTTGTGCTGTTTTCCAAATCTGTCATTAACATATTTTTTCTTTAACATATTGCTGCATGTAGAGCAGTTGCCGCAGGGAAAAGATCCTTGTTCTGCAGATTTGATTTTGGTCGTTTTCTGGACGAAGTGGTTTGGACTGCCTTGGAAGTGGCTTCTCCAGTAGTTTATCTCTACTTTTTCTCCAACAAGATTTTTTAGGTGGGGATCTGCTTGAAGTATGTGCCAATTTTTCTGAATTATGTTGACAATTTGAGTTTTTTTTATATATTTTTATTGAGGTAATATAACATACAGGAAAAGTACATTACATAAGAATATCATGGCAACATACCCATATGACATACATCAGATTATAAGTATCATGTACAACAGGTATGCCTTTAGAATATTATAATCCGCTTAAGTCTAATCCATAAAGGGTAATGCGTAGCCATGAGTAATACCTCATTTTACATAGTTACATTTTCAACAGACAGTGAATATGAATTGCATCAGAACTTTATACCTTAAGCCTATAGTCGACATCTGGTGCTTGATATATGCAGGCTTATCCCTGTCTATGGTCAGTTCCACAACCTGTAATCTTATAAGGAATGACACATAACAAAGAGAATTAACTAAGAGTCTACCTGAGTATCACCTGGAGTGCGTTACCTCCTCGAGCCTTAGCTGGGACGAGGTACGTTAATGTAACTTTATGAGTTGATTATATCCAGGTGAGATTATACACTTGTTTGGTGGTAGATAAAGTTAAGCTCTTCAGGGCGACAGGGCGTCTGAGGGGAAAAAAGGGGGAAAAAAAAGAGGGGGGGGAGAGGGGAGGTCGATGGGAGGGACCAAGAACTGGTCCTCGCCCACAGAAGTAGATAGCCCTTTTTATGTTGTCCTTGGCATACCCTCACAGAGGGTTAGTACACCCAAATTAGTTTCTATTTCCTCTGGTTTCCCAGAGTGTCCAAACTTGTCCATGTAATCCTACTTTGCCTATGGATCTCAAGGAGAACTCCTCCATAGAGCGGATATATTCAATAATACTGTGTATCATATTGAGCGAGACCTGTGATTTCCCCAACCAGCATCTTGCAATTGCTAATTTCGCAGCGAGAAGGATAACCACACACAGTATCCTCTCAGGCTGGGCCAGCATCCCCAGTCCTAGGTGAAATAGTGCTATGTCTGGTGTCAGTCTGTGCAGTAAGCCTAGTTGGTCTAACAGTGTCGCCACCTGCTCCCATATCCCCTGTATCTTTCTACAGCTCCACCAGATATGGAAATGAGAACCCCTGTGGCCACATCCCCTCCAACATCTATCTGAAGCCTTTGGGAACATCTTGTGTAAGCTGTCTGGTACCCTATGCCAGCGCAAGACTAGTTTAATATATAGCTCATACAGTGTGATGCAATGTATTGCTGTTCTAGTGTACTGAACAGCCTGTTGCCACTCCAGTTATGTATGCTCCTTTCTCATATCTCTCTCCCATTCCACAATGCAGAATGTTTTCGTTAATCCCTCTGAGTCTAAAAGGAGTTGGTAGTGTATTGTCATGGCCTTCCGGAGGGGTGCACCCATGAGCCACCTTTTTTCCCATTGGGTCATTTCTCTAGGTTTGTCCTTTTGAAACTTCCAGGAGATCATCATAGAGATGAGCCTGAAATATTCAAGTGGACCTTTTTGGGAACATCTATATTTGACAAGTCCAGAGCTTGGGTTGCCAAACCCCGTGGTGTGTAAAGGTCCCGCACATGTTTAACGCCCCAACTAGACCACATCTGCGGGTGTGACTCCGGCAAACAGGACAGTAGTGCTCTAACTGAGTGCACAGGAGATGGATGTGGAGCAACTCGAGCCAAGCCACAAAGTTCCCTCCAGATTTTAATGCCAGCTTTAATACTAGGGTTGTCAATTCCCGCAAGTACATCCGTATGCTGGGGGACCCATATAAGGTCCTCAAGTGATAAGCCTGAAGGGAGCACAGCCTGTTCAAGCTGTCCCCATCTGGTGTCCTCAGATGGGGACCCCCATGCTGTCACATGAGAGAGCATGGCCGCCTTATAATATTTACAAATGTTGGGAGCCGCCAACCCTCCATGCAGAATAGGCCTTTGTAGCTGCTGCATACATATCCGTGAGCGCTTACCCTGCCAGATAAACCTGTTTAACACCGACTGGAAGCGGCTGAGGGTATAATTTGGGACTACTAATGGTATACATCGAAAAAGGTACGTGACCTTGGGTAGGAGCGACATCTTTACCGATTGGATTCTTCCAATCCATGATATCTCGTATTTAGCCCATTTTGCAGTGAGAGTTTCATATTTTTTTAGCAGAGGATCATAGTTTGCCCAACTTACCGTTTTCGGGTCTGGGGAAAGGATAATCCCTAAATGTTTCAACTCGGTTGTGGACCAAGAAAGTGGGTAGGTCTCCTTAAGCCAGGTGAACTGTGCCGAGAGGAGATTCAACGCCAAGGCCTCTGTCTTTGTGTAGTTGAGCCTATAGTATGACATCATGCCAAGCTTCCGTAGACATTCAAAAACCGCCGGTAGTGAGATCTCAGGTTCTGTGACAAACAGAGTGAGATCATCAGCAAACAAAGTGAGCTTCTGCATAGTATCATGAATCAGCAGCCCCTGCACTTAGTTTGCTTGTCTAATCATGGTTGCCAGAGGCTCTATTGACAATACGAAGAGTAGAGGGGACAGCGGGCAGCCTTGTCTGGTTCCATTTCTAATCTCAAAAGAATCAGAGCAGAACCCTTTTCCTCTAATTCTGGCTGAAGGGCCGGAGTACAGTGCCATAATGGCCCTGACGAGATGAGCCAAAAACCCGAAGGCCCTCAGGACCTCCTCCATGTAATCCCACCGCACCCTGTCAAAGGCTTTTTCTGCGTCCAACGACAGGGCAACAAGTGGGAGCCCCAGAGATTTGGATTCAGTATGGATACCCAGCAGGCTGCGCGTATTGTCCGAGCCCTGATGGCCTCGAACAAACCCCACCTGATCCAGATAGATCAAAGTGGGGAGTATTCTGCCCAGCCTATTGGCCAGGATTTTTGAGTATAGTTTGATGTCCACATTTATCAGGGATATGGGCCGATAGCTTTCGCATCTGCTTGGGTCCTTGCCTGGTTTGGGTATGGTCATAATTTCCGCCTCTAGGTATTCCCTAGGGAAGTACACAATTTGGAGAACTGAGTTGAATACGGATACTAAGATGGGACCAACTTCAGCCGAGAGTTTTTTATAGAATATAGAGGAAAAGCCGTCCGGTCCCGGGGCCTTATGCAATTTTAATCCCTTTATTGCCTGTATCACTTCAGTGATAGTGATAGGAGCTGATAGGGGTTCTTCAGCTTCTTCAGGGACCTTAGGTAAATTGAAACCTTGCAAAAAGCTCGCTATATCTTCTCTTGGGAGAGTTTGTCTCTGTTCCGAAGAGGATATCTGGTAAAGTCTGCTGTAGTACTCAACAAAGGCTTCACCTATAGCCCTAGGTGAATAGCACCTCCCCTCCCCTGTTTGGATATAAGATATTCTATTAAGTAATGTTTTTTGACAGAGTTTATTCGCTAATAAGCGATCTGCCTTGTTGCCACTGTGGTAAAATTTCAGCTTCAAATATTGGAGATTTCTCTGAGTTTGCTCCAATTCCACATTGTGGATTTGTGCCTTTACATTTTGCCACATAGCTACTTCCACGGAGGAGGTGTTGATCTCAGCCCTCTCCCTAAGCACCCCTAGTTTGCTATAAAGCTGTGCCAGGGACTCTTTTCTCTGCTTCCTATTTTGAGATTCCTTTTTTATGAGGAGCCCTCTCAAGTAAGCTTTCAGAGCCAGCCAGACTATGGGCACCGAAGTTTCCCCAGTGTTATTAATCCTCAGGAAGTCTATGGTCTCTCTGGACCATTCGGGCATGGCAACGTCTTGAAATAAGTGATTGGGCATACGCCATCTCCTGGGTCCCTCTAAGGCACATCTCGCGTCTAAGGTAACCATCACCGCATCATGGTCGGACCATGTGCATGGCACTATGACCGAACTCCGCGCCTTCTGCAAGGCCCAAGGATCGCAGAAGAAATAGTCTAGTCTGCAGAAAGATGAGTGAGGAGCTGAGTAAAAAGTATGGTCACAGGAGTCAGGGTGCAAAGCCCTCCAGACATCGTAGAGGTCGTTCTGGGCAGTCAGTTCCTTAAATTTTTGGGAAATGAAATCCCTATTCCTGTCTCCTATCTGTTTAGTATTCCCCCTCCTGTCTTTCTTGGGGTCCCAAATCATATTGAAGTCCCCTGCCAGGAGGATGTGGCCCTGTTTCACCTTATCTACTTTCCGGAGGAGCCTCCTAAGGAAACTATCTTGATTGGTGTTAGGTGCGTATATAGCCACCAGCGTATACAAAACACAATCCAGGTGACACACACAGATCACATACCTCCCTGCCGCATCACAGTCTATGTAAATAGGCTCATAAGCCACTTGCTCCCCTATCAGTATCGTTACCCCCCTTGCTTTCTTATGAAATGTAGAAGAGATACTAACTGGGTAGTGTAGCTGTTTAAATCTGGCAGCTGTATCTTCCGTCCAGTGGGTCTCCTGTAGGAGAGCTATATCGATGCGGTGACATTTCAGAAATTTGAGTAATAAACTCCATTTAGTCGGAGAGTTAAGGCCCCTGGTGTTCAAAGTGCAGAGTCTCATGTCTTACAGCTACAAGGGGAGCACCAGCATAGGGGGGGGGGGAAGAAAAGGGGAAAGATAAAAGTTTTAGTGGGGGAAGCCTATGTAAGAGGAATTATAGAAGCTGATGGCAGAGAGCTCCCAACTCTGCCGAGTAAATGAGGAGGGCTCTAGGGTCCCCTAACCGCAGGTGAATGTTATTTTGGTGAGTTGGGAAATAATGGGGTAAGGTGCTGTGTCATGAATTGGACTGAATGTAGTGGGATGGGGTAAAATGGGACAAGAGCAGAAGAAATGAGGTGATGAAGGTGAAACGGGAGAAGGTGGGACGTGGTGGGGTGTAATGAGATTGAATGAGATGAAATGAAATAATTTTATTTTGGTGAGTCAGGAAATAATGGGGTAAGGTGCTGTGTCATGGAGTGGACGGGATGTAGTGGGGTAGGGTAAAATAGGACTAGAGTGGAAGAAATGAGGTGATGAAGGTGAAACGGGAGGAGGTGGAGCGTGGTGGGGTGTAATTAGATGGAATGAGATGAAATGAAATGGAGGATGAAATGGAAGAGGGGGCGGAGCCAGCAACAGACCCACAGCCCCCCCCAAACCTGTAATTTGACAGATAAATTTAATAAGACAACATCGATAAGAAATATAAACATATATAGAAAACAGTGACCTAATATAACCTTTATAGGCCCTAAATAACTTCAACCTCATAATCTTATTTGTCAGACTAACCACTATTGCTTTTGAGACATGAGAACATTCAATGATACAATTTACATTTAACTTCTACAAGTCTACCTATATTTTCTGTGTTGGTGAGACCCTAAATGTGTCCCCAGAAGGACCTAAAAATGGCCAATTGTGTGAAAACTTTGTGATAGACAGTAGGTAAGGTTAGAAGAATTGGCTTCAGGCCCCAAGTATCTCTGGCGCCCCCTAAGACCCCTTAGGGTGTGCAAGCAATCCTATCAAGAGGAGGTTCCATTAGGGGAATGAGAGTAGATCAGGCCTATAAGAGCAGTGGGTCAGTCCCAGAGCTATGGGCTTCCTGGATTCCATTCCTGGGCGTTCACCTTCAGTTCTGAGCTCCGTCTGTGTAGGCGGGCTGGCCCATTATTGTCCATAGGGGGCCTCCTCGGGGAGGCTGACGGGGACCTGTCCCGCTGCGGCAGCTGCCATGTCCTGATGAGCTCCTGTCCTTGTTGGGGAGTCAGGATGATATGTTGAGCTCCATCTTTAGTGGCTATCAATTTGGTTGGGAATCCCCACCTGTATCGGATCTGGTTGCTTCTTAGAACTTTGGTGACCTCTGCGAAGCTTCTCCTTTGAGCCAAGGTGTAGGAAGACAGATCTGGGAACAGCGAGACCTCTCTGAATTGCCCATTAAGTTGCGGTGAGCGCAGCATTGCTCTCATCAGTTTATCTTTGTTTGAATAGTAATGTAAACGGGCTATAGTGTCTCTAGGTTTACCAGGAGGGAGGTTCCTAGGTCTCGCCGTCCGATGAATTCGGTCTATTCTATTTATATCTCCAGCAGCGGGCCCAAGGATAGACTGGAAAAGGCGGTGAGCATATTCTTCCAGATCTTGCGGGAGAACCGACTCAGGGATTCCTCTAATTCTCACGTTATTTCGCCTGGATCTGTCTTCCAAATCTGAAACTTTCACCTCCAAGGAAGACACTTGATCTGTCAGGCTTTGCGTCTGGCCCACCCAATTAGCATGGTCCACCATAAGGTATTCCTGTTTCCTTTCAATGGTGTCAGTTCTCTCACTGATGGAGGAAATATCACGTCTCAGATCCTCAAACAATCTCTCCAGTTTGTCAAACCGTCTAGTGAGGGTCTGGTTTTGGTTCTCGAACATAGGCTGGATGGACTCTAGCGGTAAGGTCAGGGCGTCCCCCTTGCTTCTGCCTGGAGTATTAGAGGAAGAGAACCTACTCTCAGTGTGGTCTTCTGGGGTGTCTGAGGTGATAGAATTGTCGTCTTCCGATCTGACGGATCCCTCTCGTCCCCGTGGGTGGAAATGGTCTATCACAGTCTTCTTAGGCCCGAAGCTGCCTTTTTGTTTTTTCTTAGCTTGTTGTGACATGTTGGCTGGGACCATCACTGCTAATATAGCCACTGCAATGTTTAATATTTAGATGTTATCTTCTTAGAATATGTGGGAAGGGGGGGGGGCACATAGGGCCCTTCTTAAACTGACATATTATAAACGGACTCACTTAGGGAACACAGGAATGTGCACACTGAATATTGATCCCCCATAAAGGGGGGGGGGGACACCCCTATCTGTTAGAGGCCAAAAAAAAACAGTGGATTTATGCAATTCTTAACTTGAGATTAAGTCACCTTAGTTATGAAACCTGTATGCTGCCCTCTCCCAGGGAAGTTGTCACCATAGGACGATGTAGGGAAAAGGGAGAGGGATATGACCCGTCAGCAATAGCCTGACGGGAAAGGGGAGGAGAGGGCACGCCTAACACCTGAAGGGAAAGTGTGTGTTATATATGCAGCGTGTCTCAATTTAAATCAGTAATAACCTAAAACCTACAATGTGGAATGCAGCAGATTAAGACAGCACAAAATTACATTAATATAAGTAACATAGGTTGGCATTCAAGGCAATATTTGTTTTTTGGGCAAATATATATGCGGTTATGTCACAGACCCTGCAGAGAGAGACAAGGGTTATAAGGCAGGCACTTTTTCAATAAAAAGAAAAATAATAAGAGCAAAAGAGAGAGAAAAAAAAATGACACTCCACTTTGGGCTCAGGGCCCAAAGGAAAATTATGCTGGCGCAGCAGCTTTAGACACTGAGGCCTAGATTTGGAGTTTTGTCGGTAAAGACCCGCGTAGCTAACGCCGGCTTTTTTCTGGCCGCACCATAAAAATAACTCTGGTATTGAGAGTCCACATAAAGGCTGCGTTAGGCTCCAAAAAAGGAGCGTAGAGCATATTTAACGCAGCTTCAACTCTCGATACCAGAGTTGCTTACGCAAGCGGCCAGCCTCAAAAACGTGCTCGTGCACGATTCCCCCATAGGAAACAATGGGGCTGTTTGAGCTGAAAAAAAACCTAACACCTGCAAAAAAGCTGCGTTCAGCTCCTAACGCAGCCCCATTGTTTCCTATGGGGAAACACTTCCTACGTCTACACCTAACACCCTAACATGTACCCCGAGTCTAAACACCCCTAACCTTACACTTATTAACCCCTAATCTGCTGCCCCCGCTATTGCTGACCCCTGCATATTATTATTAACCCCTAATCTGCCGCTCCGTAAACCGCCGCTACTTACATTATCCCTATGTACCCCTAATCTGCTGCCCTAACATCGCCAACCCCTATATTATATTTATTAACCCCTAATCTGCCCCCCACAACGTCGCCTCAACCTGCCTGCACTTATTAACCCCTAATCTGCCGACCGGACCTGAGCGCTACTATAATAAAGTTATTAACCCCTAATCCGCCTCACTAACCCTATAATAAATAGTATTAACCCCTAATCTCCCCTCCCTAACATCGGCGACACCTAACTTCAATTCTAATAAATGTATTAACCCCTAAAGCTAAGTCTAACCCTAACACTAACACCCCCCTAAATTAAATATAATTTACATCTAACGAAATTAATTATCTCTTATTAAATAAATTATTCCTATTTAAAGCTAAATACTTACCTGTAAAATAAATCCTAATATAGCTACAATATAAATTATAATTATATTATAGCTATTTTAGGATTACTATTTATTTGACAGGCAACTTTGTAATTATTTTAACCAGGTACAATAGCTATTAAATAGTTAAGAACTATTTAATAGCTACCTAGTTAAAATAATTACAAAATTACCTGTAAAATAAATCCTAACCTAAGTTACAATTAAACCTAACACTATACTATCATTAAATTAATTAAATACAATACCTACAATTACCTACAATTAAACCTAACACTACACTATCAATAAATAAATTAAATACAATTCCTACAAATAACTACAATGAAATAAACTAACTAAAGTACAAAAAATCTAAAAGAACTAAGTTACAAAAAATATAAAAATATTTACAAACATAAGAAAAATATTACAACAATTTTAAACTAATTACACCTACTCTAAGCCCCCTAATAAAATAACAAAGACCCCCAAAATAAAAAATGCCCTACCCTATTCTAAATTACTACAGTTCAAAGCTCTTTTACCTTACCAGCCCTGAACAGGGCCCTTTGCGGGGCATGCCCCAAAGAATTCAGCTCTTTTGCCTGTAAAAAAAAAAAACATACAATACCCCCCCAACATTACAACCCACCACCCACATACCCCTAATCTAACCCAAACCCCCCTTAAATAAACCTAACACTAAGCCCCTGAAGATCTTCCTACCTTATCTTCACCATACCAGGTTCACCGATCCGTCCTGAAGAGCTCCTCCGATGTCCTGATCCAAGCCCAAACGGGGGGCTGAAGAGGTCCATGATCCGGCTGAAGTCTTCAACCAAGCGGGAGCTGAAGAGGTCCATGATCCGGATGAAGTCTTCATCCAAGAGGGAGCTGAAGAGGTCCATGATCCGGATGAAGTCTTCTATCAACGGCATCTTCAATCTTCTTTCTTCCGGATCCATCTTGCAGACCTCCGACACGGAACATCCTCTTCTCCCGACGCCTACTAGCCGAATGACGGTTCCTTTAAGGGACGTCATCCAAGATGGCGTCCCTTGAATTCCGGATCATGGACCTCTTCAGCCCCCCGCTTGGGCTTGGATCAGGACATCGGAGGAGCTCTTCAGGACGGATCGGTGAACCTGGTATGGTGAAGATAAGGTAGGAAGATCTTCAGGGGCTTAGTGTTAGGTTTATTTAAGGGGGGTTTGGGTTAGATTAGGGGTATGTGGGTGGTGGGTTGTAATGTTGGGGGGGTATTGTATGTTTTTTTTTTACAGGCAAAAGAGCTGAACTTCTTGGGGCATGCCCCGCAAAGGGCCCTGTTCAGGGCTGGTAAGGTAAAAGAGCTTTGAACTTTAGTAATTTAGAATAGGGTAAGGCATTTTTTATTTTGGGGGTCTTTGTTATTTTATTAGGGGGCTTAGAGTAGGTGTAATTAGTTTAAAATTGTTGTAATATTTTTCTTATGTTTGTAAATATTTTTTTATTTTTTGTAACTTAGTTCTTTTTTATTTTTTGTACTTTAGTTAGTTTATTTCATTGTAGTTATTTGTAGGAATTGTATTTAATTTATTTATTGATAGTGTAGTGTTACGTTTAATTGTAGGTAATTGTAGGTATTTTATTTAATTAATTTAATGATAGTATAGTGTTAGGTTTAATTGTAACTTAGGTTAGGATTTATTTTACAGGTAATTTTGTAATTATTTTAACTAGGTAGCTATTAAATAGTTCTTAACTATTTAATAGCTATTGTACCTGGTTAAAATAATTACAAAGTTGCCTGTCAAATAAATATTAATCCTAAAATAGCTACAATGTAATTATAATTTAAATTGTAGCTATATTAGGATTTATTGTACAGGTAAGTATTTATCTTTAAATAGGAATAATTTATTTAATAAGAGTTAATTAATTTCGTTAGATTAAAATTATATTTAACTTAGGGGGGTGTTAGTGTTAGGGTTAGACTTAGCTTTAGGGGTTAATACATTTATTAGAATAGCGGTGAGCTCCGGTCGGCAGATTAGAGGTTAATAAGTGTAGGCAGGTGGAGGTGACGTTGTGGGGGGCAGATTAGGGGTTAATAAATATAATATAGGGGTCGGCGGTGTTAGGGGCAGCAGATTAGGGGTACATAAGGATAACGTAGGTGGCGGCGCTTTGCGGTCGGCAGATTAGGGGTTAATTATTGTAGGTAGCTGGCTGCGACGTTGTGGGGGGCAGGTTAGGGGTTAATAAATATAATATAGGGGTCGGCGGTGTTAGGGGCAGCAGATTAGGGGTACATAAGGATAACGTAGGTGGCGGCGCTTTGCGGTCGGCAGATTAGGGGTTAATAAGTGTAGGTAGGTAGAGGCGACGTTGTGGGGGGCAGGTTAGGTGTTAATAAATATAATATAGGGGTCGGCGGTGTTAGGGGCAGCAGATTAGGGGTACATAAGTATAACGTAGGTGGCGGTCGGCAGATTAGGGGTTAAAAAAATTTAATCGAGTGGTGGCGATGTGGGGGGGGGCCTCGGTTTAGGGGTACATAGGTAGTTTATGGGTGTTAGTGTACTTTAGAGCACAGTAGTTAAGAGCTTTATAAACCAGCGTTAGCCCAGAAAGCTCTTAACTACTGACTTTTTTCCTGCGGCTGGAGTTTTGTCGTTAGATGTCTAACGCTCACTTCAGACATGACTCTAAATACCGGAGTTAGAAAGATCCCATTGAAAAGATGGGATACGCAATTTACGTAAGGGGATCTGCGGTATGGAAAAGTCGCGGCTGAAAAGTGAGCGTTAGACCCTATTTTGAGTGACTCCAAATACAGGAGGTAGCCTAAAACCAGCGTTAGGAGCCTCTAACGCTGGTTTTCACGGCTAACGCCAAACTCCAAATCTAGGCCTGAGTCTCCAAACTTGCAGTTAATGCTTCCAAGTCTATGTGTGGGTTACTGTCCCCCCAAAGAAACTGCTCCAGTGATGAGCTGTGAGGATACCCAGCAGGCACAGATGATAAAGGGCAAGTGTCTCAAGGGCCTTACTTGGAGTATTGTGGCAGTTAGGGGTAAGGAGAAAAATAAATTATGCAGGATCACAGGTACCCCTTTATTTAGATGTTTTATTCACTGGTAGCTATGCAAACTGCGCTGGGGTAAGCAATGAACTTAGCCAGTTACTTAGGTGTATATGTAAGTCTCCGAGCCGTGGACTAATCAATATGTCTTTTTGAAGAGAAAAGTCTTACCCATCCACGTGTAGCTCCCTGAGTTAGAATGGACCTGCAGGCGACTCTATGTAGCCTCCCAAAATCAGCAAGGCTTTCGTTCTCTCACCTCTGCTCCCACCAGCAGATGGAACCTTAGCAGAAAGGTTCCGGTAAGGCCGTGTCACAGAGCCCTCTAAATCAAGCAGCCGCAATAAAGGCCGCAGTGCAGGCCGAAGATGGACGTTTTTCACGCCCTTTGCGCCTTTTGCCACCTCCACTTGTAGCCAGCCTATGCCTCTGTATCGTTGGAGAGGAGGCAATCTCTTGCTGATCCGCAGCCCCCAGATGATGTGGTCACCTCCGTCCAGGCTGAATCCCGTGCAGCCGCACAACTTTGCTGGGCTTCTGGTCTCCTCAGCGCCGCTCACCTGCTTACACGAGTCCCAGCAGCAGGGTCTTCTGTGGGAAGGGGGTAAGTGTTCTGAGCCCGCAACCACCGTCAGCTGGCAGGCAGATGCTCAGGAGCGGATCCCCGGCCCTCCGGAGCAGAATGTCAGGTGGTGTCGCCTGGGGAGTGAGATCAGGAGTAGCGGGGCAGATCCTCAGGTGCCCGGATCAATTCAGTGAGTATTGCAGTCCGGTAGAACTCCGGAGACCCCCTTATCCACCGCAGGTCTCTATCAAAGTGGGAGAATCAGCCTCCAGAGCAGAGCCCCGACCCTCCGGAGAGCAATTCCCCCTGCTGTGGATTCCGCAGTTGCTCCGGCCAAGCTTGTACAATAAGGGCTGAGTGAAAAGCCTCTTCTGAACTTGGAATTAGCTTTCCCCTATTGCACCCAGGTTATAGTGTAATGTTCAGGGAAGAGGTGCAATACTTTTTGCTGCTATGTGTAGGTTTAACTCCACTTTTAGCACTTATTGAGACAGAGCCCCAAGCACACACGTCCTATCTCCTTAGCGGCTGGCTCTGCCCCCGTGTTGACAATTTTATTTGCTGGAGTGTATTACCCAGCAGAGGAAATTCCCAGTGGGAGGTAGGAGATATAAGTAATAAAATATTATTTTAAAATCTTTAAGGTCAACATTTTTGTATATTATGAACTAGCTGAGCAATGAGCTTGTTTAAATCTTTTTCGAATGATCATAAAAAGATTTTGGATATTTCCTCTGAACTGAGAGAGCAACTCAGGGTAACATGAACTTACCTTTGCTTCTTCTTCCTCATCATCAGAAGAGCTGAGTATTGTCACAGATGGTTTGATTGTGGGACGCATTGGTGGATCTGTTATATAACAAGGAAGGCGAATTTCTTCATCGTACTCAATCTGGAAATTAACCAAGATAAATACAATATAAATGTTATTTTGCTTGTACTACTAAAAATCTAAAAATCAATCAAAATATTCAGTGATTAATTACATTGCACTTAATTTTATTAACCCTTTGGTACTATTTGCATTGCATCCCCCCCTGTAAAATACACCATAGGACAATATAATATAGAAAATAACTTTTTGTTTGTAGCCATATCATAATATGTGAAGATATCATCTTAAGGTCTTTGGTATACAGACATAGATTACATAAAGAAGCATGTGTATGTATGGAAAATGATAAAATAATGAGATCTGATTTACCTTTAAGCTCAACCCATTTTACGACTAAATTATGAGTGGAGCACCTGAGCGATAAGAGGATTATCGCAAGGGTTTGCACTCATCAGGCTTACTCAAATGAAATAATGTGAGTGCAATCATGATTTACGCTAGAATGATTACCACGACTTCAGAGCTCTGGTTAAAGGGACACTGAACCCAAATTTTTTCTTTCGTAATTCAGATAGAGCATGCAATTTTAAGCAACTTTCTAATTTACTCCTATTATCAAATTTTCTCCATTGTCTTGCTATCTTTATTTGAAATGCAAAATGTAAGTTTAGATGCCAGCCCATTTTTAGTGAACAACCTGGGTTGTTCTTGTTGATTGGTGGATAAATTCATCCACCAATGAATAAGTGCTTTCCAGGGTCCTGAACCAAACAAATAGCTTAGATGCCTTCTTTTTCAAATAAACATAGCAAGAGAACAAAGAAAAAGTGACAATAGGAGTAAATTAGAAAGTTGCTTAAAATTGCATGCTCTATCTGAATCATGAAATAAAAAATTTGGGTTCAGTGTCCCTTTAACTGTTTCACAAAACATAAAAGTTGTACAAAACACAACAAACAAAAAATAAATTATAAAGTATAGTTACATGCATAATAACACCGTCTAAAAAATATTCAATAATAATAATAATAATAATAATAATATAGCAAACAAAAGTTGTAAAGGTTTAAAGATAGGAGGTCTCAGGCACGCAAAGGGCTTTAACATAGAGATAAATACATATATAATATCTAAAGATGGGCATGTATGTATATATATATATGTCTATATGTGTGTACATACTGTATGTATTTATATGTGTATATACGTATTTACAGTCATATATGCACATTTAAACATATAAATACATATGTATACATATATAGACATATATATGTGCATTAGAACCCTTTGCTGTTAAGTAGATGAAAACATGTTAAAACATATTTACACAATATTCATATTTAATAAAGTGTTTAACTGTGTATTTACAGTAAATATTTCTCATTCCAATGTTTTGCACACAGCAGAATATGTTCTATGTGTTTTTTAAATAGATATTCCTATTTATATCTGTATATATCTATACCTATATATAATCATCTATATATATAGGTAAAGATATATATTGTACCAAAATACCATCAGATATTTGTAGAAATATTTATTTATGAATAAATAGAACATATTCTGTTATGTTCAGAATATTGGAATGTGAATATTCATATTTTCATGTTAGGTTAGCCCAAATTAGAATATGCGATCGTGTTTGTGTGAGAGTGGGGCGTTTTTTTGCACTTTTTTTTCTCTATGACTTCTATGGGGGAATACGTGAACGTGCATGAGATATTCTAACTTCGGATTTTTGTGCAAGTTTGTTACTGCAACAGAGAAAAAAGTTTACTTTCAATTCATAATTCGAGCGCAACCAAATGAGTGCAAAAAAACTTACTTCTAATTAGCATTAATTTGCGCTCCACTCATAATCTGGCCCTTAATAGGTTGTGGTTTGAAAGAACAAGGCAGATATTTCATATACAAAAACAAACCAAAAGAAGCTATTTATCATGCATTTTATACTCTGCACTGCAGCTGGTATAACAAGTCATTGGAAACAAATAAAGAGAAAAACAGTGTTACAGTGCACCGTTCCTATGATAGAAAATAAAAATCTTTATCATCTTTAATAGCTAATAAAAAGGTTCATTTAAATTTAATTTCAAATTCTAAAACATAATAAACATGGAAGTTACTTCTTCTGATGAAAACGCGGATGTGTAAGAATCTCTATCCTCTCCCTCTGAAGATGATGTTGATGTTGCAGGTGAAACCGGTGAATAAAATACAGTCAGAGCTGGATAGCAAACTTTCGGCTAGATTTAGAGTTCTGCGGCCAAAGGGGTCCGTTAGCTACGCATGCTTTTTTTCCCCCGCACCTTTTAAATACCGCTGGTATTTAGAGTTCACAGAAGGGCTGCGTTAGGCTCAAAAAAAGGAGCGTATAGCATATGTACCGCAACTGCAACTCTCAATACCAGCGGTGCTTACGGACGCGGCCAGCTTAAAAAACGTGCTTGTGCACGATTCCCCCATAGGAAACAATGGGGCAGTTTGAGCTGAAAAAAACCTAACACCTGCAAAAAAGCAGCGTTCAGCTCCTAACGCAGCCCCATTGTTTCCTATGGGGAAACACTTCCTACGTCTGCACCTAACACTCTAACATGTACCCCGAGTCTAAACACCCCTAAGCTGACACTTATTAACCCCTAATCTGCCGCCGCCGCTATCGCTGACCCCTGCATTTTATTATTAACCCCTAATCTGCCGCTCCGTACACCGCCGCAACCTACGTTATCCCTATGTACCCCTAATCTGCTGCCCCTAACACCGCCGACCCCTATATTATTTTTATTAACCCCTAATCTGCCCCCCACAACCAGCTACCTACAATAATTAACCCCTTATCTGCCGACCGCACCTCACCGCTACTATAATAAAGTTATTAACCCCTAATCCGCCTCACTCCCGCCTCAATAACCCTATAAGAAATAATATTAACCCCTAATCTGCCCTCCCTAACATCGCCGACACCTAACTTCAATTATTAACCCCTAATCTGCCGACCGGATCTTGTCGCTACTCTAATAAATGGATTAACCCCTAAAGCTAAGTCTAACCCTAACACTAACACCCCCCTAAATTAAATATAATTTAAATCTAATGAAATAAATTAACTCTTATTAAATAAATTATTCCTATTTAAAGCTAAATACTTACCTGTAAAATAAACCCTAATTTAGCTACAATATAACAAATAATTATATTGTAGCTATTTTAGGATTAATATTTATTTTACAGGCAACTTTGTATTTATTTTAACCAGGTACAATAGCTATTAAATAGTTAATAACTATTTAATAGCTAAAATAGTTAAAATAATTACAAAATTACCTGTAAAATAAATCCTAACCTAAGTTACAATTAAACCTAACACTACACTATCAATAAATTAATTAAATACAATACCTACAAATAACTACAATTAAATAAACTAACTAAAGAACAAAAAATAAAAAGAACTAAGTTACAAAAAATAAAAAAATATTTACAAACATTAGAAAAATATTACAACAATTTTAAACTAATTACACCTACTCTAAGCCCCCTAATAAAATAACAAAGACCCCCAAAATAAAAAAATGCCCTACCCTATTCTAAATTAAAAAAGTTCAAAGCTCTTTTACCTTACCAGCCCTGAAAAGGGCCATTTGCGGGGCATGCCCCAAATAATTCAGCTCTTTTGCCTGTAAAAAAAAACATAAAATACCCCCCCCAACATTACAACCCACCACCCACATACCCCTAATCTAACCCAAACCCCCCTTAAATAAACCTAACACTAAGCCCCTGAAGATCTTCCTACCTTATCTTCACCATGCCAGGTTCACCAATCCGTCCTCCGAAGTCTTGATCCAAGCCTCCGAAGTCTTCATCCAAGCCCAAGCGGGGGCTGGCGATCCATAATCCGGCTGAAGTCTTCTATCAAGCGGCGGCTGAAGAGGTCCAGAAGAGGCTCCAAAATCTTCATCCTATCCGGGAAGAAGAGGAGATCCAGACCGGCAACCATCTTGATCCAAGTGGCATCTTCTATCTTCATCCGATGACGAACGGCTCCATCTTGAAGACCTCCGTTGTGGATCCATCCTCTTCTTCCGACGTCCAACTGAAGAATGAAGGTTCCTTTAAGGGACGTCATCCAAGATGGCGTCCCTCGAATTCTGATTGGCTGATAGGATTCTATCAGCCAATCGGAATTAAGGTAGGAAAATTCTGATTGGCTGATTGGATCAGCCAATCAGATTGAGCTCGCATTCTATTGGCTGATCGGAACAGCCAACAGAATGCGAGCTCAATCTGATTGGCTGATCCAATCAGCCAATCGGATTGAACTTGAATCTGATTTTAGCTATTAAATAGTTATTAAATATTTAATAGCTATTGTACCTGGTTAAAATAAATTCAAAGTTGCCTGTAAAATAAATATTAATCCTAAAATAGCTACAATATAATTATTCGTTATATTGTAGCTATATTAGGGTTTATTTTACAGGTAAGTATTTAGCTTTAAATAGGAATAATTTATTTAATAAGAGTTAATTTATTTCGTTAGATTTAAATTATATTTAAGTTAGGGGGGTGTTAGTGTTAGGGTTAGACTTAGCTTTAGGGGTTAATACATTTATTATAGTAGCGGTGTGGTCCGGTCGGCAGATTAGGGGTTAATTATTGTAGGTAGGTGGAGGCAACGTTGGGGGCGGCATATTAGGGGTTAATAAATATAATATAGCGGTCGGCTGTGTTAGGGGCAGCAGATTAGGGGTACATAGGTATAATGTAGGTTGCGGCGGTGTACGGAGCGGCAGATTAGGGGTTAAAAAAGTATGCAGGTGTCAGCGATAGCGGGGGCGGCAGATTAGTGGTTAATAAATATTATGTAGGTGTCGGCGGTATTAGGGGCAGCAGATTAGGGGTACATAGGGATAACGTAGGTTGCAGCCATGCGTGGTCAGCAGATTAGGGGTTAAATTTTTTTAATAGAGTGGCGGCGATGTGGGGGGGCCTCGGTTTAGGGGTACATAGGTAGTTTATGGGTGTTAGTGTACTTTAGAGCACAGTAGTTAAGAGCTTTATAAACCGGCGTTAGCCCATAAAGCTCTTAACTACAGACTTTTTTCTGCGGCTGGAATTTTGTCGTTAGATTTCTAACGCTCACTTCAGCCACGACTCTAAATACCGGCGTTAGAAAGATCCCATTGAAAAGATAGGATACGCAAATGGCGTAGGGGGATCTGCGGTATGGAAAAGTCGCGGCTGCAAAGTGAGCGTTAGACCCTTTCCTGACTGACTCTAAATACCAGCCTCTAACGCTGGTTTTGACGGCTACCGCCAAACTCTAAATCTAGCCGTTTGTTAATTTGCATCACCTGAAAATAATTCAGAAAGAAACACGTTTACAAAGTTATATTTTGATATTTGCAGTGAATCTACTGAGTGATTATTAGATCCCTGTGTTTTGGAGATTTATTTTCTAAGAATTCTAAAGATGAATTACCCAGTGCTTAAAGCTCACTATTTCCATTTAAACAGATGACTAAATTGTGAGGTACTGAAAATCCTCCTTCAGATTTGGGCTTTGAAATTTGATGTGAATGATACTGCAAGTTATAATCACACAATCATACAAAAGCTCTTACTTACACTTCTATCCTCCATTTTCTTGTGTAGCAGAAAAGGAATCTGGCAATCCATTATTTGTAGACTTTAAAAACAAAAATCTGCTTCTAAATATAAATGTTATTGCACTCAAACGAGTAAATTCCAGTGCTTTCCTCTATCTCCTCAAGCACTAGTAATCTAGAATGGCCAGTGCAGCTATATTTATACCTGATTGTACAGTGGTTCTATGACATCATAATAGTTATTTTACATCACTGTCACAAGGTAACATAACATGTGTGACTATCATAGAAAGCATCATGAATGGGATCCCACACAACAATGTTATAACAGTTTTCCTGTAGTTAAATGTATGTCCCTTCGCTATTAGGCCATTTTCACTTATGTCATGGCATGTGAGAAAGATGCAACACAAAAAGTAAAGATTTATTTTTTTGTTAAGATTTTAGTAAAGTTTGCAAATGGCCAGGTTACCGCTGCTTCTACTATAATCACCTTAATAAATTGTCATACAGGCTTTTGGGAGGTTATATTACAATCTAGAGGGGTCCCTTTGTGCCAATATATAAATAAAATCACTTTTTTCTTGCTAGGGTCTTGTCTACTATAAAATAAACTAGATCTTAGATTTTTTTATTGAACCTATAAAGTCCCATTCCCTTAGCAAAAAAACAATATTCCAGATGGATGGTGTGCCAAAGTGGCTAAATTGGTTAAAAATATTTTACAAACTATACACACAAAAAAACAATATGTTGTGTTTCTACTTATTTTTTAAAAAATGTTTTGTGTTTCTGGCTTTTGAAAGAGCAGGCATTTCTCTTTTAAATCAGGGGTATTGGAAGTCTGTGACTAGTAATACAGCTGAGATTGAGGGGTCTGAACAACCTCCCCCCATTACAGCTCCCTTTACTGCCTGTCACTTCCTTGCCCTGCCCCCATCTGTGATGTCACCACACGTTAGTAACATCGCTGGCACTACCATGTAGCTTGGGAGTGCCGCCCTCTACACCACCAATGATCATGGCCTGCAGTGAGAGGGATCTCCTACAACAATATCGGATCATGACGAGAATCCGTCATCATGTGTTCACAGGTAGAGATTTGTAGAGAATTCCACATCTATATTAAGGAATGAGTCCCAGACACAGTCACAAAATAAAACAACAAATATATCAAAATCCAAAACACTATAATTTAAAGTGCTACGTTTGTCTCAATTAAAAACCTTGTTGATGTCCTAAGTTTGCTGAAAGTCATAAGTCTCTCCAAAAATAATACACACAAGTCCACAAAGAGGCAGCACCTTAAAGCACAAACAAGTCTTTATTTCCACATACTGGGGTTAAAACAGTGACGTTTTGGGTACACAGCCCTTAATGATTAAGGGTTGTGTACCCGAAACGTCACTGTTTTAACCAAAGTAAGTGGAAATAAAGACTTGTTTGTGCTTTAAGGTGCTGCCTCTTTGTGGACTTGTGAGTATTCAAAGGATTACAGCACCCTTTTGACTTGCACCTGACAGTGGTGCTGGGCTATTAAAGTGTTTCCAAAAATAATACAAATAGTCATTCAAAACACTTATAAGCAAGTAGGAACTTCAAATGGTTAATTATAATTCATCCTCCCTCTTTGCTATAAATGTTCTTCTTATAGTTAATACTAATATAGATTTAATTATATCCTTTAGCACAGGCAAACTCCTACTTTATCTTTCAGGTACTGCTTTTCCTGGTCCTTAAAGTTTGTAAAACAACTTCTATTCATTTATAGTTTAAAATCAAATTACATTTCCAAAACACTAAAATGTTTTTTTTTAGCTAAATGTATTAATTCCAATGCATCAGGATATCTGTGTAAAAATATTATATGAACAGTGTATTTTTTGGATTTAATTTAAAAATCATTAAAATCCTTTATATGTGTTGCTGTCTGAATTAGTAAAGAACACTTTACGTTTGGCCCTTTACTGACAAACTTTAAATAACCAGTCATTACAAGTGGCTGGTTAATGAAACCGCAAGCTTGCATTTTCACTTTATGCTAAGCACAATTAACAAGATTGGTATTGTTGAGCGGTAATGTACGCTCGTACTACAAGTTGAAAGTAAATGAAATTGCGTGAATGAGTTTGTCCGGAGTAAACAGTTGCACTAAACTACACTATTAATGCCAAACCCTCACATTGCAAACCCCTAAGCTACCATCCCTCCACGGCAAACAACCCCTAAGTTACCCCAAAATAGAATAACCTTAAAAAACAAAAACTAAAAACTTAACTGGAAAATTAAAAATAAAACTAACCTTACCTTTACAAAAAAACAACAACCTATAATTACACAAAATAAAAAACTAACATTACTAAAAATAAAAAAACTAACATTACACAAATAAAAAAAATAGTCCATTGTCAGTGAAGACTGGAACTCCCTACATTATTTCCTCTTTTCCCCCCTCTAGGTTTAATGTCAGTTAGATTCGATATTTACCAAATAAAACTAGAAAACTATGAAATACATCTCCATGACAAATTTAATAAACATTGGTACATTTTTTTGGTAGCTTTGTCCAAAAATTCACTTATAGATAAATATTTTTTCATGGTTTGTATGAGATGATATTTATTATGCTGCTCTGGTTCAGTTACCAAGTATAGAGAATATATGCAAACAGACTATAGCAGGCAGTGGTGTAGACCTGCATGGTCTGGCAGGTTTTATTGCTTAAGTTTGGAATGTTTGTGATTCTCAGCTGATGGTGTAGATGCCCTGTGCATCGAGCACCCTTTGAGCTATGGCGTCGAAATGCTGGGCGCTGAAGGTTTTGCGGTGAGCTTCTTGGCTTAGGAAGGTGTCAAGTTTGAATGTCATTGTGTCACTTAAATAAAAGGCAAGGACATTTGTTACCTATGAATTAAGTAATTAACTATTGGTGCTTAGGATTATGTATGTTTACATGTGTGTATGGGTAAATGGTTAAATGCCTGTGTATGTGACTGTGTGTATGTATGGGTAATTTTCTTATTTTTGGTAATTTGTTATATTTTGTAATGGTAGGTTATTTTTTTTTTTTTGTAATGTTAGTAATGGTAGTTTTTTTATTTTAAGTATTGTTAGGTTTTTTATTTTTTAAAAGATAACTTTAGTTTTTGTATTCATTTTTAAGGTGTTTTGTTTTTGAAAGGTAGTTCGGTATTTTTATAGGTAAGGTTATACTATTTTGGGGTAATTATGGGGTGTTAGGTTCGGAGGTTTAGATGTTAGTGGGTTACTTTGTGTTGGGGGTGTGGTGGTTTTTTGGTTAATAGTGTAGATAGTTTGTGATGTGATGGGGTATGTGGTTGTTTAGGGATTAATAGTGTAGAGGTTTAGTTTGTGATGTGGGGGTGGGGGTTTAGGGGTTCATAGTGTAGGTTACTTTGTGATGAGGGTGTGTGGCAGTTTAGGGGTTAATAATGTAGAGGGTTACTTTGTAATGTGGGGGTTTATGTGTTAATAGTGTAGTGGCTACTTTGCGGTGGGCTATGTAGTGGTTTAGGGTTTATTAGAGTTATATGGTGATTCGGTTTAGGGTGCGAGTATGGGTGTTTTTCCCACTTTTTTTCTCCATTGACTTCTATGGGGAATTTCATTATTGCATGTGTGATATTCTAATTGCGCTAGAAGTAAGTTGTTTGCTCGGTTAGCGTGTCTGCTATTTTTGAACAATGGTGATCCCAGAGAAGCTTTACAACCATTTGTCATATGACTGCAGTAGTTGTGTGTAAATAATTTCAGTGAGAAACCCAAAGTTTGTGAAAAAGTTAACAATTTTTTTTATATGATCATATCTGACGTCCAAAAGCTTAGTGTTTGATTACTGGTGCATAGGCCGTCAAAACATACGTGCGAATGCTTTAGATATACAGTAATAACTTTTACTAGAAGCATTTTAGTAATGGAAGTATATTGCAAAAATGCTTCTATTTAAAATTTAAATGCACCTATGTACATTTCAATTTTGACCTTATGAACACTTTCGCCTAGATTACGAGTTTTGTGGTAACAGGGGTGCAGTGCTAGCAAGCCTTTTTTTTAACGCTACCTTAATACAACGCTGGTATTATAGGTCTTTTTCAACCCGGCGTTAGCCGCAAAAAGTTGAGCATAGAGCTAAATTAAGCTCCACATCTCACCTCAATACCAGCGTTGCTTACGGTAGCGGCAAGCTGGCTAAACGTGCTCATGCATGATTTCCCCATAGGAAACAATGGGGCTGAGCTGGCTGAAAAAAAACTAACACCTGCAAAAAAGCACACCTACATTATCCCTATGAACCCCTAATCTGCTGCCCCCAACATCGCCAAACCCTAAATTATATTTATTAACCCCTAATCTATCCCCCCAATGTCACCGCAACCTAACTACATATATTAACCCCTAATCTGTCGCCGCCAATGTCGCCACCACTATAATAAAGTTATTAACCCCTAAACCTAAGTCTAACCCTAACACCCCCTAACTTAAATATAATTTAAATAAATCTAAATAAAATAACTACAATTAAATAAATTATTCCTATTTAAAACTAAATACTTACCTATAAAATAAACCATAAGATAGCTACAATATAACTAATAGTTACATTGTAGCTATCTTAGGGTTTATTTTTATTTTACAGGCAACTTTGTATTTATTTTAACTAGGTAGAATAGTTATTAAATAGTTATTAACTATTTAATAACTACCTAGTTAAAATAAGTACAAATTTACCTGTAAAATAAATCCTAACCTAAGTTACAATTACACCTAACACTACACTATCATTAAATTAATTTACTAAATTACCTACAATTAACTACAATTAAATTAAATAAACTAAAGTACGAAAAGCAATAAACACTAAATTACAGAAAATAAAAAATTAATTACAATTTTTTTTTAAACTAATTACACCTAATCTAATCCCCCTAATAAAATAAAAAGCCCCCCAAAATAATAAAATTCCCTACCCTATACTAAATTACAAATAGCCCTTAAAAGGGCCTTTTGCGGGGCATTGCCCCAAAGTAATCAGCTCTTTTACCTGTAAAAAAAATACAATACCCCCCAACATTAAAACCCACCACCCACACACCCAACCCTACTCTAAAACCCACCCAATCCCCCCTTAAAAAAAACTAACACTACCCCCTTGAAGATCTCCCTACCTTAAGCCGTCTTCACCCAGCCAGGCACAAGTCGACCTCCAGAGGGGCAGAAGACTTCATCCGATCCGGGAAGAAGAGGTTCTCCAAGTGGCAGAAGTCTTCATCCAGGTGGCATCTTCTATCTTCATCCATCCGGAGGGGAGCAGGTCCATCTTCAATCCAGCTGACGCAGAGCATCCTCTTCAAACGAAGTCCAAGCAATGAATGAAGGTTCCTTTAAATGACGTCATCCAAGATGGTGTCCCTTGAATTCCGATTGGCTGATAGGATTTGCCGCTTGGAGGACCTCTTCTTCCCAGATCGGATGAAGACTTCTGCCCCTCTGGACGTCCACTTGTGCCCGGCTGGGTGAAGACGGCTCAAGGTAGGGAGATCTTCAAGGGGGTAGTGTTAGGTTTTTTTAACGGGGCATTGGGTGGGTTTTAGAGTAGGGTTGAGTGTGTGGGTGGTGGGTTTTAATGTTGGGTGGGTATTGTATTTTCTTTTCCAGGTAAAAGAGCTGATTACTTTGGGGCAATGAACCGCAAAAGGCCCTTTTAAGGGCTAATTGTCATTTAGTATAGGGTATGGAATTTTATTATTTTGGGGGGCTTTTTTATTTTATTAGGGGGATTAGATTAGGTGTAATTAGTTTAAAAAAAATGTAATTATTTTTTTATTTTCTGTAACCACCCACATACCCCTAATCTAACCCAAACCCCCCTTAAATAAACCTAACACTAAGCCCCTGAAGATCTCCCTACCTTGTCTTCACCTCTCCGGGTCCCGATCTGTCCAGAAGAGGGTCCGAAGTCTTGATCCAAGCCCAAGCGGGGGGCTGAAGAGTGACGTCCATCCTCGGGCTGAAGTCTGGATCCAAGCGGCGGCTGAAGAACTCCATCATCGGGCTGAAGTCGGAAGTCCATCATCAGGATGAAGTCTTCTATCAAGCCGCATCTTCAATCTTCTTTCTTCCGGAGCGGAGCCATCTTCTTCAAAGCCGACGCGGAACAGCCAATAGAATGCAAGCTCAATCTGATTGGCTGATCCAATCAGCCAATCGGATTGAACTTGAATCTGATTGGCTGATTCCATCAGCCAATCAGAATATTGCTACCTTAATTCCGATTGGCTGATAGAATCCTATCAGCCAATCGGAATTCGAGGGACGCCATCTTGGATGACGTCATTTAAAGGAACCGTCATTCAGCTAGTAGGCGTCGGTTGAAGAGGATGTTCCGCTTCGGCTTGGAAGAAGATGGCTCCGCTCCGCTCCGGAAGAAAGAAGATTGAAGATGCGGCTTGATAGCAGACTTCATCCCGATGATGGACTTCCGACTTCAGCCCAATGATGGAGTTCTTCAGCCGCCGCTTGGATCCAGACTTCAGCCCAAGGATGGACGTCACTCTTCAGCCCCCCGCTTGGGCTTGGATCAAGACTTCGGACCCTCTTCTGGACAGATCGGGACCCGGTGAGGTGAAGACAAGGTAGGGAGATCTTCAGGGGCTTAGTGTTAGGTTTATTTAAGGGGGGTTTGGGTTAGATTAGGGGTATGTGGGTGGTGGGTTGTAATGTTGGGGGGGGGTATTGTATGTGTTTTTTTTTACAGGCAAAAGAGCTGAATTATTTGGGGCATGCCCCGCAAAGGGCCCTTTTCAGGGCTGGTAAGGTAAAAGAGCTTTGAACTTTTTTATTTTAGAATAGGGTAGGGCATTTTTTTATTTTGGGGGGCTTTGCTATTTTATTAGGGGGCTTAGAGTAGGTGTAATTAGTTTAAAATTGTTGTAAATATTTTTTTATTTTTTGTAACTTAGTTCTTTTTTATTTTTTGTACTTTAGTTAGTTTATTTCATTGTATTTATTTGTAGATATTGTATTTAATTAATTTATTGATAGTGTAGTGTTAGGTTTAATTGTAGATAATTGTTGGTATTTTATTTAATTAATTTTATTGATAGTGTAGTGTTAGGTTTAATTGTAACTTAGGTTAGGATTTATTTTACAGGTAATTTTGTAATTATTTTAACTATTTTAGCTATTAAATAGTTCTTAACTATTTAATAGCTATTGTACCTGGTTAAAATAAATACAAAGTTACCTGTAAAATAAATATTAATCCTAAAATAGCTATAATATAATTATAATTTATATTGTAGCTATATTAGGGTTTATTTTACAGGTAAGTATTTAGCTTTAAATAGGAATAATTTATTTAATAAGAGTTAATTAATTTCATTAGATTTAAATTATATTTAATTTAGGGGGTGTTAGTGTTAGGGTTAGACTTAGCTTTAGGGGTTAATCCATTTATTACAGTAGTGGCGAGATTCGGTGGGCAGATTAGGGGTTAATAATTGAAGTTAGGTGTCGGCGATGTTAGGGAGGGCAGATTAGGGTTTAATACTATTTATTATAGGGTTATTGAGGCGGGAGTGAGGCGGATTAGGGGTTAATAACTTTATTATAGTAGCGGTGCGGTCCGCTCGGCAGATTAGGGGTTAATAAGTGTAGGCAGGTGGAGGCGACGTTGAGGGGGGCAGATTAGGGGTTAATAAATATAATATAGGGGTCGGCGGTGTTAGGGGCAGCAGATTAGGGGTACATAAGTATAACGTAGGTGGCGGTCGGCAAAATTAGGGGTTAAAAAAATGTAATCGAGTGGCGGCGATGTGGGGGGACCTCGGTTTAGGGGTACATAGGTAGTTTATGGGTGTTAGTGTACTTTAGAGCACAGTAGTTAAGAGCTTTATAAACTGGCGTTAGCCCAGAAAGCTCTTAACTACTGACTTTTTTCTGCGGCTGGAGTTTTGTCGTTAGATTTCTAATGCTCACTTCAGCCACGACTCTAAATACCGGCGTTAGAAAGATCCCATTGAAAAGATAGGATACGCAATTGACGTAAGGGGATCTGCGGTATGGAAAAGTCACGGCTGGAAAGTGAGCATTAGACCCTTTCCTGACTGACTCTAAATACCGGCGGTAGCTCAAAACCAGCGTTAGGAGCCTCTAACGCTGGTTTTCACTGCTACCGCCCAACTCTAAATCTAGGCCTTTGTAAATTAATTTAATGATAGTGTAGTGTTAGGTGTAATTGTAACTTAGGTTAGGATTTATTTTACAGGTAAATTTGTACTTATTTTAACTAGGTAGTTATTAAATAGTTCTATTCTACCTAGTTAAAATAAATACAAACTTGTCTGTAAAATAAAAATAAACCCTAAGCTAGCTACAATGTAACTATTAGTTATATTGTAGCTAGCTTAGGGTTTATTTTACAGGTAAGTATTTTAGTTTTAAATAGGATTAATTTATTTAATTGTAGTAATTTTATTTAGTTTTTATTAAATTATATTTAAGTTAAGGGGGTTAGACTTAGGGTTAGACTTAGGTTTAGGGGTTAATAAATTTAATATAGTAGCGGCGACGTTGGGGGCGCTAGCCCATTAAACTCTTAACTACTGACTTTTAAATGCGGTAGGAGTCTTGACAGGAGAGGGTCTACCGCTCACTTCTTCCAAGACTCGTAATACCAGCGTTAGGCAAATCCAAGATAGGATACGCAATTGACATAAGGGGATTTGCGGTATGCTCGAGTCGTGGAAGAAAAGTGAGCGGTACAACTGTACCTGCCAGACTCGTGAATACCAGCGGGCGTTAAAAAGCAGCGTTGTGACCTCTTAACACTGCTTTTTAAGGCTAACACAAGACTCGTAATCTAGCCATTTGTTATTTGTTCAGCAGCAATTTCAAAATGGTGGCATTTCCAAGCAGATTTTCACAGAATGTTTGAACTTTCTAACAAATTAGACATCTTGAAAACTTGTTTGGCCTTTTTCTACTGTCATGTTTGGGCATAACAGCACAGCTTTTTTCACTGGTGAAATCACAGTTTTAAGCTTTTGAAATTTTAATTGTGTTCATTAACATATTTATTTCTGATTATAATAAAAAGTGTTAATGTTTAAAAAATTGTAAATGTTATATTTACTGAAACATTACAATAAGGTTGGAATTGTATATATCACAATATATTATTATGATGGATGCACTTTTAGGCTCTGAACTGTATCTTTGTGGTAATAAGGAAAACAGGTTATACTTTTTGCATTCAAAGCAAGGTTAGGGATATTTTCAGGCATCATGCTATCATTTCTTGTTGGTATCTGGCATAATAAAGTGTCAAGCTTTGTTTATAATAATTAACATTAGACCCTATAAGGATTAGTGTATTATTAGTGATGCTGTGTATATCTTTGTATTCTTATAGACATTATTGTGATAAGTATATTATGTGTATCATTAGTATGAGAATAATTTAGACACTATTAGAATGCAATATTTGGGATGAGTGCAATAATATAGATTGAGATGAACAAACTAGCATTTAAAAAAAAAAAAAAAATTACCAAAAATTAAAAAAAAAGTTCTGTCTATTCTAAAACATCTCTTAAAAAAAACCACACCACAAAATAATAAACCTATACTAACAGTAAACTACAGAAATTTCAACCAAAAATAATTTCTATATCTTTGCACATATCCCTGGGTAATACCTACCAGTGAGAACCCCTCCCCAAAAGGGCATGGACAGAACTGCCCACTCCCCTAGTTACCTGTATATAGGTAACTTCAAGGTAGTAATAGTCCCTCCACCTAGAGAATTCCAGCCAAATAATGGTCATGGAAAAAATGGGAGGGAGCCTAGTAGGTATTACCCATGGATATGGGCCAAGATATAGAAATTACTATATTTTATGTTTAAATTTCTAGTTATATTGGCCCTCCCTGGTAGTAATACCTACCCATGAGAAAAATTGAAAGCTGTAAAAATTACAAGGGTGGGAAATTAAAAAAATAAATAGTACAAATTTTAACTGCAAAAACATAATAATTTTATTCAAGACAAAAATGAAGACGTTTGTGACCAAACTTAGCAGAATCTGATTGGTGAACATCCAACTTATAGTAAGAAATTAAAGTATAATGTGATTTCCAAACATCCGCTTGGCAAATATCCTCAGGAGTAGCATCTACGTGAAAAGCCCAGGAAGTTGCAACTGCCCTAGTTGAGTGACCCTTATGCCCCTTAGGATTCTGTTCTCCTTTCTGCTTGTAAGCTCTTGAAATAGCCTGGACAATTTAGCTGGAAATAGTTTTCTTGACTGGAGCTTGACCTCTTCGAGATCTTTGAGGAAGGATGAATAATCGATCTGTCTTGCTTATAGGTTGAGTTCTAGTAACATAGATATGTAAACATCGAACAACATCCAAACTATCTCAAACTTCACAAACTCACCTTTTCCTTTTTCTGACCACCACCTCCTCACTTGTAACATGACCTCCCTCCCTACAACTCTCTCTCCTTCTACCCCTCAGAATAAACTTCACAGAAGTATCAAGTCACTAGATCAGCAACAGCTCGCTAGCTCTCTTGAACCTCATCTCTCTTCCATTCACTCTTTTTCTTGTCCTGATGAATCTATCTGCTACTATAACTCCACCTTAACATCGGTCCTTGATAATCTGGCCCTACCTACCATAGCTCGGAAAACATACACTTATCCTCAGCACTGGCATACTCCTCTTACACAGTACCTACATAGATGTTCCCGTACTGCTGAGCGACACTGGAGGAAATCACGGGGTTCTGCTGACTTTCTTCACTATAAGTTCATCTTGAACTCTTACTATTCTGCCCTTAATCTATATAAGCAACATTACTTCTCTACTCTTATCTCTACTCTTTCTTCAAACCCAAAACATCTGTTCTCCACATTCAATACTCTTCTCCGCCCCCCCCACCACAATTTTTCTCTCAGCTCAAGATTTTGCCAGCTACGTCAACAACAAAATTGACTCCATCAGAAATAAAATCAGTTCTCAACATACTACCCGTCTCCCACCCCCTCAAAAGCTCACAATCATCCAAAACCCACATAGCCATAAATTTAGCTCTTTTGCCCCTGTTACAGAGGAAGAAGTTTCTGCCCTTATACTATCCTCTCACCTCACTACCTGTCCCCTTGACCACATCCCCTCACAATTACTCCCCTCCCTCTCTTCTACCCTTACCCCTATACTCACACCCATCTTCAACCTCTCCCTCAGCACTAGTATAGTTCCCACACCTCTTAAACATGCATTAGTCACACCTATCCTCAGAAAACCTTCTCTTGATCCAACCTCCACATCCAACTACCACCCTATTTCCCTACTCCCTCTTGCCTCAAAGCTTTTTGAAAAGCTAGTATATGCACGTCTATTCCATTTCCTTACATTAAACTCCTTCCTTGATCCACTGCAATCTGGATTTCGCCCCCTTCACTCAACAGAGACAGCAATTGTTAAGGTTACCAACAACCTACTTACAGCAAAATCCAAAGGCCACTTCTCTCTACTTATTCTTCTTTATCTGTCTGCAGCCTTTGATACTTTCGACCACCCTCTTTTGCTCCATACCCTCCAATCCTTCGGCATCTGTGACACAGCTCTCTCTTGGTTCTCTTCCTATCTATCTAACCGTACCATTAGTGTAGCCTTCTCTGGGGCATCCTCTGCCCCGTTACCTCTTTCTGTTGGGGTATCACTAGGCTCTGTCCTAGGTCCCCTTCTCTTCTCAATCTACACATCCTCATTAGGTACCTTAATAAAGTCCCACGGGTTTCACTATCATATGTATGCCTATGATACCAAAATCTACCACTCTGCACCAAAACTGTCTCCTTCCTTGCTAACCCACATCACTAACTTTCTCTCTCATATCTCATTGTGGATGTCCTCTCACTACCTCAAGCTACACCTCTCCAAAACTGAGCTCCTTATTTCCCCCCCTTCTTCTAAAATCTCCATACCATGTCTCTATAACTGTTGATAACTCTATTCAGTCCTTGGATAATGCCTGCCGCTTCCACCTTAAAAACATCGCTAAAATCAGACATTTCCTTACACAAGACACAACTAAGATTTTAATCCACTCTCTCATCCTTTCCCGTCTCGACTACTGCAACTCCATCCTCTCTGGTCTCCCTAACTGCCGCCTAGCTCCTTTACAATCCATAATGAAGGCCTCTGTCAGACTCATCTTCCTTACACGTCACTCTTCATCTGCTGCAACTCTCTGCCAATCCCTTTACTGGCTTCCTCTTGCCTCCAGGATTAAACACAAAATTCTCACTCTGACACATAAAGCCGTCAATTGCATTGCTCCTCCCTGCATCTCAGACCTTGTCTCCAAATACTCTCCCGACCCCTTCACTCCGCTCATGATCTCTTTCTCTCCTCCTCTCTTGTTACCTCCTCACATTCCCGTTTACAAGATTTCTCCAGACTGGCTCCCATCTTATGGAACTCTCTGCCTCGCTCCACAAGACTCTCCCATCTTTTTAAAAGTTTCTTGTGCTCCCTAAAGACTCTACTATTCAGGGATGCATATAACCTACACTTACCTTCCTATCTCCAATGCTATCCCCTTAAACCCCATAGCATGTATGAGCCCAGCTGTTTGTAGTCCACCTTCATAAGTGCCAACTACAACAGTGCAACTCTCGGGAGTACCCTCTACCAATTTGATCACTGTAATTGCTTTTATATACCACCTATGTTCATAGCACTGCAGAACCTGTTAGCGCTCTACAAATACCTGATAATAATAATAATAACTAGACAACGGTGTCTCCTGGGATTGTTGGTCCTTTGGACAAAAAGAATGCAAGATGATATCTTGGTTTTTATGGAATCCAGACACAACCTTAGGAAGAAGTTCTGGTAAAGTATGAAGAACAACCTTATCTTGATGAAATGAAATACATGATTCTCTTACTGAAAGAGCTTGGAGTTCTGAAACTCGACGAGCTGTGGTAATTGCTACTTAGAAAATAGTCTTCACGGTAAGAAACCAGAGTGAAACATCTTGAAGTGGTTCAAAAGGCTTTTCCATAAGAGAATCCAGAAATAAAGGTAGATCACAGGAAGCTATAATATTTTTAGTAAATGGTTGAATAGGAGCCAAGGCTTGAAAAAACTTAATAATTAAAGGTTCTTGGGAACACTTGATTCCGGAAATAGTACAGATAACGGGGACTTGAACCTTTTATAGTTTGTGCTTTAAGGCCTCAAAGAAATCCATCATATAAAAATTCCAAAATGTTGGAAAGCTGAATAGAAGTTGATGAAGCTTAATAATCATCCAAATTCTGTAATAAATCTTAGAAGTTGAACCTTTCCTAGCTTGTAGAAGAGTTTCAATAACAGATGAAGAAACATACTTTAAACATAATCTGGAGACCTCAGCAACCAGGCCGTCAGCCTGAATATCTGTGGGTTTGGATGATACACAGGACCCTGGCACAACATGTCCTGATGCATTGGAAGGTGCCAAGGTGGAAGAATTACCATCTTCTGAACCAGGGAAAACCATGACATGTGTGGCCAAAAGGAAAGTATCAGAATGAATGTCACTTTTTTCTTTTGAATTCTTCTCCGTAATGAGTGAATTAGATGAAGACGAGAAAAGACATACATCAGATTGAACAGCCAACTTTGTAGAAAGGGATCTACCCACAAGGCCTGAGGTGTTGGAACACGTCTGCAGAACTTGGCAACTTGATGGTTGTCCTTGGAAGCCATGAGATCAATCCGGCATCCCCCATATGTTGACTATTACCTGAATGAAATCATTGCAGAGCTGCCATTCTATGGATAAAATTCTTTCCCTGCTCAGGAAATCTGCAACAATGTTGTCTTGACCTGGAACATGAACAGCTGATATCATTTGAATATTGCACTGAGCTCAAGTGAATATTGGAGCTACTTCCTTTAGAACTGACCTGCTCCTTATTCCACCCTGGAACTGAATGTTTGCTGTTGTTGTTCTGTTGTATGATAATACCTTTACTGATTTCCCCTTTAGAAAGGATTGGAAGTGTAGAAGGGCAAGATAAACAGCTCTTATTTCTTGAAGATTTGTTGGAAGCAACTGAAGATGCTTCTCCCAAGGTCCCTGAGCATATCTTCCATTGCAGATGGCTCCCAATCCCATCTTGCTTGCATCTGTCGGAAGTATGACCCAATTGGGCTGAGGGCTCCATCAAATGAAGTCCTCTGGAGAGATTCTGAGACCTTCTCCACCAATGGAGATTTCTCTTCAAAGACCCTGGGAATGGAATCTGATGAGACAGATTGATTCTTTTCTTGAAATGACATAGAAAATGGCCTTGAAAAGGACGTATCCTCCATCTTGCCCACTTGACAACATGGATAACAGAGATCATGTGACCCAGAAATTTCATCCATTGACGTGTTGAAAGACACTTTATCTGAATCAGATTTAGAAAATATTTCCTCAGTAACTGAATTTGAGGTTGAGGAAGAGATACTACACCCCTGAGGGTGTCAAAATGAGTTCCCAAAAATACTAGATTCTGAGTTGCAATGAAATGACTCTTTGAGTAGTTGATGATCCATCCATGATTCTGAAGAAATTGAATTAAGATTTCTCTGTGAATCCTTGCTTTCTGCATAATATCTGTGATAAGGAGAATGTCGTCTAAGTATTAGATTACAAACAGGCCTCTTAGACGTAACTCTGCTATGAGAGGAACCAAAACCTTTGTGAAGACTCTTGGAGCTGTTGAAATGCCAAATGGAAGGGCTTCAAACTGAAAATGCTGATTGTGACTGCAAACCTCAGAAATTTCCTGTGAGCATCCACTATAGGGATGTGAAAATAAGCGTCCTTTAGTTCCACAGACTGAAGAAACGCCCCTAAAGGCATTAGATTGATGACAGATATTGCTGACTCCATCTTGAAGGATTTTACTTGCAGAAATGAATTTAGCTTGTGTCAATATTGGCCTCCATTTCCCATCCTTCTTTCTTATCAGAAACAGAGGATCCTTGATTCTGACTGTACCTGGGTATTCTTGAATGACCTGATCTTCTAATAGTTTTAATATGCATTGTTTAATTATTTCCTTCTTTACTGGATCCTTTGGGAGTGGTGAATTTAATCCAAGTGAGGTATAAAAATACTTCTTATTGAACTCCAGGTAATAACCTTCTGATAGGAAATTGAGGACCCATCTGTCTGAGATATTGGCTGCCCAAACCTCTCTGAATCTTGCAATTCTGCCTTCAAACACTGTCATAACTTCTTTGCAGGTTGGTATAAAAAGGATTTTCCATGACCTCTACCTCTACCTCTGGTCTGAAACTGAGGTTTCCATTCTTGTGGACAAAATTAATATTTTTTAGGAGAATATTTTAAAATCTGATAGGAAGTTTGCCTCCTATGAGCATAAGGAATATTTATTCTGAATTTAGGAGCAGAAGGAAGGAAAGGACTCCCAATCTTTTAGAAATCAAAAGGTCTAACTGTTTACCAAATAGCATACCTCCTTCAAAAGAAGGCATAAAAGGTTAACCTTGGAACCAGGATCAGCATCCCAATGCCTAACCATAATGCTCTACGATTTAAATTATTCAGATATATGCTTTTTATGGATTCAGGTACAGGAACATACATAGCAGGGTCTGAAGTTGATTTGAACCAATCATTAGAATTCTGTGGCTGTTCATCCTCAAAATCCAAAGTCTCTCTTAAGCATTTAATACATTCAAGTAGTGATGAAGAATCAAAAGGTGTAGGTGCAGAAACTTCAGAAACAATTTTCCCATCAGAAACATCATATGAACAACATGGAGTTTGCTCAGGTGCAGAAGAGGCAGAAAAGCTTCCACCATAAATTTGCCCATGCAAGTTTTACATAACTTTTTATCCTGCCAGCAAGGGTTGTCATAAAGAGAACAGATAGGCTTAGGTAAAGGCTCCAGGCTAAAAATAAGAAACATAAAATAAATATATATATATAAATTAAAACATAACACAAATGTGCAATACAACAAAAAATTACAAAATAGCATACCTTTTAACAGTGTTAGTGGTATCCTGAGCAGTCACAATCTCAGAGATATCATCCTCCATAATGTCTTCTGTAACAATACAGTATTACAGATATTGAGGCTTAAAAATCACCACCAAAAGCTTAACCCAGAAAAAACAAATCCTGCTAGCATAACAGTGGCAATCGTTTCGTAGCAGGGATGCAGATCTGACTGGATACTCCTTCCAGAAGCCAATACTGCATAGCACAGCAAACACTATAATGTAGCCGCACCAATGCTCTTTAAATATTGGCGTGTGGCGCGCCAACTCAGAACATCTTGTGATGTTGACAATATATGATGTCACGTCAAGATGGGGGGCCCTCACAAGACGATCACAAGAGGATTACTGCCAGAACAGGCAAACAGAATGTTGCTTGCGCTTACAGAGTAAGTAGCAACCCCCTGGGAAGCCAAATAATGCCAACAGAACTCACAGGAAAATCTTGAATATGGAGAGGGTCTCCCAGCTTTGACCACCTTGAAGGCTGGACAGAACTAGAGGAAGGGGTTTACTACCTAGAAGTTACCTATAACTATGAGGTGGGCAGTTCTGTCCATGCCCCTTCGGAGGGGTTTCTCAGTGGTAGGTATTACTTCCAGGGAGGCCCAAGATAGGGCCTTTTGCAGGCATTGCCCTAAAGTGTTAGCTCTTTTTCTTAAAAAAAAATAAAAAATTCTACAAACCTCTACGATTAACCCCTTCCAAAAAAGAGTCTAATTAAAAAAAAAACTACTTTAAAAATTGCCCTGAAAAAGACATTTGACTGGGCATTAAGCTTTTTTGCTGTCCAGGAAAAAAAAATCTTAATCAAACCCTCCCCCCAAAAAACTAACACTAAACCCCGAAGATGGTGTTTACCGAAGATGAATACAGGCGGTGGCACTCCATCTTCATCACGGCTGTCATGAGATGCAGGACACAGTACGATAGGTTCAATTCAATTTTATTGCAGAGCATAGGATTTACAGGCTGCAGGTTATACTGGCACTAGGCCAGGCTCACTTCCTGTGACGTCACACCCACACTCTCATCACATCTCCCCCTTTTCAAACATTTCAAACAACAAAACAATTTGTTTTTTAAAACAACAGATAACAATGTATAGAAGAACACATATATATAAATATATAAAACAAAAAATACAATCCTGTCTTGGACATCGGGGTAGACTACCCTAGACCACAGTGACCATGGGATTATTCTGCCCATTCTTCTGGTAACTGCTAACTAACTAAAATGCTTATCTCGGTAGCAGCCTGAAATTTCACAACCCTTTCACTTGACGTAATCTTACAAGAACTATCTTCCGATGCAGTAGTAGGTAATTGAGTCCAATGAAGGCACTGAAGTATCCCCACTGTAGTCTTGTTGTGGGGAAGGTACCCCTCTTATGATAGGGGATCCCATCGGCTTCAGATACAGACTGAAGATGTCTTCTATTTCTGTGTGTGACAGTCCCTCCCTCAGTAAGGACTACATATGACCTTGGTTCTGGGGAGCATCCTATTAAAGTGGTTGGTGTCTTTCATTTCTTTTTATCATCCAGTTTAACTTTGGCACTCTGACCCACATTCAGCTCCTGCAAAGGCCTCACCGACGGTCTTCTTTTGTAAAAGAATTGTTAGTCCCGTTTAACCTCTTCATCCCTCCTCCCGTGGAACGGGGGGCTGACTTGAACTCACCCACAGAAGGTAGTGTGGTGTGGATCTGTCATCCAAGCATTAGCTGTGCTGGGCTATAACCCATGGCTTGAATAGGATACGCCCTATAAGCTAGGAGAGCTAGGTAGGGCTCTGATTGCTTCAACATGAATTTGGTGGTTTGAACTGCCCTCTCGGCCATTCCATTGGCCTGCGGGGAATGCAGACTTGAAGTAGAATGAATGAAGTCATATTCACTGCTGAAGGAACTGAACTCCATGGAAGCAAACTGCATCCTGTTATCACTCACTAGCTCTATCGGTATGTCCCCCTGGTAAACAAACTTTTAATGCAACTTTTCAGGGGTGCAATCTCAAGGTACCTGGAATAGCAGTCAATCATAACAAAGTTTTTCTTTCCATAGAGTTCACACAGATCTGCGGCAATCTTTTGCCAAGGGCCTGCAGACAATTAAGGGCTCTCTCCTCTGAGTGGGCGTTCCTGGCAAATGGCACATTTCGAAACATATCCTGCAATATCGAGAAATGGCACATTTCGAAACATATCCTGCAATATCAGTACTGATCCCAGGCCACCACACCGCTGTAACTGCCCTTTCTCTGCCTGACTCTTCGGGCCAACTTCCCTGTTATATACTTTATAACTTCCTGAAGATCTGTGTCCAAAACGTGTCTCCTTATATCTGTTCTAACTTACTCAAAGAAGATGTGATTTAGGAGTACCAGAACTGAATCCATGTACACTTTCACCTCTGACTCGAGACCCTTTAGCAGCAGCCAGCGGAGCCTGGAAAGTGTATCTGCCACTACCAGTTGTTTCCCCGGCACATGCACTGCCTGGACCTTGAACCTGAGCAGTCTCATCAGAAGTCTCTGACATCTTAGGGGTGTTTTTGTTAATATCATAGGAAATTAATTTGAGGAAACAATGGTTTTATGATCGGTTTCCAGACTGAGCTTTTCCAGACCCACTAGATAAAGTTCGAAGCACTCACAGGCCCTAACTGCAGCCAAACATTCTTTCTCAATTTTTGATTCTGCTGCCGTCAGTGTTTAGAGAGCAGTAAGTGAAGGGCTGTAGTTTATTGTTATTCAACTGCAGGAGAGCGGATCCTAACCCATAGCTGCATGCATCAGCACTAACCACAGTCTATTTGGAAGGGTCATAGAACCCCAGCACGGGGGCGGATCCCAATATGTACTTGACCCATGTAAAGGCCTCTTCTTGTGGTAGTCCCCAGACCCAGGCAAACATCTTTTTTCAGCATTCGGTGATGGGGTGTAACACTGAGGACAAATCTGTTAGGAACTTGCCCACATAATTCACAAGGCCCAATACTTGTCTCAGCTCGTGTACATCTGAAGGACTTTTCATTTGCTCAATAGCAAGGACTTTACTAGAGTCCGGCTTGATACCATCGCTACTAATGATGTGTCAAAAGTAACATAATTCATATTTTATAAAATTACATTTTTCTTTATTCAATTTCAGCCCAGACTCTTTGATGATCTGCAGCACACAGCTCAATTGCTGATCGTGTTCTTCCAGGTGGACCCATACACCAGGATATCATCCATAACAACTACAGTCCCTTGTGATCCCTCAGGAGGGAACTCATTTCTCTTTGAAAAATTTCAGGGGCAGAGGATATCCCAAAAGGGCAGTCCTGCAAAAGCAAAAGTGACATACCTGTGAAATGAGGTAGTCAGTTTGCGGCTCTTCGGGTCTAAAGGTATCTGCCAGAATCAGCTGGAAGCATTGAGTGCCCCTGACAATTTCAGAGCTTTGTCTTCAAGTGTCGGCAGCACATATCTCTCTCTTTTCACAGTCCTCATTTAGCCATTTATAAAATCTATGCAGATGCGTACCTTCCCTTTCTTCTTTGCAATGGGCACAATAGGAGCACACCAGTGAGTTGCTTCAGCCACTTTCTTCAATAACTGCTTTCTGGCTCAATAAGTTGTTAACCACACTGCCCTCTGATTACATGTACCCACATGGTGAATTTCTTCTGCTTGTACTCACAGCTAGCGAGAAATTTCCGGCACAATCAATGCGGCCTCCAGGGACTGTGAACTTTTGTTTGTGACTTTTTAAAGCTGAGGCTATCGAGACAGTTTCATAAATGCTGCAAGGGACATGACTGTAATGTCTGCTCCTGTGTCAATCTTGAAGGCAACCCTGCTCCCTGCAAAGTGAACACCTCTTGAGTTTCTTGGGTCACTGTCCACCTGCATCTCTAATAGAATCAGTTTTATAACACAACTTCAAAAATGGCCCATTCGGTTACACTTCCTGCACCTCTTGTCTTTAGCGTAGCATATAACATTTGCTTCATGGTACGTTTATGCCGCGTGCAATGAACATTGCTGTCTTCATCCGCTTCTGGCCTATATGCTGCCCTCGGTCTACCGCTCACACACCTTTGCCTGTTGCCTGCAGCTCTCCTGAACTGCTGCACTTCAATCTACAATACTCTCAGACCTCATATCTGCACTTTGCTTCTTCACCAGTTCACTCTGGCTGGCCATCCTACTAGATTCATCTAGCGTCAATTCAGCCTCCAACTGTAACTTCAATGAGACCTAAGCATCTGCAATTCCTATAACTATTCTGTCTCTGATTTTCTCTTCCTTAGCAGCTCCAAACTCACAGAATTCTGATAATTTAAACAAGCTGTGCACAAATGACTCCACAGATTCCCCACACCAGATGGGTGCGTTTGTGGAAAAAGCCCCTTTTATAATCACATTTCTTTAGGCCCAAAATGGGCACTGAGTTTATTCATAACTATCTCAAAATCAATTCTTCCCCTTCTTGGAATGTAAATCATTATACACAGGCTCCACATCTTTTCACCATAGAGTATAAAAGAGAAATCAAAACGCTCAGGGTGCAGTGAATTTCACTGCACCGTATAGGAAACGGATCCAAATTTAGAGTGGGAAATCCAATTGCTGCTCTATGCTGCCCATAGAAAATTATGGGGAGCCGTAAATTACCACGATTTTGCTCAAATGACATGCAAGTAATTTAAACAGATAGCCACTTGTAATGTGTATTGGAGGGTAAGAGAAAACTACAATCTGCGGTTACGCTTCTCACTCTAACGATAGCACTCCACTCATAATCATCATGTTATTTTAAGTTTATGATTAAAACGTATGTTTTAAAAAAATACTGCGAGGGGATCTATCTTTTCAACAGTAATAAAGATAGAAATGGTCACAATTTTTACTTGTCTGGGATTAGTGGCCAGCTATAATTTAAAGAGTGATGCTGCTGGTGAGCTAATACAACTGTATCACTCCTCTTCTCCTCTGAGCTAAAAATATTACGATCACAAAGTATTTCCCAGACTTTTTTTTTTAAAGTTTATTATTTTTTATAATTTCAAAAAGATGGTTGAAATATACAACAATATATAACATTACAACAATATTGTAAATAAAGAAAATAAATCTGGTACAAAATCTGTGTTTTACAATCATATTTTAAAGTCAAATTTGTGCTTTAGGAAGTAAATCAGCTCAACAATTGCCTAGTTATTCAGCATATTCTGAGAGTGCAGTCTTGTGACGGACTGACCCCATAGCTTGTAACCTTCTGGTAGAAGCCCGAGGGGAACTAAGGACCGAGTGAATGTTTACTATTATGTTTGAAGGTGCATAATGTATTTTGCCTTCTTTTCGTCCCAATAGAACACAATCTGGGCAAAGTAATCCCTTTCCCTTTATAATTATATGCCATTGTTTGTTCTAATTTTAAGGTATAAGACACTTGATTAATCCACTCTTTTGGGCTTGGAGGTTGTAGGTTTTTCCAATATCTAGCGATGAGCCCTTAGTCACATTATTAGTATTCTAAATAGGGGTTATGCAATAGTGGCATGGGAGCTCAATATGGCCATTCAACATTAATGTCATGGTGTTTTGGGGATGGAACAGTCCAATAAGTTTTCTGTTTTCTTATGTATAGTGTTTCCAATAGTGGGGTTATAGCTTGGCACCCCCACCAAAAGTGTAATAGAGTGACTTTGTGTCCACAAGTTCCTCCAACATCTATAGAGCTGAGGGGTATATTTGATGCAGTCTTTGAGGTGTGAGTACCAGGCGAGAAAGACTTTTAAATTAGTTTTCCAGTGTGCTTACTGCCAATGAACTTTTGGTTGTTGTTTCTAGTATTAATTGTTGGTCTTTTAGTGAAAGGGAGATGTGTAAGTCTGTTTCCCATTTGGTTAGGTATATGGGGCCAGCATAATGTCTGGATTAGCTAACAATTTGTTAAATAATGATAATAGATGTCTTGAGGGAGTTAAATGTGTAGCATACATGTTCAAATGTGGTCAAGGGACGAGTAAGATTATTCTTTGATTTATGTGTATATATGTAGTCTCTTATTTGGAAATATGATATCCAATGGGTGACGGGAGAACCATGTTCACACCTTGATTTCTGTCATTGTTTTTAATGATCCTGATTGCAGGATAGCTGTAGATTGGAATGTTACACATTAAATTATCACTGTTCATTTGGGGGAGGTGTTTGTAAATGGGAGGTCTGGATAAGATATGAGTTAGGGGTAGATGGTATTTGTGGACTGTGTTTTATGTTTTTTTTATTACATTATCCCATATTTTTGAGAGTGTCCAATATTGGATTGTTATTAAGTGTGTGGATATGTCTGTTTTGGTACTAATTCCACAAATGCTGCCCAAGTTACCTACATGGGTTATTTCTTTTTCCAGTTTTCTGTTCTCTCACCCCTTTGCCAGTTCCATATACGGACCAGGTGTGATGCTTGATGGGTTATAAAAGAAGGTTGGGGATTCCCAAACCTACACCAGCCAGGTATAATTATGTAAAAGGGATTGTATTGTGTGGAAAAAAAGAGCTGGAAAATGCTATTTGGACGGTTTGAAATAGGTATGAAAAGTTGGGTAGAATATTAATTTTTATTATTGCCGCCACCCTTCCAAGCCAGGAGATATGTTTCAAGCGCCATGAAGTCAGGTCTTGTTTTGTGGTTGAGAGAAGTGTAGAAAAATTATTATATACACATCTTGTTATTTTGAGAAATTGATATACCTAAATATCAATCACTTTTGCTTTGTTTTTATATTTTAATTGTTGTTTGATTATCTGTAAGATATCTGGTGAAACATTAATGTTTAAGATTTCTGTCTTTGTCTATATTTATATGGAAGTTGGAGAATGTTTCCGTATGTTGATATTTCCTTTTCTAGGTGTTTTATGGAGTGAATAGGGTTTGTAATGGACAGCAGAATGTCATCTGCATATAGAGAGATTTTGTAATTGGAATCTCCAATTGTGACTCCTGTAATATTTGAGTTGTTCCAAATTCAACTAGCTAAAATCTCTATAGTTAGGGCGAAGAGGATTGGTGATAGGTGGCAGCCTTGTCTAGTCCCGTTCTTGACTGATAGGTAATTTGGAAAAAATCCCCTTTTACTTTGATTTTATATATGGGGTTATTATAGAGTTCGAGTATGCGGTATATGAACTGTGCGCTGAAACCAAACCTCTCCAGGGTGGAGGACATAAATGTCCAATCCACCCTGTCAAAGGCCTTCTCTGCATTCCATTGTGATTAAAAAGAAATGTATCTGAGATATATGCTGCACTGCTGATTAATTGAATGTTCTAATGGTATTATCTCTTGATTCTCTGCCCGGTATAATCCCACCTGGTCTCTGGTCAATAAGTTTAGGTAACAGTATATTGATTCTATTGGCCAGGATTTAGCATATATTTTAACGTCATTATTGAGGAGGGATATTGGCCTAAAGTATTTGGGGTGTGTAGGGTGTTTTCCCTGCTTGGGAAAGACAGTGATGTGTGCTTCTAACATTTCACTAGTAAATACTGCTAAGAGATGAGGAGCTAGGATGTCAGAGAAGATTTAGAAAGATTTGTTACGGAAACCATCTGGTCCTGGGGGTTTTCCTGTAGGAAGGTTTTTTATCGTATATTGAACTTTGTGTAATTTTTATGGGTGAGTGAAGGAAGCGTTTGTTTTCCTCTGATATAACAGGGACTTGATTGTTTCTGAAGGTAGGATGATAGTGTGGTTGATGCCTTGAACTTTGTGTATGTGATCTTGGTGGATATTATATAGTGAAGCATAGTAATGTCAAAACGATTCTGCTATAGCTCGCTTGATGTAAGCGCCTGCCCGAATAATTTTTTAAGGAATTCACAAAGGTCCGTAATTGTTGTTTTTTGAGTGCCTTGCTAAAATCGCCCCTGCTTTGTTATGTTAAGCAAGAACTTGGCATTTGTGTATATATATATATATATATATATATTTAATAATATATTATATCTACGGTAATGTTTGAGTGTGTAAATATTCATTGAGTTGTTCTCTATCTTTCAATAAGCTAGAGGGGTTTAGTTTTGGCCTAGAGATTGCTTGTCCCATATTGGGAAATCAGTGTGTCATTGTATAATCTCTGGTTGTTTTTTAATTCTAGATCGTAATTTGATACATTCTCCCCTCACGAAGCATTTGTGTGCTAACCATGTAGTATTATGGATTAGTGTCTTCCGTTTGTTGAAATTAAAGTATTCTGTAGCACTTGCTTGTAATGAATTTAGGGCTAAGGGTGTCAGTGAATATGGATTCATCTATACGCCATTTGAAGTTGGAGCTTGTGTATTAGGCCAATTTAAGTCACAGGTTACTGCAAGCGTGGTCTGACCATGTAATTTGAGTTATGCGGGAAGATGCAAACATAATTAAACCCTCTAGTGGTTGGTAAACATATAGTCCAGTCCGTGAGTATTTGGAAAATAGGTGGGAAAAGAAAGTATATGGCCTCTAGTTATCAATATCTGTCGGACCTGATCCGACAGTGCAGATCAGGTCCGACAAGACATCGCTGAGATACGGGCGAGCAATACCTTGCCGTATTCATATTGCACCAGCAGGGGGCTGTCAATCAACCCGGTCGTACTCAATTGGGGTTGTATTGCGGTGATGTCTGTCCGCCCTGCTCGGGAGCAGGCGGACAGGTTATGAGCAGCGGTCTTTGTTGACCGCTGCTTGATAACTAGCTGTTTCTTGGCTAGCCTGCAGGCTCGCCAGAAACAAGGGCAATCAAGCTCCATACGGAGCTTAATACATATGCCCCATAATCTCTGATAGAGGGGTGTTGTGTTCTCCATATATCCAATAAGTTTAATGTATGAAGTGATTTCCCCACTGAGCGTATTGTAGATTAGGGACATTTGGTTTGCCTTTTGAACTATCTAATGGCAGGTTCCAATATTATATTGAAATCTCCGCCCATGTAAATGGGTCCCCTAGCTATATCTATTAATTTGTTGGTAAAATTGTTTAAAAATGTAGATTGTTTGGAATTAGGGGCATACAGGTTATCTATGGTTATTGGGCTTCCATAATGAAGGCCTCACTATTATAAGCACTCTGCCCTTTTCATCCTTGTACTGGGATAGGAGACTGAAGAGGGAACGTTCCTTTTATGAGCATATCGACACCTGTTGCGTTTTGTTTTGTTGGAGCTAGTATATTGTAATGGGTAATGGTATTGTGGGAGTTTAGGTTCTTTGGATGCCCTAAAATGTGTTTCTTGAAGCAGAATAATGGCTGCCTTATACTTATAGAAGTCATGTAGTGCCATAGAGCGTTTCTGTGGGGAAAGGAAGCACTTAACATTTTATGTAATTAGTGTGATGTTTAATTAAGTTTTGTGTTTTACTTTAGCAGTGCTATTAGCCATCAGTGGTGTTTTTGAGAGTTGGAGATCCGTTCGTCGCAGCTGGTGCCTATTGTACATGATATCTTGTAGGAAGTAAAACCTGTATTAGGCTTATATAGATTAACCTTAAAGTAAATAAAATACAGTAAATTAGAACGATTTCTTTTGTGAACACAATACCATTTTTTGTATAATTTTTCCTGTGTTATTATAACACTTTTGTACCTAAAGAGGATAGGGTAAGAGGATGGAAGTAGGGGAAGTGGGAAAGGGAAACAATTGGGTAAATCAACAAACAGACATAAAGCATAACAAACATAACAAGTAGATAGACACATTCCAGCAGGGTAAAGGCTATGCTGGAAAGTAAATAGGATAGGGGCTGTTCAGCGGAGGCCCCGCAACTGGCCATAATGGATGTGGTATCAGTATAATGGATTAAAACAGTAAGTAAACACCCTAAAAAACCTAGCAGTTAGAGAACATAGAACTTTCAAGTATAAAATGTCTTGTATGGTCTCTTAATGGCTATGGCATTTATTGCATTTTTTACCATGGCTAGAGAGAGTTCCATTTGAAATAGCCATTCTAGCCTGTAGTTAGTTGATGGCTACTTATGTAACATCATTTAGATTGTTTTGGTTGTTGTTACATCCTAAAGTATTCTCAATGTGCCTCCTGATGCTTTGATTTCTGAGAGTCCTTTCTGGTTCTCTTATTTTTAGCCTCTTGCCAAGGAGTGCGTTGAGGTTCGGCGTTTGAGAGTCTTTAGTGTCGGAGCAGATGATTAGGTAGTGGTTTACCATCTATTACAGGAAAATTACAAAGTCTACAGAGTCTGCAGATTAGTAATGGATTACAGCTGCGCTACCCAAAGGTAGCTTAATGTGTAAAAAAAATGCTTTTTTAAAGACCCTATATAGATAAAATATAATGTTTTAATTAAACTATTTGATTAAAAAAATATACAGAAATCACTGTGCACAGTGGTAGTAAATAGACACAAAAAAATGTTTCACATTAAAAGTGTTATCCTCCTGGGATCATCTGATCCATAGGTCCTGATACAATCCCAGGAGGATAACACACGGCCTCCGGTGTAAGTATAAATGTACACCTTGCCTTTGTGAATGTTTTATATGCTTTAAAGGGATTTCCCTGTCCTCCGCTCTCTCGCACCATTGTCTGCAGCTATATGACTTCAAACGAATGCAGCTAATATTGGCTAAAGAACGCAATTGCTTAAGAAGGGCTTTCACATTACAATTAACCAACGAACTTTTAACAGCTGAATAAGACGGCTAAACATTAAGACTCTTCTCTCTGTTTACAAAAAACAGACTTTTGCTCTGCAAACATATGCTACACTCTATTATTGGTATATATGAGTAATGTGCTTTGTGCTATTTATGCTATTTATGCTCTTTTAAAATGTGAAACTTTTTTGTTGTGTTATTTACTACCACTGTGCACAGTGATTTCTGTATATTTTTTTTAATCAAATAGTTTAATTAAAACATTATATTTTACCTATATAGGGTCTTTACACATTAAGCTACCTTTGGGCAGCGCAGCTGTAAAGTTACTAATCTGCAGACTCTGCAGACTTTGTAATTTTCCTGTAATAGCACTGTTAAGGTTTTGTGGGGAAACCTTCTACTTTCCAGCACTTTTGTGTACTAGATCTCAGTGCTGGGTTGTCTTTTTCTACTTCTAGTGTTTACTATCTGCAGTAGGTGGAGGAGGAAGTTTGATATTAAGATGTTTGCATATCTCAGGAATGTCTCTTGGGTTCCTGCAAATATTACCTTACGTCTTGCCTTTAGTACTATTAAATGTGTGGGGAAGCCCCACTTGTAGGCTATGCTGTGGTCTCTGAGGATTCTCGTGAGTGGATGATATTCCTTTCTTTTCTGCAAGGTGCGAGGTGAGAGATCCACAAAGATCTGTATCTGATGCCCTTGAAAGGATATTTTGGTTTTCTTTCTGGCTTGTTGAAGTATCTGTTCATTAATTGGGTATTGCAGAATTTTCATGACGACATCTATCGGCCCTGTCAATATACATATTGTCAAGGTATGATGAGTCTTCGTCACTGAAGTTTTTGAAGAGGCTTCTGGGATTCCCCTTATTCAAAGGTTGTTCCTCCCACTCCGGTTTTCCAGATCCTCAAGTTTGTCCTGTAACTCCTCTATTGCTTTGACGTGTGTTTTTATTTGTTCAGATGCCTTTTCATGATCCACTGTAATGATTTCTCCCTCATCTTCTACAGTTTCTACTCTGAAGCCGATTTAATTCAAGTTAGATCTAATGGAAGCTACTTCATCTTTGACAAACTTGTTATAGTTTGTACTATCTCATCCATGTATGACTTGCTGGGGAGGCCTGCCAGATCTGCTTTAGCTAAAAAGTCTGATTGATCTTTAGGTGTAGTTTCCGCTCTCTGGTTTGTATGATCCATTATAAGCACTGATTCCATTTTAATGTAACTGGTTGCTTGTTCAAGCGGTTTGAAGAAATTTTTACGGATATAGGCATGTTGGATGCTAATTTAGCAGGTTTATCCTTTCTGTTGTTTTTTCTAGAAGACATCAGTGTCCTTGCAATCAGTGTATAATAGTATATCTTAAGTCAAGAGTGGAATCCAAAACGTGCTGGTTCTGTTAAGTGATCTGGTTCTTTATAAAGTCTAAAAAGGAGCCAACTGAGGTATAAAGCAAATTTTGCTGGTATTTAAGGCATTGGTTTTGGATGGGACGTTGCAGAGGTATGTATAATGTTAAGATGCAGCTGAATTTTAATTAAATTCGGAATATGTTGGTGCCTAGCCGTGTTATTTTGAATGCCTTTTATATAAGGTTAAGAGAAAGAAAAGCTGTGCAAGGTGTACAGATTTATAGACAAGGCTATTGGAATGTCTTACATAGGCATCCTATTATATTTATGATTTTGCCTTATTGTGAGGGTTTCCAGGCCTCAGGATGCACCTTTATATTTACCACAGCAGCACTGTTTTGGTTGCGGTCGCCATCTTGGATTTCTCAGGTCTGTGATGTAAGAGTCCTAAACTGCATCATCCAATGGTATTTGCTGCCCAAAAAAATTAGTTGCCGGTTGGGGGTAAGTTTACCCCACTAACAGCTAGATTACGAGTTTGGTGTTATGATTGAAAAAGCATTGTTATGCTTCATACACTGCTTTTTCCCTAACGCCGGTATTACAAGTCTTGTAGGTATAGGGTGTACCGCACACCTTTTGGCCATCACTTTTTCAATGGGACTTCCATAGCGCCGGTATTACGAGTTTGCCTGGGAGGCCAAACAGTGAGCGGTACACCCTATACTGACAAGATACGTACCGTCATCTAAAGTCAGTAGTTATGAGTTTTACGTTACAAAGCTGTAGCATAAAACTCATGACTAAAGTGTTAAAAAGTACACTAACACCCATAAATTACCTATTAACCCCTAAAACCCAGGCCCTCCCGCATCGCAAACACTATAATATATTTATTAAAGCCTAATCTGCCGCTCCAGACATCACCGCGATTAAAAAAATATTAACCCCTATTCCGCGGCTCCCCAACATCGTCACCACTATAATAAACCTATTAACCCCTCTTCGATCTTCATCCATCCAGCGAAGTCCTTATCCAAGCAAGAAGAAGTCTTCATCCAGATGGCAGTCAATAGGATTAAGCTCTTATTCTATTGGCTGTTCCAATCAGCCAATAGGATGAAAGCTCAATCGTATTGGCTGATTGCAACAGCCAATAGGATTTTTTCCCATTTAATTCCTATTGGCTGATAAAAATCTTTCAGCCAATAGGAATGTAAGGGATGCAATCTTGGATGAAGTAATTTAAAGGGAACATTCATTTTCCAGCGACGACCATAAGAAGAGGATGCTCCACGCTGGATGTCTTGAAGATGGACCCGCTCCGCGCCAGATGGATGAAAATAGAAGATGCCGTCTGGATGAAGACTTCTTTCCGCTTGGATGAGAACTTTGCCGGGTGGATGAAGATCGAAGAGGCCTCCTGGATGAAGACTTCTTTCCGCTTGGATGAGGACTTCGCGGGCTGGAGGAGAATGGATATCCGGACTTAAACTGTAAGTGGATCGTCGGGGTTAGTGTTAGGATTTTTTAAGGGTTTTTTGGGTGTTTTTTTTTTTACCTTAGGGTTTGGGCAATGTAAAAGAGCTAAATGCCCTTTTAAAGGCAATGTCTATCCAAATGCCCTTTTTAGGGCAATGGTTAGCTTAGGTTTATTTAGATGTTTTTTTTGGGGGGGGTTGATTGGTTAGGTGGTGGGTTTTACTGTTGGGGTGTTGTATTTTTTTTTACAGGTAAAAGAGCTTATTTCTTTGGGGCAATGCTCCACAAAAGGCCCTTTTAAGGGCCATTCGCAGTTTAGTGTAGGCTAGGTTTTTTTTTTTTCCATTTTGATAGGGCTATTCGATTAGGAGTAATTCGTTTTTATTTTTGATAATTTAGTTTTTTATTTTTTGTAATTTAGTGTTTATTTTTTTCTAAGTTAGAAAATTGTATTTTAATAATTTAATTTATTTTATTGTAATGTTAGTTTTTAGTGTAAGGCAGGTTAGGTTTTATTTTACAGGTAAGTTTGTATTTATTTTAACTAGGTAGTTATTAAATAGTTAATAACTATTTACTAACTAGTCTACCTAGTTAAAATAAATACAAACTTACCTGTGAAATAAAAATAAAACCTAAGGGGGGCATGTCGAAGCCGTCAACATGAGCAGTCATGAATTTCAGGAGCTCCGTATATGACCTCAATTATATGCCAAATATTTCTCAGTCAACACTATTATAACTAGAGGTATAAGCTAAGAAGAAGTTCTGGGGCAGCAGACACCTTTTTCTACCTTGATTAAGACGTCAGAAGATCCGGATCTACAGACTGCTGGTGGCGGCCTACACCAGACCATTAATACCCCCCCGGTCAGATTTCAGGCCAGGTAATAGCAGCTCTTGTCCGCTAAGAGTCACACACTCTACAACCACAGCTACGCTCCCATAGAAAAGACCACACCAGCTAAAGAGACCTGGAGATTTGACCTACATTGTGTAGTAACATGGAGGCAGATATAATACTACTGCTGCAACGGATATCATGCAAGATGGCGACTCAGTTTACCTCCCTCACAGAGAGCTTGAGAGAGGGGAAGAGCAACTATATGGAGGAAACTGTTACATACGGACCAACTCTGACCCTAGCAAAGCAACAAGCTTTGACAGAAGAGGAACATGACGGGGATATTGTTAATCCCCAAAGCGAGATCGATATGCCAGTGACAATACCGGAGGATGATGAAGAATCACAATTACGCAGTATCTACCCGGAATGCACACAGGGCTTTGATTCTTGTTTTAACAGCCCTTCTTTAGACCAGTATAGCCAACATCCTCTGCCAATGCAGGGGAATGAGAGAGGGTAAGGGGTCTCAGTATGTGGTGATACAGATATCAGGATTATCAATCTGTCTATCTAGGCACCACACAACTCTGGAACTCTGATATCTCAATACAGGTTTGCATAACTACTTGGAACTTTATGCCCTATATAGGGTCCTATGGGCCTTGAGACTTGGAATTGGTTAAAGAAAAGATCTGGGGCTAAGACTCCCCTTAGAGGATGGATGTCTGAGAGGAAGTTTGGCAAATTGCTTTGTTTTAACAGAGACATTCTTTTTATGTACTGTTTTTTTCAGCCTCTCAAATTATTATCTCTGGGGGTCTGGGAGACGTCAATATAAACCATATACTGTACCTGTATGTCTATTCCATGCCTAAAACTCTAGTTTGTCCAATGAATACATAATTTTCAATGATAAGAGGTATAGGCTGTTTAAGTTAACTGTGGTAGTTATGTTTGATATGATACCTAAATGTCTTAAAACTACAATACTCCTATATTCACAGAAGCTAAACACATATTAATCTGAAAAATCTCAGCTCACCAGTTCTTAAAACAGGGAAGTAGGTGCGTATTCATGCATTAGCTTTAAGTGATTATCCACATATCAAGAGATTAATGACCTATCATAAGTGAACTGGTAAAGTATCCAAGAGATGTAGTTAGAAGCTATGCAACAAGCTACACAAGTATGGGGGTTTATGAATCCTGTAATAGGAGATATTTCAGATTATTATTGCCTCGGGTAGAGAAAACATTTTCTAGCAAGTTCCCTCCCACACTCTTTCATTTAGTGCTCTATCCTAGTTAAGCTTCTAAAGTTAGTGGTCTGGCTCAGCATTCTACAGGGTAATTTAGCATAACAGTAGCTAAGCACACTGACAGATAGGTAGTCTCCATTTTAGTTAATCTGACATGGATTTACACCTCACTTATCCCCTTATATACCTCGCCTGGGGGTATAAAGATGATTCTAGCATACACGCCTAACCCTTGATACCCCATGTCACTCCATGCCTTACCATTATTTCCTTCGTCACCTAGAACTGAAAATTTACATAGAAATGTCTGGCTTCTATATTAATATAAGGGATTGTGTTCTCCCATAATCCTATGTTGATGCAATGGTCACTATATCAGTTAAATGGCGTTTTTTTTTTTTTTTTTATATCTCTGTTTATAAGTGAGAATATGCTATGCTCAAGTTTATCATATCACAATTAAAGCGCAACATTAACAGCCTATTATAGAAAATACTATTCATAAATACTTTAGTTGCTTGTATCAGTTGAAAGTTTTGCTCTAGTTTGCCATTGGTCCAGGAGAGACCATTTTTATCATTTTACTCCCTTTAGATATCACGTTAGGTTGTATGAGCCCAAGAGTGGCTTATCACAATAGGAGAGGGAGATACATTAAAATATAAAATGAGGTTTCAGTTGAGCTTGTTATGTACAATTTTAGAGATATCACTTTGGACTTTCTCATGGAAAATTTCTAACTATATGAGACTATATAATTTACTTGAGTACTATTAGGTAATATTATAATCTAAGAGAATGTCTTTGAATACCTATTGTAACACGTTTTTCTTTAAGATGTTTTGCCAATAACCTCATTAAAAAATTTATTAAAAATAAAATAAAAAATAAAACCTAAGATAACTATTAGTAGGTATATTGTACCTATCTTAGGTTTTATTTTACAGGTGTAAGTATGTATTTAGTATAAATAGGAATTATTTAGTTAATAATTGTAAGGTTTATTTAGCTTTATTTTAATTCTATTTACGTTAGGGTTAGGGTTATGCTTAGGGTTACGTTAGGGTTAGGTTTAGGGGTTAATATATTTATTTAGTGTTAGTGATGTTAGAAGCCAGAGGTTTAGGGGTTAATAACTTTAGTATAGTGGCGGCGACATTGAGGGCGGGAGATTAGGTGTTAATAACTGTAATGTAGGTGGCGGCGATGTTAATGGTCGCAGATTAGAGGTTAATAACTGTATGTAGGTGGCGGCGATATCGGGAGCGGCAGATTAGTGGTTAATAACTGTAATGTAGGTGGCGGCGATGTTAATGGTAGCAGATTAGGGGTTATTAACTGTATGTAGGTGGCGGCGATATCGGGAGCGGCAGATTAGGGGTTATTAGTTTTATTTAGGTGGCGACAATGTTAAGGGCCGCAGATTAGGGGTGTTTAGATGTGGTTTTTATGTTAGGGTGTTAGGTTTAACGTTAGGTTTAATTGACATCGTAGTCAATCTGGAAAGTAACCAAGATAAATAAAATACAAATGTTATTTTACTTGTCCCATGAAAAATCTAAAAATCAATCAAATTATTCATTTATTAATTACATTGCACTTTATTTTATTAACCCTTTGGTACTCATTGTGTGTGTATGTTTATGTGGGCAGTTGTGTAAGCCAGTGTGTATGTGTATGCGTTTGTGTGTGTGTGCAAACATGTGTGTGTAAGTGTTTTTGTGTGTGTAAACATGTGTTTGTGTGTAAGGATGTGTGTGTGTATAAGTGTCTGTGTGTAAGGGTGTATGTGTGTGTGTCAGGGTGTGTTTGTGTATGTGTGTGTATGTGAGCGTGTGTATGTGTGTGCTTGTGTGTGTAAGCGTATGTGCGTATGTATGTGTTTGTGTAAGCGTGCTTGTGCGTGTTCGTGTGTATGTGTGTGTTTGTGTGTAAGCGTGTTTCTGTGTGTGTGCTTGTGTCTGTGTGTGTGTTTGTGTGTACGTGTGTATGTGTGTGTTTGCGTGTAAGTGTGTTTCTGTGTGTGTTTGTGTCTGTGTTTGTGTGTACATGTTTATGTGTGTGTTTGTGTGTGTGTAAGCGTATTTCTGTGTGTGTGTGTTTGTGTGTGTTTGTGTGTACGCGTGTATGTGTGTGTTTGTGTGTAAGCGTGTTTCTGTGGTGTGTGTTTGTGTGTATGTGTGTGTTTGTGTGTTTCTGTGTGTGTTTGTGTTTCTTTGTACGTGTGTATGTGTGTGTTTGTGTGTAAGCGTGTTTCTGTGTGTGTGTGTGTGTCTGTGTGTGTTTGTGTGTATGTGTGTATGTGTGTGTTTGTGTGTTTCTGTGTGTTTGTGTCTGTGTGTGTGTGTTTGTGTGTACGTGTTTGTGTTTTTCTGTGTGTTTGTGTGTAAGCGTGTTTCTGTGGTGTGTGTTTGTGTGTATGTGTGTGTTTGTGTGTTTCTGTGTGTGTGTGTTTGTGTTTCTTTGTACGTGTGTATGTGTGTGTTGTGTGTAAGCGTGTTTCTGTGGTGTGTCTTTGTGTGTATGTGTGTGTTTCTTTGTACGTGTGTATGTGTGTGTTTGTGTGTAAGCGTGTTTCTGTGTGTGTGTGTGTGTGTCTGTGTGTGTTTGTGTGTATGTGTGTATGTGTGTATGTGTGTGTTTGTGTGTTTCTGTGTGTTTGTGTCTGTGTGTGTGTGTTTGTGTGTATGTGTGTAAGCGTGTTTCTGTGTGTGTGTGTTTGTGTGTACGTGTGTATGTGTGTGTAAGTGTATTTCTGTGTGTGTGTGTGCCTGTGTGTGTTTGTGTGTACGTGTGTATGTGTGTGTTTGTGTGTTTTTAAAAATATTTTTAGTAATCTACTGATTTACTCATCTTTATAATACCATCCTCCTATTGTAGCAAACCTATTGAACATTTTCTCAGTGTACATTCCACTGTGCTTTGTCTTTTTTGTTGATATGCATGTACAAGAAAAAAGGACAATAAAAATCGTGTAGCAGAAAAAAACTGAAGTTAAAGGGATAGAGTATCCTATTTTTTTTTACCCCCTTTAATTTGTTCCCAAATGATACATTTTACTTGCTGGAGTGTATTACATGTTTTACAAATAGCTCCTTTACCCTAATTTTGGAATCTGAAATAGCTGCTTTTGCCTGCGTTATCCCTTCCTATACTAAAAGTTTCTATACTTAAACATAGGCTATATAAAAGCTGTGTAAACATACCCAGCAGAAGAAAATCCTAGTGGGAGGTAGGAGATATAAGTAATAAAATGTTATTTCTTAATTCTCTAAGGGCCTATTTATTTTTTTCAACTTTTTTGTATATTATGAACTAGCTGAGCAATGAGCTTGTTCGAATGATCATAAAAAGATTTCGGATATTTCCTCTGAACTGAGAGAGCAACTCAGGGTAACATGAACTTGCCTTTGCTTCTTCTTCCTCGTCATCATCAGAGCTGAGTATTGTCACAGACTGTTTGAATGTGGGACGCATTGGTGGATCTGTTATATAACAAGGAAGGCGAATTTCTTCTTCGTAGTCAATCTGAAAAGTAACCAAGATAAATACAATAAAAAATGTTATTTTACTTGTACTAATAAAAATCTAAAACTCAATCAAAATATTCAGTTATTATTACATTGCAATTTATTTTTATTAAACCTTTGGTACTGATTGCATCTGATCTTTTTTTCCCTTTAAATACACCATAGGAAAATATTATTTAGAAAATAACTTTCTTTCATGTAATTGGCAAGAGTCCATGAGCTAGTGACATATGGGATATACAATCCTACCAGGAGGGGCAAAGTTTCCCAAACCTCAAAATGCCTATAAATACACCCCTCACCACATCCACAATTCAGTTTTACAAACTTTGCCTCCTATGGAGGTGGTGAAGTAAGTTTGTGCTAAGATTTCTACGTTGATATGCACTTCTCAGCATTGTTGAAACCCGATTCCTCTCAGAGTACAGCGAATGTCAGAGGGACGTGAAGAGAGTATCAATTATTTGAATACAATGATTTCCCTAACGGGGGTCTATTTCATGGGTTCTCTGTTATCGGTCGTAGAGATTCATCTTCTACCTCCCTTTTCAGATCAACGATATACTCTCAATTTACCATTACCTCTACTAATAACTGTTTAAGTACTGGTTTGGCTATCTGCTATATGTGGATGGGTGTCTTTCGGTAAGTATGTTTTCATTACTTAAGACACTCTCAGCTATGGTTTGGCACTTTATGCATTTATATAAAGTTCTAAATATATGTATTGTACTTATATTTACCATGAGTCAGGTTCATGTATTTCCTTCTGCAGACTGTCAGTTTCATATTTGGGGAATGTAAACATTTTTAAGAAATGTTTCTCTTACCTGGGGTTTAGTCTTTTTTCAATTGACTACTTCTTGCAATTGCAGGTATTAGGTCCATGGGTGCGTCAAATGCAAAACTTTATTGCGTCATTCTTGGCGCGAGAAATTTTTGGCGTGAAAAAATACATTTATGACGCTACTTCGTCATTTCCGGCATCATACGTGACGCCGAGACCTTTCACACGGCGGCGTCATTAGTGACGCAAGTGTGTCATTTCCGGTTATTTTTGGCGCCAAAAAAGAGTTTACGTTACGTTGTGCGTCATACTTGGCGCCAAACTTTTCATTTTTTCTATACCCCTTGTATGTTTGCCTCTTGCTTTTTGCTATCAGAGGCCTATGCTATTGCATTTTTTCCCTTTACTGAAACTGTCATTTAAGGAAACAGATAATTTTGCTTTATATGTTGTTTTTTCTCTTACATTGTGCAAGATGTCCCAATCTGATCCTGCCTCAGAAGTTTCTGCTGGAACATTGCTGCCTGACATCGGTTCTACCAAAGCTAAGTGCATTTGTTGTAAAATTGTAGAAATTATTCCACCGAATGTCATTTGTAATAGTTATCATGATAAAGTTTTACATGCAGATAGTGTTTCCACCATCAGTAATAGTACATTGCCAGTTGCAGTTCCTTCAACTTCTAATGTGCATGATATACCTGTACATTTTAAAGAATTTGTTTCTGATTCTATTATGAAGGCTTTGTCTGCATTTCCACCTTCTAATAAACGTAAAAGGTCTTTTAAAACTTCTCATTTAGTTGATGAAATTTCAAATGACCAACAACATAATAAGTTATCCTCTTCTGATGAGGATCTATCTGATTCAGAAGATCCTTCCTCAGACATTGACACTGACAAATCTACTTATTTATTTAAAATAGAGTATATGCGTTCTTTATTAAAAGAAGTGTTAATTACTTTGGATATTGAGGTAACCAGTCCTATTGACGTTCAGTCTAATAAACATTTAAATGCTGTTTTTAAACCTCCTGTGGTTTCTCCAGGGGTTTTTCCCATTCCTGAGGCTATTTCTGATATGATTTCTAGGGAATGGAATAAGCCAGGTACTTCTTTTATTCCTTCTTCAAGGTTTAAAAAATTGTATCCTTTACCAGCAAAATCTATAGAGTTTTGGGAAAAAATCCCCAAAGTTGATGGGGCTATTTCTACTCTTGCTAAACGTACCACTATTCCTATGGAAGATAGCACTTCCTTTAAGGATCCTTTAGATAGGAAGCTTGAATCTTATCTAAGGAAGGCCTATTTATATTCAGGTCATCTTCTCAGACCTGCTATTTTTTTGGCTGATGTTGCGGCTGCATCAACTTTCTGGTTGGAAAATTTAGCGCAACATGAATTGGATTCTGACATATCTAGCGTTATTCGCTTACTGCAACATGCTAATCATTTTATTTGTGATGCTATTTTTGATATTATCAAAATTGATGTTAGATCCATGTCTTTAGCTATATTAGAAGAGCTTTGTGGCTTAAGTCTTGGAATGCTGATATGACATCTTAATCTAGATTACTATCTCTTTCTTTCCAAGGTAAAAATTTATTTGGTTCTCAGTTGGATTCTATTATTTCAACTATCACTGGGGGAAAAGGAGTTTTTTTGCCTCAGGATAAAAAACCTAAGGGTAAATTTAGGGCTTCTAACCGTTTTCGTTCCTTTCGTCAGAATAAGGAACAAAAACTCAATCCTCCCCCCAAGGAATCTGCTTCCAATTGGAAGCCTTCCTCAAATTGGAATAAATCCAAGCCATTTAGGAAACCAAAGTCAGCCCCTAAGTCCACATGAAGGTGCGGCCCTCATTCCAGCTCAGCTGGTAGGGGGCAGATTAAGGTTTTTCAAAGATTTTTGGATAAAATCTGTCCAAAATCATTGGATTCAGAGCATTGTCTCTTAAGATTATCGAATAGGATTCAGAGTAAGACCTCCTGTGAGAAGATTTTTTCTCTCACGCATCCCTGTAAATCCAGTAAAAGCTCAGGCTTTTCTGAAGTGTATTTCAGACCTGGAGTCTTCAGGGGTAATCATGCCAGTTCCTCCTCAGGAACAAGGTTTGGGGTTTTATTCAAACCTATTCATTGTACCAAAGAAAGAACATTTATTCAGACCAGTTCTGAATCTAAAAATTTTGAATCGTTATGTAAGAGTACCAACTTTCAAGATGGTGACTATAAGGACTATTCTGCCTTTTGTTCAGTGAGGACATTATATGTCCACAATAGACTTGCAGGATGCATACCTTCATATTCCGATTCATCCAGAACACTATCAGTTTCTGAGATTCTCCTTTCTAGACAGGCATTACCAATTTGTTGCTCTTCCATTTGGCCTAGCAACAGCTCCAAGAATCTTTTCAAAGGTTCTGGGTGCCCTACTATCTGTAATCAGAGAACAGGGTATTGCGATATCTTGCCGGTACTAGCTCAGTCTTTACGTACTGCAGAATCTCACACGAGTCAACTAGTATTGTTTCTTCAGAAACATGGTTGGAGGATCAATTTACCAAAAAGTTTCTTGATTCCTCAGACAAGGGTCACCTTTTTAGGCTTCCAGATAGATTCAGTGTCCATGACTCTGTCTCTAACAGACAAGAGACATTTAAAATTGGTTGCAGCATGCCGGTACCTTCAGTCTCAGTCATTCCCTTCAGTGGCTATGTGCATGGAAGTTTTAGGTCTCATGACTGCAGCATCGGACGCGATCCCCTTTGCTCGTTTTCACATGAGACCTCTACAGCTTTGTATGCTGAATCAATGGTGCAGGGATTATACAAAGATATCACAATTAATATCCTTGAATCCCAATGTACGACACTCTCTGACATGGTGGATAGATCACCATCGTTTGGTACAAGGGGCTTCTTTTGTTCGGCCAACCTGGACTGTGATCTCAACAGATGCAAGTCTTTCAGGTTGGGGAGCTGTTTGGGGATCTCTGACAGCACAAGAGGTTTGGAAATCTCAAGAGGTGAGATTACCAATAAATATTTTAGAACTCCGTGCAATTCTCAGGGCTCTTCAGTTCTGGCCTCTGCTAAAGAGAGAACTGTTCATTTGTTTTCAGACAGACAATATCACAACTGTGGCTTATGTAAATCATCAGGGTGGGACTCACAGTCCCCAAGCTATGAAAGAAGTATCTTGGATACTTGCTTGGGCGGAATCCAGCTCCTGTCTAATCTCTGCGGTGCATATCCCAGGTGTAGACAATTGGGAGGCGGATTATCTCAGCCACGAGACTTTACATCCAGGTGAGTGGTCTCTCCATCCAGATGTGTTTTCTCAGATTGTTCAGATGTGGGGTCTTCCAGAGATAGATCTCATGGCCTCTCATCTAAACAAGAAACTTCCCAGATATCTATCCAGGTCCAGGGATGTTCAGGTGGAAGCAATGGATGCGTTGACACTTCCTTGGTGTTATCATCCTGCTTACATCTTTCCGCCTCTAGTTCTTCTTCCAAGATTGATCTCCAAAATCATCATGGAACAGTCTTTTGTGTTGCTGGTGGCTCCAGCATGGCCACACAGGTTTTGGTATGCGGATCTGGTTCGGATGTCCAGTTGCCCGCCTTGGCCACTTCCGTTACGGCTGGACCTACTATCTCAAGGTCCGTTTTTCCATCAGGATCTCAAATCATTAAATTTGAAGGTGTGGAAATTGAACGCTTAGTTCTAAGTCATAGAGGTTTCTCTGACTATGTTGCAAGCTCGTAAATCTGTTTCTAGAAAGATTTATTATAGAGTTTGGAAGACTTACATTTCATGGTGTTCTTCTCATAAATTCTCCTGGCATTCTTTTAGAATTCCTAGAATTTTACAGTTTCTTCAGGATGGTTTGGATGAGGGTTTGTCTGCAAGTTCCTTGAAAGGACAAATCTCTGCTCTTTCTGTTTTATTTCATGGAAAGATTGCTATACTTCCTGATATTCACTGTTTTGTACAGGCTTTAATTCGTATTAAACCTGTCATTAAGTCAATTTCTCCTCCTTGTTGTCTTAATTTGGTTCTGAAGGCTTTACAGGCTCCTTCATTTGAACCTATGCATTCTTTGCACATTAAACTACTTTCTTGGAAAGTTTGTTCCTTTTGGCTATCTCTTCTGCTAGAAGAGTTTCTGAGCTATCTGCTCTTTCTTGAGTCTCCGTTTCTGTTTTTTTATCAGGATAAGGCAGTTTTGCGGACTTCTTTTCAATTTTTACCTAAAGTTGTGAATTCTAACAACATTAGTAGAGAAATTGTTATTCCTTCCTTATGTCCTAATCCTAAGAATTCTTTGGAAAGATCCTTACATTCTTTGGATGTGGTAAGAGCTTTGAAATATTATGTGGAAGCTACTAAAAATTTCAGGAAGACTTCCAGTCTATTTGTTTTATTTTATGGTCCTAGGAAAGGTCAGAAGGCTTCTGCTATTTCCTTGGCTTCTTGGTTGAAACTTTTGATTCATCAAGCTTATTTGGAGTCGGGGCAGACCCCGCCTCAGAGAATTACAGTTCATTCTACTAGATCAGTCGCCACTTCTTGGGCTTTTAAGAATGAAGCTTCAGTTGATCAGATTTGCAAAGCGGCAACTTGGTCCTCTTTGCATACATTTACTAAATTCTACCGTTTTGATGTATTTGCTTCTTCGGAAGCAGTTTTTGATAGAAAAGTTCTTCAGGCAGCTGTTTCAGTTTGATTCTTCTGCTTTTGATTTAAGTTTTTTTCTTTCAAAATGAAAATAAACTTTTTTTTTGGGTTGTGGATTCATTTTTTCAGCGGAATATGGCTGTTTTTATTTTTATTCCCTCCCTCTCTAGTGACTCTTGAGTGGAAGATCCACATCTTGGGTATTGATATCCCATATGTCCCTAGCTCATGGACTCCTGCCAATTACATGAAAGAAAACATAATTTATGTAAGAACTTACCTGATAAATTCATTTCTTTCATATTGGCAAGAGTCCATGAGGCCCACCCTTTTTATGGTGGTTATGATTTTTTTGTATAAAGCACAATTATTTCCAAATTTCCTTTGTTGATGCTTTCTACTCCTTTCTTTATCACCCCACTGCTTGGATATTTGTTAAACTGAATTGTGGGTGTGGTGAGGGGTGTATTTATAGGCATTTTGAGGTTTGGGAACTTTGCCCCTCCTGGTAGGATTGTATATCCCATATGTCACTAGCTCATGGACTCTTGCCAATATGAAAGAAATGAATTTATCAGGTAAGTTCTTACATAAATTATGTTTTTGTTTGCAGCCATATCATAATATGTAAAAATACCAGCTTAAGGTCTTTGGTATACAGACAGAGATAACATAATGTGTTAGCATGTGTGTGTATGAAAAATGATAAAATAATGAGATATGATTTCCCTTTAACCCCTTAATGACTAGACCATTTTTCAATTTTCTTACCCTTAAAGGGACAGTCTAGGCCAAAATAAACTTCAGATAGAGCATGTAATTTTAAACAATTTTCCAATTTACTTTTATCACCAATTTTGCTTTGTTCTCTTGGTATTCTTAGTTGAAAGCTTAAACTAGGAGGTGCATATGCTAATTTATTAGACCTTGAAGCCCACCTCTTTCAGATTGCATTTTAACAGTTTTTCACCACTAGAGGGTGTTAGTTCACGTATTTCATATAGATAACACTGTGCTTGTGCACGAGAAGTTATCTGGGAGCAGGCACTGATTGGCTAGACTGCAAGTCTGTCAAAAGAACTGAAAAAAGGCTTAGATACAAGATAATCACAGAGGTTAAAAGTATATTATTATAACTGTGTTGGTTATGCAAAACTGGGGAATGGGTAATAAAGGGATTATCTATCTTTTAAAACAATAAAAATGAGGGTGTAGACTGTCCCTTTAAGGACAAAGGCTATTTTTACATTTCTGCTGTGTTTGTGTTTAGATGTAATTTTCCTCTTACTCATTTACTGTACCCACACATATTATATACCGTTTTTCTTGCCATTAAATGGACTTTCTAAAGATACCATTATTTTCATCATATCTTATAATTTACTATAAAAAAATTATAAAATATGACGAAAAAATGGAAAAAAAATCACACTTTTTCTAGCTTTGACCCCCAAAATCTGTTACACATCTACAATCACCAAAAAACACTCTTGCTAAATAGTTTCTAAATTTTGTCCTGAATTTAGAAATACCCAATGTTTACATGTTCTTTGCTTTTTTGCAAGTTATAGGGCAATAAATGCAAGTAGCACTTTGCTATTTCCAAACCACTTTTTTTCAAAATTAGCGCTAGTTACATTGGAACCCTGATATCTGTCAGGAATACCTGAATATCCCTTGACATGTATATTTTTTTTTTTAGAAGACAACCCAAAGTATTGATCTAGGCCCATTTTGGTATATTTATGCCACCATTTCACCGCCAAATGCGATCAAATAAAAAAAAAAGTTCACTGTATCACAAATTTTGTCACAAACTTTAGGTTTCCCACTGAAATTATTTACAAACAGCTTCTGCAATTATGACACAAATGGTTGTAAATGCTTCTCTGGGATCCCCTTTGTTCAGAAATAGCAGACATATGGCTTTGGTGTTGCTTTTTGGTAATTAGAAGGCCGCTAAATGCCGCTGTGCACCACACGTGTTTTATGTCCAGCAGTGAAGGGGTTAATTAGGGAGCTTGTAGGGAGCTTGTAGGGTTAATTTTTACTGTAGTGTAGTAGACAACCCCAAGTATTGATCTAGGCCCATTTTGGTATATTTCATGCCACTATTTCACCGCCAAATGCGAGCAAATAAAGAAAAAAACTTTATATTTTTCACAATTTTAGGTTTCTCACTGAAATTATTTACAAACAGCTTGTGCTATTATAGCACAAATTGTTGTAAAAGCTTCTCTGGGATCTCCTTTATTCAGAAATAGCAGACCTATATGGCTTTGGCGTTGTTTTTTGGTTATTAGAAGGCCGCTAAATGCTGCTGCGCACCACACGTGAATTATGAAGGGGTTAATTATGTAGCTTGTAGGGAGCTTGTAAGGGTTAATTTAAGCTTTAGTGTAGAGATCAGCCTCCAACCTGACACATCCCAACCCCTGATTCCTCCCAAACAGCTCTCTTCCCTCCCCCACCCCACAATTGTTCCCGCCATCTTAAGTACTGGAAGAAAATCTGCCAGTACTAAATAAAAGGATTTTTTTTTTTAAATAAAAATAATAAAATATTTTAGCTGTGATGGACCCCTGACTTAGCCCCCAATCTCCCTGATCCCCCTCCAGCTCTCTAACCCTCTCCCCTAATTGCCGCCATCTTGGGTACTGGCAGCTGTCTGCCAGTACCCAGTTTGCCCCCAAAAACAAAAGTATTTATTTTTCTTTTTAACTTTAAACCCTTTCTGTAGTGTAGCAGCCCCCCCCACAATACCCCCACCCCCTCTCCCAGATCCTTGTATATATATAATTTTTTAACTTTTCCCCCCTCTCCCTCCTCATTGGTGTCAATGTGGCTAATGCGCACGCGTGCGCACGCACACACACGCGCATGCCCACGCAGGCCCCCAGCACGCTCCCGGCACTCGGCGTGCACATTGCACTTACAGGAATGGCGATGGGCCACCCACCTGCCTCCCTTCTACGCTCCCATCCACCATCGAACGGCACCATCGCTACCGATGCAGAGAGGGCCACAGAGTGGCTCTCTCTGCATTGGAGTCTTGTAAATAGGTATTGCAGAATGCCTCCAACAGAGTGCTGGAATTGCGATCGCTTCCAGCACTCTGTTAGACAACTGACGTACCAGGTACGTCTATTGTCATTAACTGTTTGTTTTTGCATGATGTACCTGGTATGTCAGTTGTCATTAAGGGGTTAAACTCAACCCATTTTAGGACAATATTATGAGTGGAGTGCAAATGTTTGCGCCCCCCCGTAAGTGATAAGGGGATTATCGCAAGGGTTTGCACTTAACAAGCTTACCACTCATATTCCGAGTTGATATTAAACTAAATTGAGTGCAATCGTAATTTACACTAGGATGATTACCGCAACTTCAGAGCTCTGGTTAACTGTTTTACGAAACATAAAAGTTGCACAAACCACTTCAGAAATACATTACACAGTATTGTTAGATGCATAATAACACCATCTAATAAAAATTATGCAATAATAATATTGCACACAATAGTTATAAAGATAGGAGGTCTCAGGTGTTAAAAAAAAGGGCAGGCAAAGGGCTTTAACATAGAGATACATACATATTCATCTCTAAAGATGTGTGTGTGTATATATATATATATATATATATATATATATATATATATATATATATATATATATATATATATATATATATATATATATATATATACAGTATATACAAAGTCTACACACCCCTGTTAAAATGTCAGGTTTCTGTGATGTAAAAAAATGAGACAAAGATAAATCATTTCAGAACTTTTTACACCTTTAATGTGACCTATAAACTGTACAACTCAATTGAAAAACAAACTAAAATCTTTTAGGTGGAAGAAAAAAAACAAAAAAACTAAAATAATGTGGTTGCATAAGTGTGCACACCCTCTTATAACTGGGGATGTAGCTGTGTTCAGAATTAAGCAATCACATTCAAAATCATGTTAAATATGAGTCAGCACACACCTGCTATCATTTAAAGTGCCTCTGATTAACCCCAAATAAAGTTCAGCTGCTCTAGTTGGTCTTTCCTGAAATTTTCTTAGTCGCATCCCACAGCAAAATCCATGGTCCACAGAGAGCTTCCAAAGCATCAGAGGGATCTCATTGTTAAAAGGTATCAGTCAGGAGAAGGGTACAAAATAACTTCCAAGGCATTAGATATACCATGGAACACAGTGAAGACAGTCATTATCAAGTGGAGAAAATATAATGGCACAACAGTGGCATTACCAAGAACTGGACGTCCCTCCAAAATTGATGAAAAGACGAGAAGAAAACTGGTCTGGGAGGCTACCAAGAGGCCTACAGCAACATTAAAAGAGCTGCAGGAATATCTGGCAAGTACTGGCTGTGTGGTACATATGACAACAATCTCATGTATTCATATGTCTGGGCTATGGGGTAAGAGTGGCAAGACGAAAGCCTTTTCTTACGAAGAAAAACTTCCAAGCCAGGCTACATTTTGCAAAAACACATCTGAAGTCTCCCAAAAGCATGTGAGAAAAGGTGTTATGGTATATGTTTGGCGCAAAAACAACGCTGCATATCACCAAAAGAACACCATACCCACAGTGAAGCTTTGTGGCTGTTTTTCTTCAGCTGGAACTGGGGCCGTAGTTAAGCTAGAGGGAATAATGAACAGTTCCAAATACTAGTCAATATTGGCACAAAACCTTCAGGCTTCTGCTAGAAAGCTGAGCATGAAGAGGAACTTCATCTTTCAGCATGACGACCCAAAGCATACATCCAAATCAACAAAGGAATGGCTTCACCAGAAGAAGATTAAAGTTTTGGAATGGCCCATCCAGAACCCAGACCTGAATCCAATCAAAAATCTGTGGGGTGATCTGAAGAGGGCTGTGCACACGAGATGCCCTCACAATCTGACAGATTTGGAGTGTTATATTTAATTTAGGGGGGTGTTAGTGTTAGGGTTAGACTTAGCTTTAGGGGTTAATACATTTATTAGAATAGCGGTGAGCTCCAGTCGGCAGATTAGGGGTTAATAATTGAAGTTAGGTGTCGGCGATGTTAGGGAGGGCAGATTAGGGGTTAATACTATTTATTATAGGGTTAGTGAGGCGGATTAGGGGTTAATAACTTTATAATAATAGCGGTGCGGTCCGCTCGGCAGATTAGGGGTTAATAAGTGTAGGCAGGTGGAGGCGACGTTGTGGGGGGCAGATTAGGGGTTAATAAATATAATATAGGGGTCGGCGGTGTTAGGGGCAGCAGATTAGGGGTACATAGGGATAATGTAAGTAGCGGCGGTTTACGGAGCGGCAGATTAGGGGTTAAAAATAATATACAGGGGTCAGCGATAGCGGGGGCGGCAGAATAGGGGTTAATAAGTGTAAGGTTAGGGGTGTTTAGACTCGGGGTACATGTTAGAGTGTTAGGTGCAGACGTAGGAAGTGTTTCCCCATAGGAAACAATGGGCTGCGTTAGGAGCTGAACGCGGCTTTTTTGCAGGTGTTAGGTTTTTTTTCAGCTCAAACAGCCCCATTGTTTCCTATGGGGGAATCGTGCACGAGCACGTTTTTGAGGCTGGCCGCGTCCGTAAGCAACTCTGGTATCGAGAGTTGAAGTTGCGTTAAATATGCTCTACGCTCCTTTTTTGGAGCCTAACGCAGCCATTCTGTGGACTCTCAATACCAGAGTTATTTTAAAGGTGCGGCCAGAAAAAAGCCAGCGTTAGGTACGCGGGTCGTTTCCGACAAAACTCTAAATCTAGCCGTTTGTTAGTTTGCATCACCTGAAAATGATTCAGAAACAAACACGTTTACAAAGTTATATTTTGATATTTGCAGTGAATCTACTGAGTGATTATTAGATCTCTGTGTTTTGGAGATTTATTTTCTAAGAATTCTAAAGATGAATTACCCAGTGCTTAAAGCTCACTATTTCCATTTAAACAGATGACTAAATTGTGAGGTGCTGAAAATCCTCCTTCAGATTGGGGCTTTGAAATTTGATGTGAATGATACTGCAAGTTATAATCACACAATCATACAAAAGCTCTTACTTACACTTCTATCCTCCATTTTCTTGTGTAGCAGAAAAGGAAGCTGGCAATCCATTATTTGTAGACTTTGAAAACAAAAATCTGCTTCTAAATATAAATGTTATTGCACTCAAACGAGTAAATTCCAGTGCTTTCCTCTATCTCCTCAAGCACTAGTAATCTAGAATGGTCAGTGCAGCTATATTTATACCTGATTGTACAGTGGTTCTATGACATCATAGTAGTTATTTTACATCACTGTCACAAGGTAACATAACATGTGTGACTATCATAGAAAGCATCAAGAATGGGATCCCACACAACAATGTTATAACAGTTTTCCTTTAGTAAAACTTGTGTCCCTTCGCAATTAGGCCATTTTCACTTATGTCATGGCATGTGAGAAAGATGCAACACAAAAAGTAAAGAAAAATGTATATTTTTGTTAAGTAAATTTTAGTAAATATTGCAAATGACCAGGATAGCCAAATGTAAACTAGGGGCCAAATGTGAACTAGGGGCCCATACAGGATTCAGGGAGGTTAAATTACAAACTAGAGGGGTCCCTTTGTGCCAATCCAGAAATAAAAGTAATTTTTCATATGTGCATAGCATAAATGCATATATGTTGCAAAATGTCTGCATATAAAATAAATGTTTTAAACACATTTACACTGTCACTGTGTTAGTAAAATGTACATTGTCTTTCAATACAATTTTTTTGCTCTTATTTTGGGCCCAATCATTAAAAACTCCCTGTTGTAGATAAAACTGTATATTGTTTGTAGACACACGACTCAGATGTGCATCTAGTTTTTCCGCTCAGGACCACAAGTGCTCCACGGTTCCCAAACCGCAATTTTACTGTGTGTTTAACCCCTTTGTAGGGTTACAGATAGTATGCTGGGGTTGATAAGGCAATTAGTGCGCCAATACCGTTCAGCACTATAGATCTAAAGTATATGGTGCACGTTAAGATGCTTTAGTTAAAGTATTGAACCATCCCCTTTTAATAACATATTGTGTGTTATTGTCTGCGCACGTTTGACTGCAAGATCACGCAACCGGCTCTATGATTGCGCTCAATCTAGCCCTGAGATAAAAATCCCATGAACTGGTATAAGTAAGGACCTTAACACATACTTTGATCTTTTTATTCATTGAAGGGAAATTACAATAATATTTCCTTTTACTTACCTAACAACATTTCCCTCATTCAATCCTACAGTCCTCACCTCCTGTTTCTCAACCTCCTACCCTTCTAGGGGCCCGATCCGATATGCAGCGTCGCCCGCAATGGCCGGCGAATCCGAAATTTGCGCTGGTTTGGTATCCTATATACAGCGTAACCTAGAAGTTACGCCCATATATTTCTGCCGTCGCCCATAGTTTTTTGGCCCATTGACAGGTATACCAAACCAGCGCAGTTTGGTATCCAATATACAGCGTAAGGACTTACGTGGCAAAAATGGAGAAATCTTACTCCATTTTCACCTTGCCACAAAATGCAGCCGTAGTAAGCCTTACGTCTATTGGAGCCCCGTAACTCCCTAAACTACCTGCTAAATAAACCTAACACCTAACGCATGCGCAATGTCTATCTACTTGTCAACCGCGATCCCCTGCCGCAATCCCTAATAAAGTTATTAACCCCTAAACCACCACACACGGACCCCGCCGCCATCTTCATTAAAAGTATAACCCCCTAATGTGATCCCCCTACACCGTCACAAGCTACATTACATACCCCCTAATGTGAGTCCCTTACACCGCCGCCATCTATCTTACCTACCCCCTAAAGTGAGCACCTACCCTGCCGCCAGCTACCTTACCTACCCCCTAAAGTGAGCCCCCTACCCCGCCGCCATCTATCTTACCTACCCCCTAAAGTGAGCCCCCTACCCCGCCGCCATCTATCTTACCTACCCCTAAAGTGAGCCCCTTACACCGCCGCCATCTATTTTAAAAATATTAACCCCTAATTTAATCCCCCTACACCGCCGCCAGCTATATTAACTATATTAACCCTAATTATATTAGGGTTAATATAGTTAATATAGTTATTATATTATATATATTAACTATATTAACCCTAATTATATTAGGGTTAATATAGTTAATATCGTTATTATAATATATATATATATATATATATATATTAAGTATAATAACCCTATCTAACGCTAACACCCCTAACTAAATTCTAATTAATATTAATATTATTAATTAAAATATTCCTATTTAAATCTAAATACTTACCTATAAAATAAACCCTAAGATAGCTACAATGTAATTAATAATTACATTGCAGCTATTTTAGGGTTTATATTTATTTTACAGGTAACTTGGTATTTATTTTAACTAGGTACAATAGCTATTAAATAGTTAATAACTATTTAATAGCTACCTAGTTAAAATAATTACCAATTTACCTGTAAAATAAATCCTAACCTAAGTTACAAATACACCTACACTATCAATAAATTAAATAAACTACAAATATATAAACTAAAATACAATTAAATAATCTAAACTAAATTACAAAAAACAAACAAACACTAAATTACAAAAAATAAAAAAAATATTACAAGATTTTTAAGCTAAATACACTTATTCTAAGCCCCCTAATAAAATAATAAAGCCCCCCAAAATAGATTGAACTTGAATCTGATTGGCTGATTCAATCAGCCAATCAGATTTTTCTACCTTAATTGTGATTGGCTGATAGAATCCTATAAGCCAATCGGAATTCGACGGACGCCATCTTGGATGACGTCATTTAAAGGTACCTCATTCCTCGTTTAGTCTTCGTGCCCGATGGATGCTCCGCGGCGGAGGAGCGAAGAAAGAAGATTGAAGATGCCGCTTTGCTTGAAGACATTGCCGGGTGGAAGAAGACATCGCCCGGATGGAAGAAGACTTCACTGCCGCTTGATTGAAGACATCGCCCGGATGGAAGAAGACTTCACTGCCGCTTCATTGGACATCGCCCGGATTGGATGAAGAGTTCGGTCCGGCTGGGTGAAGACAAGGTAGGGAGATCTTCAGGGGGGGTAGTGTTAGGTTTTTTTAAGGGGGGTTTGGGTGGGTTTAGAATAGGGGTATGTGGGTGGTGGGTTGTAATGTTGGGGGGTGGTATTGTGTTTTTTCTTTACAGGCAAAAGAGCGGTTTTCTTTGGGGCATGCCCCGCAAAAGGCCCTTATAAGGGCTGGTAAGGTAAAAGAGCTTTGAACTTTTTTGATTTAGAATAGGGCAGGGAATTTTTTTTATTTTGGGGGGCTTTATTATTTTATTAGGGGGCTTAGAATAGGTGTAATTAGCTTAAAAATCTTGTAATTTTTTGTTTGTTTTTTTGTTTGTTTGTTTGTTTTTTGTAATTTAGTTTAGATATTTGTAGTTTATTTAATTTATTGATAGTGTAGGTGTATTTGTAACTTAGGTTAGGATTTATTTTACAGGTAAATTGGTAATTATTTTAACTAGGTAGCTATTAAACAGTTATTAACTATTTAATAGCTATTGTACCTAGTTAAAATAAATACCAAGTTACCTGTAAAATAAATATAAACCCTAAAATAGCTGCAATGTAATTATTAATTACATTGTAGCTATCTTAGGGTTTATTTTATAGGTAAGTATTTAGATTTAAATAGGAATATTTTAATTAATAACATTAATATTAATTAGAATTAGTTAGGGGTGTTAGCGTTAGATAGGTTTATTATACTTAATATATATATATATATATATATATATATATATATATATATATATATATATTATAATAACGATATTAACTATATTAACCCTAATATAATTAGGGTTAATATAGTTAATATATATAATAAAATAACTATATTAACTATATTAACCCTAATATAATTAGGGTTAATATAGTTAATATAGCTGGCGGCGGTGTAGGGGGATTAAATTAGGGGTTAATATTTTTAAAATAGATGGCGGCGGTGTAAGGGGCTCACTTTAGGGGGTAGGTAAGGTAGATGGCGGCGGGGTAGGGGCTCAGTTTTGGGGGTAGGTAAGTTAGATGGCGGCGGGGTAGGGGCTCAGTTTAGGGGGTAGGTAAGATAGATGGCGGCGGAGTAGGGGGCTCACTTTAGGGGGTAGGTAAGATAGATGGCTGCGGGGTAGGGGGCTCACTTTAGGGGGTAGGTAAGATAGATGGCGGCGGGGTAGGGGCTCAGTTTAGAAGGTAGGTAAGATAGATGGCGGCGGGGTAGGGGCTCACATTAGGGGGTTATAGATTTAATATAGCTGGCGGCGGGGTCCGGGAGCGGCGGTTTAGGGGTTAATACATATTTTATTGTTAGGATAGTGAGGGGGGATAGAGGATAGAGGGTTAGACGTGTAGGGCTATGTTAGGGAGGCGTTTTAGACAGTACGGGGGATTTTATACTTTAGTCAGGTTTTGTAGGCGCCGGCAGTTTCTAAAGTGCCGTAAGTCACTGGCGACTCCAGAAATTTGTACTTACGCAGATTTCTGAACATCGCTGGTTTGTGAGACTTACAGCACTTTAGCATCTGACGGCACCGTATATAGGATAGCTCGAGTTGCGAGCTGAAACTGCGGGTGGCGGGGGTTCCCTCGCTTGCGCAGCAAACTACGCTCTATATCGGATCGCGCCCCAGATTGTAAATTCCCATGGGAATAGGGCCCTCGATCCCTCCTGTATGTGTTTGTAAAATTTTGTCCTGTCTCTTACAAGTTTTATATTATTGTTTTATTTAAATGAATTGTATCCATGGACAGTGCTGCGGAATATGATAGCGCTTTATAAATAAAGTATAATAATAATAATAACTAATCAATGACATTTTTTTCATATATATCATATGTTAAACTAAAGGGACATGAAGCCCAACATCTTTCTTTTATGCTTCAGATAGAGCATATAATTTTAAATAACTTTACCCTTTAGTTCTAATATCTGATTTTCTTTGTTATCTTGTTAACATTTGTTGTAAAGCAGGAAAGTACACTCAGGAACGTGTATGTCGCTGGAGCACTAGATGGCAGCACTTTTTCCTGCTCTGCAGTGCTCCAGACATGGGCATGCAACCTAACTAGGTATCTCTTCAACAAAGAATACCATAGGAACTATAAGTCAAATGAATTTTTAAAAAAAAATTGTATGCTGAATCAGGAAAGAAAATAATTGGGGTTTCATGCCCCTTTAAACATTGCAATTTTAGCGGTGTAGCTAGATTTTTTTCTTTACTTAGTTTCATGGGGAGTGCTCAGTAAGTGGCATGACACTACCAGGTGTTATTTGAAGTACTAGCATTTGCTTTGTTGTTGGTTTAGTTTCCATGATCTGATCTGCATCTCTTGCACCTCGAGTCCTGATGTTTCTGAAGAATTCCTTTATATCCTTACTCTCAGCTGGCTTCATATCTTCTGCTTCTGTGAGTGAAATCTTTTCACCCAATATTTTTTTTAAGTGCCTCTACACATTAGTGATGTTGCGAACCTAAAAATTTGGGTTCGCGAATTGAGAACGCGAACTCCCGCAAAAGTTTGCGAACCGGCGAACCGGGCGAACCCCCATAGACTTCAATGGGCAGGAGAATTTTAAAACCCACAGGGACTCTTTCTGGCCACAATAGTGATGGGAAAGTTGTTTCAAGGGGACTAACACCTGGATTGTGGCATGCCGGAGGGGGATCCATGGCAAAACTCCCACGGAAAATTACATAGTTGATGCAGAGTTTGGTTTTAATCCATAAAGGGCATAAATCACCTAACATTCCTAAATTGTTTGGAATAACATGCTTTAAAACATCAGGTATGACAAGATATGAGTGGTGGCACTGGGCAAGTGGGCACAGTATACGCTGTGAGCCTGACACAAAAAAGCAGACTGATGTTTCACAGTCCAAAAAGTTTTTTTTTTTTTTTTAAATGTACACTTACACTACTATTAAACAAGATATGAGTGGTGGCACTGGGCAAGTGGGCACAGTATACTCTGTGAGCCTGACACAAAAAAGCAGACTGATGTTTCACAATCCAAAAAGTTTTTTTTTTTTTTAAATGTACACTTACACTACTATTAAACAAGATATGAGTGGTGGCACTGGGCAAGTGGGCCCAGTATAAGCTGTGAGCCTGACACAAAAAAGCAGACTGATATTTCATAGTCCAAAAAAGTTTTTTTGTTTTTAAATGTACACTTACACTACTATTAAACAAGATATGAGTGGTGGCACTGGGCAAGTGGGCCCAGTATAAGCTGTGAGCCTGACACAAAAAAGCAGACTGATGTTTCACAGTCCAAAAAGGTTTTTTTGTTTTTAAATGTACACTTACACTACTATTAAACAAGATATGAGTGGTGGCACTGGGCAAGTGGGCACAGTATACGCTGTGAGCCTGGCACACACGCTGGCAGGCAGGCAACTGCAATTAGAGTACACTAGCAGACTAATGTTTCACAGTCAAAATTTTTTTTTTTTTTTTTTAAATTTACATTACTGTTACACCAGATATGAGTGGTGGCACTGGGCAAGTGGGCCTGGCACACACGCTGGCAGGCAGGCAACTTCAATTAGATTACACTAGCAGACTGATGTTTCACAGTCAAAAATGTTTTTTTTTTTAAAATTTACACTACTGTTACACCAGATATGAGTGGTGGCACTGGGCAAGTGGGCCTGGCACACACGCTGGCAGGCAGGCAACTGCAATTAGATTACACTAGCAGACTGATGTTTCACAGTCAAAAAAGTTTTTTTTTTAAATTTACACTACTGTTACAGCAGATATGAGTGGTGGCACTTGGCAAGTTGGCCTGGCACACACGCTGGCAGGCAGGCAACTGCAATTAGATTACACAAGCAGACTGATGTTTCATAGTCAAAAAAGTTTTTTTTTTTAAATTTACACTACTCTTACACCAGATATGAGTGGTGGCACTGGGCAAGTGGGCCTGGCACACACGCTGGCAGGCAGGCAACTGCAATTAGATTACACTAGCAGACTGATGTTTCACAGTCAAAAAAGTTTTTTTATTTTAAATTTACACTACTGTTACACCAGATATGAGTGGTGGCACTGGGCAAGTGGCTTGGCAGGCAGGCAACTGCAATTAGATTACACAGGGAAAAAAAAAATGATGTTCTAGCCCTAAAAAGGGCTTTTTGGGGTGCTGTCCTTACAGCAGAGATCAGATGAGTCCTTCAGGACTGTAGTGGACACTGAATACACTAGTCTAGCTATCAATTTCCCTATTAAATCACCAGCAGCTATACTGTCCCTCCTCTAACAATGCAGCTTCCGAATGAATCTAAAATGGCTGCTGTCCAGGAGCTGGGAGGGTCTGGGAGGGAGGGTCTGCTGCTGATTGGCTGGAATGTGTCTGCAGACTGTGAGATACAGGGTCAAAGTTTACTCAATGATGACGAATAGGGGGCGGATCAAACATCGCATATGTTCGCCCGCCGTGGCGAACGCGAACATGCTATGTTCGCCGGGAACTATTCGCCGGCGAACTATCCGTGACATCACTACTACACATCTGTTTTGTGGGTTCTGCAGCTAAATTTGGTAAAGTACCTATTAACTTATAAGCTTCTGTAAGTGTAAGCCCTGCAGATAAGCTTGTTACAGTGTCTGATTATACATTTGCACCTGTGCATTTATTAATATGTCTGTTATTTCACCTGCTTGTGGAAGAGAAAGAGCTACACCCTTATGTATTTACTCTGCTGATATCTTGTCTTTATCTATGTGATGTTCAAACCTTGTCAATACTTGATATTTCCTAAATTTATAATTCCACAAATGGTATAAGCTTAGCCTCCTCCAAATTCTATTGTCTGTTTTCTTAATTTATCTCACTGTGAATCAAATTTTCCCAATTTGATTCAGCTGGGCACTAGCCATCTCCCCTAGGATTTCATTTTGGGTTGGTATTTGATAGTGTTCCCTTTTAATACTGGCATTTAACTCTTTTGGGTCCAGACCCAACCTTAGGGAACCATCCTTTTTTGACACAATAACCAAAGAATGAACCCATTCCGTTGGTTCATGTACCTGTTCTAGGACATCCATCTTTATCAAGCTCTGTAGTTATTTTTTATGTTTTTCTCGTAGGGCTTTGCGTGGAGCATGAATCACAGGCAATGCTCCTTGCTTTAAAGCAATTTTATATTTAATTGGGAGTTTACCAATAGTGATGTCGCGAATAGTTCGCCGGCGAATAGTTCCTGGTGAACATAGCATGTTCGCGTTCGCCGCAGTGGGCAAACATATGCGATGTTCGATCCGCCCCCTATTCGTCATCATTGAGTAAACTTTGACCCTGTATCTCACAGTCTGCAGACACATTCCAGCCAATCAGCAGCCGACCCTCCCTCCCAGACCCTCCCAGCTCCTGGACAGCAGCCATTTTAGATTAATTCGGAAGCTGCATTGTTAGTGAGAGGAGGGACAGTGTAGCTGCTGGTGATTTAATAGGGAAATTGATAGCTAGGCTAGTGTATTCAGTGTCCACTACAGTCCTGAAGGACTCATCTGATCTCTGCTGTAAGGACAGCACCCCAAAAAGCCCTTTTTAGGGCTAGAACATCATTTTTTTATTTTTTTTCCTGTGTAATCTAATTGCAGTTGCCTGCCTGCCAAGCCACTTGCCCAGTGCCACCACTCATATCTGGTGTAACAGTAGTGTAAATTTAAAATAAAAAAACTTTTTTGACTGTGAAACATCAGTCTGCTAGTGTAATCTAATTGCAGTTGCCTGCCTGCCTGCCAGCGTGTGTGCCAGGCCAACTTGGCCAGTGCCACCACTCATATCTGGTGTAACAGTAGTGTAAATTTAAAAAAAAAAAAACTTTTTTGACTGTGAAACATCAGTCTGCTTGTGTAATCTAATTGCAGTTGCCTGCCTGCCAGCGTGTGTGCCAGGTCCACTTGCCCAGTGCCACCACTCATATCTGCTGTAACAGTAGTGTAAATTTAAAAAAAAAAAACCTTTTTTGACTGTGAAACATCAGTCTGCTAGTGTAATCTAATTGCAGTTGCCTGCCTGCCAGCGTGTGTGCCAGGCCCACTTTCCCAGTGCCACCACTCATATCTGGTGTAACAGTAGTGTAAATTTAAAAAAAACAACAATTTCGACTGTGAAACATCAGTCTGCTAGTGTAATCTAATTGCAGTTGCCTGCCTGCCAGCGTGTGTGCCAGGCTAACAGCGTATACTGTGCCCACTTGCCCAGTGGCCCCACTCATATCTGCTGTAACAGTAGTGTAAATTGAAAAAAAAAACTTTTTTGACTGTGAAACATCAGTCTGCTTGTGTAATCTAATTGCAGTTGCCTGCCTGCCAGCGTGTGTGCCAGGCTCACAGCGTATACTGTGATCACTTGTCCAGTGCCACAACTCATATCTGGTGTAACAGTAGTGTAAATTTAAAAACAAAAAACTTTTTGGACTGTGAAACATCAGTCTGCTTTTTTGTGTCAGGCTCACAGCTTATACTGGGCCCACTTGCCCAGTGCCACCACTCATATCTTGTTTAATAGTAGTGTAAGTGTACATTTAAAAACAAAAAAAACTTTTTGGACTGTGAAACATCAGTCTGCTTTTTTGTGTCAGACTCACAGCTTATACTGGGCCCACTTGCCCAGTGCCCCCACTCATATCTTGTTTAATAGTAGTGTAAGTGTACATTTAAAAAAAAAAACTTTTTGGACTGTGAAACATCAGTCTGCTTTTTTGTGTCAGGCTCACAGCGTATACTGTGCCCACTTGCCCAGTGCCACCACTCATAACTTGTCATACCTGATGTTTTAAAGCACGTTATTCCAAACAATTTAGGAATGTTAGGTGATTTATGCCCTTTATGGATTAAAACCAGACTCTGCATCAACTATGTAATTTTCCGTGGGAGTTTTGCCATGGATCCCCCTCTGGCATGCCACAGTCCAGGTGTTAGTCCCTTTGAAACAACTTTCCCATCACTATTGTGGCCAGAAAGAGTCCCTGTGGGTTTTAAAATTCTCCTGCCCATTGAAGTCATTGGGGGTTCGCCCGGTTCGCCGGTTCACAAACTTTTGCGGGAGTTTGCGTTCGCAGTTCGCGAACCCAAATTTTTAGGTTTGCGACATCACTATTTACCAAGTCCACTGAAAACATTCTTCTACTTTTCAAGTAAGGTATTGATGCCCTTGTACTTCTGTTCTGTAATCTCAAGAAGCTTGGTGAGCAGCCCTAGTTGTTGTATAGATTGTACTCCAATTAAAGGAATGCTTTAGGGTGAGTATGCATTGACCCACAGTTGGAATGTCAAGTCCATTATATGTTTTTAGTACTTTAGTTTGTTTCTGAAGTTTAGGTCTAGGTTGTAGTTTTTTCCATCGAGCCTCTGGAATAACATTGGGATCTGCTCCAGTATCTACTTTAAATGGTATCAGTGCACCATGTGCTTCCACCTCTACAATCCATTCCTTATCTTTTGTAGGTAATTGTTGGACCATGTCCACATAAAGATCATCATTACTACTGTTAGAGGTATATGTTTTAACAGCATGTAGTTGTCTAGCTTGCTTACACTGTGCGGCAAAGTGATTATATTTTTTGCAGATCCTAAATTTCTGCCCATAGGCTGGACATTTGTGAAACTGATGAATTTTACCACATTTCCCACATGACATATCTCTGTGCTTTACATCTTGTATATCCACTTTATTCTTATGTATCCTCTCTGACAGGTATGGAGTGGTCTTTAATATTGATGGTCTGTGTGTTCTTACATCATTAACTATTTCCTGTCTCTATTGCTTACATAAGACACCTAATTGTTTTTTGGTTTGCTCTGCAGACTGACAAATGGACACAGCCTTCTGCAGAGTCAAATCACAATCCCTTTGTAGCCTCTCACCATGTTTTATTACTATTGCAGCCTATCACAAGCCTATCTCTGATTAAAGATTCTTGCAGAGGACCATGGTTACAAGACCTGCTTTTTAATCTGAGGTCAGTGACAAACTCCTCCAATGTCTCATGTGGTAGCTGCACCCTGGAGTTAAACACAAAACGTTCATATGTCTCATTTTTCTTTGGTGTGTAATATGCAGCAAATCTTTCCATAACCATCTCATAATTCTCACCATCAGCTTCAGATAATATCAGCTTCAGATAATTGATAACTGTTATATATGTCCAATGCTTCTGCCCCAGCAACAGTTAAAAGCAATGCTACTTTCTGATCACTTGGCAAAGTGCATGTGTTTGTTGCTTTCATATACAGACTAAATCTTTGTTTATATGATCTCCACACTTCCTCCAGATTACCCACACACCTGATTTCAGGAGGTGGCTTCAGACTATGGCCCCTATTTATCAACCTGTCAACTTACTTGCATTCGCCGGCACCAATACGCTCGCCTAAGATCGCCTAACATCACTGCCGCGAACGTGAATACGTTCTCCAAAGTTACCAAAAAAGCTGTCAAAAAGCCGCGCACCAAGTACGGGGCGATGAGCAGAGGACTGTTGTTAACTAACAGTCATCGATCTCGCTGCTCTTCGGCTTTTTCCCAGCTTTATTGGTATACTGTCACTAAACACCCACACTATACTAAACTGTTTTACCCCTACCCCACCGCAACTAAATAAAGTTATTAACCCCTAAACCGCCGCTCCCGGAGCCCACCGCCACCTACACTATACATATTAACCCCTAATCTGCTGCCCCCTACACCGCCGCCACCTATATTATGTTATTAAACCCTAACCTGACCCCCCTACACCGCCGCCACCTACATTATGTTATTATTATATTTGCTGCCTGGGGACCTCTACACATCCTTGTACTAGTGTGGACTATCTTTACATCTGGTCGTGCCTTGAGGGTTTGCAATGTTTTGTCACAGCACTGTGGACTATGTTTAATAGTATTGCTGCACTTAATGTCACGTAATTTTTTATTTTCACTACACTGAAATAATATTTAATATTATTTTTTTCTATTATTTTGTATAGTAATTTTATCCGATTTTTTATATAATTAGTGTATTGTGGGGTTTGGCTGTATTGTTATACCCTGTTATTTAGGCGCATCTGACGTTTTTCTATTAGTATTATGTTATTAACCCCTAAGTCGAACCCTAACACCCCCTAACTTAAATCTAATTTAAATAAATATAAATAAAATTACTATCATTAACTACATTATTCCTATTTAAAACTAAATACTTACCTGTAAAATAAACCCTAAGCTAGCTACAATATAACTAATAGTTACATTGTATCTAGCTTAGGTGTTTTTTTTTTTTACAGGCAAGTTTGTATTTATTTTAACTAGGTAGAATAGTTATTAAATAGTTATTAACTAAAATAAATACAAAAGTACATGTAAAATAAAACCTAACCTAAGTTACAATAACACCTAACACTACACTACAATTAAATACAATTAAATAAATTACATACAATTGACTAAATTATATACAATTATCTACAGTAAAAAACAAACAAACACTAAATTACAGAAAATAATAAACAAATTACAGAAATTTAAACTAATTACACCTAATCTAATAACCCTATCAAAATAAAAAAGCCCCCCCCCAAAAAAAATAAAAACCCTAGCCTAAACTAAACTACCAATAGCCCTTAAAAGGTCCTTTTGCGGGGCATTGCCCCAAAGTAATCAGCTCTTTTACATGTAAAAAAAAATACAAACAAGCCCCAACAATAAAACCTACCACCACACAATGAACCCCCCAAAAAATACTAACTAAAAAAACCTAAGCTCCCCGTTGCCCTGAAAAGGGCATTTGGATGGGCATTGCCCTTAAAAGGGCAGTTAGCTCTTTTGCTGCCCAAAGCCCTAACCTAAAAATAAAACCCACCCAATACACCCTTAAAAAAACCTAACACTAAGCCCCTGAAGATCACCTTACCGGGAGACGTCTTCATCCAAGCCGGGCAGAAGTGGTCCTCCAGACAGGTAGAAGTCTTCATCCAAGCTGGGCAGAAGTGGTCCTCCAGACAGCAGAAGTCTTCATCCAGACAGCATCTTCTATCTTCATCCATCCGGCGTGGAGCGGGTCTATCTTCAAGACATCCGACGCGGAGCATCCTCTTTGGCTGACGACTACCCGACGAATGAAGGTTCCTTTAAGTGACATCATCCAAGATGGCGTCCCTTAGATTCCGATTGGCTGATAGAATTCTATCAGCCAATCGGAATTAAGGTAGAAAAAAATCCTATTTGCTGATGCAATCAGCCAATAGGATTGAACTTCAATCCTATTTTGATAGGGCTATTAGATTAGGTGTAATTAGTTTACATTTCTGTAATTTGTTTATTTTTTTCTGTAATTTAGTGGGGGTTTTTTTTACTTTAGCTAATTTAATTTAGGTTATTGTATTTAATTTAGTTAATTTATTTAATTATAGTGTAGTGTTAGGTGTTATTGTAACTTAGGTTAGGTTTTATTTTACAGGTACTTTTGTATTTATTTTAGCTAGGTAGTTAGTAAATAGTTAATAACTATTTATTAACTATTCTACCTAGTTAAAATAATTACAAACTTGCCTGTAAAATAAAAATAAACCCTAAGCTAGCTATAATGTAACTATTAGTTATATTGTAGCTATCTTAGGGTTTATTTTATAGGTAAGTATTTAGTTTTAAATAGGAATAATGTAGTTAATGATAGTAATTCTATTTATATTTATTTAAATTAGATTTAAGTTAGGGGGTGTTAGGGTTAGACTTAGGTTTAGGGGTTAATAAATTTAATATAGTGGCAGTGATGTTGGGGATGGCAGATTAGGGGTTAATAACATAATGTAGGTGGCGGCGGTGTTGGGGACGGCAGATTAGGGGTTAATAACATAATGTAGGTGGCGGCGGTGTAGGGGGGCAGATTAGGGGTTAATAACATAATGTAGGTGGCGGCGGTGTAGGGGGCAGCAGATTAGGGGTGTTTAGACTCGGGGTACATGTTAGGGTGTTAGGTGTAAACATAAGTTTTATTCTCCCATAGGAATCAATGGGATATCGGGCAGCAGCGAACATGAGCTTTCGCTGCTTTCAGACTCCTATTGATTCCTATGGCATCCGCCGCCTCCAGGGCGGCGGATTGAAAAACAGGTACGCTGAGCCGGAATAGTGCAGATCGTACCTGGTAGAAATTTGTTAACTTGCAAAAGTAGTCAGATAGTGCCGCATTTGCATTTGGAACATCTGTAATGACGTAAGCATCGATCTGTGTCGGACTTTGACCGGCGGATTGTATGTTACGTCACAAAATTCTACTTTTGCCGGTCTCTAGGGTTTGATAAATAAGGGGAATCAGGCTCGCCACAATTACGCTGCAGAATTCCAGCGTATTTGCGGTTGACGGCTTGATAAATAGGCCCCTATCTGTTCTTATAGGTAAGCTCTGTGAAGTTTGCTGGCCATGCTGTGTGAGATTCATGCTTGTACCTTGTTGCAGATCCATGTTGCTTTATTTGCTTGTGGTTGTAATAACTGGAGAAACCACTTCTGGTACCATGTGTTGTTCAGATGTATGATAAACTGAAATTATCCACAAGGTTATTTTAAATAAACTTCTTTATTATATGTGAGCCCTGACACCTGAGCTGCTTTCTGTCTGCTGAGCGCTTCCTGACTGCTCTAGAGCTAATCACTTCCTGGGGCATAATCTCCCCTCCTGTTATCTGACCCTTATGCATCTGCATTACAGGCTCAGCTCAGCACAAAGATATGTGTGCCTTAGTCCAAGATGGCTTTTTGTGACAGTTATATGTGTTTTTCAAGATAACAAAAATGCTTCTAGTAAAAGCGATTACTGCTCTTTAGCGGCATACACACATATGGTTTGAGGGCCTGTCTGCGCACCAGTATTCAAACCCTAAACCTTCTCAGAAAGTCAGCAGGGACACAACACACATGCCTGGCAGGTCTCTGAGCTTGAATACCCAACACAAACGTCCACAGCGCTGGTATACAAAATTCTTTATTATACTATGTTATACAGACATCATATAACATAGCGACGTTTCGAGTATCACCCTTATTCATGCTGAATAAGATATAGCATGAATAAGGGTGATACCCGAAACGTCACTATGTTATATGATGTCTGTATAACATAATATAATAAAGAATTTTGTATACCAGCGCTGTGGAAGTTTATGTGGAGTTTCAGTGATTGGGGGATTTGGTAGAGTCCCTGTCTTCACTTGCGCAGGTTAAAGAGCCTTGGAAATTGCTGTTTCTTATACCGATATTGAGCTTGAATACTGGTGCACAGGCACTCACAGCATATGTGTGTATGCCACTGAAAAACAGTAATAACTTTTACTCTAAGCATTTTTGATAATGGAAGTATATTGCAAAAACGCTTCTACTTAAAATTGAAATGCGCCCATGCATACTTTAATTTTGACCTTTCTATCCCTTTAAATCTATGTAGTTGTCTGTGCCTTTTTCCAAGATGGCAAACTGTAGCTTATATCTAGATAGCTGCCTGTTTCTCTTTCCAAGATGGACCTGTGTCTTACACATACTTTATTATAAATAAGAGATGGGGGTGGGTGTAGTGGGCTGCTTTGCCTTAAAATGCCAGTGCCTATTGTTGGACCCAGTGCGGCCTTAGTCTGAAGTGTTGGCCCATTGGTTAAACTTAAAGGACCAGTAAACACAGTAGATTTGCATAATCAACAAATGCAAGATAACAAGACAATACAATAGCATTTACTCTGAATTTCAAATAAGTAGTAGATTTTTTTCTAACAAATTTCAAAGTTATGTTTATTTTCACTAACCATTTTTATAAAAACACTACCAGATGGGCTGTATAAATGGATCACCTACAAAACATTTATGCAAAGAAAAATCTAGTGTTTAATGTCCCTTTAAATATCCGGTGATCCCTTTATCACAAAGCAAATGAGACTTGAAGGAATAGAGGTATGATGGCGCAAAAATCATTTCATCATAGTGTGCAGTGTAATTCATTATGAAAACTTAGCATTTATTTGTTTATAAACATATTAGAAAACATATTCAGAGTCGGCTTGCTATTAAAAGGTTAAAAACACTCAAGCTAAGCAAATTATAACGTTTATTTCAACCAGGAACAAAGTGCATTTTAGATAGTATACATATATTTTTTAATTATTAATGCTTGAAGTTCTAAATATTATTAGACAATTAAATAAAATACTGCATTTACACTTGAAGCTTCTATCATTTGTCATTTCTGTGTATTTAGTTGCCTCTAGAACACTGCGGAATGCCCATGGCAGGCCCTTAGAGATCACTGGTTACTTTACCATAACAAAACAGACATGCAAGCAATTTACAATTACAAACAGTCATATAAACCATTTTCAAGTGAATGAATTTCTGGAAAATACAGATGAAGATCACTCAAAACACTAATAATAAAGGGTGCACTCAATAAAAGATAAAAGTTATGCATGTGAATAATCAATCAAAAGTGATATAGATAAATACAGGGAGTGCAGAATTATTAGGCAAGTTGTATTTTTGAGGATTAATTTTATTATTGAACAACAACCATGTTCTCAATGAACCCAAAAAACTCATTAATATCAAAGCTGAATAGTTTTGGAAGTAGTTTTTAGTTTGTTTTTAGTTATAGCTATTTTAGGGGGATATCTGTGTGTGCAGGTGACTATTACTGTGCATAATTATTAGGCAACTTAACAAAAAACAAATATATACCCATTTCAATTATTTATTTTTACCAGTGAAACCAATATAACATCTCAACATTCACAAATATACATTTCTGACATTCAAAAACAAAACAAAAACAAATCAGTGACCAATTTAGCCACCTTTCTTTGCAAGGACACTCAAAAGCCTGCCATCCATGGATTCTGTCAGTGTTTTGATCTGTTCACCATCAACATTGCGTGCAGCAGCAACCACAGCCTCCCAGACACTGTTCAGAGAGGTGTACTGTTTTCCCTCCTTGTAAATCTCACATTTGATGATGGACCACAGGTTCTCAATGGGGTTCAGATCAGATGAACAAGGAGGCCATGTCATTAGATTTTCTTCTTTTATACCCTTTCTTGCCAGCCACGCTGTGGAGTACTTGGACGCGTGTGATGGAGCATTGTCCTGCATGAAAATCATGTTTTTCTTGAAGGATGCAGACTTCTTCCTGTACCACTGCTTGAAGAAGGTGCCTTCCAGAAACTGGCAGTAGGACTGGGAGTTGAGCTTGACTCCATCCTCAACCCGAAAAGGCCCCACAAGCTCATCTTTGATGATACCAGCCCAAACCATTACTCCACCTCCACCTTGCTGGCGTCTGAGTCGGACTGGAGCTCTCTGCCCTTTACCAATCCAGCCACGGGCCCATCCATCTGGCCCTTCAAGACTCACTCTCATTTCATCAGTCCATAAAACCTTAGAAAAATCAGTCTTGAGATATTTCTTGGCCCAGTCTTGACGTTTCAGCTTGTGTGTCTTGTTCAGTGGTGGTCGTCTTTCAGCCTTTCTTACCTTGGCCATGTCTCTGAGTATTGCACACCTTGTGCTTTTGGGCACTCCAGTGATGTTGCAGCTCTGAAATATGGCCAAACTGGTGGCAAGTGGCATCTTGGCAGCTGCACGCATGACTTTTCTCAGTTCATGGGCAGTTATTTTGCGCCTTGGTTTTTCCACACGCTTCTTGCGACCCTGTTGACTATTTTGAATGAAACGATTGATTGTTCGATGATCACGCTTCAGAAGCTTTGCAATTTTAAGAGTGCTGCATCCCTCTGCAAGATATCTCACTATTTTTGACTTTTCTGAGCCTGTCAAGTCCTTCTTTTGACCCATTTTGCCAAAGGAAAGGAAGTTGCCTAATAATTATGCACACCTGATATAGGGTGTTGATGTCATTAGACCACACCCCTTCTCATTACAGAGATGCACATCACCTAATATGCTTAATTGGTAGTAGGCTTTCGAGCCTATACAGCTTGGAGTAAGACAACATGCATAAAGAGGATGATGTGGTCAAAATACTCATTTGCCTAATAATTCTGCACTCCCTGTAGTGTGCAAGTCCAACAAGTTCTTTAACTGTTGTTCCTCTTCGGCCCAGGCTGCTCCTTGGTCAGGGTCTTGGTGAACCTTGAAGATGAAGAAATCTTAAAAAAAAAGGGAACAAGGGCACAAAAATGGCCTAGCACAGTCTTTATCGAATGGTATGAAATAGTGTACAGAATACTCACAGAAAAAGAGCACCTCCAGGTACTCTAATAGCAAGCTGGAACTTCCCATCTGTCCAACTGACTGATCACAGGTAGCAGGATACAAAGGTTGGAAATATAGTGAACAAAAATCAGTTGCATAGTGAAACAGAGTGCAGCAAGCATGCAGCTGAATTTGCACACTTTTTTCCAAGCAGTTGGCACAATCTGATGAAACAGCCCTGCAAGGCTGATGAATCTGTCGCTTTTTAAGTTTTAATAAAGATTTTAATGGACTTACACCTTGCCACAAAAATCCATTTTATTGTTGACATCTAATGAATGAATATTGGAGTACTCCACTTGGAGTACTTTTATATCCTGCTACCTGTGATTAGTCAGCTGGATGGTTGGGAAGTTACAGCTTGCTAATGCTATTAGAGCGCCTCTCTTTTTGTGAGCTATTTCATACTATTTTAATAGAGATGGTGCTAGGCCAGTTTGGCACCCTTGTTTCCTTTGTGTTATAGATGAAGCTCACCTTTACATGGAGGCCCTTATGCCACTTTATGAGTGTCTCTGGGGTCAATTTATGAAAGTGCAAGTGGACATGAAAAGATGTAGCGGATCATGTCTGCTGCACATCGATTAATGGCAACAGCGTATGCTGTCGGCATTAATCATTGCACCAGCAGTTCTTGTTAACTTCTGGTGCAATACCGCCCCCTGCAGATTTGCGGACAATTGATCGCTAGCAGGGGGTGTCAATCAACCCGAACGTATTCGATCGGGTTGATTTCTGTCTGTCGCCTCAGAGCAGGCGGACAATTTATGGAGCTTGATAAATTGACCCCTATGTCTCTAGGCAAATAAATATCTTTTAGAATTTACATATGATGCAGGAGCACAGATGTTAAAGGTCATCAGTTTGGTTCAACACTTTACAGACAGACATAAATAATGTTTAAGATGTTTATTTGTATAAAAGTTCAACCTAAACCTAAGGAGCTATATGTGGCTCACTCTGCAATGTCTGTAACTGTTTCTCACATATGATCTGCATAACCTCTGAATGGTGATGATTAATACAGTGTCTCCTTCAGTTGCTAATTTCATGTAGTAGCTAAAGGGAAGGAAAAGGAGACATCAGGAGAAAGCAAATTGCCATCAACATTTTGAGCATAACCAGTGATAGGAGCACGTCAATAAATAGCTCTTAATGTAAATAATGACATATTTGACTATAAACCCACACTACTCCTCTAATCATCCCCATCTGTAACCCACTTGCTTTACTTCTCCATGCAGGGGCAAGCTCAGGGGACATAGGGAAAGAACTTTCTCCTCTTCTGTGCAACTAGCTTATTATTTTAATATAAAGTTAAAGGGATATAAAAGTGCAAAAAGGAAATGCTCTAATATGTTGAAGTATTTTATTATTTCACTACTGGTTGTATATAACAGTGTGTTAAACCTGTTAATTATTTTTTAATTATAATTAATTTATAGATATTTTCTAAACAGATATTCCTGTAAACTACAATGGGGGTTTTCTGGTCAAAGTTTTTCCAAAGGATTTTGATTGACCCCATAGTTAAAGTTAGTTCCAGAGCAGCAATTTACTACTAAGAGCTAGCTGAGCACATCTGGTGAGTCAATGACTATCTATCTATCTATCTATCTACTGTATCTACTGTATCTATTTATCTCTCTAATCTATATATCTTTCTATCATCCATTTATCTATCTATGTATATATCTATCTCATAGTTAAAGTTAATTCCAGAGCATCGATATACTACTAAGAGCTAGCTTAGCACATCTGGTGAGTCAATGACAATCTATCTATCTATTATATATCTATCATCTATCTATATATTTCTCTAATCTATCTATCTATCTATCTTCTATCTATCTATCTATCTATCTATCTATCTATCTATCCATCATCTTTCTATCATATATCTCTCTAATCTATCATCTATCTATCTATCTATCTATCTATCTTCTATCTATTTATTTCTCTAATCTATATATCTTTCTATCATCCATTTATCTATCCATCTATCTATCTATACATCTCATAGTTAAAGTTAGTTCCAGAGCAGCGATATACTACTGAGAGCTAGCTGAGCACATCTGGTGAGTCAATGACAATCTATCTATCTATCTATTATATATCTATCATTTATCTATATATTTCTCTAATCTATCTATCTATCATCTTTCTATCATATATCTCTATAATTTATCTATCTATCTATCTATCTATCATCTATCTATTTATCTATCTATTCCATAGTTAAAGTTAGTTCCAGAGCAGCAATCAACTATTGAGAGCTAGCTGAGCACATCTGATGAGTCAATGATAATATATTTATCATCTATCTATCATCTGTCTATCTATCTATCTATCTATCTATCTATCTATCTATCTATCTGTCTATCTCATAGTTAAAGTTAGCTCCAGAGCAGCAATACGCTACTGAGATCTAGCTGAGCACATCTGGTGAGTCAGTGACACTATCTATCTATCTATCTATCTATCTATCTATCTATCTATCTATCTATCTCTCTATCTCTCTATCTATCTATCTATCTATCTATCATCTATTATGTATTTTTCTCTCTCTGTCTATTTATTTCATAGAATATACATGAACATTTTATAATAATTATCGGGTGCTTACATTTAAGGAATTTAATAATTTTGCTTATTACCATAAGAACATCCATCTGTTAAATACACTATTGTATTATATGAAGAATAAATAATTAAATGATCTTAATGTTGAAAGCCTAAGCATACATATTATAATGGGATGATAAGAAAAAAAAAAGATTCATACACTTCCATTGTAAGCCTGACAAGATTTGTGTCTTTCAGTAACCATGGTCTTCAATTAAACTTGAAAGAATACAGTAGGTAGATTGTCTTTTGTGAAACCAGATACCACATTCCTATTTACAATAGTAAGAATGTATTGGATGAACGGATTACTTGAGATGAGCAATTATGTGATTTAGAACCTGGAAATACAGGATTTCTGATGAATGTGAAGAAGTATTTTCTTAGCACAAGCTGTCCCTCAGTAAGTGGATTTGTGGATTTGTGGATTTTGGAGTATTTATCATTAATATCCCTGGAAGCATTATAGATCATCTGCAAATGTTTAGGAAAGCTTAAGATAGGTTGTTAATTTATATTATACTATTTCAAATAGCTTAATTAAAATATATAAATGATTGCATTTATTACGTGTATATTTTGCCACAATTCTGTAATATATTTTTTCTTTGCAAAAAACAAATATTGAAAAGTAAATTAACCCACTAAAATGCGCAATGGAGATAACATAGGGATCCATCACAATCTATTGACTGATTTTCTTGGGTGATCACAATACAATACTGTTTCGTAATTACAAGGAAAAAACTAATTTACATTTCAGGTTCTCCTATTGTCAACACAAGACACCCTATGTATCTTTGCAGGATGGGCAGACATTTATAGGCACGTCAAGACACCAATATCTACAAATGGTGAGATTTTCTATTTCATTTATCTTATTTGTTTGTATTTCTCACTTGCACTGATGTGATTGTCACTAACAGTACAGGCGTTCTTAAATTCAGGTTTTTAAAGGTATATTTATTTATTTTTAAAACTTTGTTGCAACATAGTTTAACTATTGCAATCTGTTTCCATCGCCACCACTGCTAACCCATCTAAACGCATCAGGAGGGCCAGACTGTACACTGTTTTTCTTCACTTTATGGGCATTTGATAACTTTGACAGTGATTTTTTTAAACAATATTTAATTCTCTTGTTCCTTAAAGTCCCGGTTCCATCTTGTTGTGAACTTTAAACAAGATGGAGGATAAGAGTTTCTATGCAAAAGACTTTTACGGGATTTTCACTTATTTTAAACTATAATTCCTCACCCTGCTTAGTATTTTTCTAAGAGACCTTAAAACTACATTGTACAATCCTGAACGGGTTCTTACAGGAAACAAGCCTCAATGCAATTCCAAACTCATTAACAACAGTGCATAATATTATTGAACTCACGGTCACCAATGCTTCTTCCAGATTACATGTTCAATAAGATATACACTGTTGCGAATGAGTTTGGATTTAGCATGCATGGAGGCTCGTCCCCTATAAAACCCTAATCTGGCGCATGCGTTATGCACTAAGAGCCCAGATAATTTATTTACACATCCAGTAATAAATTATAGCCTCTATTAATTTTTTAATATAACATTTATTATTGTAGAAGGATTGCTTTGGTGACAGGTCGGAGTAAAAGTTTAGTAGTGATTTTATGAGATATAAGTTGATACCTTTAAATTTTAAGCTGTAATGAGCAATAATTGTTGAAGTTATATAGTATGGCCTAGATTATTCTTTAGCAGGATGTAAATTCATCCTCATGCGCTCTTCTTATTAAACTGTGTAGTTCTAACTAGATGACAAGCAGCAAATAATAGGTTACCTATATTACTTACTGAGTGCTCCTAATACCTAGTTATTTGGTAGTAGTCCAAAATAATATATATATGTCCCTCTGATTGGTACTACACACATTGAAGGAGCTAAAACGCCTCAATTCAGACAGCAGCATATAGTTACAGGCCCACATGCAGACACAGCAGTAATTTTGTCAATATTGTTGTTTCTTATATATAAATATTACCAAGTTAGTACTCACATGGAGGAGGACTATGATTAGTTCATAAAATAAAGCAATTGTGTGACTGCACGCTCACACACAACCCTATCAGCAAATAGTAGATTCCAGAAGCCTTATATTTATTTATTAGAATAAAAAATTTAAATCAGGGGGGGGCGTGTCCTAACAGCCGCCATGCTCAGACGCAAAACCCAAGAGCTCCAGATCTCATAAGGATATTTTACTGATTATTATGTGTCCAGCTTAAAAATCAGAAACTTAACCCATAGAACTGGTTTTATGATGCATCACTGAATCTAACAATATCCTTCTAAAAAAGATCACACCTACGGAACCGCTACACAGCATCGCGGCAGCCTTTTCTCATAAGTATATCCCCCCCATTTTGCCGGGCAAAACAGGTTGAAGACATGGAATCCATGATACATTTTCATCTGCAGAAATTAAGCGATTCACTAGATCTGCATTTTATTGAGCTCTCTCAACATATCGCTTATTGCTTTGGAGGTGTAGAGAATCACCACGATAACAAGGAGGGCGAGTCACTTCACACTAGTGCAGGGGCGGGGCAGCCGGCCTTTGGAGAACTCTATGAACCGCTTCAGTATAAATCATGGCAGAGCGAAGACCTCATAGAAAATCCCGCTCATGCCACGTGTGTGAGTACAGATCTCTACGCAGAGGCTATGAGGAGCGGAGCAGTCAGAGCAACTTTTAAGGCTTTGAGACACCGGTATAGAGGAGCTTGCTCCTAATGTATAATAGATGACATCGCCATGGACCCGGAAGCGGAGCCCTCCTCTACTGCACCGATAGTCTGTAGACATAAACACATACTCACCTACTTCAATCCCGGTCAGGGAAAGTCTGAGCAGGAGCTATGGTGCAAACTAGCGAGGCACCCTGGAGGTGCACTGAAAGCCAAGTCGGGAGTAGGGTAATGACACGCTGGGAACTTTACCCATCTATAAGCCCAGTGTATGCATATAATATTTATCCCCAGAGAACCTTCGGCTGGTAGACGGTCACTTTACAGATGGTTGACCACATGACTGAGTATAGAAAGAATCACGATTCAGTCCAACTGATCTTGCTGAGACCTCAATGTATATAGTCACCAATGCATGAATTTATTCAGTTAGCAATATCTGTTATGCACCATACAAATTTTTGTGGGTTTATAGTTTAACTAAAGGCAGTATAGCCTCTTACAATATATATCGCTACTTGATGTGTTTATGTTGTTCCTACACCACATAGTTTGCAGCTTTGTATATGTACATTTGCTCCTTCACTACTGAGCTCTTAAAGTTATATCCTGGACTTGCTGTCTATGATCGTTGTAACTCACTTTACCTAATCACAAGGTCTAATTCTTTCCTATTTTATATTCAGTGTTTATGGGGAATGCACAATGTTGTTTATCATTATTCAGTTAATGCCTGTCTGTTTCATTATAGCCTTATTCATATCTATGCCTCATAGGTATACACTGCTAACACTGAGACTCAACCACTCCCCGCTATTTCTATCTATATTGAACATGGTTGACATTGAATTCTGATAGCACTGGCTAACCTATGCTACTAGATTTTATATCCCTATCTCAACCTACAGGCTTGCCTGCCTAGAACTCTGACTCAACTTATGTGACTATGTAAATACTGTGTGCAGTTTATTTATAAAGTGTCATATCTCCTTGTCAGTGGCCGAGACAGTGGAGTTTGACCATTCTTAAAGATGTACTGTTTGAGTATTGCCCCGTAATAACCAGAGTTTTCTAGCCTCTAAACCTAGCTATCAGTATGACTCAATCCCACAGTTAATTCCTGCCACCATATTTAAAAAATAAATAAAAATAAAGATCAATTACACCATTTGCTGCAAACTGCATCTACAAGAGCATAACTCCCCTCTTCCCCCTTTCCCCTGACTGCTGAGCCTCATCTGCCAGAACCCCTTCTTTCTCCATGCTTGCTTTGACCTGGTATTACTTCCACTTTACTCTCCATTATAGATTGCCAGTCACTGAGTCACTATTGAGTGGATTCACCATTTCCATAGCTATGTCTGAAACAGACCAACTATTTCACCTAGTTAGCATTCATCCATATAGGTGAATATACCAGTGGTACTAATCCGCCTAAACGCTGGTACCTCTCAGTTAAGGTAGTTTGTTATATTATACAGTTCAATTTAAAGTATCATTTTATTAGACATTATTTCATGATAAAGAGGTACTACAGTAACTTACATAAAATAAAAATTGTAAGGTATCATTGCAAGACCAGCAATATTGAAAATTTTGTTACACTAGAATTATGGTATGCCATATTAGCCCTAAAAATAGATGTCATAGGCCTCCACACGATATACGACCCTCTAGTTTGAGCTCATGTATTTAGTTCATGATAAGTATCAGAAGTTGTATTTGTGTAATGTGACATGAAAACCTTGAGGTTACTCTTGTATTTTTTCTTTTAAATTCAACAAATGCTTGTCTTTATATCATGGAGGTAATATTTGTAACTTAATGCTATGTAAGGTGTATTGCCAAATACCTTAATAAAAAAACTTTGATTATAAAAAAATAAAAATCAGAAACATAAAAACATTTAAAAAGCCAAACTGTGGGTAAATATAGCTGTAGGCAGAATCCTCAGCTCAAACGGAGAAATAAGAATGAAAAATTATTTTATTATGTTTTTATGTAATTTTACATTCTAATGTTCTTCACTTAGAAGAAAATGTTCTTTTTACTTTTAAATATATATATATCTCTGCACAAATTGGTCACAAAATGTGATTTGATCATCATCTAAGTCACAACAATAGACAATCACAGTCTGCTTAAACTAATAACACACAAAGAATGAAATGTTGCCATGTTTTTATTGAACACACCATGTAAACATTCACAGTGCAGGTGGAAAAAGTATGCGAACCCTTAGATTTAATAACTGGTTGAACCTCCTTTGGCAGCAATAACTTCAACCAAATGTTTCCTGTAGTTGCAGATCAGACGTGCACAACGGTCAGGAGTAATTTTTGACCATTCCTCTTTACAGAACTGTTTCAGTTCAGCAATATTCTTGGGATGTCTGGTGTGAATCGCTTTCTTGAGGTCATGCCACAGCATCTCATTCAGGTTGAGGTCAGGACTCTGACTGGGCCACTTCAGAAGGCGTATTTTCTTCTGTTTAAGTCATTCTGTTGCTGATTTACTTCTATGCTTTGGGTCATTGTCCTGTTGCAACACCCATCTACTGTTGAGCTTCAGCTGGTAGACAGATGGCCATAAGTTCTCCTGCAAAATGTCTTGATAAACTTGGGAATTCATTTTTCCTTCAATGATAGCAATCCGTCCAGGCCCTGACGCAGCAAAGCAGCCCCAAACCATGATGCCCCCATCACTATACTTCACAGTTGGGATGAGGTTTTGATGTTGGTGTGCTGTGCCTCTTTTTCGCCACACATAGTGTTGTGTGTTTCTTCCAAACAACTCAACTTTGGTTTCATCTGTCCACAGAATATTTTGCCAGTACTGCTGTGGAACATCCAGGTGCTCTTGTGCAAACTGTAAACGTGCAGCAATGTTTTGTTTGGACAGCAGTGGCTTCCTCTGTGGTATCCTCCCATGAAATCCATTCTTGTTTAGTGTTTTACGTATTGTAGATTCGCTAACAGGGATGTTAGCATTTGCCAGTGACTTTTGTAAGTCTTTAGCTGACACTCTAGGATTCTTCTTCACCTCATTGAGCAGTCTGCGCTGTGCTCTTGCAGTCATCTTTACAGGACGGCCACTTCTAGGCAGAGTAGCAGCAGTGCTGAACTTTCTCCATTTACAGACAATTTGTCTTACCGTGGACTGATGAACAGCAAGGCTTTTGGAGATACTTTTATAACCCTTTCCAGCTTTATGCAAGTCAACAATTCTTAATCGTAGGTCTTCTGAGAGCTCTTTTGTGCGAGGCATCATTCACATCAGACACTGCTTCTTGTGAAAAGCAAACCCAGAACTGGTGTGTGTTTTTTTATAGGGCAGGGCAACTGTAACCAACACCTCCAATCTTATCTCATTGATTGGACTCCAGTTGGCTGATATCTCACTCCAATTAGCTCTTGGAGAAGTCATTAGTCTAGGGGTTCACATACTTTTTCCACCTGCACTGTGAATGTTTACATGGTGTGTTCAATAAAAACATGGCAACATTTCATTCTTTGTGTGTTATTAGTTTAAGCAGACTGTGATTTTCTATTGTTGTGACTTAGATGATGATCAGATCACATTTTATGACAAATTTGTGCAGAAATCCATATCATTCCAAAGGGCTCACATACTTTTTCTTGCAACTGTATATATATATACCTATATATTCATATAGATATACATTTGTAATCAAAATTATTAAACTCCATTGCAAACCAGGGTTATTGTCAACATTTACAGACTTTCAGCTGTTTGCAATGAACAAATCAAACAAAAGCAATTGAAATAGCTCAACACAGCGAATGCTTCAAGTGGTTTCCCCAAATTCAACTGAAAATGCAACTTTTTTTTTTTTTTAAATAACTTTTTTTTATTGGTTTTGACAAAAATATACAAAAAAACAAAAGGAAATATAAGCATAACTGTGCAGCTCTGAGGGCTTTTCACTTAAATCTGAGCAAATAACATAACATCCTATACATCTTAATCCATTGCATCTGTAGCAACCTCTGAGTCCGCAGCTGACCGTCCATGCCTGATACTTGATATGTGGGCTTCTGAGAATTTTTACCTCTCGGACAGCTGCAGATCTTGACAGGGTAATTTACTGTCCATGTTTGCTCTAAAAAGTTACTGACCTTATAAGACCTTATATATGCTCACACAGTATAGTAGGTGTTGATCAATTTCTATGGATTATAACATCATATATCAAAACCTGCAATTATTCTTAAGACAAAACATAGAGTAATACAAAGAAGTAATAAAAGGGAAGAACATGGGGTAGGGGAAAGGGGGATAGCTGACAGAGACATCTCTGGGATGAGGTATATAATTGGGCCATAGTTATATCTATATCCGCTAGTATGTTAAGGCGGAGTAAATTCAGCAATGTGTTCGCATCCCACCATATCTATTGGTGCACATATCGTGAGGGGAATCTATTGAGTTTGAGTGATAGAATCCCAATAGAATCTGAGATCTGCATAGAATGCAGATTTTTCTCTTTTAAAGTAGCCATATTCTTCACATGAGAGCATCTTGTCAGTGTTTTGAATCCAGTTATCTTGTGTTGGTGCTGAGCAAGATTTCCAATGCAGGGCAATCAATGCTTTTGCGCACTTTAGTCCTATGCGTATCAGTGTCTTTCTAATTTTACATTGAAGCGGGGGGGGGGGTAATTTTAGAGGATTAATTTTGGGTTTAGGGAAAAATCTGCTTCCGCTAGCTTCCTCAGTGTGTTCTCTACCCCGCTCCAGAAGGAGCGTAGTTTTGGGCATGACCACCACATATGTAACATGGTGCCCCGCTCATTGCATCCTCTCCAACAAGATGATGAAGAGGCAGGGTAAATATTGTTTAATCTAGTTGGTGTCAAGTACCAGCGTAGGAGGACTTTATAATTGAGCTCAATAACTTTAGGTGAGGTAGAGGAGGTGCGTGTATTCTGGTAAATTTGTTGTACCTAGTTCCCTATGCCACCTGGCTGTGTATGGAGGAAGTAGGGGGGGTTTGCGCATTTTGGAGCATACTCTTGGCTAGTGATAGTGAACCTCTGGCAGTTTTTTCAGTTAAACAAGTTTGTTCAAATGGTGTCGGCGTTCTAAGGAGGTCCCGTTTATTGGGGGTTGTCTGAATAAAGTGTTGTAATTGCGCATACTTTAGCCATGGGGCGAAGGAGCCAAATAGAATTTGTGTAAGTTCCTCCCTAGCTTTGAGTTTGCCCTGTGTAAGTAGGCGTGATATGGGGATGGAGTCTAACTGCCCATACAAAGGTATTCACAGCCTTTTGTAATTGCTGTATGAAGGCCTTAGGGAGTGTGATGGGTATTGCCTGTAATATATATAGAATTTTGGGGAGTATTGTCATTTTGATTGACTGTATTCTGCCCCACCACGACAAAGGTTTTTCTCTCCAGGAGGATAGAGAGTGCTGTATAGAATGTAGGAGGGGTTGGTAATTTAGAGCAAACCATCACGCTGGGTTAGAAGATAACACTATACCTAGGTATTTTAGATGCAAATTTTGAATTTTGAATGGACATGATAGTATAAAATTTGCAAAGTTTGGAAGTCATTGATATATTTAGGAGTTCCGACTTGGAGTAATTTATGAGGAAATGTGAAAATTTGCTAAAGCTATCAAATTCTATGGTCAGGTTGGGTAGTGATATGTCAGGTAAAGTAAGGGTGATTAACACGTCGTCCGCGAACATAGCTAGTTTGTGGGAATCTGGGCCGATGTTAATTCCATGAATGTCTGAATTTTTCCTGATATGGCAAGCCAGAATCTCCATCGTGAGGACAATGAGAATAGGGGATAGGGGGCAACCCTGTCTGGTCCCATTACGGATATTAAAACTTTTTGAGAGAACGCCATTTGCGCTGACTTTATAAAGATGGAATATACGCTTAATCATTAATTCACCAAAACCAAAGTGCTTTAGTGTGCTATGTAGAAAAGGCCAATTTAATCTATCAAAGGCCTTTTCCGCATCAGTGGAGACCGGGACGAAAGGGATCTGTTTCGTTTTTGCATATTCCATCAAATGGAGAATCCGAATCGTGTTGTCTCTGGCCTCCCTGAGCAGAACAAAGCCAGCCTGGTCTACATGTATGAGTGTTGGGAGTATTTTACTGATACGGTTTTCCAGGATCTTAGCATATATTTTTACGTCCCCATTTAGTAGGGATATTGTGCGTTAGTTGCTTGGTTCTGTGGGGGATTTTCCTGATTTAGGGATAACCGAAATGTGTGCTTCTAAAAGGTTAGGGGAGAGCAGTCCATCTTTATCGAGGGAGTTGAAGAGATTAGTAAGGTGGGGGGCCAATATAGATTGAAACTGCTTATAGTATAAGGCCGAGAAGCCATCAGGGCCAGGACTCTTATGTGGGGGTGTACTATTTATAGCTGCAATAACCTCCTGCGGGGATATGGGGTCTTCCATTTGTTTAGATATATGGTCAGGTAAAGTTGGAATATTGGCGCTTTGTATATAGGAGTCTATTGCCTCGTGATCCGAGGAGTAGGGAGTTACAGGGATGTTGTAGAGGTTTTTATAGTAATCTTATAGTAATCTCTAAAAATGTTTGCAATTGCTCTACTATCATATGTGTATTCCCCTGGCGTGGATGGCTGTGTCAGTTTACAGATAAAATTGTTATTTGTGCGGGTTTTAAGGGCTCTGGCCAATAGGGGACCTGCCTTATTGCCTTCTACAAAGTAGAGTTTTTTCAAATAGATCGCCTTCCTCTGTGCCTCTCTGTTAAGTAGCTCATTCAGTTCGCGTCTAGTCTTAGCTAATTGTGTTATGTGCTGTTCATTGTTTGGGGTTTGCATATGCAGTTTCTCTATATTTCGAAGCTGCTGTAGTAATAGAGTGTATCTTTCATTATAGTTTTTCAGTAGTATAGTTTTCTGTTTCATAAATTCTCCTCTAACTACTGCCTTGTGTGCTTCCCAGACCAGAGTGGGGGATGCATCTGGTGTTGCATTATGTAGGAAATAGTCGTTGAGCGAGCGTGTGATTTTGTCTATGATTAATGGCTGCAGTAGGAGGGATTCGTACAGGCGCCAATGGGGATCGGAAAGGGGTTTGTCCGGCAGAGCCAAGGACAGCGTTACCATCGAGTGGTCTGACCAGGGGGTTGGTAAAATTTCCGAGAGCCTCACTAGGGGCATACTCCTCTGGTTTATAAATATGTGATCTATTCTTGAATACGATTTTTGGGGGAATAGAAGAATAGATCACATATTTATAAACCAGAGGAGTATGCCCCTAGTGAGGCTCTCGGAAATTTTACCAACCTAAACAGTATGCCTACGCCATTCGGTTTTGTAGAGGCCGAATTAAAGTATCCTAATGGAAAATGTTTAGAGGTACACTTTGGTTCCACTTGCTTACAAAAATGGGTCTCCTGTAGAAAGATAACTTCCCCCCTATGTTTATGAAACCAATTAAGGGCAATGGATTTTTGGTTGGGGAGTTGAGGCCCTTAACATTTTGGGAGATTAGTAAAAGATCAGGGACTGCCATATGCATTGTTAAAGGGAATATTTACATTATGCTGATTGCTCTGTCTGTAGATCGCTATATATATAGTGGGAGGGGTGTCTGCTGTCTCAATAGATGTACCCTTGGGTTGCTTGCTATTGTACCTGACGGTTAGGGCATGTCGTTGATGTCTTCCAGTATCGTCTCTATCAGCAAGGGAGCGGGAGGGAGGGAGGGTGAAGTATAGGAAGCAGCAGACTCTTCTAGAACAAGGATCTGCTGAAACGAATAGAAAATGTGAGTAAAACACATAAAACATTTGTAGTAAAACAACATAACAGGTAACATTTAAACCTAACAAATGACAATACTTAAAACAGTATTTCAAACGGGAAGGGGGGATCATAGTAAATAAAGGAAGTTACTATGATGGAGCGGTTCCATCTGGAGCTTGATTATTTCTTTATAGTGAAGACTAAATGGGAGGTGGACAGGGGTAAACATATTTGCATTAGCCTGCCTTTAGTAACAGACATAAATATAACATTAACCAAGTATGTTTTCAAACATTTTTATATCCCAGGTAATGTATTACACCGGGTGATAGGTACAAGTGGAGTTTACCAGTTCCTTAGGGCAGGTGCTTCAAGTAAATTCTTCCCCTGGATAAACTGCTTTCTGGGTTTCTTTGTCCAGGAGGATCTCTGTTGCATTGGTATTAGTGTCGCTGGGGTATCACTCAACGTTGTAGCAGGCTTTATCAAAAGTATGGATGGGATTGGAATCTTCAGACTGTTGCAGAATTGCTCGAGGTCGTCTGGGGTGCTGTATGTGATGATTTGGGAGTTGTGCAGCACTTTGATACAGAATGGGAAGCCCCATCTGTAAGGTATTTTCAAGTCCTGCAGATGAGTAGTAAGGTACCTCGCCTCCCTGCGCTTGGCAAGCGTGATGGTGCTCAGGTCAGCAAATACCTGAATTGTATCTCCTTCAAACAGGATTTGGCGTGTCTTCCGTGAGGCTGTCATAATTCTCTCTTTGTCTCTGAAGTTTTGGAATCGTAGGATTATATCCCTGGGTGGTTTGTCCTCTGGTGGCTTTGGGCGCAGAGCATAGTGGGCTCTGTCTAGAGGGATGGCTGGTGTTTCCTCTTGTAGAATGTATTGGAATAGCTGCTGCAGGTGTTGTTGGATTTGGGACACCCCAACTTTCTCAGAGATGCCTCTCATCCTAAGATTCCCTCCCTCTGTTATCTAAATCTTCAACTTGGTTTGGAAGCTGCTGTATCATGTCGTCGTGCACTTGGAGGGTACGGTTTTGGAGGTCTGTATCATTATTAAATTGATCCAAGTCCTCTTCTATCTGCATTACCCTATCACCCAAGTCGGAGAGGTCTTTCTTAACTTCAGATAGCCCATCTTTAATACGTTTTCCCACCTGGGTGAAAAAGGAGGCAAAATCTGCCTTAGTTGGCAGGTTCTGTATATCAGCTTTAGTGAGGAGAGCAGAAGAGTCCACGTCGGATGTAGTATGTTCAGTGTCTGGCGGTTCATTTGCTGCTGACATGGAGGATACTAGAACCTTGAAAAAATTGTCCATTTTTGAACTGGCGGGCACCGGGCCCTTGTTGTTTTTGTCTGGTCTAGGCGTGCGTCTAGATGTCATTTTTGCATTGAAATATCAGTGTGGCAGAGAAGTCTCAATCTATAATACAGCTTACACCTTGCAGTGTTATGATAACACACAGTATTTAGAAACCAGGATAGATATGTGTCCCCTTTAAGAAGAGGCAGTACAGTGTCTATACAGGGTATACACTGTTAATTTACTCAGGTCTTCTTAAACACTGTTATTAAAGAAATAACTATATATTTCCCCTTTTGTAGGTCAGTGTCATTTTAATCTGTTTTGTGCGGGTTGTATTGGGGCTGTTCACATATTTTAAACAGTTATGCCATTAGCTGCAGCTAACCCCTGAACACTGGTCTTAATGATTCCTATTTGGCTGCAATGGGGAGATACAGAAAGCCTCTGCTATAACTGTTTATGGCTGTCTTTCCGGAAAGTCCTAAACAGTCTCTGCTTTCAAATGTGTCATAGGGGTTTTTTTTTTTTCTAAATCGTGCTTGAATCACGGGCTGCACAACTCAGAGGAGCATCCGGTTTGTAATTATGCAGGCTAAGGTACCGAGTGATGTACTATTACCCACTGCAGCGATGGTGCTTTTGCTAGCTGGTCCGGTACTCGTGTGGTGCGCACTTAGGCTTGCAGCCCTCCAAGTTGCGAGTCCGACCCTAACCCTCCACGCTTGCAGGTTTAATGTCTTGATCGATGCCCCTGCATATCTTGGGGTATTGGGCTGTTTTTTCCACTTTGTTGTGGCTTGGGTGTACTCCGAGAATGTCAAAGAAGGAGCTCCTCTAACCAGAGCTAAAAATTATGCGGCCATCACAGATGCTGGCCAGCTCCGCCCCCCTGAAAATGCAACTTTTAATTAATTCTGCAGTCTCAAAATGAGTCGACCCCCTGAATAGAATCCCTCACAACAGCACAAATATGCAAAACAGGTATTGTCTCAAGCACCTGATGCAACTGTCACAGATACCAGGCTGCAGGGGTTAAACTCCTACCCCCCCTACCCCTACCCCCCTGTTATTTCTCAGCAGTTTAGGGCTCCTCAGAGCAACCACAATTTCCCAGAGCTTTGGTTTCCCTTGTTTTCCATATGTCAACCTGATCTTGAAAGAGCTTGTCTCTGACTGACCTATTCCTCTCCAGCCAGCCGTGCTCCTGAAACTGGCTGCCACATCCAGCACCCTCCAGGCACCTTTGCCTCCGGCCGCATCAGCTCAGCTCCCCGGTCTCCTTTAACCCAGGTCACTCCAGCGGTCCTTTGCCACAGAGCTCCGCTCTTTTGGGAAATAGTTCCCCATGGGGAGGGCAAGAGACAGGGTGATTGACGGAAGTTCGCCGACACCCACCCTCCAACCCCCCCTTTCCCAGTGGCCTTCCCAGTGTACGTTTGGTCGCACATAACTTTCGAGCCACGCCATGGATCAAGGCGTTTTTTTGAATGTAACTGCTCGAGACACAGGGCTTTCCAACAACACCCTGTAAGTGCAGCTGCTCCCCCGGGATCACCCTGAATGCACCATCTCTATACCGCTGGACACTGTGGGTCCTTGGACATTATGAAGGCGCCAGCCTGTCTGGAGGGGCAGGAATGGTGGGAGATGTGAGGGACTGATAAGGCTCTTATCAAAATCAGTTTGTGTATAAATGTTGTGTGTTTTTACCAATAAAGTGTACTTTGTGTTTTCACCTGAATGCTAGTCTGTCTAGTTATTTGAGTGGGTTCTGCAAAAATCACTTTCTCTGCTACATAGCGGCAGGTTCTAGATATCGGGAGGATCCATTGGCGGAGCTACCCAGTTGGGGTAACCGGAATCCGTCACAGCAACTAATCAAGGGCTTTATTAGTTGCATTAGGTGTGTTTGAGCTAGAAGACATGAAATATCTAAACTGGCTAGGGGTTTGTTGAGTGTCACGTTTGACTGCATGTTAGAAATAAGTCAAAATAATGGTACAAAAAGTTAAGTGAAGAGATCTCCTACACTGGACGCTGTCTGCCTGTTACCTAAGCCTCCCTCATGATTTTTACGACACCTCCTCCTCTCCCTGCACTTTCTGTCTTCTTAGCTATTCTGTGTTTTAAGAAATAATCTGAAAATTCCATTGAATTGGTCAGTATTGCTCCAGACTTGATAAAGGAAGGAACTCTTCCAAAAGCTTGTCAACTTATAAATGTATAGTTAGTCCAATAAAAAAAGTATCATTGCTCAATGCAATAATCTTGTTATTTTGATATCTAAATCTCTGGACTAACATGGCTACTCCAATCAACGTGTATATATATATACTCTAGTGTGTATATCTATCTATCTATCTATCTATCTATCTATCTATCTAGATATATATATATATATATACATACTTACATACACACACACACACACATTTAGCCCTTTTCAGTAAAATACCTTTTCATATACCATATACATTTTAGCCCTGAGAAAAAATAATATCAATATTTATATGAATACTTTTTTATCAGAAACTTTATATATGAGTGTCAGTGTACCACTTTATTTTAATTTATTTTTGATGTGTTTGGTGTACATTTTTTTTTAACCCTTACACTTTATGCTAGAACTGAAATCTCTTATCTTAGAAGGGCCAGCTGTGAAGATTCATTATTAAAATCATGGTCAACCCCATCCATTAATCTCCTAAGTGATCTATATATGTGGAAGCAATTTCTTTTGACAAAGCAAGGTACATATTTAAAGGGACATTAAACCCAAATTTTTTCTTTCATGATTTAGAAAGAGCATGCCATTTTAAACAACTTTCTAATTTACTTCTATTGTCTAATTTGCTTAATTCTCTTGATATTCTTTGCGGAAAAGCATATCTAGATAGGCTCAGTAGCTGCTGATTGGTTGCTGCCCATAGATGCCTCGTCTGATTGGCTCACCCATGTCCATTGCTATTTCTTCAACAAAGGATATCTAAAGAATGAAACAAATTAGATAATAGAAGTAAATTGTAATGTTGTTTAAAATTGTATTCTCTATCTGAATCATGAAAGAACATTTTTGGGTTTAGTATCCCTTTAAATGCCTCATTAAGCATACAAAAGTGGATACTTTGTTTTATTGTGTTCATGAACCTCTTTCTAATATTTTTGGATATGGTATAATTGTAGGATTGATGTGCATAGTGTTTTAACTAACATTTACAAACTCTTCAAAATCAGATATGTTTTGGGCCTTTGTTCACTAATCTTCTCATGAGTTGTTAAATGTAAAACACATGATATGCAGTAGAGCATATATTTCTATATTAGGCACATGCATGTCCTCCTGCTTACTATACTAATTGTACATTTTCAAATAAAGTTTTTAACATTTTTAAAGAATTTTGTTTTAAAAAGGTGAATCAACAATTAGATGTGGGCAACATTCTGAAACCTCTTCAATGGTTTTGTGTTTTTCAAGTACTATTAGAGCAAAATACAATTATTGTTTTTTAGTGGTCGGGATAAAGTGGTGCTTAATTTACTCATAAACCTTTATATCCTTGTGCTGAATTAATTTTCCTAATGTTGTTAGTCTGATACCCACAGAGATTACGTTTACATAATTTTGATTCAAAGAGGCTTTATACATAAGCAACAAATCGGTTTAAACTCAAATATAGATTTTACTTGTGCCTTTAAAATCCAACTATGTTACGGCATGGTCACTACCATAGGAATTTATTTGCATTAAGATACTACTACGCTTGTATATATTTGTGTGGGCATCAAAAGCAAGAACATGCTGAACAGATAAATCCATACAGACTGGTACTGTTTATAAAGAGGAATTTGATTCATATTGTGAAATCAAAATGTGCTTATTGCAAGGATTTAGGGTAACACCTGCTGGTCTCTTTTTGGACACTATTAATGTTTGGAATGAAAATAATATAATACTTACTACAGCTGGATTGCACTGCTAAGGAAATGAAGAGCTAGCATTGCTTTGATTGTCTTGCCAAAACTGAAATCTTGAAACATTTATAATGAAGTCATTCAATCAGGGAGCTGCCTTATAAGTGATTTTTGTTATGTGGGTGGCCTCACTGTGAGAATGTGGAACAAATAAGACACAGAGGGAAAGATAAACAATTAATTTAAAGTTAACTAATAATTTATTACAACCAAATTGTGTCATCCTGTTGCAGAAATAGAACCACCATCATGATTTTTTATGCAACGAGAAAAAAACATATATCTATAAGAATTAAATATATGTTCATAATTTCTGAGCTGATACTACTAAATTATTCATATTTATCTATGGCGATATAATGATAAGCTACAGTAGAGAGGATGTGATGCACAGTGACAATAATAAACCTGCCAGTTCTTCAGAACCGGTGTGCAAGATGTTCTTGTTGCTTTTGTCTTATGAGTTTGTCAGTTGCATTAGACATGTTTGTTTTCTAATGGTCGTATAATTATTGCTTTAAAAGGCCAATTAATGTATTATTTACAATTACAGTTGTCAAAACAATTGACAAAAAATATTAATGTCCACTCCTGTATTTTTCATATTATTTTTCATATTATGTCCAATCCACATGTTTTATACTTTGTTAGCTCCTATTATTTTTGCACTGCTTCCCAGGAGAAAGCATTGAACTAAGACAAACAAGTAACAAACTCTACTCCAGGTGAAGTTGAGTACATTTTTTGGGGGAAGTTTATTACTGATAAAATGTAGCTGTAAGACGTTATCATTTTCAGCTGGTGTTACGTGATATTGGCTTGTGTTTTGTTGTAGTGCTTGTCACAAGTTATAGCAGCAACAGCAGTACATTGGGCATGTGGGCACCCAGTACAGCAGGACATGGACTAGTATATATACTTCAATAAAGCCACTACAAAGGTAGATTTATTAAGCAGCGGATTCTGCAATCGCAGGAAACAGAAGTTACGAAGTAGCAGATATGATTGGCATGATTGACACCCCCTGCTAGCGGCCAATGTGCAGGGGGTGGCATTGCACAAGCATTTCGCCAGACATGCTTGTGCAATGTTAAAGCGATGTTTAGCGATGTCAAGTGGACATGATACGCTACAGCGAATCATGTCCCCCCCGCCATTTGATAAATCGGCCCCAAAGTGTGAGCCTCACTCCGTTGATGAATACTGTGTTATTTAACATATTGGTAAATGTTAGTTTTATATATCCTGGCTGGCAAAAACTGGTAACTAATTGCAGGTTTAACCTGATGGTTTTTTAAAGCTAGTTTAGTGATATCTCTACCACTGCAACCTTGTGGATATCAAAATTCAACATAGGGCAGGCTTAAACTATATACTTATTCTCTTTAATGAACTACTAGCCTTGGATTTAGCTTTCCTACAACCCATCTATGGTTAAGGCCATATAAATAAAGTTATTGTCTCATTTTGCAACCCTGCAGTAAGTCTTTGTGTGTCCCCTTTATGGATGAAACGGAAGATTTGAAGATTTCCTCAACGGTTCACCATACAAGTCTATGTGAATCTGAGGTTGTGCCACTGGAAGAAATGCTACATTGGGGGGAGTAGATTACAAACTATAAAAGGATTATACAACCAGTATCAATGAAGTGAAGATTTACAAGAAAATTATATGAACTTTCTGTATCAAAATACAGTATCTTAAGTGCTTTAGAATACATTTTTATTTTTTGTATGAAGATCTATAATACTGAGTGAGGTTAGTTTCAATACAGTGTTTACAGGGACAGTCTACTCCAGAAATGTTATTGTTTAAAAATATAGATTACCCCTTTATTACCCATTCCCACGGTTATATTAATATACTGTTTACCTCTGTGATTATCTTTTATCTAAGCCTCTGCAGACTGCTCCCTTATCTCAGTTCTTTTGACAGACTTGCATTTTAGCCCCCCTCATAAGTAACTCCACGGACATGAGCACAGTTATCTATATGGCACACAGGAACTAATGCCCTCTAGCTGTGAAAAGCTGCATTCAGATAAGAGACGGCCTTCAATGGCTTAGAAATTGGCATATGAGACTACCTAGGTTTAATAGCTTTCAACTAAGAATACCGAGAGAACTAAGCAAATTTGATGATAAGTAAATTGGAAAGTTGTTTAAAATTGCATGCCTTTTCTGAATCATTAAAGTTTAATTTTGACTAGACTGTCTCTTTAAGTCAAAAATGGAATTAAGGTAAGTCACATTCACCTAGATTACAAGTTTGTGCGTTTGTCTTTTAACGCTGAAAATATGGTATTTTCAGCGTTTACACAGCACCGCAGCCATTACGAGTCTTGTCGGTATAGCTGTACCGCAAGCCTTTTAGCCTGTAACGCAACGTCAGTACCGCACTCCTAAAAATGACGTTTTTTTAATCGGATTCCCATAGCGCTGCCATTACGAGTTTTGCGGTGAGGCTAAAAAGCTTGAGTTACAGCCTAAAATGACAAGATCTGTACCGCCATCTAAAGTCAGTAGTTATGAGTTTTACGCTGTAAAGCTGTAGCATAAGGGCCCTTGGTAGTTTATTCTAGATTAGGCTTTTTTTATTTGGGGTGGTTTTTTTATTTTTAAAAAGGGTATTAGAATAGGAATAATGTTTATTTATTTTTTATTATTTCATTTTTTGTTGTTGTTGTAATGATTTTAGTGTAAGGCAGGTTAGCTTTTATTTCACAGGTAAGTTTGTATTTATTTTAACTAGGTAGCTAGTAAATAGTTAATAACTACCTACTAACTAGTCTACCTAGTTAAAATAAATACAAACTTACCTGTGAAATAAAAATAAAACCTAAGCTAGCTACAATGTTACTATCAGTTATATTGTAGCTACCTTAGGTTTTATTCCACAGGTTAGTATTTAGTTTTAAATAGGAATTATTTAGTTAATAATTGGAAATTTAATTTAGATCTAATTTCATTATGTTAAAGTTAGGGGTGTTAGGGTTAGGGTTAGGATTATGGTTACGTTAGGGTTAGGTTTAGGGGTTAATATAGTTTAATTTAGATTGTTGCAATGTGGGGGACTGGCGGTTTAGAGTGGGAGGCCAGAGGTTTAGGGGTTAATAAATTTGTATAGTTGCGGCGATGTTGGGGAGCGGCGGAATGGGGTTAATAACTTTAATATAGTTGCGACGATGTTGGGGTGCAGCGGAATAACTTTAGTATAGTGACGGCGATATCAGGAGCGGCAGATTAGGGGTTAAAATTTTTATTTAGGTGGCGGCGATATCGGGAGCGGCAGATTAGGGGTTTATAACTGTAGGCAGGTGTCGGCGATGTCAGGGGCAATAAATTAGGGGTGTTTAGATTCGGGGTTTATGTTAGGGTGTTAGGTTTAAACTGTATTTTCTTTTTCCCCATAGACATCAACGGGGTTGCATTACGGAGCTTTTGTTTCCAGCGATTGCAGGTTTTGGACTTTTTTTTGCCTGCTCTCCCCATTGATGTCTATGGGGAAAGCGTGCACGAGCACATCCAAACACTGCTTGTTTTGGGTGCGGTATGGAGCTTAAAATCTCCATGTCGCACGCGCAAGTCGGGTTTTTCAAAACTTGTAATGGTAGCGCTATAGGGAATTAAATAACGCCACTTTTATTGCGTTCGTTAATTTCCCTATAGTGCTCAAAACTCGTAATCTAGCTGATTGATTGCTGCAGGAGTGAAATTATGGTTTGTGAAGATTAGCTGTCTATTGTAAAATGTGACCATTGCTAAGAAGTATGAATCGAGGATGCTGAATCAAGTAGCTGCTTATTTAAAAAGAATATTAAATGTGTCTTTGGTAAAAGAGACAACATGTTAAAAGCAGCCACATATTTCATTTAATAAAAGTTGAGGTAAAAATTGAGGATTTTGAATCAATTGTGTCAATTAAGATGTTGTGCTGTGTAGTTGGTGAAGAACAAAGATGCAGGTGGACAGAAGAGAGAGTTGAAACTTCAAAAAAGGAAACCCAGGTTTCATGACAGATTTGTAGAAGTAATATACTTTCAGAAGATCAAGGCAGAGAGAATTGAATTAAAATTAACTTAAAGTGAATGAAGTCTTCTAGAGGGTGCAAGTTCCTCTGCTCAGCAGTGCAGTAGCACTTTTGAAGTTAGTGAGTGTAACTTCCATGGCATGGATATAGCATAATACATAATGTCTCATTTGTAATAGCAGCAGTATTGTGAAGTCACAAAGTCTGGGATGGAGATGATAAAGTTAGACAGAAAGTAACTACTGGATGTGTTTTTGGTGAGAGAGAAGTTGCATAACTTGTTAGAAGCAGCCACATATTTAATTGAGTAAAACTTGAAAGATGTTGTGCTGTGAAGTTGGTGATGAATGAAGATGCAGGTTGACAAAAAAAAAGAGATCAATATTATGTAAACTATTTTTAATGACAGATAAGAGAAAGAAAGTTAATGTTCTTCATTAAATTATTATACAAATCCTGCTACAGATGTGAAATCCAGCAGACGTGTAAATGAGAAAAGAAAGATTCTGGCCTAGATTACAAGTGGAGCGCTATTGATTAGAGAGCAAATTTGTATTAGATGTCCATGGTAAAGAAAAATTACTAGTGAATGTTTAGCATCGCCGACATCCCTTTAGCATGCCCTATACTTTCAATGAATATCACGACTGCTCTAAACATCAGTCACATTAATAAAAAAGTTAGAGCAACTTGAGACCTGAAATAAAGTATTAGGGCTACAAAAAAGTTTAACAAAACAAATGTCAAACGTATTAAAATAAATAATTATACTCATATATATATATATATATATATATATATATATTTATATATATATTAAATATAAAAAATAAGTTTCTTATTAAAATAAATGTATAATAAGGCTTAAAAATGGATATGGTATGTGTCAAGTTGCTTGACTGGCAAGTGCTTAGAAATGTATACATATGTGTGTACACTTAGGGGGGTAGTTATCAACGTGTCAACTTTCCTGCCTTCGCCGGCCCAATACGCCCGCCTAAGCTCGCCTCACATCGCCGCCGCGGACCTGAAAAATTTTGCCTAAGTTATCAAATAAAGCTGTCAAAAAGCCGCGGGGCGATGAGCAGCGGACTGTGAGAATTATCACTCATCCGATCTCGCTGCTCTTCGGCTTTTTCCCAGCTTTATTGCTAGCCTGTCACTAAGCACTCACACTAACTACACTGTTCTACCCCCTATACCGGCGCCCCCCGGAGCCCCCCGCAACTAAATAAAGTTATTAACCCCTAAACCGCCGCTCCTAGACCCTGCCGCAACTCTGATAAATGTATTAACCCCTAAACCGCCGCTCCTAGACCCTGCCGCAACTCTGATAAATGTATTAACCCCTAAACCACCGCTCCCGGACTCCGCTGCTACCTACATTATACCTATTAACCCCTATCCTGCCCCCCCTACACCGTCGCCACCTATAATACATTTATTAACCCCTATCCTGCCCCCCCTACACCGTCGCCACCTATAATAAATTTATTAACCCCTATCCTGCCCCCCACTACACCGCCACCACTGTAATAAATTTATTAACCCCTAAACCTAAGTCTAACACTAACCCTAACACCCCCCTAACTTAAATATTAATTAAATAAATCTAAATAATATTTCTATTATGAACTAAATTAATCCTATTTAAAACTAAATACTTACCTTTAAAATAAACCCTAATATAGCTACAATATAAATAATAATTATATTGTAGCTATCTTGGGATTTATTTTTATTTTACAGGCAACTTTCAATTTATTTTAACTAGGTACAATAGCTATTAAATAGTTATTAACTATTTAATAGCTTACCTAGCTAAAATAAAGAGAAATTTACCTGTAAAATAAAAACTAACCTAAGTTACAATTACACCTAGCACTACACTATACTTTAATAAATTATTCCTATTTAAAACTAAATACTTACCTTTAAAATAAACCCTAATATAGCTACAATATAAATAATAATTATATTGTAGCTATCTTAGGATTTATTTTTATTTTACATGTAACTTTGTATTTATTTTAGCTAGTTAGAATAGTTATTAAATAGTTATTAACTATTTAATAACTACCTAGCTAAAATAAATACAAAATTACCTGTAAAATAAATCCTAACCTAAGTTACAATTAAACCTAACACTACACTATCATTAAATAAATTAAAGGGACATAATACTCATATGCTAAATCACTTGAAAATGATGCAGTATAACTGTAAAAAGCTGACAGGAAAATATCACCTGAGCATCTCTATGTAAAAAAGGAAGATATTTTACCTCACAATCTCCTCAGCTCAGCAGAGTAAGTTCTGTGTAAAAAGTTATACTCAGCTTCTCCCAGCTGCAGGTAAAAAAAAATAAAAAATGAAGAAATGAACAGCAGCCAATCAGCATCAGCAGTGCTGAGGTCATGAACTCTTACTGTGATCTCATGAGATTTGACTTAACTCTCATGAGATTTCATAGTAAGCTTCCTTTACCTGATTGGTGAAATAAGATGAGAGTGCACGATGCTCATCCTTTCAGCTGTCCCAGGACAGACACACTAAAATGCTGCTTAGAAATCCTTTACAATGGGAGGTGGCTACTGAGGAACTTTTGAGGTAAAATATCTTTCTTTTTTACATAGAGATGTTCAGGGGATATTTTCTAGTCAGCTTTTTACAGCTATGCTGCAGCACTTTCAAGTGTTTAGCCATTTGGGTATTATGGCCCTTTAAATAAATTACCTACAAATAACTACAATTAAATACAATTACATAAACTAACTAAAGTACAAAAAATAAAAAAAGCTAAGTTACAAAAAATAAAAAAAATAAGTTACAAACATTTTAAAAATATTACAACAATTTTAAGCTACTTACACCTAATCTAAGCCCCCTAATAAAATAACAAACCCCCCCAAAATAAAAAAATGCCCTACCCTATTCTAAATTAAAAAAGTTCAAAGCTCTTTTACCTTACCAGCCCTTAAAAGGGCCATTTGTGGGGCATGCCCCAAAGAATTCAGCTCTTTTGCCTGTAAAAGAAAAATACAACCCCCCCAACATTAAAACCCACCACCCACATACCCCTAATCTAACCCAAACCCCCCTTAAAATAACCTAACACTAATCCCCTGAAGATCATCCTACCTTTAGTCGTCTTCACTCAGCCGAGCCACCGATGGAACTGAAGAGGAGACCCGGACCGGCAGAAGTGATCCTCCAAGCGGCGCTGAAGAAATCTTCCATCCGATGAAGTGATCCTCCAAGCGGCGCTGAAAAAGTCTTCCATCCGGGCGATGTCATCTTCCAAGAGGCGCTGAAGAAGTCTTCTATCCGGGCGATGTCATCTTCCAAGCCGGGTCTTGAATCTTCATCCCGCCGACGCGGAACATCCTTCTTTACCGACGGACTACCAACGAATGAAGGCTCCTTTAAGGGACGTCATCCAAGATGGCGTCCCTTCAATTCCGATTGGCTGATAGGATTCTACCAGCCAATCGGAATTAAGGTAGGAAAAATCTGATTGGCTGATTGAATCAGCCAATCAGATTCAAGTTCAATCCAATTGGCTGATCCAATCAGCCAATCAGATTGAGCTCACATTCTATTGGCTGTTTCGATCAGCCAATAGAATGCGAGCTCAATCTGATTGGCTGATTGGATCAGCCAATCAGATTGAACTTGAATCTGATTGGCTGATTCAATCAGCCAATCAGATTTTTCCTACCTTAATTCCGATTGGCTGATAGAATCCTATCAGCCAATTATTTAATTTATTTAATGATAGTGTAGTGTTAGGTTTAATTGTAACTTAGGTTAGGATTTATTTTACAGGTGATTTTGTATTTCTTTTAGCTAGGTAGTTATTAAATAGTTAATAACTATTTAATAACTATTCTAACTAGATAAAATAAATACAAAGTTACCTGTAAAATAAATATAATTCCTAAAATAGCTACAATGTAATTATTAATTACATTGTAGCTATCTTAGGGTTTATTTTACAGGCAAGTATTTAGTTTTAAATAGGAATAATTTATTAAAGTATAGTGTAGTGTTAGGTGTAATTGTAACTTAGGTTAGTTTTTATTTTACAGGTAAATTTCTCTTTATTTTAACTAGGTAGCTATTAAATAGTTAATAACTATTTAATAGCTATTGTACCTAGTTAAAATAAATTGAAAGATGCCTGTAAAATAAAAATAAATCCTAAGATAGCTACAAAATAATTATTATTTATATTGTATCTATCTTAGGGTTTATTTTACAGGTAAGTATTTAGTTTTAAATAGGATTAATTTAGTTCATAATATAAATATTATTTAGATTTATTTAATTAATATTTAAGTTAGGGGGGGTGTTAGGGTTAGTGTTAGACTTAGGTTTAGGGGTTAATAATTTTATTACAGTGGCGGCGGTGTAGTGGGTGGCAGGATAGGGGTTAATAAATGTATTATAGGTGGCGACGGTGCAGATTAGGGGTTAATAAATTTAATATAGGTTGCTGTGTGCTCCGGGAGCGGCGGTTTAGGGGTTAATATGTATAGAGTAGCTTGCGGTGGGCTCCGGGAGCGGCGGTTTAGGGGTTAATACATTTATTATAGTTGCGGCGGGGTCAGGGAGCGGCGGTTTAGGGGTTAATATGTATAGAGTAGCTTGCAGTGGGCTCCGGGAGCGGAGGTTTAGGGGGTAATAACTTTATTTAGTTGCGGCGGTGCAGGGGGACAGATTAGGGGTGTTTAGACTCGGGGTACATGTTAGGGTGTTAGGTGTAGACAGTTCCCATAGGAATGAATGGGATGTCTGGCAGCAGCGAACTTGTACTTTCGCTATGGTCAGACTCCCATTGATTCCTATGAGATCCGCCGCCTCCAGGGTGGCGGTTTGAAAACCAGGTACGCTGGGCCGGAAAAGTGCCGAGCGTACCTGCTAGTTTTATGATAACTAGCAAAAGTAGTCAGATTGTGCCGAACTTGTGTGCGGAACATCTGGAGTGACGTAAGAATCGATCTGTGTCGGACTGAGTTTACGTCACAAAATTCTACTTTTGCCTGTCTCTAGCCTTTGATAACTAAGGCGAATCAGCCTCGCCACAAATATGCTGCGGAATTCCAGCGTATTTGAGGTTGACTGCTTGATAACTAGGCCCCTTAATGTTTGTATGCATGTATATGTATACATGTGTGTATATATGTATGTTTTTATGTGTTTATTTGTGTGCATATGTATGTATCTATATGTGGGTATATATAAGTACACACACACACACATATATATATATATATATATATATATATATATATATATATATATATATATATATATATATATATATATATATATATATACACTTTTGAGCTCTTCCCAGCCTTAATGTACAGTATAAACTATCAATTTAAACAATTTTTTTTTTTGCTTTTACTTTTTTAATAGAAATACCTTTGTTCTTCACTTATAAAAATATTATTTCTATCATCTATCTATTTATTTGTCTGCCTGCCTATCTTTATATCTAAATACATTATATATATATATATATATATATATATATATATATATATATATATATATATATATATATATATATATATATATATATATATACAGGGAGTGCAGAATTATTAGGCAAGTTGTATTTTTGAGTATTAATTTTATTATTGAACAACAGCCATGTTCTCAATGAACCCAAAAAACTCATTAATATCAAAGCTGAATAGTTTTGGAAGTAGTTTTTAGTTTGTTTTTAGTTATAGCTATTTTAGGGGGATATGTGTGTGTGCAGGTGACTATTACTGTGCATAATTATTAGGCAACTTAACAAAAAACAAATATATACCCATTTCAATTATTTATTTTTACCAGTGAAACCAATATAACATCTCAACATTCACAAATATACATTTCTGACATTCAAAAACAAAACAAAAACAAATCAGTGACCAATATAGCCACCTTTCTTTGCAAGGACACTAAAAAGCCTGCCATCCATGGATTCTGTCAGTCTTTTGATCTGTTCACCATCAACATTGCGTGCAGCAGCAACCACAGCCTCCCAGACACTGTTCAGAGAGGTGTACTGTTTTCCCTCCTTGTAAATCTCACATTTTATGATGGACCACAGGTTCTCAATGGGGTTCAGATCAGGTGAACAAGGAGGCCATGTCATTAGATTTTCTTCTTTTATACCCTTTCTTGCCAGCCACGCTGTGGAGTACTTGGACGCGTGTGATGGAGCATTGTCCTGCATGAAAATCATGTTTTTCTTGAAGGATGCAGACTTCTTCCTGTACCACTGCTTGAAGAAGGTGTCTTCCAGAAACTGGCAGTAGGACTGGGAGTTGAGCTTGACTCCATCCTCAACCCGAAAAGGCCCCACAAGCTCATCTTTGATGATACCAGCCCAAACCAGTACTCCACCTCCACCTTGCTGGCGTCTGAGTCGGACTGGAGCTCTCTGCCCTTTACCAATCCAGCCACGGGCCCATCCATCTGGCCCATCAAGATTCACTCTCATTTCATCAGTCCATAAAACCTTAGAAAAATCTGTCTTGAGATATTTCTTGGCCCAGTCTTGACGTTTCAGCTTGTGTGTCTTGTTCAGTGGTGGTCGTCTTTCAGCCTTTCTTACCTTGGCCATGTCTCTGAGTATTGCACACCTTGTGCTTTTGGGCACTCCAGTGATGTTGCAGCTCTGAAATATGGCCAAACTGGTGGCAAGTGGCATCTTGGCAGCTGCACGCTTGACTTTTCTCAGTTCATGGGCAGTTATTTTGCACCTTGGTTTTTCCACACGCTTCTTGAGACCCTGTTGACTATTTTAAATGAAACGCTTGATTGTTCGATGATCACGCTTCAGAAGCTTTGCAATTTTAAGAGTGCTGCATCCCTCTGCAAGATATCTCACTATTTTTGACTTTTCTGAGCCTGTCAAGTCATTCTTTTGACCTATTTTGCCAAAGGAAAGGAAGTTGCCTAATAATTATGCATACCTGATATAGGGTGTTGATGTCATTAGACCACACCCCTTCTCATTACAGAGATGCACATCACCTAATATGCTTAATTGGTAGTAGGCTTTAAAGCCTATACAGCTTGGAGTAAGACAACATGCATAAAGAGGATGATGTGGTCAAAATACTCATTTGCCTAATAATTCTGCACACAGTGTATATATGCTAAGCAAAAAAGGCAGCACTCACTGGTCTTGTCATATAAAAAATAACTTTTAATGGGGAACGCCACATAGCTGGTGTTACCAATTTGGAATCACTTTTTTCTACCTTTTGGGACATTTGAAAAAGATGCCAGTTAGGCATCGAAACATCATGTACATCCCAATGTTTTAAAAACTTTTTGTACCATTAAAAGTTATTTTTTATATGACAAGACCAGTGAGTGCTGCCTTTTTTGCTTAGTAAATACTTTTTGACATTGCACCCTGGCAGCTGCTACTTAAATACGGTGTGCATTCCTATACAGGACTTTGCTTATATATATATATATATATATATATATATATATATATATATATATATATATATATATATATATATATATATATATATATATATATATATATATATATATATATATATATATATAAAAAAATATATATATAAAATAAAAAGACACTTTTCTTCTAAGTGAAAAATATCATACTTTCGGCTTTAGACCAGTTGTCTTGCTGCACCTTTGGGTTAGCGTGCCAATGAAAGCCAGAAGAAGCATTTGTAGCACAACCTATAGAAGTCTATGGGGAAATGTAGTTAGCGTGGCTGCACTATCCGACTTACAGATTACGGCCTAACATTTTACTTTCAACTTGCGAAATGAGAGCAAGAATAGGACCGCTATTGATTTAACCTGAGCACAGTTAGCGCTCAATAGTGCTTCACTTGTAATCTAGGCCAATGGTTCTTAAATAAAAGTGACCTTAAGGCCCTGTAAATTTTAACCGGACATGTCCAGGGCCCTGCAGTATGTATATGTGTGTGTGTATATGTACAGTATATATATATATATATATATATATATATATATATATATATATATATATATATATATATATATATATTGCATTAGTGTAAGTGAGAGAGGAAAATATATATACATTCATTGGTGTCAGTGGGCTGGTATCACGTAACTGCAATGTTGAGGTCCAGTTCTATCTGCTCCTTTCCCATGCTTTCCTGCCACTATATGTGCACAATGGACATGTGCACTGGCGCTCTGACATTCCTGCCCGGTATTTCTTATGTGTGGAGCGGCAGGCCTATCACAGCTCACAGTGGGGGATTTCAGGTCATGGCCCACCAGGAGGGCTGTCAAGACCTGATACTGGGCCACTGCCCGGAGGTTGAGAAACCAGGATCCAGGCCACTGTAAGGAAAATTCTTATTATAAATAAAAATAATTAAAACCATTTCAGATTTTTATGTATTATGCTCAAGTCAAATATTTAAAAGTTGAATCATTTACAAAAACTTCACATAATGATACAACATAATAAAATATACTACTACAATATGCTTCTAATCAGAAAGTATGATCCAGTCTACAGTAGTCAGTATTGATGCTTATCTTGTTTTGTAATTGTCTATCAGACAAATTCAATGGCAGGGCAGATTCATAATGGTTATATCAAATTTCCAAGCAACAATTTGTACTTTCATTTAGAGATTTTCAGATTTTTATCATACCTGCTTAAAAGGTTGCTATTGTTCTTTCATTTCAAGCTTTAGGTTTATGTTTCTTAACTCAGTTTAAGAATTATACCATTTCACAGGAATGCACTCTATATTTTACTTTCAATGCTTTATTTCCTGCATCCTTCTTTTGCCATCTATTTTTCTTTAAATATTAAGAAAGAGAAATAATGAAAATCATAAACTATTATATTATTGCATTTTCTGGTTGATACAGCACAGAAAACAATATGCAATCACTTTTGGCTTTTAGAATATCATGGAGGTAGAGGTTGTTTAGGAGTTAATAGCAATCCCCCACCCCCCCACCCCCGATTGTCTTGTGGCAGCTTAGGGGTTATTAACATATGGGGTTTATGTTTATGTGTTTGAATATTTTGTTGTGTCTTTGCTAGTAATATCTAACACAACAATTTTGTTTACATTAGCGCCATGAACAAACCTCACAAAATGTTTGCCGGGCACAAGAAAAATTAACCAACTAGTTGTAATATGAGTGCAAAAATACAAGTGCTATAAATTTAGTGCTACTGACATAAGTGCTTCATACTGCTAGCATTTATGTACGCCACTTGTAATCTATCCAATAATATAAATAATGTGGGGCCATAGTTAATTCTTGCCAGGGGGGGTGATATATATTTAGTCGTCAAGTGTTACTCATAAATGAAAGCTTAAAGGGATATAATACTCATATGCTAAACCCCTTGAAACTGATGCAGTATAACGGTAAAAAGCTGCCAGGAAAATATCACCTGAGCATCTCTATGTAAAAAAGGAAGATATTTTACCTCACAATCTCCTCAGCTCAGCAGAGTAAGTTCTGTGTAAAAAAGTTATAATTCAGCTAATGCCCAGCTGAGGTAAAAAAAAAATAAAAAAATGAAGAAATGAACTGCAGCCAATCAGCATCAACAGTGCTGAGGTCATGAACTCTTTTACTGCGATCTCATGAGATTTGACTTAACTTTCATGAGATTTCATAGTAAACATCCTTAAACTGAATAGAGAAATAACATGATAGTGCACAAGACTCAATTCCTTAGCTGTCCCGGGACAGACATACTGATTTGTTGCTTAGAAGTCCTTTGCAATAGGATGTGGCTACTGAGGAACTTTTCGGGTAAAATATCTTTCTTTTTTACATAGAGATGTTCAGGTGATATTTTCTAGTCAGCTTTTTACAGCTATGCTGCATCACTTTCAAGTGTTTCAACATTTGGGTATCATGGCCCTTTAACAATATGGTCAAGCAAAAATAAATGTAGAAATATAATAGAGAACTTAATGAAATTAAGAATGAGTTCTTGGTAACAGATAACTAAATAATATTCTACTAATCTTGAAAAACTTGTCCTCCATAAAAATAATATGTGACTCAGAGGCCATTTGTTTTGGTGGGAGAATATTAGAGGTTGCTATATACTTTTTTTACTTCACAGTTTCAAAAATCCATTAAATCTTTTATTGCTGTACACAGAAAAGAGAACCAACCAACTGAGGATGAAGAAAGCTACTGTAGGTTGTTCTATGAGTTAGTTTCTTATTAATGTAAAGCATTGTTTATCCCCTTTTACATGTATCAGAAGAAAACTTTTCCAAAGGATCTCAGCCTGGTCTTATCCATCCAAATGATCATCTAGTCCCAACATACCCGACAATTCTCTTCTGTATAAAGAACTTGTATAGCCATCCATAGACATGCCTTTCAACCTGTACAAACTTTATCAGTGATGTAAAGATATGTGCTAAATTTCACTTTCATAAGGACTTATTCTCCCCATCTGACCCTACAGCACTGCCCCAAAAATAATTGTATACAACAGTTGTCATTATTGACAAAGGCACAGTCACAACAATGATATACACACAAAACAACTAATAACTCCATAGCTGTAGCTTACACTCTATCCACATGAAAAATCAATTATTTATAGTCAATTTATCCATTATCCATTTTACTCAATAAAGATATTCAATATGAAAAAGTATAGGGAAATTTCCCATGCCATTTAAATACATAGGAACAACCTCTTGAACTATAGAGAGAGAAGAAAACAAAGCACCCAAGTTCCATTAGTTGTTAATTACCACAACACATTGTTCAATATTTAAAGAACATTAGTAACTAAATTCACTGCACCACCAATATTATCATATAAGAGTGACTGCAAAGACACCTCTGTAGCAAACCCACTGTCCAGCCAGCACCAAAGGTCAGTACTTATTGAAGGGTAATTTACCTGTAAATATAACAAAAGAGGATATGCTATTTAACGCAAAAAAGGACTTCATATAATATTTAGGTAAGAGGAAACACCTACCACACAAAAAATGATAAATATTTGCAAACATAATCCAGGTAGACCAGCTGGAAAACATTTCTCGCAACCTTGCTTCTCTATAGGGATTAAAGTTATGCTTTACTGAAGGACATGGGAATTAAAATGTATTATTTTTTAACTCCTGGCTTACTAGCTTGATCCAAAACTCTGTTTTTATTTCAGACTCTCAGGGATTGTGATTAAACATACAGGGTATCGCAGACTCCAGTTCAGAGGAAACTAGGCCAAAATTATTTAAAAGGGACAGTCTAGTAAAACAAAGCAAAACTTTCATGATTCAGATAGGGCATTCCATTTTAAACAACTTTCAAATATTCTTTTATCATCAATTTTGCTTAGTTCTCTTGGTATTCTTAGTTGAAAACTAAACCAAGGTAGGCTCATATGCAAATTCCTAAGCCCTTGAAGGCCGCCTCTTATCTGAATACATGTTGACATTTTTTTCACAACTAGAGGGTGTTAGTTCATGTATGCCATATAGATAAACATTATGCTCACGCCCATAGAGTTACCTAGGAGTCAGTGTATTAATATAACTGTGTTGGTTATGCAATACTGGGGAATGGGTAATAAAAGTTATAAGCAATAACAATTCTGGTGTAGACCGTCCCTTTAAGAAAGAGGACTGCAAGGGACATTTTCCAGTGTGGTTGAAGATTAGTAAACTCTTCTTTTAAGACAGAACACATTATTCAATATAGCTGGATCAAGGATCTGGGTAGAAAATAACACTTTGGAGTTGGGTGTTATTTATTATTGGATTGTAGATTTTATTATTTAGAAATTGTAGGGTTTCAAGTTTTTTTTTCGGTTGTTATTTTTTTAGATGCTGTTTTTTCTTTTTAGATCTTTTTACTTTGATAAGCTTTTTAGGTGAATTGTTTTTGTAATAATACTCTTTTTTGGTGGGGTGGCCTTTAAACATTTTTATCTTTTTGGGGTGTGTAGAGGTATTAAAGGAGGGGGGGGGGGTTAGACATAGTTTATGCTAAAGGACTTGTGAAAGAAGTTTCCATTTCTAGAGAGTGTTCTTGATGTTTTTTATGGAACCATTGGACAGTAGTACTGTGTTTGTGCTGAGGGGTTAACTATAAAGATAGATTTTATGTATGGCTGTGGTGTCCTTTTGTTGCAGTGTACACTATGTAGATGCTGATTTATTAAAGGGTGGGGGTGAGGGTCACATGAGCATAGGTCAAATGATTTACTTTGGATATAGTGAGCAGTGCCGTTAGGGGTAATAGTGGATGGAGATAACAGTGAGGGTGTAAATGTGGAAAAGTGTTTAAGATATATGGATAATTATGATGGAGTTTGATAGAGTTATTATGGGTTACTGGATGAGAAGGCAGAGGACTCCAAGTGTAAAAGAGCATAGACTGCTGTATAATACAGTTTCCAGGCTTATTGTGACAGGAGTAGGATGCACCATACTGGATGATCATTATGACCCTCAGATAGAATTGTATTCCTTCAGCATAGTGGAACAAGTAAACTTTACATAATCTAAGACATTGGATTATGCCAAGGATTATAATTAATTAACAACAATGATCTTATATTTGAATTATTTCGTAATTTTAAAGTGATGATAAACATATAGCAGTTTCTAAGTATAATCTGCTAGAGTGACATGTAAATTGTCAATCCACAATTTTTGTTTTTATCAAGAGCAAGAGATGTATGTTTTGTTGTAAAACAATAATACTTAGAAAGTCCTCTCTCATCTCCCCCCATTGTAGTTTTTTTTTCTCATGGCATTTCTCACTGTCACCCAATCATCAGATTAGCTATATGGCTCGCTATTATCTATGTAGGAGCTTCCTAACTTGTTTCATACGCATGCATAATATTGTGCCCTTCGCATTCCCAGTTTCTTTACTAAGGGAGTCCCTATTATGTAACAGCAATACAAGTAAAGAGTGACTTAGAACAAGAATTATTATTCACTGTTTACTTGTATTGCGGTATTGATTACATGCAAGTGATGTTTACATTAAAATGTGCAGATCGTCTCTCTCTTGGGAGTGCACACTGCTAATTATGCACATAGCTGGTGGTGCCGCTCTATACGTTATACTTCGCTACACTACAGAAAAAGGAAGGAGAGGGGAAGGAGGAAAGAATAAAAATGGAGAAATAATAATATTTATTTTACATTAACCTAATGTAAAATTACAAAATAAAAAAAAAAAAAAAAAAAAAAAAATCCCCATAACAGATTGATTGGCAAACTCACTTAGGATGTAATGGTAGGTTAAGATAATGTAAAATTTATCATCACTTTAAGGTTAATTTGCTGGAGTCTTATTAATGTTTAACCTTTTTTTTCCATATATTTTGTTTCTGACAAAATTGGATGCATCTGAAAGCAGAGCACACAACAGCATGTTAAAATTCAAGAAATAAGCTTCTTTTAAAAAAGAAAATAAACAGTGCTATTAATTGAGTTCTATTTTTATTGTCAGTTTTAAGTACAAGCAATATTTTTTATGTTTTATTTTTAGCAGAAGTAATCTGTCATCTGTCATCTTGCTAAAATCTTGAATGTAAGAAAAGTTTGATTCCACCTTTTATTTATTTTTGTAACATTCTGCATGTTGCATGGGGATGTTAGCTTGCTGCCAAATATCTATCAGGCAGTGATTTATGACATGTGATATGTTGTTCAGCCCAAGTGGGAACTGTTTAGCTGAAACATGAGAAAGGAGAGGCCTTGTGCGCCCAAAACCATGATGACAAGTTTGTGTTTGGCTTTCTGAGAGAACATACCGTACAGAGGTGCAACATTTTACAATAAAAAGTACAGGAATAATGAGAGAAACAATAAAAAGTTATAGCAAAGCTATTATTTGTCTCTTACTTCTTGAGATAAAATGTGATTATTTAAAAACAGATTTAGGGTATGGAGCTTGTTGCCCCTTGTTTCCGGCGAGACTTCTGGCTCACTGGAAATAGAAGTTATGAAGCAGCGGTCTAAAGACCACTGCTCCATAACTTGTCCGCCTGCTCTAAAGGCCGCGGACAGAAATCAACCCAATCAAATACGATCGGGTTTATTGACCCCCCTTGCTAGTGGCCGATTGCCTGCAAATCTGCAGGGGGCAGCATTGCACCAGCAGTTATGGTGAACTGCTGGTGCAATGATAAATGTCAGCATTTATCGATGTGCGGCGGACATGATACGCTACTTCATATCATGTCCGCTCGCACATTGATAAATATGCCCCTTAGAAATATTTGCATTTCTAAACTGAGATTTTAACTACATGTCCACATTTTAATGAGTGAAATGGTGGATGTTTTTACAACTAAGGAACACATGGGTGGTTTTCAGTCTTAGCAATAGATTAATGTGATTTATTACACCATTTTCATATTTTTTTCCCAATGCATTACAATCCATATGTTAAGCTCTTTTTCAATATTTTCTCAATGACTCAACAGATACGTTGGACATTGTCCCAACTTTTATTCCAATCTATCAATTTTTGTTCAAATTTTCAAGCATATAAACCTCATTTTTTTAAATTCGCCTTTAATTTATACACGCTTCCCAAATGTAGAGCAGCTCTACATACCTTATCATTAATCCAAGACCATCCATGTAGGAGACTGTATACATTATCAGTTGACATTTAAAAAAATATATATTCTTCATGTGTTTTTGAATGCTAAGAAAGGACAGTAAACACATATTTAAACTCTAATAATTATAATTAAATCTTTATTTTAACTATTATATTGCATATTTGCTTAATGCACTTTGATGTTTGATCGATAAAATATATTTTTAATTGATCACTTTGGTATTAACACGTGAATTAGACATGTGCATGGCGAAAAAATTTGGTTCGGTTCGGAACGATTCAGATTTTTTCGAATTTCGGTTGGGATCGATTCGAATTCGGAAAAATTAGAATCAATTCGGTTTGGATTCGTTTCGGATTTATTCGGATTCGAATAAATTCGGCTGGATTCGGTTCGGATTCATTTCGGATTCATTCGGATTCAAATAAATTCGTCTGGATTCGGTTCGATTCGGTTCGGAAATTCGGAATTTTGGTAAGTGTTAGGTGGGATGTGCTGTGTATTAGACTAGTATTATGTACTGTATATTAGGTGTAACCCATAGCAGAGTGATATAACCTAATATACTGTACAATACTAGTGTAATCCATGGCCATCTGAATCTACCGAATAAATCTGAACTAATTTGGATTTATTTGTTAGATTCAGCACTATTTTAATTTGGAAATTCGAATCGATCCGAAACCCAGAATTTTACGAATTCGGCCGAATTTCCGAATCGATCTGAAACGAATCGCACATTTCTAACATGAATATACCAAACATCATATCAAATATCTCAATAAACCAGCAAACACAGATGGTCATCAGTAAAATGTTTTTGGTTCCAATAAAGAGATCTAACCCTCTCTGTTCCAACAAGTGGCAATATGTCACCCATAGGAAACAATAGGGATTGCAGCGTCAGCAAAAGAGCGCCCACGTCGCCACTCATCTGGGTTCTCGGTACAACATAGATTGTGCGTTCACTGTAACAAAAAACTGTTCTGTGTAGGAACACTTCAAATAATGCCTATGTAAACTTAATTTCACTGTACATTCATTTGATTTCATACACTGGAAATTCTCACCAATGAAAAGCTGGCAAGACTAATATGGCTGAAAAGGTGTATCTCACCTGAAGGACTTTGAATATTGCAAAACTCACGGCGATGTTTCCCTATTAAAATACAGGTTACTCCCATGGAAAGCGCATTAAACTCCCATGCAACGCATACATCTACATCATGTCTACAATCTACCATGCTTATAAAGACAAAACAATAACCTTCCTATTAAACGTATAAGAGCTGTGAGGATTCATGTATATACAATGATTTATTTTTATATATTTCATTGTATAATGTGATCATATGTATTTTAAGTATTGTGATTTGAAATAAGGTTTTATTTTCCTTTTATAAGATAAAGATTTATTTTTAACAACATTAATATGTCATAGAAGATAGTGGCCTGGATTACAAGTTGCGCGGTAAATCCGTTGCGAACACACCGCACGCAATTTGGCTATTTCTATTGGGCTGCCATTACAAGTGTCAATCACACGTTCTTTTTGCTTACCGCACACAAACCAAGTTCCAACTTGACGTGCTTGTGCATATATTCCCCCATAGAGATCAATAGAGGTAAATGTTGGGAAAAAACCTGATTGAGAAATCGCCATTGCATTTTCCCATTCCCCATTGAAGTCTATGGAGAAAAGAAAGTTATCAAAAAACCTAACACCCTAACATAAACACATAGTCTAATAACCCCTAAACCGCTGTCCCCCCACATCGCCAGCACTAAATAAGCCTATTAACCCCTAAACTGACGTCCCCCCACATTGCCAACACTAAATAAACCTATTAACCCCTAAACTGCCGCCCCCCACGTCGCCAACACTAAATAAACCTATTAACCCCTAAACCGCTGTCCCCCCACATCGCCAACAATAAATAATCCTATTAACCCCTAAACATAACTCCCCCTAACTTTAATAAAATTAAAATACACCTAAATTAAAGTTACAGTATACTAACTACCTTAAAATAAAAACTTACCTGTGAAAAACAATTAAAATTTAAGCTTAAACTTAAAAAAAAACCCTAACATTACTTTTTATACAAAAAAAATAGTTTAATTCAGGTAGTTGCGATGTGGGGGGATGGTGGTTTAGGGGTTAATAGGTTTATTTATTAGTTGCGATGCGGGGGATAGTGGTTTAGGGGTTAATAGGTTTATTTATTAGTTGCGATTCATGGGGATGGCGGCTTAGGGGTTAATAGTGTAGTTTATAGATGTTAGTGTACTTTGCAACATATTTTGGATGTGTTTTGTAAAACGTTTTTGTTTCGCAAAACACATTACTACAGGTCTTTGAATGCGGAATGGGTAGTTGCGGTAAAGGCCATAACGATTGTGAAAAAACCATACCGCGCGACTTGTAATATCAAGTAGGTGACTATTCCGCACACAAAGACCATTTTGCGCGCGGTAATGCCATACCGCACAACTTGTAATCCGGGCCAGTATTTGCAACGTTTTAGTTTTATATAACTGTATTATTTTTAACATTGCAAAATTAAAGAAATAATACAAATACATATTATTGCATTTTACATTAAAATATATATAAATAATTCATTGCATAACCCCTTTAACGCAATGTAATGGGCTTAAGTTGCAGTGGGGGTTATTGTGTTTAAGGGGCTATTAGTGTAGTGTTTTAGGTTAGGGGTTTATAGTGTATTGGGCTTAGGTTGCGATGGGGGGGTATGTTGCTTTAGTGGAGATAAAGGGAGGGCAGAAGAGAGAAATAATACGACCAAAAAAAAAAAGAGGTAGAGCAAAAGGAGATGTGGGGAGGACACACCTAGCTGGGACCCCACAACCTGAGTATATTTGATGTATAGTACAACAAACTTACACTGAACTCTTATTTACCTGCCCTATGAGTCGGGGGGGGGGGGGGGAGGGGGGTCTTACTGAGTTTTTCAGAGTTTCCCAGTAAAATTTAATATCTGCAAATAAGGAAATTGTATTTTATTCTGAAGTAGCCATATTCCTTTAGTCTAAGGAGCTCATTAGTCCTATCTATTTACATGTTTAATTAGAGGACGTGGTCAGATTTTTACAACCTAGCCACTAAAATTTATTTTGGACAAATGTAGATTTAATTTAACATCTGCAACCTGGACTGATATTTAATAATACTATTGCAGATGTGATCGAGAAGGTAGGTCCTAGTAGTGTTCGGTATACCCTCCAAAAAGTTGAAGTCATGGGCATTGCCTATCATGTAACAACCTCTCCAACATGACTTTGACTTTGCATGAGCAGCCACAAATTTAAGAAATTGTTTAACAAGCGAGTTCAGGGTGATTGACAGGGCAGGGGTCGGATTGTACAGCTCTTGTGCAATCCTAAATTTTGCCAAGTGATCACAAGTGGCGAAGATGGACAGGTTCTCTACGTGAGAGTTTGTTCACCTGTAAAGTTGAGAGATTTCTTACTGCCTCAGGAAAAGAAAACATTTTTCTTTTTAGATTTGACAAGGATGACAAAGGTGAATACATTTTTTTTTCCTACTGGAAGTTTTAGGTCAGGAGGTTGGTCATGTTAACCTACTGGTGTTTGCAAGGGCACACATGCAAAACACAATTTTGTCTTGAGAACTAATAATTTGTCTTGTAACTTGTAATTCAAGTAGCAGGAAATATATATATATTTTAAATTGAGACTGTATAAGGTTGGTACATGTGTAAGTATGCCTATAAGTATGTTTGTATGTGCATATACACTTAATACACCTGTACAGACACACGTCATTTATTCTGATAGGAAGGCAGGAAACCCCAAATGTTTTTTTTTCATGATTCAGATAGACCATACAATTTTAAATAACTTTCCAATTTCTTCTGTTATCAAATATGCTTCATTATTTTGATATCCTTTGTTGAATGAGCACCGTTGCACTACTGGAAGCTAGCTGAATACATCAAGTGAGCCAATGGCAAGAGGCATATATATGCAGCCACCAATCAGCAGTTAGCTCCCATTAGTGCATTGCTGCTTCTGAGCTTACTTAGGTATGCCTTTCATCAAAGGATACCAGGAGAATGAAGACAATTATGTAATAAAAGTAAAATGGGAAGTTGTTTAAAATCACATGCTCTATCTGAATCGTGAAATAAAATTTTTGTATTTCATGTTCCTTTAGACACACATATACAGACACATATGTACCATATTATAAAACACCACCCAGACACTAGTGGTGTGCATCAGACATCAGTTGTCTTGTTTTGTTTAACATATTCATCATTCATATTGGTAGCCGGTTTCAAGATTTGTTTTTCTGCAGCAAATACAAAAAATCTGTAACTAAGCCAAAGTTCCAGGAGAAGTAAATGAAATATTATGGTCTTTTAATAGTTGACATTTACTTTGCATACTCTACTTGTTGTTCATTCTTAACAATGCTGTTTTCAATAAATATTTTCAGATATACACCCTGACATTTATTAAACCAATATGCGTTAAATATCTTATAAATGATTGAACTTCATGAATTTATAACTAGCAACTGTTTTCAAGTACAACCCCAATTCCGAAAAAAGTTGGGACAGTATGGAAAATGCAAAAAGACAAATAAAAAGAGTAATTTGAAAATTTGAAAGTTTGCTCACAAGCGATAAGGGGTTTATCGCTGTATTTTGCTCTCTTCGATCGGAAAGTAAATGCGATCACTTGAGCGCAATCGCAATTTACGCTATAATGATTACTGTTGCTTCAGAGCTCTGGTTAACTTTCGCGAAACTAAAAAGTTGCACAAAAAACATCAAAAATACATTACAAAGTACACTTACACTCATAATAACACTATCTAATATATATATTTTTTTTAAATATAGCACAAAAACTTTATAACAGCTCAAAGATATGAGATCTCAGGTGTTATAAAAAAAGAGCTGTAACATAGACATACATACAATGGGGCCTATCTATCAAGCTCAGAATGGAGCAGACAGACATCGCCGCAATTCAACCTGCTGGCGGCCCATTGGCTGCGAGTCTGCAGGGGGCGGCGTTGCACCAGCAGGTCTTGAGAGCTGCTGGTGCAATGCTGAATACGGAGAGTGTATTGCTCTCCGTATTCAGCGAGGTCTGGCGGACCTGATCCGCACTGTCTGATCAGGTCCGCCAGACTATAATAAATAGAGGCCAATATATCTATATATATTTATATGTATACATATGTATTTGTGTATTTATACGTTTATATATGTATTTACAGATAAATACAGTATTTACAGATCAATACACATGTAAACATAAAAATACATATGTATACGTATATTGACAGATATATAAGTGCATTGGAGATAATTGCAGTTAAGTAAATGAAAACAAGACAAATCATATCTATGCAATATTCATATTTAATAAAGGTTTTAACTATGTATTTACTGTAAATATTTCACATTCCAATGTTCTGCACATAGTATTTCTAAATAGATATTCCTGTATATATCTATACCTATATATATAATCATGTATATATATATATATATATATATATATATATAGGAGTCAAAGGGTAAACAGCGCTTATGGAGATTCTTAAAAACTGAATAATATTAAAATCTCGGCAGTGTTGGTGGGTAAAGAAAACAAAAAAAAAAAAAAACAAAAAAAAAAAAAGGGAAGAGAAGTATATGAATATACGTATATATATTAGAGTCTTTGATAGGATATTGGAATCCTAGTGTAATGAAGGCGTAATAGATACCCTTACCAAAAGTTACCTCAATCCTATGAGGTAAGTTTGCCGCATTGGAGGATGTATCTAGTGGTTGAATGAATCCTGGATGTTCTGGTCTGTATAAAATCGCTGCCTCTTGGAGTAGAATGGGATGTGGGTCCCCTTTGTGCTGGTTTCTTTAGGAAACTTCCTGTATTTATTGCCTCTTGGAGCTTGGTTTTCTTGTCTTGGTATGAACTTTCTTGTCCAGATATATACCCTACAGGATGTCAGAGCAGGTGACGTGGTTACAGGGTACTTATTTCTTTTTTCTTTTCTTATTTTTTCTTCATTTTCCTTAGAGTTGTGTCAGCAGATACAAAACTCACGTCTGTGGTACACAAAGATATTTCCTTCCTTCCTAGTACTGTGTGCATAAAATATTTCCAAGCACGCCACTCACAAATTTCCCTTTTCCGACTCGGAGTCGGAAAAGGGAAATTTGTGAGTGGCGTGCTTGGAAATATTTTATGCACACAGTACTAGGAAGGAAGGAAATATCTTTGTGTACCACAGACGTGAGTTTTGTATCTGCTGACACAACTCTAAGGAAAATGAAGAAAAAATAAGAAAAGAAAAAAGAAATAAGTACCCTGTAACCACGTCACCTGCTCTGACATCCTGTAGGGTATATATCTGGACAAGAAAGTTCATACCAAGACAAGAAAACCAAGCTCCAAGAGGCAATAAATACAGGAAGTTTCCTAAAGAAACCAGCACAAAGGGGACCCACATCCCATTCTACTCCAAGAGGCAGCGATTTTATACAGACCAGAACATCCAGGATTCATTCAACCACTAGATACATCCTCCAATGCGGCAAACTTACCTCATAGGATTGAGGTAACTTTTGGTAAGGGTATCTATTACGCCTTCATTACACTAGGATTCCAATATCCTATCAAAGACTCTAATATATATACGTATATTCATATACTTCTCTTCCCTTTTTTTTTTTTTTTTTTTTTGTTTTCTTTACCCACCAACACTGCCGAGATTTTAATATTATTCAGTTTTTAAGAATCTCCATAAGCGCTGTTTACCCTTTGACTCCTATTTTTCCTATATTGTATAGACTTAGTCTATCATACAATATTTGTACCTTCATAGCTGCTCTATGAGATTTTCATACCTCTGACTAGCGCATTTACTTGAGTAACGCCTGTTTCCACTCACTGACACTGAATGGTAACATTCTACTTAATTCTATATATATATATATATATATATATATATATATATATAGGTATAAATATATATTAAACAAAAAAACATCAGATATGTGTAGAAATCTTTATTAATGAGTAAATAGAAGATAGTCTTGTATATAAAGAACATTGGAATGTGAAATATCCATATTTTCTTTTTGGGTTAGCGCACATGAGAATATTTTGCGCAAGAGTATGGTGTTTTTTTTTTACTTTTTGTCCTTATTCTATGGGGAATATGTAAATGTGAGCGTGAAATTCTAACTTTGGCTTTTTGCGCTCGTCGGGTAAATACACACACATATATATATATATATATAAACATATAAATACACAAATACATATGTATACATATACACCAGGTTTGTGCAAGACATGCTTGAGCATTACATACACATATGGGGGGGGGGTAGTTATCAACGCGTCTACTTTACCTGCCTTCGCCGGTTCAATACGCCCGCCTAAGCTCGCCTACCATCGCCGCTGCGGACCTGCAAAATTTCACCTAAGTTATCAATAAAGCTGTCAAAAAGCCGTGCAACAAGTACGGGGCGATGAGCAGCAGACTGTGATAGTTATAACTCATCCGATCTCACTGCTCTTCGGCTTTTTCCCAGCTTTATTGCTAGCCTGTCACTAAGCACCCACACTAACTACACTGTTCTACCCCCTATACCGGCGACCCCGGAGCCCCCCGCAACTCAATAAAGTTATTAACCCCTAAACCGCCGCTCCTAGACCCCACCGCAACTCTTATAAATGTATTAACCCCTAAACCGCTTGGATGATGACTTCTTCCGCTCCGAATCTCCTCTTCGGTTCCATCGGTGGGTTGGCTGGCTGAAGACGACTCAAGGTAGGATGATCTTCAGGGGGGTAGTGTTAGGTTTATTTAAGGGGGGTTTGGGTTAGATTAGGGGTATGTGGGTGGTGGGTTTTAATGTTGGGGGGGGGGTTGTATTTTTCTTTTACAGGCAAAAGAGCTGAATTCTTTGGGGCATGCCCCGCAAAAGGCCCTTTTAAGGGCTGGTAAGGTAAAAGAGCTTTGAACTTTTTTAATTTAGAATAGGGTAGGGCATTTTTTTATTTTGGGGGGCTTTGTTATTTTATTAGGGGGCTTAGATTAGGTGTAAGTAGCTTAAAATTGTTGTAATATGTTTTAAATGTTTGTAACTTATTTTTTTTATTTTTTGTAACTTAGCTTTTTTTATTTTTTTGTACTTTAGTTAGTTTATTTAATTTAATTTAATTTAATTGTAGTTATTTGTAACTAATTTATTTAATTAATGTAATGATAGTGTAGTGTTAGGTTTAATTGTAACTTAGGTTAGGATTTATTTTACAGGTAATTTTGTATTTCTTTTAGCTAGGTAGTTATTAAATAGTTAATAACTATTTAATAACTATTCTAACTAGCTAAAATAAATACCAAGTTACCTGTAAAATAAATATAAATCCTAAAATAGCTACAATGTAATTATTAATTACATTGCAGCTATCTTAGGGTTTATTTTACAGGTAAGTATTTAGTTTTAAATAGGAATAATTTATTTAAGTATAGTGTAGTGTTAGGTGTAATTGTAACTTAGGTTAGTTTTTATTTTACAGGTAAATTTCTCTTTATTTTAGCTAGGTAGCTATTAAATAGTTAATAACTATTTAATAGCTATTGTACCTAGTTAAAATAAATTGAAAGATTCTTGTAAAATAAAAATAAATCCTAAAATAGCTGCAATATAATTATTATTTATATTGTAGCTATCTTATGGTTTATATTATAGGTAAGTATTTAGTTTTAAATAGGATTAATTTATTTAATAAGAGAAATATTATTTAGATTTATTTAATTAATATTTAAGTTAGGGGGGTTTTAGGTTTAGTGTTGGACTTAGGTTTAGGGGTTAATAATTTTATTACAGTGGCGGCGATGTAGGGGGGGCAGGATAGGGGTTAATACATTTATTATATGTGGCAACGGTGTAGGGGGGGCAGATTAGGGGTTAATAAGTTTAATATAGGTTGCGGCGGGGTCCGGGAGCAGCAGTTTAGGGGTTAAACTATTTATTTAGTTGCGGCGAGGTCCGGAATCCGCAGGATTGGGGTTAATAACTTTATTATAGGTGCGACGGTATAGGGGGGGCAGGATAGGGGTTACTAGGTATAATGTAGGTGGTGGCGTGGTCCGGGAGCGGCGGTTTAGGGGTTAACATATTTAGTATAGGTTGCGGTGGGCTCCGGGAGCGGCGGTTTAGGGGTTAACATATTTAGTATAGCTTGTGGTGGGCTCCGGGAGCGGCGGTTTAGGGGGTAATAACTTTATTTAGTTGTGGCGGTGTAGGGGGGGGGGCAGATTAGGGGTGTTTAGACTCGGGGTACATGTTAGGGTGTTAGGTGTAGACAGCTCCCATAGGAATAAATGGGATGTCGGGCAACAGCGAACATGAACTTTCGCTATGGTCAGACTCCCATTGATTCCTATGGGATCCGTCGGCTCCAGGGCGGCGGTTTGAAAACCAGGTACGCTGGGCCGGAAAAGTGCAGAGCGTACCTGCTAGTTTTTTGATAACTAGCAAAAGTAGTCAGATTGTGCCGAACTTGTGTGCGGAACATCTGGAGTGACGTAAGAATCGATCTGTGTCGGACTGAGTCCGGCGGATCGAAGCTTACGTCACTAAATTCTACTTTTGCCGGTCTGTAGGGCTTGATAACTAAGGCGAATCAGCCTCGCCACAAATACGCTGTGGAATTCCAGCGTATTTGAGGTTGACGGCTTGATAACTAGACCTCATGGTATGAGTTTAATTCATTTGAATCTTGCTAATATGAATTTGACAGACATAAAATCATACTTTTGCATCAGCAAGGCCACTCTCAAAAGGAAATCAGTAAACAAACTGGATACTCAAGATGTGCTATTCAAGCTGTTATAAAGAAATTTGGAGGACCTGGCTCCGCATCTTTGCAGCTTCATCAGGATGCCATGTAAGAAGAAGCTTGATCACTAATGGCCATGGAAGGGTAGAAGCCAAGAAACCACTTTTTCGGAAATGGAACTGGGTGAAAAGGCTAAGATATACTAAAGATCACAAAGATTGGAATGAAGATCAGTGGAAAAGAGTATTATGAAGTGATAAATGAAAGTTTGAAAGTTTTGGGTCCAATCGTCAGTATGTATAATAATTTTTATAATAATTTTCATATTTTATATGATATATTTTAATAATGCGCACTCAGGTTAGCAATTCTTCATATGTGCTAACCTAAATCGTAATGTCGGGTTAGCACCCATGAAGAATTACTATCTTTGCATCGTGTTGTTGAAATATTACATATAAAATATTAAAAAATCATCATAATTATTAAAAATTATTATAGAGATTGTAATATATATATTCTTTTTTTTTTTTTTTTTTATTCTTTCATTATAGGAAACAGAATCATTATAACATAACATATCTTGTAACCAATAGACATATATATCATTTTACATACAATTATGCACAGAAATCACAGTATGACATAGCAGATGAAAAGAGTATAATCTTAGTGATTGATCAATAAGTCCAAGAGTGCAGGATAAAGTCCATAATGTCCGTACTTGGATGCATTTTCTGTTTCCTAAAGAGTTTTTCATTTTTTATTAAACTTCAACAAAACTATTCACAAACTTTCTAAATTTCTGCTTAACATTGATCTAAGTAGTCAACTGGGTAAAACGGTGCGGATACGAAGAAGCACCGGAGAGAGGGTGAAGGGGAGGGGAAAGGGGAGGAAAAAGGGGTGGGGAATGTAGATAATAAAAATATTTGGTGGTTATTGTGGGATCCTAATCTATGCAACCTTCTCTTATTCAAAACAGCATTACCTCCAGGGGGCCCTGGTCTGAACCCTGGTCTCTTGTCCAATCCACTACAGTTCGCCAGTCATCTCTCAAGTCTAGTTGAAGCATAGCCTCTAGATGAGCAAAGGGTTTTAAGATTTGTCTTTGTATGGGTAGACCCAATGTGTCAATAAATGGTCTCCACTTCTGTAAGAAGGGACGCAATCTATGTGTAGTGTCAAGCCTTACATCATATTGTTCTACAAAGAGTTGCTTAAGCAACATATGTTTGAACTGAGCCATTGTTGGCGCCTGTCTAGTGATCCACCTTTTAAGAATACAGTGTCTAGCCAATAATGTGCATAGTGTAAGTAATCTATGGAGTTTTCTGTGTGAGTCATCCCACTTAAACATAAAAATTTCCGTCTCTGTAAACACTATCTCTATATTAAATTTAATCTTCTGCCAGTATTGGCATTGTCCCCAGAATCTTCTAATCATTGGGCAAACGTAAAAATAATGCTGAAGTGATGGAGCCGCAGCTCCGCATTTAACACATTGGTCCGGAAACCGCTTATCCCATTTTGATAATCTGTGTGGAGTAATATAGTCTGTATGTAGAAGTCTAACCTGTGCCTATCTATAGTATATCGCTAGTGTTGCCTGTTTTGTGCAATCTAAACTGTCTTTTATGTCTTGTATCGTCAACTCTATCAGGCAGTTACTATTTTGTTTTGTCAGTATGTCAGAAAGAATTAAAGGTTCCTTCTGTTTCAATAAGCGTGAATAAAAGTGGGACAAAGAGAATATTCCCATCTGAAACAGTGTCTGGGAGACAGCGAAAGGCGACCCATCCCAGAACTTCGTGTTGGATGTCTGTAGGGTTGAAACATAGTGTCTTAGTTGTAGGTAAGCGCAAAAGTGCCGATTTGGAATTTGAAATCTAGTTTTTAACTCTTGAAAAGATCGTACTGTATGCTGTAGTGGGTCTAGCACATCTCCAACCACTCCAAGGCCAAGCCCCTTCCAGACACGAAATGGTTTGTGATCATTCCCGGCTGAAAAGCACGGATTTCCGACTATTGGGATAAATTTCAGGGAGGGGAAATCAATCTTCAGATGCTTATGAATCATACGCCAAGCTCTCAATGGATCTCTATACAACACACTGTTAGCGATCGAGGGAGGTAACGTCTTACCATCCCCGTAAGGTAAATAAGCAATTGCTATGGGTGCTATTACTGTCTCTTCTAATTTCATGTCACAAAAGTGCCCCGTGCGCAACTGCCAGTCCGTCACTAACCTAGCCAATGCCGCCCAATTATACAATCTAAAATTTGGAAGGCCAAGCCCTCCTGCGGTGTAAGGGAGCTATTCGTGGTTTGCCCCCTTTCCAAATAAAATGGGACACCGCTCGTGTAAGCAAATGCAAATCTGTTTTAATCATAAGAAACGGAAGCATAGTGGATAAAGTATTTTAGGCAATATTGTCATCTTAACCAGATTAACACAACCTGATAACCCTAAGGGAAGGTTGATCCAACTTGACAATTGAGAGGATAGTTGAGTGCGCTTGTCAGATATATTTAGTTTATAAATTTTCAAAGGATCTCTATGGAGATGAATGCCCAAATAGGTGAGGCCTCCCGTCGCTTCCACAAATGGATAACTGTGTCTAGAGTGTGAACGTTTATGTAGCCATAGTGCCTCTGACTTGGAGGTGTTTATCTTATATCCGGAGAAACTACCGAACTCTGCAATCGTGTGGAGTATGTGTGGTATGTGAGTTTGCGGAGAATCCACAAACAACATCATATCATCTGTATATAATGCCAAATGAAGTGGAATATCCCCTATGACAATACCTGGGAAAATTTGTCGGAGCTTCAATGCAAGTGGCTCCAATGCCAGATTGAATAATAATGGTGACAGGGGGCACCCCTGTCTGGTACCCCTCTGCAGCCGAAAGTCACTCAAGAAATGCCCATTAGACAGGACATGTGCTACAGGTGTCCTTTATATTTTGCTGAGAACATCCAAGAAAGGACCCTCAAAGCCAAACCTCTGCATAGTATTTAGCAAATGGGGCCACTCCACCCTGTCGAAGGCTTTCTCTGCTTCTAAAGATAGCAGGAAGGCCTCCGATGTGTCTTGTACGTCACCACTCCTTTCCAGGGACCAGTAATGATCGATGACTTGAAGCACTCTGCGGAGATTGACAACGGAGGTGCACTTGAAGACAAAGCCCGTTTGATCCGGATGTAACAAATCCGGCAGTATAATCCTTATCCTATTTGCCATAATTTTTGTGAAAAGTTTGTAGTCGGTGTTTAATAGCGATATAGGTCTATAGGTATCCGGCAAGGAAGGATCCTTACCTGGTTTGGGGATGAGGGTGACATGAGCCGATGTAAAACTCCCAGAGGTGAGCACCTCCACCAAAAGAAAGGCGTTATATAGTTTAGTGAGTGTGTTAGTGATGTGTGGCTGTAATGACCTATAAAATTCGACTGGGAGTCCGTCTGGACCTGGTGTCTTGCCTGTTGGTCAGTTTATTGTGTGTAATGGGAGCGATTAATCTGTTCAATTGATCTGGAGTGATTTGTGGTAGTTTCACTGAACTCCAAAATTGATTTTGTGCATCTTTAGGTGCCGGTGCCTGTCGTGTGTATAATTGTGTGTAATATTGTGCAAAACAACTCGCAATATCTTCAGGTTTGGTATAAGTCTTATCCTTCCATCGTAGTGCTGCAATTTTTGTCTTTACCGTCTGTGGTTTTGTCAAGGTTGCTAACATTTTGCCTGCTCTGTCACCAAATCTGTAAAATCTACCCGCCGTTTTTAACAGACCTGCCGAGGCCTGTTGCTTTGCAAAAGTCTCAAGATCTGCCTTTGCGGCTATGTAAATGTCATATGATGACTTCGACTTATTCTGGAGATACAGCTGATAAGTCTGTCCCAGTTGCTTTTGCAGAGTTCTATATCTGTATTGGGTTTTGTACTTAACTTTGGAGACATATGAAATTATATTACCCGCTAATACTGTTTTTGCCGCTTCCCAGAGAAGTTGGGTATTATCTGCATGAACTGCGTTATCAGTCATATAATCTGTCCATGAGTGTTTCAGTCATATAATCTGTCCATGAAATTTAATAAATGCTTCTGAATTGGTCAGGTATGTAGGAAACCTAAGTATATTCCTATTCACGCGTGGTCCATCAGTTCCCAGTATCAGTTCCACTGGTGCATGGTCAGATAATAGTATGTCATGTATTTTACATTTGCGCACTTGGTCAACGAATTTATTAGTTATTAGAAATAAGTCTATTCTGGATAGCGTATGTTTGGCCTTCGATAAGCATGTATAATCTTTACCCTCTGGATGATGTAGTCTCCAAATATCACTTGTACCTATGTCCTTATCAAACATGTCAAATATCTTTGATTCGTATTTAGCATTATAATTTCTTTTTGGATCCTTGATACAATGAGACTCCAGCCATTGTCTGTCTAGGCTATGTGTGGGGGAAATTTTAAAATCACCTCCTATTATCAAATTTGATCCTATGTGTGGAGCTAAATTTTTTATCAGGTCTTTCCAAAACCCTAATTTTCTATGATTAGGGGCGTATACATTACAAAATACATAATCAATTGAATTCACTTTAGCGCAAACTATCATATATCTACTGTTGGGGTCCGAGAATGTATGATTTATGGTGATCGTTACTCTCTTTCCAAATGCAATGGCCAAACCACGACTGGCACTAGTGTGTGAGAGAAATGCCCCCTGGCCTACCCAGTCCCTCTGTAATTTTTGATGTTCTGTGTCTGTTAGGTGTGTCTCTTGAAGTAAGGCAAAATCCGTTCCCAGATTTCTAAGATGGGTAAGGATTGTTTTGCGCTTTATAGGTGAATTGAGGCCTCTCATATTCCACGTCACTACTTTAAGCGGCATGTCTGTGTTATAGGGTATGAGTGCATGGCTGTATCAAAAAAAAAAAGGGGGGGGGAGGGGAAGCAGGGTAGGGAAGATGGGGGGGGAGGGAGAGGAGTACTATTGTGGAATCTTATACCTTTTATAATGCAATCAACAATACAACGAAATGGTACAAATACTTTCAACATTAATCCCACTTGCCAACAAATAATTGTATCTCTCATCGATTCCTTGTCATCCTCACAACAATAAGTGGTAATATGTTCATCTAGGTTTATGACTCTATGACTCCCTAATACCTGAATCAGAAGTCTCCGTGTGATGTTTTGATCGGTGGGTTTACAAATATTGACTGCTACATTTTTACTTTGTGTATTTGTTATCTTCCCCACCAGTGTATGAGCGGTATTAGGCCCTGTCTTAACCTTCATTCTGACTATAGTGTAGCTAGTGAGGCTATAGTATGTCCCTTCTGCCAGAACTATCCTCCCAGTGGGAGCTCTATTAATATTCTTTATCAGCAGCTTGGATATTCTGGGTATGCAGAGGGTGTATAGTAATGTGGATTCTATAATGCCAATTAAAATTGCAAAGTGAGTGGCCATATAATATTTCATAGTTTGTAAGGTTGTCGTCCCCCCTACTCCAGAATTAAATACTTTTTCTCTCCTCCCAAAACCCCAAGGTCTTTTATATTGATTTTTATTAGGGCTTAACCTTTTGAGGGATCTGTTCTTTCCATTTAGGATAAAACTTCTGTGTATATAGTGCTCTATGATCAATAATTCAGAAACATAAGTGTGAAATATAACAACATAAATAACAGTAAACATGTCAAACATAACCCTAATCATCATCTGTACCTGTACATCTTTTGGTAAGTGAAGCAGCAATGAAAACTGTTTAACATTACCCTGGAGGTCTGGATTGACCTCCTTCCAGGGCTATACGTCTTTGCAGTCCAAGGATCCCCACTACTCCATATGGTATCCTTAAACAAATGAAACATAGCTATTTACCGTATCTTTTAGTGTTCCATAAATGTAGCTTACCAGCTCCAGAAAGAAAAAGGGGAGGCTCCTTCATGTTGGCTGTTGATGTTGCTTAGTGGTTAAGTAGCTTTTTAGTGCCTGTGGTGAGTGGAAAAATTTAACCCCATGAGGTGTTTGCAGCCGTAATTTCGCTGGATACTGTAGGGCCACTTGCCTTCCCTGCTCGTGTAATTGAGAACACAGTGGTGCAAATTCCTTCCTTTGCCTCAACAGCTCCATGGAGAAGTCTTGGAAAAGAAGAAGCTTTGAGCCCTCGTAAAGTATCTCTTTGCGTGCCCGATAGGCCCTCAGAATTTTTAACTTCTCCTGGAAATTCAGGCATTTGAATATAACCTGCCTGGGTTTAGTCCTTGCTTGATCCAAACCTCTCTCCGGCCCTACTCGATGCGCTCTTTCCACATCTATTGGTAGAATATTAGCATGTATGCCTAAGAGTTTGGGGAATGTTAGCGCTGTAAATTCCAGCAGATCTTTGCCCTTGATTGATTCTAGAACTCCTACTATGCGTAGATTGTTGCGGCAACTTCTCTTTTCTAAGTCGTCTATACGATCTTGGAGTAACTGTGATTTCTTGACCAATTGTTTGATTGTGGTGTCTGCGACAGATTGCCTTTCTTCCACTTCAGAGATGCGAGTTTCAGCCACACTCAATCTTGAGGAAAATTGTCTTACCTCACAGGTCAAAGTGTCGACTCCCGTTTGTAGTGAGTCCATCTTTGGGAGGAAGAATGACTTCAGCTCCTGTAGCAGGACAGTCTGGTCCAAGCCTTGAACCATAATCTGATCAGTTAGAGTTGAATTTTCTGCATGTATGTCAACTGAGTGTTTTTGTTGTTTTTTTATTGTCAGCAGTTTTTGCCCTATGCGACATGTCTGCAGCAGCAGTGGGAGAAAGCTTATAGAAGAATTTGTCAACTTTCATCGGCTCCAAAGAAGCAATACTTTTAATACAGTAATCAATGCAGATATTTGGAGTATTATTCTCTGTCAGGGGAAGGCGAGTTCTGTTTTATTTGTCAGGCCTCTGAATGTATCATCTATCCACCCAATTCTGTGTGTTAGTGTAATGTATTGCACTGCGTTATTGGGGAATCTTGATTGTTGTGACTAGCCAGAAAAATATGAAGCACTGTCTGTCGCAAGTGAAAGGGACAGTCAACACCAAAATGTTTGTTGTTTATAAAGATAAATAATCCCTTCATTACTGTCAGAGTATATGAATATTATGATGAATATTACATATGTGTACATATATATATATATATATATATATATGTATATTTTATACACTGTATATGTTAGATGAGACCTCAGGATTAATTGAACATGAGTTTGTTGAACACAGCTTCTAATACACGTCTATCAGGATTGACGATCAGTAGAGCCTTTTTGAAGCACGACCCCTGTAGTGTAAAACACACAAACATTTCTTTTCTAAAGGAAATAGCTCAGTGACCCTATTCATTTGACTATATATGCAGATTTTTATAACTTCAGAACATTTGGTGAGGTGAGAAAAGAATGTGTTCAAGGACCCCTTTGGAATTTGACACGTGTGATACAACAGTTCTATCTCACTGAATCTCTATTTGAAGACGTACTGCAAAAACCCCATCTTGGGGGAAGGTGACACAAATAAAATTAAATACATTTTGCAAGGGGAACAATGCCAGTTTTCCATGTATGTTTAGAATGGTTCATGATATATATATTGAAATTAAGCACATTGTATTAAATAGATAATTGCTGCAGGGGATATTTATATAGGAAATAAATTCAGATATACATAGAAATGATATATATGTTTTGAAAACATAAAAGATCTTACTTAGCCTCTGTGTTTTTAAGAATATAAATAAATACTTATGGACCATACACATATTAATGCTTGGATCATCTCTAATAATTATTTCTATTTTTATTGCAGACAACCATTGGTCATGAGCATCAATCTTAGAAAGAGACGGAATGCCGCATGAAATGAATTAAGTCATATCATATAAACGTACAAATAAATGTTTATAAAGTTTCACATGCATCTTTTAAAATATAGTGAGATGAAAATATGGAAGTTACTTTGATGTGATATGACTATGAGATATATATTTGATGTGATATAACTATGAAATATAAGTTATTTTAATATAATGTTAGATATGTGATGTTTCATATCAAAATGATCAGAAAATTCATTAAGATATAACTTATCCAAAACAAATATTATGAATAGTTGTCGCAGTAAATTATGATAAAATTAATAACCATTTCATAGAAATACTGACTTAAGTTGTTTCAAATGTTGCTGTGTCTGTTTGTGCTGCCACCTGGTGTTATGTTGCGAGAACTACAGCCAGAAGGTTCTCTCTGGCTGTTAAAAATGAAATTTCCAAGGGCCAATCCGATTTAGACTTCCCAGATAACCAATGGGAAGGTCAGCTCCCGCAGGGCCACCCACAATTTACCAGTGATGGAAAAACCAAATAAAAAGTGAATGCAATGGAGAGAAAGGGACAGATTTTCTGCTGAAGCTAAAAATTGTAACTGGTTCCCGCTGGGTGTGAGATACCACTTTACTTGAGCAAAGCTAATCTACCCTTCTCATTGATTGCGATATACACGTATTGATTATCTGAGGTAAAATAATTCCTACCAAGGAATATCGGATATCGACTGCTTTTTACTTTGGTAACGTATTCAAGGTTTTGTAAGATAAGTTATATGCATAGTTAATTTGTATTTAATAGATTTAAAGAAGCAGTATGTTTTTTTTTTTTTTCTCAAGTTAGCATTTCACAGCCTATATACATATATTGTTTAAATCTGCGTCTGATTGACCAAGTAACTCATCTATACAAGTTCTGATATTGTCAGTTAATTTTGTATTAGGATAAATTGAAATTAAATAGCAGAATATATATTATCCTATTGTTTTATAAACACTGTTTAGAATTGTATTGCTTGGATGTTAAAGGTTTTTAGTCCCATTGTGTTAAATAAATAAAAGGCTGAATTGTGAAGGTATATTTTTCTGGGTTTTGTAAGAAGGATAGCATATCTTAAGAGTTGGTTTTAACACATATACATTTTGTTTCATTTCCTTTTATTGCAAATATACTTCAATATGTTTATGGATATTAACTAAATAAAAGAATTCAGATATTTATATTAATTGTATGGTCTAGTAGGTGCATGGTTGATAAGGGTTTCTATTTCTTAGTATTGTGTTTATAACCCTGCCATAAACTTATATATATTATTTGGATAGCACTACTAAGATTTTCATAAATATACTGACATAATAATTGGAGGCACTTTGCATGAGATTTAATAATATCCATCATAATTGATATAATATATTTGTAAGTAAATAGAAATTATTATAAAAGAGAAAAAAAAATAAAAAATTCATATTTCGATTAATATTTTGAAGATATAATTTTTTTTTGAAAAGTTGAAATATTAATTTTCATATTTCGAGATTGACATTAATATCTTGAAATATTATTAAAGATTAATTTTGAAAAATTAATAAAAATATTAATTTTTCATATTTCAAAATTAATCAAAAATATTAATTTTTCATATTTCAAAATTAATCAAAAATATTAATTTTTCATATTTTCAAAGTTAATCAAACATATTAATTTTTCATATTTCGGAATATTAATTTTTCATATTTCAAAATTAATAATATTTTTTTTTTTTGAAATATAAAATTTTTCTCTCTTTTTATTGGCAAAAATTGTATTAGCATTTTAGTTAAATAAATACTAAACCAATACAATAATGTCTGTAGCCAGAAGTGACTCATTTAATTCTATACATAGCAATGAAATTGGTCCCATAACCATACCTATTACTAAAGGTCAGGTCCTTAAGAAAGATATCTTAAGTTACCTTAAAGGGAAGTTTAATATTGCGGGTGAATTAAATGATTTTATGGATATGCTTGAAACTAGGGCTAAAAATATTACCGTTAATAATAATATGTGGAATGAAGAGAATGAATTCTTCCAGGAATTATTAATGATTAATCAATGTGAAGCTCCCAAAAAGCGAGACAAACTAATACTAAAATCCTGGCCCCTTTTTATATGCATAATTGACAAAATGTCGTTTTGTGTCACAGACAAACGATTGCAAATACAGGAGCTAGAAAATAGTATTCGTTCCTTGCGCAGACGCGAAGAGGGTTTAAAAATAGCCAAAAATAAAATGGATGAATTTGCCCAAAACCTAGCCACCTTAGATAAGCACAATATGGACTTAATCGCGCAGATACAAGATTTAAATAAACAGCTTGCGCAAAGCCAGAGAGAATTAAGCGATTTAAAAAGGTCATATCGCCATAATGAAAACCCCTATATTAGCAATGAGAATAATACAGATAATGCTAACTCCTTTAGCGAACGCGTCAGGGACGAGGTACGAAAATATATAGAACAACATAGACAAATGACCCCTAACGGGTCAGAAGTAGATTTCCCAAATAGACAATCCCCTCAGGATGTAAATCCAGAGGACAGCTGTAGCGCAGCTGATGCGGGGGAGGGAAACTCTAACAGAGAATCCCAAAATAAGTCTGATAAAGTCTACGATTCCCATAAAATAATCACCTTCGTACAACGCGCAGTACCTATATTCTCCAATAAGGGAACAACATCTGTAATTGATCATGTACAGGCTTTTGAAAATGCGTTAGCTATAATGAATGTTACAAGTGAGAAATTGAAAATTGAATTTCTACCTTGGGTATTTGACAGTAAGCATCACAAATTCTTTGTTTCACTAAAGGATATGAATATTCATTCCTGGAATGGGGTAAAACAACAATGCAGAAAAGAATTCGGGCAATATCGCACTAAAACTGCCGCGAAAATAGCGGTATATGGTTTAAAGTGTCGTGCAAATCAGAGTCCAGTCGAATTCCTTTCTGTATTGAAAAATGCGTACAGTATGGCTGAAGATAATCCCAGATTTGATGGCTCAGAATTTGTAAATTTATTTTTTGAAGCATTGCCTACACCCATCAAAATCAACTTAGCTAGAGATTTTGATGAGGACTGCTCATTGGAATGGCTGATCAAAGAGAGTACGAAGTTATACTCTATTCAGCAGTCCAGTGAGCAGGGGGTTAAAAAGGAGTCAAAACCCAAAATTGTGGCAGAAACTAGGGTGTCACCTAGCCCCCTCAATTTGGAGTCTAACAAGAGGACTTATGCAGAGGTGGCCAGTCAAAACAGGCCATCTCCACAGAGGTTTAATTCTGCCCCTCCCCCTACACAGGTTGAGGCGCAGGGAGACTATAACCAAAGTGGGGGACATAATCAGGTGAATAATTACTCACAAAGAGAATACTCACCAAATAATTGGTATCCGCGCAAGGGTAGATACAATAAACGGCGAAGATATTCTCAGGGTAACCAGACACCCCAGGTATACAATGCTCCCCAAAATATTAATACTGAACAAGCTGAACCCCAGGGGCAACCACGCCAGAATAGAAATAGTGGCCCTGATTCTGATGGAACGCAATGGTCCAGGAATCAGTACAATGGGGCACCAAGAGATAGGCCCAGGGGTAGAGGTAACTTGTACAATCAGGTAGATATGCTGTTTACCCAATTAAATCGGTTGAGCGAACAAATCGCTAATATGAGTCAAAAATCTACGGCTCAGCAACCGAACAATACTTTTTTAGGGGTACAGCCAGTGGTCAGCAGTGGACCACAGGCACAGTCATAAATACTGCAGTATCACCTGAAGGGGAGGGGCGAGATATACAAAATGTAGTAATAAATATCAATGATACTAATCATGTTATCTCCCCACAGACCGGAAACGGACAAATTAGCTGTGACAATGAGCGACATCAGCCGGGAAAAATTAACCAAACTTTTCCTCTGCAGTGTTCTCTTAACATTATTTCCACAGATGCAGTACACAAGAACCCAGCTGACCTTGTCATAGGGGAAACAGGTAGGTATGAAATTTCCTCTGCATCGAATGACACAGCGGATCCAGGTAAAACGTGGCGAAGCCCACAGATGTACAAGAATGCAAATTTTATGTGTGAAATGATAGAAACTGCAGGAAGATATTATGTACTAGTTGAGCTGCAAGATTCAGTCTCCAACCCTATCAGGGGATTAATTGACACTGGGTCACAGGCAACTATCTTATCCCACAGGTACTACACACAGCTAAATGAGCTAGCACCCCACAAACCCAAAATAAGAGAATTTGACGGTTCTCTAATAGGTGTTGGGGGTGACTCCCTAAAAGTCTATGGTACTGCCTGGTTAAAATTTAAATTGGGGAACAGGGTCATAAGACACCCTGTCATTATAGTGGATCTGCCAACTGATCGTTTAATTATTGGTAGTGATCTCCTGAAGCGATTAAGCACCATAATTGATTGCATAAATAATGTAATTTGGTCACAAGTTAAACGGCCTATCAATTATGAAAAATCTGGTATATCTCGCACCCGACACAGCTGTCACGTGGTGGAAGAGAAACCAGATGCTGTGGAGATTCATTTCAGGAATAACTCTACACCTGAAATCACTATTCTACAAATAGATGATCAGACTCCTTTTAGTGGCTCTGATGGTAATACTTTTAAAATATCGCCTGGAAAGATAGCGAATATTTCCCTAGATAGCGATGTATTAACCATATCACTCCACAAGGGGGGAGGCCACACTCAATACCTCACAGGGATTGAGAGAGTTAAAGAGGATCTATTTATCCCTATACAAGTGCATGACCTTGGTAAAACCGAGTATGCTAAAATAAACTTAAAACAGGAAGCTAGCTATATAAGCGAAGGTTTATTAACGCAAATAGCTGAACCTAAAGTGATTAAATATCTTTCTCCCCAAGACCACAGTGTCAACGGCCTGGATGACAGGTCTGAAAGCTATAACATCACAGCTAAGTGCTTATTATTATTATCTATCTCTATTGGTAATAAGTCAGTGAAGCACCTGTTTTTAGTTTTAAATACTCCCCATAATCAAATATACATTGGCAATGATATCTTACATAGATATGCCATACAAATAGATCTGATTAATTCTTGCCTTTGGAGCAGGTTAAAGGGGGACCCTGAAGTATTTCAGGACGAAAATGCAGCCCTAAAATCAAACCAGCAATTGCCATATGCTGTGAATATGCAGGTATCTAGCGATGTTATAATTCCTGCTGGGGCTGATAAATTTAATTTACCCTTACAGGTAAAGAGAGGTCAGAAATTAAAAACTTCTGAAACACTGATTTGCCTCTCCCATAGAATACAAAATCTGGGTGTCACAGTAACCTACACTCCTATGGTGAATATTGGAACTGTTCCAATACATATTGTTGTGCATAACATGACCCCACAGGATATAACATTATCCAAGGGAACTACCATAGGATATGCACTGGAATCAAGTTATTACACTTTTGGATTCCAGAATAATGTAATTGGGCTAATACCTGAAGGATACTTAACTGAAGAACAATTAATAGAACAATCCTTTGCATCTATGCCAGAGGGTCTATTTAATATTCAGTCCATTTATCCCTTCAGCTCAGAGGAAGGCATCTGTAAAATTGAAGAAGCCTCTCTAGTGTTTGATCAGCCAATCAAACAGCAAGATTACCCCAATCCCCAGAGTCATGGGAGCAATATAAATCATAATCAAGGGGATCTCACCTCTAGGTTGGAAGAAGCCTATGAAATAGGACAGCCTGAAATCTTTCCAGGATTTCAGCAAATAGTCGAAGAACAAATATCCTTAGCCAATGGCTGTTCTAGCGATGATGAACGCCAACAGCTGCGAGAACTCCTGATGGAGTACAAGGATATTTTCGCTAAGGATTCTTATGACTGTGGTACCACAGACTTGCACATTGCAAGAATACAAACAGATCCTAATGCGCCACCTGTATTTGTCAAACAATACAGACTTCCCTTAGCCTCATATGATTCTCTTGCAGAGATCATAAGGAATTTGGAAGAAAGAGGTATTATCAGACAGGTGCACAGCTCTTATAATAATCCTATTCTAGGTGTCCTTAAGCCCAATGGACAATGGCGTTTGTGTGCTGACTTAAGACAGCTAAACAAACGAGTATACATGTCTGGCTGGCCTGTACCATACATTGACCAGTGCCTAGCACAAATGCAAGGATCCAAAATATTCACTGCCATTGATTGTGCACAGGGATATTGGACCATAAAGGTACATGAAGAGGACCAATATAAGCTAGCATTCTCCTTCCAAAAGGTCCAATATGCATTCCAGAGACTTCCATTTGGATACATAAATTCTGGACATGAATTTGCTGTATTCATGCATAAGGCTATGCCTGACACACTGGAAAGGGGGACTTTATCTTATGTTGATGATGTTTTAATCAAAAGCACAAACTTTGAAAAACACATCACAGAACTTAAACACGTCCTCAGCCAACTTAAAAGGGCAGGTGTCAAATTATCCCTGCAAAAAGCTCAATGGTGCCGCACTCGTGTAAACTTCTTGGGACATGAAGTTACCTCTGACGGATTAAATCCCCAGAAGAAAAAGGTGGAAGCTATAGTGAATTCTAAAAACCCAACTAACTTAAAGGAATTGAGATTATTCCTGGGTATGACGAATTATTCTCGCAAATTCATTGATAATTATGCGGAATTAGCTAAACCACTACTACTTCTTCTAAAGAAAGATGTGAAATGGCACTGGAGTGAGTCTCAAGAGACAGCCATCAGAGAGCTGAAGAGAAAACTCACTCAAGCACCTTGCTTAGCGTACCCTGAAGGTGGCAAACCTTTCTTCTTAGAGACAGGTTACACAGATATAAGCATGAGTGCTGTGTTATACCAAAAGCATGATAATTTGAACAAAGCCATTGCTTATGCGAGCAAAAATCTATCCCCAGTAGAAATAAAATTTAGCGATTGCGAAAAAGCCCTCTTATCTACTGTATGGGCTCTACAAAATTTCCGCAGCTATATACAGGGCGAGAAAATTATTGTGGAAACGGCCCACCAGCCTTTGCTATATTTGCAAAGTGAGAGAATAAGAGATGGGAATTTGTCTAATAGCCGCATAACAGCGTGGACTCTTTCCTTACAAGGCTGGCCCTTAGAAATTCGCTACAAGCAGAATAAAAAGAATCCAGTCGCACAAGGGCTTGCTGAGCTCCACGACTGTACTGCTAGAGATCCTGGGGAAGAATTATCAGAAGATGATTTTCTGGAAGAACAATTGCTTTCCCCATATAAAATGTACAATGAGGACCATTGTCAAACATTACCTTGGGTATATGTTGATGGTTGTTCTTACCATGCCACTATTGATAATGAGCGCAGATTAGTCGCTGGCATTGGTATAACGGGGGCAAATGGATTCCCAAATATATCTATAGGTTTCTACATTGGACCAAGATCCAGTCAAGTTGCTGAACTAACTGCTGTTTTCAAAACCATTGGAATGGCTATTGAACATGGTATTCATGAATTTGTGATCATAACTGACTCAAATTATGTGCGTGACAGTTTTGTTGAATACCTGCCAACTTGGAAAAGAAATGGCATGCAGAAAAGCAATAACAAACCAGTCAAGCATGGCAAGTTGTTCTGCGAGATTGATAATCTGGTAGTATCCAATGATTTAACCATACACTGGAAAAAGACCAAGGGTCATTCCAGAGTTTTAGGTCCTGATAAGGAAGGCAATGACCTTGCGGATTCATTAGCCAAACAAGGAGCCATAACTGGAAAACTCCTTAATATTGACCATTTAATGGGTGCAATTCAGGTAGAAGCCATTACCAGAAACCAGGCAAAACAACAGAGTGAGCCTAACTTGGTACAATGGAGTCAGGATTCTCCTAGTGAGGACCTGATCACTAGTCAAAAAGAAGACCCCATTGTAGGCATCTTCTATAAATACATAGAAGATCCTGAAAGAAACCCCATCTCAAAAGATGATTGTATTGGCAAGGAAGATCTTAGAATCTTAATAAAATCTAAATCTCAATTCAAATTACAGGATGGGTTGTTAATTAGAACCTCCAAAACTGGCATCCAGCAGTGGGTAGTACCCACCAAGTTCAGAGGTCTAATGCTTCAACATGCCCATGATGCTCCCACATCTGGTCATCGCGGTGCCAAACTCACGTATGAAATATTGCGTGATTATGCTTTTTGGCCACACATGTTGAAAGATGTTCAAACCTACTGTCAAGGGTGTTTAATCTGCCCACAGTTCCAACCCACTGCACCAACGCATAGAGCGCCATTGCAGAAAAGGGGGATGGTAATGCCATGGTCAGATATACAAATTGATTTTATTGGCCCAGTAACAAGATCATCAAGAGGTAACAAATACATGTTAACCGTGACATGCCTGTTCACTAAATGGGTAGAGTGCATTAGTGCACCTAACAATAGTGCTGAAACATGTGCAGCGTTGCTCATCAACCATGTATTTTCCAGATTTGGTTTACCCCAAAGAATCGAGTCAGATCGGGGGACCCACTTCACTAGCGAAGTGATGACCAAAATGTGGAAAATACTAGGGGTTAAAAGAAAGCTCCATATTGCTTATAGAGCTGCCTCAAGTGGTGGTGTAGAGCGTTACAACCAGTCCATTGTTAAAATCCTCAAAAAGTTTGTGAGTGAAACGGGTAAAGACTGGGATGTAAAACTACCTCTAGTCTTAATGGCATTAAGAGCAACTCCAAGTAATGCTACCAAGATGTCACCTTTTGAACTGATGACTGGTAGAAGAATGGTTCTACCTCAGCATCTGCTGTACCGTACATCAGACCAAAACTTGATAAATGCTGCCAATACACATCAATATGTGGAAAACCTAAGAAAGCATCTGCAATATGCCTTTGCATTTGCTCAAAGGAATTTAGAAAGAGCCGCAACTGCCACTAAAACCTATTATGATCTCAAAACATCCAAAAAGGAATATGAAATAAATGATAAAGTTTATCTTTATAACTTTGGAAGAGATCAGGTTAGGGAGAAGAAATTTCTTCCCTCATGGAAAGGTCCTTTTGTCATTACTGACAAAATATCTCCAGTGGCCTATAAAATACGGATCCCCAAAAATGAAGGTTTCATAGATAAATGGGTACATATCAATCAATTGCGGGCATGCCATCCCAGATCCCAACTACAAGTCATAGAGGGAGAATGAAGTGTCATATCCCCAAATGCACTAAAGACATACTGTAATTTAAAGATGCCTAACTGATAAACATGAAAGCTCAAAATAACAAACTTTCTTCATAAGAGACTGTCTATGAGGTATACGGTTGATCCTCATCAAATACCACTGACTTTAAGCCAATTCAAATACATGTGTCCTACATCTATTTGAAGTTGGAAGGGGGATTTATGTCAGAGTATATGAATATTATGATGAATATTACATATGTGTACATATATATATATATATATATGTATATTTTATACACTGTATATGTTAGATGAGACCTCAGGATTAATTGAACATGAGTATGTTGAACACAGCTTCTAATACACGTCTATCAGGATTGACGATCAGTAGAGCCTTTTTGAAGCACGACCCCTGTAGTGTAAAACACACAAACATTTCTTTTCTAAAGGAAATAGCTCAGTGACCCTATTCATTTGACTATATATGCAGATTTTTATAACTTCAGAACATTTGGTGAGGTGAGAAAAGAATGTGTTCAAGGACCCCTTTGGAATTTGACACGTGTGATACAACAGTTCTATCTCACTGAATCTCTATTTGAAGACGTACTGCAAAAACCCCATCTTGGGGGAAGGTGACACAAATAAAATTAAATACATTTTGCAAGGGGAACAATGCCAGTTTTCCATGTATGTTTAGAATGGTTCATGATATATATATTGAAATTAAGCACATTGTATTAAATAGATAATTGCTGCAGGGGATATTTATATAGGAAATAAATTCAGATATACATAGAAATGATATATATGTTTTGAAAACATAAAAGATCTTACTTAGCCTCTGTGTTTTTAAGAATATAAATAAATACTTATGGACCATACACATATTAATGCTTGGATCATCTCTAATAATTATTTCTATTTTTATTGCAGACAACCATTGGTCATGAGCATCAATCTTAGAAAGAGACGGAATGCCGCATGAAATGAATTAAGTCATATCATATAAACGTACAAATAAATGTTTATAAAGTTTCACATACATCTTTTAAAATATAGTGAGATGAAAATATGGAAGTTACTTTGATGTGATATGACTATGAGATATATATTTGATGTGATATAACTATGAAATATAAGTTATTTTAATATAATGTTAGATATGTGATGTTTCATATCAAAATGATCAGAAAATTCATTAAGATATAACTTATCCAAAACAAATATTATGAATAGTTGTCGCAGTAAATTATGATAAAATTAATAACCATTTCATAGAAATACTGACTTAAGTTGTTTCAAATGTTGCTGTGTCTGTTTGTGCTGCCACCTGGTGTTATGTTGCGAGAACTACAGCCAGAAGGTTCTCTCTGGCTGTTAAAAATGAAATTTCCAAGGGCCAATCCGATTTAGACTTCCCAGATAACCAATGGGAAGGTCAGCTCCCGCAGGGCCACCCACAATTTACCAGTGATGGAAAAACCAAATAAAAAGTGAATGCAATGGAGAGAAAGGGACAGATTTTCTGCTGAAGCTAAAACTTGTAACTGGTTCCCGCTGGGTGTGAGATACCACTTTACTTGAGCAAAGCTAATCTACCCTTCTTATTGATTGCGATATACACTTATTGGTGATCTGTGGTAAAATAATTCCTACCAAGGAATATCGGATATCGACTGCTTTTTACTTTGGTAACGTATTCAAGGTTTTGTAAGATAAGTTATATGCATAGTTAATTTGTATTTAATAGATTTAAAGAAGCAGTATGTTTTTTTTTTTTTTTTCTCAAGTTAGCATTTCACAGCCTATATACATATATTGTTTAAATCTGCGTCTGATTGACCAAGTAACTCATCTATACAAGTTCTGATATTGTCAGTTAATTTTGTATTAGGATAAATTGAAATTAAATAGCAGAATATATATTATCCTATTGTTTTATAAACACTGTTTAGAATTGTATTGCTTGGATGTTAAAGGTTTTTAGTCCCATTGTGTTAAATAAATAAAAGGCTGAATTGTGAAGGTATATTTTTCTGGGTTTTGTAAGAAGGATAGCATATCTTAAGAGTTGGTTTTAACGCATATACATTTTGTTTCATTTCCTTTTATTGCAAATATACTTCAATATGTTTATGGATATTAACTAAATAAAAGAATTCAGATATTTATATTAATTGTATGGTCTAGTAGGTGCATGGTTGATAAGGGTTTCTATTTCTTTGTATTGTGTTTATAACCCTGCCATAAACTTATATATATTATTTGGATAGCACTACTAAGATTTTCATAAATATACTGACATTACCCATTCCCCAGTTTTGCAAAACCAACACTGTTATATTAATACACTTTTTATTTCTGTGACTAACTTGTATCTAAGCATCTTCTGACCGCCCCTAATCACATGACTTTTAGTTATTATCTATTGACTTGCATTTTAGCCAATTAGCACAGTGTCTGCCACTAGCCACGGGCGTGCTCACAATGCTATCTATATGGCCTACATGAGCTTGCTCTCCCCTGCTGTGAAAAGTAAATAAAATAGAGGCAGTCTTCAAGGGCTTAGAAATTATCATATGCACCTTCCTAGGTTTGCTTTCAACTAGAAAACCAAGAGAACAAAGCACAATTGTTGATAAAAGTAAATTGGAAAGTTGTTTAAAATTACATACCCTATTTGAAAAATTAAAGGTTTTTTTGGACTCGACTGTCCATTTAAGGACCTAAATGACTTTTATAGCAGAGAGGTTGTAAAGCTATATTGTTCATTGGATACAACTGGTTGTTAGTTCTGTAAATCCCCTTGTAATTTAGCCCCTAAAATGGGGAGCAGCAGCGTGTGTTTTTAAGTCTTATGTGAGCTAGGCCCAAGCCACGTGGCCCTCCGTTACACTGTAATGCCTGTTCAATCAATGAGAAACAGTTCTAATGCTTAATGGCTGATAGAGCTGATAACCCCTCCGATAACAGCAACCTCCCTCTTACCCAGAGGGGCGAGATCAGTACTGTGTGTACTACTTTATAGATCTGTGCGGTTCATTAACAATGTCTTGCAAACTTTATGGCTCTCACACTCTCCCCCCTCTGTTTTCCCCCTCCAAGTCCCAGACAAGCCTCTGTTTCTTTAACCGTGTCTGAACACTAACACACCTCAGCCAGAGCTTTAATGTATATTACCTGGCTATGTGGGGTTAATCGCTCAGGCGAAACTGACGCGCTGCACTATTTTGCGGTGGAGAGTGAGCCAAGATGGCGATGTGACGTAGTGAGTTGCTTTTCTTCTTTTTGGGCTCCCGGTTGCCAGATCAGAGGAATTGATCTGCACTGTTGCACACTGCTTCTAATAGCCGGCGAAGGTTCTCTCAACCCGACAAGTCCTTAGAGTGTGGCTAGGCAGCTGATTAAAGTTTGTAAAGTCTTATTTTTACTCCGAAGTACGGAGCTCTCTAAGGATGCGTCTGCCTAGTAAGCCTGACCACTGGAAGTCCGTAATATATATATTCTATGGATAATTTAGCAATTTAATAATTTTTAAGTATCTATAATAATTTTTAATTGTTATTCATTTTTTATATTTTTAATTGATGTAAGATTGATAATTCTTCATGTGCGCTAACCCAACATTTCGTTAAACATAAATTGTGAACCCTGATGCAAATTACGCATATTTTACATTCCTATGTCCTTCACGTAGATTTTTTTTCATTTTTATTATTAAAGGGCCATAATACCCAAATGTTTAAACACTTGAAAGTGGTGCAGCATAGCTGTTAAAAGCTGACTAGAAAATATCTCCTGAGCATCTCTATGTAAAAAAGAAAGATATTTTACCTCAAAAGTTCCTCAGTAGCCACCTCCCATTGTAAAGGATTTCTAAGCAGCATTTTAGTGTGTCTGTCCTGGGACAGCAGAAAGGATGAGCATCATGAACTCTCATATTATTTCACCAATCAGGTAAAGGAAGCTTACTATGAAATCTCATGAGAGTTAAGTCAAATCTCATGAGATCACAGTAAGAGTTCATGACCTCAGCACTGCTGATGCTGATTGGCTGCTGTTCATTTCTTCATTTTTTTTTTTTTTTTACCTGCAGCTGGGAGCAGGTGAAGTATAACTTTTTACACAGAACTAACTCTGCTGAGCTGAGGAGATTGTGAGGTAAAATATCTTCCTTTTTTACATAGAGATGCTCAGGTGATATTCTCCTGTCAGCTTTTTACAGTTATACTGCATCAGTTTCAAGTGATTTAGCATATGAGTATTATGTCCCTTTAAATATATATTTCTATATATCTGATAATGTTAATGTAATATATATACAGAATATATATATATATGAATAGATATACAGTATAGGTTTATACAAATATCTATAGGAATATGTATTTACAATAAAAATTACATTATCCTGTTTGTGAAGAACATTGGAATGTGAAATATGCAGCAAATCTACACTAAACCACATAAATACATAATATTGTAACAAAAATCTTTGGCAACCACTGTCTTTTAGGGTTTAAATGCAATAGAGGACAATCCAGTTAAAGTTTTCAAAACTTTATTTTCTTTCAAAATAGCAAGGTGACTTTAAAGGGACCTTAAACACTTGTCATCAAGTAAGCATATTTTTTAACTCATAATGCAGAATTGATATAATTAAGCCAAACTGCATTGTTTTTTTACATACATTTTATAAATTAAAGCCTTGCTTTTATTATTACTATTTTAAAATTCAGTGTTTCTATTTACCGTTTTGCACATTGAGGAAAGTGATGTGCACTAAACCGGATGTCTTTGCTTATTGCTGTGAGCGTGCACGCATGCAGACATCACGCTCTCCAGCATTAGCAAAGACACACGGTCAGCGTTACACAGCGGTTGCAGCGGTCCTGACATTTCCTTGCCTGTTCAAGATATCTGGCAGTGGCAGCACCCTATTCAAAAGTATGCGCTCCTCAAACCCAGCTGTCATTGAAATCTCTATGAAGCTTGCTCACGCAGCTCTCATCAATCGCGTGAGCGAACTTCATAGATACAGTGTGCACAGTTATTCTAATACCCAACAAGTTACATGATGCACGCTCCAGTTACAAGTAATCAGAGAGCAACGCACGTTACAATATGGCGGCGCACACTATGTTATAGAGGCGGTGGCTTAGATGTTCTTTTTAATTGAGCATACTTTAGTATCTGAAAGTAAGATTTTGGTGAGATCATAAAAAACATAATAGTCAACAAGTGTTAATATTAAAAAAATATATCTTTACTAAATATGGAAGGTGTTTAAGGTCCCTTTAACAGCAGAATACAGTTTGTTCACAGGTAAGACAAAAGGACAAGCTTCTCTGAACAAGCTTCCAAAACAGCAAATCTTTGTCTGCATTGTCTGCAGCAACACAAATGTCCTTTACAGAATGTAACAGCAAAAAGAAATCCAGCAAAATGTTTAGTACATACTATTTTTCACAACACATCATATCAGGCCTCCTGCCTGGCTGTAATCTACTTAGCTTGAGAAATGCTTCCCTTTTAAACCCTAGGAGCAGTAATCATGAGCCAAACGAGACTTTCTGTCACACTTCCTCCCCCTCCAGCTAACACTTGGTGGAGTGAGCGACCATAGACATTAAAGAGTGTACCCTTGAAAGACCATCAGCATTGCCCTGCAAAAGACCTGCTCTGTGCTCAACAATGAAATGAAAAGGCTGCAAACTAAGAAACCATCTAGTCACTCTTGCATTCCTCTCCTTATTCTTAGCATAATCTGTAATCAACCTGAATTTCCTCCCCAACAAATAGTACCAAAGAAACTTCCAAGCCACTTAATAGCTAAACATTCTTTTTCAACAATAGAGTAATTTTTCTCTTGTTGGTTTAATTTTCTACTAAGAAATAATACAGGATGCTCCTTAGTTAGGGGCTGGGGCCAGTTTTGAATGTCTTCTATTTAAGTTGTCTGTGACTTAACTAATCCTCTACCAATTGTATATCCCAAGTACTTTGCTTCCTCTAAACCAATGGTACATTTTGAAGGATTCACAGTTAAGCCAGCAGAGAAAATGGAGTCAAGAACTGCCTGAAACTTTTGTGAGATGTGATTCCCAATCTGTACTATAATGATTACATCATCAAGATACGCTGCAGCGTAACGAACATGGGGCTTTAGAATTCTATCCATCATTCTCTGAAATGTTGCAGGAGCACCATGTAACCCAAATGGCAAAACTGTATACTAAAACAACCCATCTGGAATTGAAAAAGCAGTTTTCTCCTTTGCCTGATCAGTGAGTGGTACCTGCCAATAGCCTTTCATTAAATCAATTGTTGTTAAATAATGTGCTTTTCCTAGTTTTTCCATTAACTAATAAACCCTAGGCATTGGGAAGGTATCACATTTTGAAATACAATTTAATTTACGATAATCGTTACAAAATCGTAAAGTACCATCCGGTTTAGAAACTAACACAATTGGACTGCTCCTATCACTGTATGATTCTTCAATCATAATTGCTCCTATCACTGTATGATTCTTCAATCATAATAATTGGAGGCACTTTGCATGAGATTTAATAATATCCATCATAATTGATATAATATATTTGTAAGTAAATAGAAATTATTATAAAAGAGAAAAAAAAATAAAAAAATTCATATTTCGATATTAATATTTTGAAGATATAATTTTTTTTTGAAAAGTTGAAATATTAATTTTCATATTTCGAGATTGACATTAATATCTTGAAATATTATTAAAGATTAATTTTGAAAAATTAATAAAAATATTAATTTTTCATATTTCAAAATTAATCAAAAATATTAATTTTTCATATTTCAAAATTAATCAAAAATATTAATTTTTCATATTTTCAAAGTTAATCAAACATATTAATTTTTCATATTTCGGAATATTAATTTTTCATATTTCAAAATTAATAATATTTTTTTTTTTGAAATATAAAATTTTTCTCTCTTTTTATTGGCAAAAATTGTATTAGCATTTTAGTTAAATAAATACTAAACCAATACAATAATGTCTGTAGCCTGAAGTGACTCATTTAATTCTATACATAGCAATGAAATTGGTCCCATAACCATACCTATTACTAAAGGTCAGGTCCTTAAGAAAGATATCTTAAGTTACCTTAAAGGGAAGTTTAATATTGCGGGTGAATTAAATGATTTTATGGATATGCTTGAAACTAGGGCTAAAAATATTACCGTTAATAATAATATGTGGAATGAAGAGAATGAATTCTTCCAGGAATTATTAATGATTAATCAATGCGAAGCTCCCAAAAGCGAGACGAACTAATACTAAAATCCTGGCCCCTTTTTATATGCATAATTGACAAAATGTCGTTTTGTGTCACAGACAAACGATTGCAAATACAGGAGCTAGAAAATAGTATTCGTTCCTTGCGCAGACGCGAAGAGGGTTTAAAAATAGCCAAAAATAAAATGGATGAATTTGCCCAAAACCTAGCCACCTTAGATAAGCACAATATGGACTTAATCGTGCAGATACAAGATTTAAATAAACAGCTTGCGCAAAGCCAGAGAGAATTAAGCGATTTAAAAAGGTCATATCGCCATAATGAAAACCCCTATATTAGCAATGAGAATAATACAGATAATGCTAACTCCTTTAGCGAACGCGTCAGGGACGAGGTACGAAAATATATAGAACAACATAGACAAATGACCCCTAACGGGTCAGAAGTAGATTTCCCAAATAGACAATCCCCTCAGGATGTAAATCCAGAGGACAGCTGTAGCGCAGCTGATGCGGGGGAGGGAAACTCTAACAGAGAATCCCAAAATAAGTCTGATAAAGTCTATGATTCCCATAAAATAATCACCTTCGTACAACGCGCAGTACCTATATTCTCCAATAAGGGAACAACATCTGTAATTGATCATTACAGGCTTTTGAAAATGCGTTAGCTATAATGAATGTTACAAGTGAGAAATTGAAAATTGAATTTCTACCTTGGGTATTTGACAGTAAGCATCACAAATTCTTTGTTTCACTAAAGGATATGAATATTCATTCCTGGAATGGGGTAAAACAACAATGCAGAAAAGAATTCGGGCAATATCGCACTAAAACTGCCGCGAAAATAGCGGTATATGGTTAAAGTGTCCGTGCAAATCAGAGTCCAGTCGAATTCCTTTCTGTATTGAAAAATGCGTACAGTATGGCTGAAGATAATCCCAGATTTGATGGCTCAGAATTTGTAAATTTATTTTTTGAAGCATTGCCTACACCCATCAAAATCAACTTAGCTAGAGATTTTGATGAGGACTGCTCATTGGAATGGCTGATCAAAGAGAGTACGAAGTTATACTCTATTCAGCAGTCCAGTGAGCAGGGGGGTTAAAAAGGAGTCAAAACCCAAAATTGTGGCAGAAACTAGGGTGTCACCTAGCCCCCTCAATTTGGAGTCTAACAAGAGGACTTATGCAGAGGTGGCCAGTCAAAACAGGCCATCTCCACAGAGGTTTAATTCTGCCCCTCCCCCTACACAGGTTGAGGCGCAGGGAGACTATAACCAAAGTGGGGGACATAATCAGGTGAATAATTACTCACAAAGAGAATACTCACCAAATAATTGGTATCCGCGCAAGGGTAGATACAATAAACGGCGAAGATATTCTCAGGGTAACCAGACACCCCAGGTATACAATGCTCCCCAAAATATTAATACTGAACAAGCTGAACCCCAGGGGCAACCACGCCAGAATAGAAATAGTGGCCCTGATTCTGATGGAACGCAATGGTCCAGGAATCAGTACAATGGGGGCACCAAGAGATAGGCCCAGGGGTAGAGGTAACTTGTACAATCAGGTAGATATGCTGTTTACCCAATTAAATCGGTTGAGCGAACAAATCGCTAATATGAGTCAAAAATCTACGGCTCAGCAACCGAACAATACTTTTTTAGGGGTACAGCCAGTGGTCAGCAGTGGACCACAGGCACAGTCATAAATACTGCAGTATCACCTGAAGGGGAGGGGCGAGATATACAAAATGTAGTAATAAATATCAATGATACTAATCATGTTATCTCCCCACAGACCGGAAACGGACAAATTAGCTGTGACAATGAGCGACATCAGCCGGGAAAAAATTAACCAAACTTTTCCTCTGCAGTGTTCTCTTAACATTATTTCCACAGATGCAGTACGCAAGAACCCAGCTGACCTTGTCATAGGGGAAACAGGTAGGTATGAAATTTCCTCTGCATCGAATGACACAGCGGATCCAGGTAAAACGTGGCGAAGCCCACAGATGTACAAAGAATGCAAATTTTATGTGTGAAATGATAGAAACTGCAGGAAGATATTATGTACTAGTTGAGCTGCAAGATTCAGTCTCCAACCCTATCAGGGGATTAATTGACACTGGGTCACAGGCAACTATCTTATCCCACAGGTACTACACACAGCTAAATGAGCTAGCACCTCACAAACCCAAAATAAGAGAATTTGACGGTTCTCTAATAGGTGTTGGGGGTGACTCCCTAAAAGTCTACGGTACTGCCTGGTTAAAATTTAAATTGGGGAACAGGGTCATAAGACACCCTGTCATTATAGTGGATCTGCCAACTGATCGTTTAATTATTGGTAGTGATCTCCTGAAGCGATTAAGCACCATAATTGATTGCATAAATAATGTAATTTGGTCACAAGTTAAACGGCCTATCAATTATGAAAAATCTGGTATATCTCGCACCCGACACAGCTGTCACGTGGTGGAAGAGAAACCAGATGCTGTGGAGATTCATTTCAGGAATAACTCTACACCTGAAATCACTATTCTACAAATAGATGATCAGACTCCTTTTAGTGGCTCTGATGGTAATTACTTTTAAAATATCGCCTGGAAAGATAGCGAATATTTCCCTAGATAGCGATGTATTAACCATATCACTCCACAAGGGGGATCATAAAATCCCTAAGGGGGGAGGCCACACTCAATACCTCACAGGGATTGAGAGAGTTAAAGGAGGATCTATTTATCCCTATACAAGTGCATGACCTTGGTAAAACCGAGTATGCTAAAATAAACTTAAAACAGGAAGCTAGCTATATAAGCGAAGGTTTATTAACGCAAATAGCTGAACCTAAAGTGATTAAATATCTTTCTCCCCAAGACCACAGTGTCAACGGCCTGGATGACAGGTCTGAAAGCTATAACATCACAGCTAAGTGCTTATTATCTATCTCTATTGGTAATAAGTCAGTGAAGCACTGTTTTTAGTTTTAAATACTCCCCATAATCAAATATACATTGGCAATGATATCTTACATAGATATGCCATACAAATAGATCTGATTAATTCTTGCCTTTGGAGCAGGTTAAAGGGGGACCCTGAAGTATTTCAGGATGAAAATGCAGCCCTAAAATCAAACCAGCAATTGCCATATGCTGTGAATATGCAGGTATCTAGCGATGTTATAATTCCTGCTGGGGCTGATAAATTTATTTTACCCTTACAGGTAAAGAGAGGTCAGAAATTAAAAACTTCTGAAACACTGATTTGCCTCTCCCATAGAATACAAAATCTGGGTGTCACAGTAACCTACACTCCTATGGTGAATATTGGAACTGTTCCAATACATATTGTTGTGCATAACATGACCCCACAGGATATAACATTATCCAAGGGAACTACCATAGGATATGCACTGGAATCAAGTTATTACACTTTTGGATTCCAGAATAATGTAATTGGGCTAATACCTGAAGGATACTTAACTGAAGAACAATTAATAGAGCAATCCTTTGCATCTATGCCAGAGGGTCTATTTAATATTCAGTCCATTTATCCCTTCAGCTCAGAGGAAGGCATCTGTAAAATTGAAGAAGCCTCTCTAGTGTTTGATCAGCCAATCAAACAGCAAGATTACCCCAATCCCCAGAGTCATGGGAGCAATATAAATCATAATCAAGGGGATCTCACCTCTAGGTTGGAAGAAGCCTATGAAATAGGACAGCCTGAAATCTTTCCAGGATTTCAGCAAATAGTCGAAGAACAAATATCCTTAGCCAATGGCTGTTCTAGCGATGATGAACGCCAACAGCTGCGAGAACTCCTGATGGAGTACAAGGATATTTTCGCTAAGGATTCTTATGACTGTGGTACCACAGACTTGCACATTGCAAGAATACAAACAGATCCTAATGCGCCACCTGTATTTGTCAAACAATACAGACTTCCCTTAGCCTCATATGATTCTCTTGCAGAGATCATAAGGAATTTGGAAGAAAGAGGTATTATCAGACAGGTGCACAGCTCTTATAATAATCCTATTCTAGGTGTCCTTAAGCCCAATGGACAATGGCGTTTGTGTGCTGACTTAAGACAGCTAAACAAACGAGTATACATGTCTGGCTGGCCTGTACCATACATTGACCAGTGCCTAGCACAAATGCAAGGATCCAAAATATTCACTGCCATTGATTGTGCACAGGGATATTGGACCATAAAGGTACATGAAGAGGACCAATATAAGCTAGCATTCTCCTTCCAAAAGGTCCAATATGCATTCCAGAGACTTCCATTTGGATACATAAATATTGGACATGAATTTGCTGTATTCATGCATAAGGCTATGCCTGACACACTGGAAAGGGGAACTTTATCTTATGTTGATGATGTTTTAATCAAAAGCACAAACTTTGAAAAACACATCACAGAACTTAAACACGTCCTCAGCCAACTTAAAAGGGCAAGTGTCAAATTATCCCTGCAAAAAGCTCAATGGTGCCGCACTCGTGTAAACTTCTTGGGACATGAAGTTACCTCTGACGGATTAAATCCCCAGAAGAAAAAGGTGGAAGCTATAGTGAATTCTAAAAACCCAACTAACTTAAAGGAATTGAGATCATTCCTGGGTATGACGAATTATTCTCGCAAATTCATTGATAATTATGCGGAATTAGCTAAACCACTACTACTTCTTCTAAAGAAAGATGTGAAATGGCACTGGAGTGAGTCTCAAGAGACAGCCATCAGAGAGCTGAAGAGAAAACTCACTCAAGCACCTTGCTTAGCGTACCCTGAAGGTGGCAAACCTTTCTTCTTAGAGACAGGTTACACAGATATAAGCATGAGTGCTGTGTTATACCAAAAGCATGATAATTTGAACAAAGCCATTGCTTATGCGAGCAAAAATCTATCCCCAGTAGAAATAAAATTTAGCGATTGCGAAAAAGCCCTCTTATCTACTGTATGGGCTCTACAAAATTTCCGCAGCTATATACAGGGCGAGAAAATTATTGTGGAAACGGCCCACCAGCCTTTGCTATATTTGCAAAGTGAGAGAATAAGAGATGGGAATTTGTCTAATAGCCGCATAACAGCGTGGACTCTTTCCTTACAAGGCTGGCCCTTAGAAATTCGCTACAAGCAGAATAAAAAGAATCCAGTCGCACAAGGGCTTGCTGAGCTCCACGACTGTACTGCTAGAGATCCTGGGGAAGAATTATCAGAAGATGATTTTCTGGAAGAACAATTGCTTTCCCCATATAAAATGTACAATGAGGACCATTGTCAAACATTACCTTGGGTATATGTTGATGGTTGTTCTTACCATGCCACTATTGATAATGAGCGCAGATTAGTCGCTGGCATTGGTATAACGGGGGCAAATGGATTCCCAAATATATCTATAGGTTTCAACATTGGACCAAGATCCAGTCAAGTTGCTGAACTAACTGCTGTTTTCAAAACCATTGGAATGGCTATTGGACATGGTATTCATGAATTTGTGATCATAACTGACTCAAATTATGTGCGTGACAGTTTTGTTGAATACCTGCCAACTTGGAAAAGAAATGGCATGCAGAAAAGCAATAACAAACCAGTCAAGCATGGCAAGTTGTTCTGCGAGATTGATAATCTGGTAGTATCCAATGATTTAACCATACACTGGAAAAAGACCAAGGGTCATTCCAGAGTTTTAGGTCCTGATAAGGAAGGCAATGACCTTGCGGATTCATTAGCCAAACAAGGAGCCATAACTGGAAAACTCCTTAATATTGACCATTTAATGGGTGCAATTCAGGTAGAAGCCATTACCAGAAACCAGGCAAAACAACAGAGTGAGCCTAACTTGGTACAATGGAGTCAGGATTCTCCTAGTGAGGACCTGATCACTAGTCAAAAAGAAGACCCCATTGTAGGCATCTTCTATAAACACATAGAAGATCCTGAAAGAAACCCCATCTCAAAAGATGATTGTATTGGCAAGGAAGATCTTAGAATCTTAATAAAATCTAAATCTCAATACAAATTACAGGATGGGTTGTTAATTAGAACCTCCAAAACTGGCATCCAGCAGTGGGTAGTACCCACCAAGTTCAGAGGTCTAATGCTTCAACATGCCCATGATGCTCCCACATCTGGTCATCGCGGTGCCAAACTCACGTATGAAATATTGCGTGATTATGCTTTTTGGCCACACATGTTGAAAGATGTTCAAACCTACTGTCAAGGGTGTTTAATCTGCCCACAGTTCCAACCCACTGCACCAACGCATAGAGCGCCATTGCAGAAAAGGGGGATGGTAATGCCATGGTCAGATATACAAATTGATTTTATTGGTCCAGTAACAAGATCATCAAGAGGTAACAAATACATGTTAACCGTGACATGCCTGTTCACTAAATGGGTAGAGTGCATTAGTGCACCTAACAATAGTGCTGAAACATGTGCAGCGTTGCTCATCAACCATGTATTTTCCAGATTTGGTTTACCCCAAAGAATCGAGTCAGATCGGGGGACCCACTTCACTAGCGAAGTGATGACCAAAATGTGGAAAATACTAGGGGTTAAAAGAAAGCTCCATATTGCTTATAGAGCTGCCTCAAGTGGTGGTGTAGAGCGTTACAACCAGTCCATTGTTAAAATCCTCAAAAAGTTTGTGAGTGAAACGGGTAAAGACTGGGATGTAAAACTACCTCTAGTCTTAATGGCATTAAGAGCAACTCCAAGTAATGCTACCAAGATGTCACCTTTTGAACTGATGACTGGTAGAAGAATGGTTCTACCTCAGCATCTGCTGTACCGTACATCAGACCAAAACTTGATAAATGCTGCCAATACACATCAATATGTGGAAAACCTAAGAAAGCATCTGCAATATGCCTTTGCATTTGCTCAAAGGAATTTAGAAAGAGCCGCAACTGCCACTAAAACCTATTATGATCTCAAAACATCCAAAAAGGAATATGAAATAAATGATAAAGTTTATCTTTATAACTTTGGAAGAGATCAGGTTAGGGAGAAGAAATTTCTTCCCTCATGGAAAGGTCCTTTTGTCATTACTGACAAAATATCTCCAGTGGCCTATAAAATACGGATCCCCAAAAATGAAGGTTTCATAGATAAATGGGTACATATCAATCAATTGCGGGCATGTCATCCCAGATCCCAACTACAAGTCATAGAGGGAGAATGAAGTGTCATATCCCCAAATGCACTAAAGACATACTGTAATTTAAAGATGCCTAACTGATAAACATGAAAGCTCAAAATAACAAACTTTCTTCATAAGAGACTGTCTATGAGGTATACGGTTGATCCTCATCAAATACCACTGACTTTAAGCCAATTCAAATACATGTGTCCTACATCTATTTGAAGTTGGAAGGGGGATTTATGTCAGAGTATATGAATATTATGATGAATATTACATATGTGTACATATATATATATATGTATATTTTATACACTGTATATGTTAGATGAGACCTCAGGATTAATTGAACATGAGTATGTTGAACACAGCTTCTAATACACGTCTATCAGGATTGACGATCAGTAGAGCCTTTTTGAAGCACGACCCCTGTAGTGTAAAACACACAAACATTTCTTTTCTAAAGGAAATAGCTCAGTGACCCTATTCATTTGACTATATATGCAGATTTTTATAACTTCAGAACATTTGGTGAGGTGAGAAAAGAATGTGTTCAAGGACCCCTTTGGAATTTGACACGTGTGATACAACAGTTCTATCTCACTGAATCTCTATTTGAAGACGTACTGCAAAAACCCCATCTTGGGGGAAGGTGACACAAATAAAATTAAATACATTTTGCAAGGGGAACAATGCCAGTTTTCCATGTATGTTTAGAATGGTTCATGATATATATATTGAAATTAAGCACATTGTATTAAATAGATAATTGCTGCAGGGGATATTTATATAGGAAATAAATTCAGATACACATAGAAATGATATATATGTTTTGAAAACATAAAAGATATTACTTAGCCTCTGTGTTTTTAAGAATATAAATAAATACTTATGGACCATACACATATTAATGCTTGGATCATCTCTAATAATTATTTCTATTTTTATTGCAGACAACCATTGGTCATGAGCATCAATCTTAGAAAGAGACGGAATGCCGCATGAAATGAATTAAGTCATATCATATAAACGTACAAATAAATGTTTATAAAGTTTCACATACATCTTTTAAAAATATAGTGAGATGAAAATATGGAAGTTACTTTGATGTGATATGACTATGAGATATATATTTGATGTGATATAACTATGAAATATAAGTTATTTTAATATAATGTTAGATATGTGATGTTTCATATCAAAATGATCAGAAAATTCATTAAGATATAACTTATCCAAAACAAATATTATGAATAGTTGTCGCAGTAAATTATGATAAAATTAATAACCATTTCATAGAAATACTGACTTAAGTTGTTTCAAATGTTGCTGTGTCTGTTTGTGCTGCCACCTGGTGTTATGTTGCGAGAACTACAGCCAGAAGGTTCTCTCTGGCTGTTAAAAATGAAATTTCCAAGGGCCAATCCGATTTAGACTTCCCAGATAACCAATGGGAAGGTCAACTCCCGCAGGGCCACCCACAATTTACCAGTGATGGAAAAACCAAATAAAAAGTGAATGCAATGGAGAGAAAGGGACAGATTTTCTGCTGAAGCTAAAACTTGTAACTGGTTCCCGCTGGGTGTGAGATACCACTTTACTTGAGCAAAGATAATCTACCCTTCTCATTGATTGCGATATACACTTATTGGTGATCTGAGGTAAAATAATTCCTACCAAGGAATATCGGATATCGACTGCTTTTTACTTTGGTAACGTATTCAAGGTTTTGTAAGATAAGTTATATGCATAGTTAATTTGTATTTAATAGATTTAAAGAAGCAGTATGTTTTTGTTTTTTTTCTCAAGTTAGCATTTCACAGCCTATATACATATATTGTTTAAATCTGCGTCTGATTGACCAAGTAACTCATCTATACAAGTTCTGATAGTGTCAGTTAATTTTGTATTAGGATAAATTGAAATTAAATAGCAGAATATATATTATCCTATTGTTTTATAAACACTGTTTAGAATTGTATTGCTTGGATGTTAAAGGTTTTTAGTCCCATTGTGTTAAATAAATAAAAGGCTGAATTGTGAAGGTATATTTTTCTGGGTTTTGTAAGAAGGATAGCATATCTTAAGAGTTGGTTTTAACGCATATACATTTTGTTTCATTTCCTTTTATTGCAAATATACTTCAATATGTTTATGGATATTAACTAAATAAAAGAATTCAGATATTTATATTAATTATATGGTCTAGTAGGTGCATGGTTGATAAGGGTTTCTATTTCTTTGTATTGTGTTTATAACCCTGCCATAAACTTATATATATTATTTGGATAGCACTACTAAGATTTTCATAAATATACTGACATTACCCATTCCCCAGTTTTGCAAAACCAACACTGTTATATTAATACACTTTTTATTTCTGTGACTAACTTGTATCTAAGCATCTTCTGACCGCCCCTAATCACATGACTTTTAGTTATTATCTATTGACTTGCATTTTAGCCAATTAGCGCAGTGTCTGCCACTAGCCACGGGCGTGCTCACAATGCTATCTATATGGCCTACATGAGCTTGCTCTCCCCTGCTGTGAAAAGTAAATAAAATAGAGGCAGTCTTCAAGGGCTTAGAAATTATCATATGCACCTTCCTAGGTTTGCTTTCAACTAGAAAACCAAGAGAACAAAGCACAATTGTTGATAAAAGTAAATTGGAAAGTTGTTTAAAATTACATACCCTATTTGAAAAATTAAAGTTTTTTTTGGACTCGACTGTCCATTTAAGGACCTAAATGACTTTTATAGCAGAGAGGTTGTAAAGCTATATTGTTCATTGGATACAACTGGTTGTTAGTTCTGTAAATCCCCTTGTAATTTAGCCCCTAAAATGGGGAGCAGCAGCACGTGTTTTTAAGTCTTATGTGAGCTAGGCCCAAGCCACGTGGCCCTCCGTTACACTGTAATGCCTGTTCAATCAATGAGAAACAGTTCTAATGCTTAATGGCTGATAGAGCTGATAACCCCTCCGATAACAGCAACCTCCCTCTTACCCAGAGGGGCGAGATCAGTACTGTGTGTACTACTTTATAGATCTGTGCGGTTCATTAACAATGTCTTGCAAACTTTATGGCTCTCACACTCTCCCCCCTCTGTTTTCCCCCTCCAAGTCCCAGACAAGCCTCTGTTTCTTTAACCGTGTCTGAACACTAACACACCTCAGCCAGAGCTTTAATGTATATTACCTGGCTATGTGGGCTTAATCGCTCAGGCGAAACTGACACGCTGCACTATTTTGCGGTGGAGAGTGAGCCAAGATGGCGATGTGACGTAGTGAGTTGCTTTTCTTCTTTTTGGGCTCCCGGTTGCCAGATCAGAGGAATTGATCTGCACTGTTGCACACTGCTTCTAATAGCCGGCGAAGGTTCTCTCAACCCGACAAGTCCTTAGAGTGTGGCTAGGCAGCTGATTAAAGTTTGTAAAGTCTTATTTTTACTCCGAAGTACGGAGCTCTCTAAGGATGCGTCTGCCTAGTAAGCCTGACCACTGGAAGTCCGTAATATATATATTCTATGGATAATTTAGCAATTTAATAATTTTTAAGTATCTATAATAATTTTTAATTATTATTCATTTTTTATATTTTTAATTGATGTAAGATTGATAATTCTTCATGTGCGCTAACCCAACATTTCGTTAAACATAAATTGTGAACCCTGATGCAAATTACGCATATTTTACATTCCTATGTCCTTCACATAGATTTTTTTTCATTTTTATTATTAAAGGGCCATAATACCCAAATGTTTAAACACTTGAAAGTGGTGCAGCATAGCTGTAAAAAGCTGACTAGAAAATATCTCCTGAGCATCTCTATGTAAAAAAGAAAGATATTTTACCTCAAAAGTTCCTCAGTAGCCACCTCCCATTGTAAAGGATTTCTAAGCAGCATTTTAGTGTGTCTGTCCTGGGACAGCAGAAAGGATGAGCATCATGAACTCTCATATTATTTCACCAATCAGGTAAAGGAAGCTTACTATGAAATCTCATGAGAGTTAAGTCAAATCTCATGAGATCACAGTAAGAGTTCATGACCTCAGCACTGCTGATGCTGATTGGCTGCTGTTCATTTCTTCATTTTTTTTTTTTTTTTTTTTACCTGCAGCTGGGAGCAGGTGAAGTATAACTTTTTACACAGAACTAACTCTGCTGAGCTGAGGAGATTGTGAGGTAAAATATCTTCCTTTTTTACATAGAGATGCTCAGGTGATATTCTCCTGTCAGCTTTTTACAGTTATACTGCATCAGTTTCAAGTGATTTAGCATATGAGTATTATGTCCCTTTAAATATATATTTCTATATATCTGATAATGTTAATGTAATATATATACAGACTATATATATATATGAATAGATATACAGTATAGGTTTATACAAATATATATATAGGAATATGTATTACAATAAAAATTACATTATCCTGTTTGTGAAGAACATTGGAATGTGAAATATGCAGCAAATCTACACTAAACCACATAAATACATAATATTGTAACAAAAATCTTTGGCAACCACTGTCTTTTAGGGTTTAAATGCAATAGAGGACAATCCAGTTAAAGTTTTCAAAACTTTATTTTCTTTCAAAATAGCAAGGTGACTTTAAAGGGACCTTAAACACTTGTCATCAAGTAAGCATATTTTTTAACTCATAATGCAGAATTGATATAATTAAGCCAAACTGCATTGTTTTTTTACATACATTTTATAAATTAAAGCCTTGCTTTTATTATTACTATTTTAAAATTCAGTGTTTCTATTTACCGTTTTGCACATTGAGGAAAGTGATGTGCACTAAACCGGATGTCTTTGCTTATTGCTGTGAGCGTGCACGCATGCAGACATCACGCTCTCCAGCATTAGCAAAGACACACGGTCAGCGTTACACAGCGGTTGCAGCGGTCCTGACATTTCCTTGCCTGTTTCAAGATATCTGGCAGTGGCAGCACCCTATTCAAAAGTATGCGCTCCTCAAACCCAGCTGTCATTGAAATCTCTATGAAGCTTGCTCACGCAGCTCTCATCAATCGCGTGAGCGAACTTCATAGATACAGTGTGCACAGTTATTCTAATACCCAACAAGTTACATGATGCACGCTCCAGTTACAAGTAATCAGAGAGCAACGCACGTTACAATATGGCGGCGCACACTATGTTATAGAGGCGGTGGCTTAGATGTTCTTTTTAATTGAGCATACTTTAGTATCTGAAAGTAAGATTTTGGTGAGATCATAAAAAACATAATAGTCAACAAGTGTTAATATTAAAAAAATATATCTTTACTAAATATGGAAGGTGTTTAAGGTCCCTTTAACAGCAGAATACAGTTTGTTCACAGGTAAGACAAAAGGACAAGTTTCTCTGAACAAGCTTCCAAAACAGCAAATCTTTGTCTGCATTGTCTGTAGCAACACAAATGTCCTTTACAGAATGTAACAGCAAAAAGAAATCCAGCAAAACGTTTAGTACATACTATTTTTCACAACACATCATATCAGGCCTCCTGCCTGGCTGTAATCTACTTAGCTTGAGAAATGCTTCCCTTTTAAACCCTAGGAGCAGTAATCATGAGCCAAACGAGACTTTCTGTCACACTTCCTCCCCCCCCAGCTAACACTTGGTGGAGTGAGCGACCATAGACATTAAAGAGTGTACCCTTGAAAGACCATCAGCATTGCCCTGCAAAAGACCTGCTCTGTGCTCAACAATGAAATGAAAAGGCTGCAAACTAAGAAACCATCTAGTCACTCTTGCATTCCTCTCCTTATTCTTAGCATAATCTGTAATCAACCTGAATTTCCTCCCCAACAAATAGTACCAAAGAAACTTCCAAGCCCACTTAATAGCTAAACATTCTTTTTCAACAATAGAGTAATTTTTCTCTTGTTGGTTTAATTTTCTACTAAGAAATAATACAGGATGCTCCTTAGTTAGGGGCTGGGGCCAGTTTTGAATGTCTTCTATTTAAGTTGTCTGTGACTTAACTAATCCTCTACCAATTGTATATCCCAAGTACTTTGCTTCCTCTAAACCAATGGTACATTTTGAAGGATTCACAGTTAAGCCAGCAGAGAAAATGGAGTCAAGAACTGCCTGAACTTTTGTGAGATGTGATTCCCAATCTGTACTATAAATGATTACATCATCAAGATACGCTGCAGCGTAACGAACATGGGGCTTTAGAATTCTATCCATCATTCTCTGAAATGTTGCAGGAGCACCATGTAACCCAAATGGCAAAACTGTATACTAAAACAACCCATCTGGAATTGAAAAAGCAGTTTTCTCCTTTGCCTGATCAGTGAGTGGTACCTTCCAATAGCTTTTCATTAAATCAATTGTTGTTAAATAATGTGCTTTTCCTAGTTTTTTCCATTAACTAATAAACCCTAGGCATTGGGAAGGTATCACATTTTGAAATACAATTTAATTTACGATAATCGTTACAAAATCGTAAAGTACCATCCGGTTTAGAAACTAACACAATTGGACTGCTCCTATCACTGTATGATTCTTCAATCATAATTCCTCCTATCACTGTATGATTCTTCAATCATAATAATTGGAGGCACTTTGCATGAGATTTAATAATATCCATCATAATTGATATAATATATTTGTAAGTAAATAGAAATTATTATAAAAGAGAAAAAAAATAAAAAATCATATTTCGATATTAATATTTTGAAGATATAATTTTTTTTTGAAAAGTTGAAATATTAATTTTCATATTTCGAGATTGACATTAATATCTTGAAATATTATTAAAGATTAATTTTGAAAAATTAATAAAAATATTAATTTTTCATATTTCAAAATTAATCAAAAATATTAATTTTTCATATTTCAAAATTAATCAAAAATATTAATTTTTCATATTTTCAAAGTTAATCAAACATATTAATTTTTCATATTTCGGAATATTAATTTTTCATATTTCAAAATTAATAATATTTTTTTTTTGAAATATAAAATATTTCTCTCTTTTTATTGGCAAAAATTGTATTAGCATTTTAGTTAAATAAATACTAAACCAATACAATAATGTCTGTAGCCAGAAGTGACTCATTTAATTCTATACATAGCAATGAAATTGGTCCCATAACCATACCTATTACTAAAGGCCAGGTCCTTAAGAAAGATATCTTAAGTTACCTTAAAGGGAAGTTTAATATTGCGGGTGAATTAAATGATTTTATGGATATGCTTGAAACTAGGGCTAAAAATATTACCGTTAATAATAATATGTGGAATGAAGAGAATGAATTCTTCCAGGAATTATTAATGATTAATCAATGCGAAGCTCCCAAAAAGCGAGACGAACTAATACTAAAATCCTGGCCCCTTTTTATATGCATAATTGACAAAATGTCGTTTTGTGTCACAGACAAACGATTGCAAATACAGGAGCTAGAAAATAGTATTCGTTCCTTGCGCAGACGCGAAGAGGGTTTAAAAATAGCCAAAAATAAAATGGATGAATTTGCCCAAAACCTAGCCACCTTAGATAAGCACAATATGGACTTAATCGCGCAGATACAAGATTTAAATAAACAGCTTGCGCAAAGCCAGAGAGAATTAAGCGATTTAAAAAGGTCATATCGCCATAATGAAAACCCCTATATTAGCAATGAGAATAATACAGATAATGCTAACTCCTTTAGCGAACGCGTCAGGGACGAGGTACGAAAATATATAGAACAACATAGACAAATGACCCCTAACGGGTCAGAAGTAGATTTCCCAAATAGACAATCCCCTCAGGATGTAAATCCAGAGGACAGCTGTAGCGCAGCTGATGCGGGGGGAGGGAAACTCTAACAGAGAATCCCAAAATAAGTCTGATAAAGTCTACGATTCCCATAAAATAATCACCTTCGTACAACGCGCAGTACCTATATTCTCCAATAAGGGAACAACATCTGTAATTGATCATTTACAGGCTTTTGAAAATGCGTTAGCTATAATGAATGTTACAAGTGAGAAATTGAAAATTGAATTTCTACCTTGGGTATTTGACAGTAAGCATCACAAATTCTTTGTTTCACTAAAGGATATGAATATTCATTCCTGGAATGGGGTAAAACAACAATGCAGAAAAGAATTCGGGCAATATCGCACTAAAACTGCCGCGAAAATAGCGGTATATGGTTTAAAAGTGTCGTGCAAATCAGAGTCCAGTCGAATTCCTTTCTGTATTGAAAAATGCGTACAGTATGGCTGAAGATAATCCCAGATTTGATGGCTCAGAATTTGTAAATTTATTTTTGAAGCATTGCCTACACCCATCAAAATCAACTTAGCTAGAGATTTTGATGAGGACTGCTCATTGGAATGGCTGATCAAAGAGAGTACGAAGTTATACTCTATTCAGCAGTCCAGTGAGCAGGGGGTTAAAAAGGAGTCAAAACCCAAAATTGTGGCAGAAACTAGGGTGTCACCTAGCCCCCTCAATTTGGAGTCTAACAAGAGGACTTATGCAGAGGTGGCCAGTCAAAACAGGCCATCTCCACAGAGGTTTAATTCTGCCCCTCCCCCTACACAGGTTGAGGCGCAGGGAGACTATAACCAAAGTGGGGGACATAATCAGGTGAATAATTACTCACAAAGAGAATACTCACCAAATAATTGGTATCCGCGCAAGGGTAGATACAATAAACGGTGAAGATATTCTCAGGGTAACCAGACACCCCAGGTATACAATGCTCCCCAAAATATTAATACTGAACAAGCTGAACCCCAGGGGCAACCACGCCAGAATAGAAATAGTGGCCCTGATTCTGATGGAACGCAATGGTCCAGGAATCAGTACAATGGGGCACCAAGAGATAGGCCCAGGGGTAGAGGTAACTTGTACAATCAGGTAGATATGCTGTTTACCCAATTAAATCGGTTGAGCGAACAAATCGCTAATATGAGTCAAAAATCTACGGCTCAGCAACCGAACAATACTTTTTTAGGGGTACAGCCAGTGGTCAGCAGTGGACCACAGGCACAGTCATAAATACTGCAGTATCACCTGAAGGGGAGGGGCGAGATATACAAAATGTAGTAATAAATATCAATGATACTAATCATGTTATCTCCCCACAGACCGGAAACGGACAAATTAGCTGTGACAATGAGCGACATCAGCCGGGAAAAATTAACCAAACTTTTCCTCTGCAGTGTTCTCTTAACATTATTTCCACAGATGCAGTACACAAGAACCCAGCTGACCTTGTCATAGGGGAAACAGGTAGGTATGAAATTTCCTCTGCATCGAATGACACAGCGGATCCAGGTAAAACGTGGCGAAGCCCACAGATGTACAAGAATGCAAATTTATGTGTGAAATGATAGAAACTGCAGGAAGATATTATGTACTAGTTGAGCTGCAAGATTCAGTCTCCAACCCTATCAGGGGATTAATTGACACTGGGTCACAGGCAACTATCTTATCCCACAGGTACTACACACAGCTAAATGAGCTAGCACCCCACAAACCCAAAATAAGAGAATTTGACGGTTCTCTAATAGGTGTTGGGGGTGACTCCCTAAAAGTCTACGGTACTGCCTGGTTAAAATTTAAATTGGGGAACAGGGTCATAAGACACCCTGTCATTATAGTGGATCTGCCAACTGATCGTTTAATTATTGGTAGTGATCTCCTGAAGCGATTAAGCACCATAATTGATTGCATAAATAATGTAATTTGGTCACAAGTTAAACGGCCTATCAATTATGAAAAATCTGGTATATCTCGCACCCGACACAGCTGTCACGTGGTGGAAGAGAAACCAGATGCTGTGGAGATTCATTTCAGGAATAACTCTACACCTGAAATCACTATTCTACAAATAGATGATCAGACTCCTTTTAGTGGCTCGCCTGGAAAGATAGCGAATATTTCCCTAGATAGCGATGTATTAACCATATCACTCCACAAGGGGGATCATAAAATCCCTAAGGGGGGAGGCCACACTCAATACCTCACAGGGATTGAGAGAGTTAAAGAGGATCTATGTATCCCTATACAAGTGCATGACCTTGGTAAAACCGAGTATGCTAAAATAAACTTAAAACAGGAAGCTAGCTATATAAGCGAAGGTTTATTAACGCAAATAGCTGAACCTAAAGTGATTAAATATCTTTCTCCCCAAGACCACAGTGTCAACGGCCTGGATGACAGGTCTGAAAGCTATAACATCACAGCTAAGTGCTTATTATCTATCTCTATTGGTAATAAGTCAGTGAAGCACCTGTTTTTAGTTTTAAATACTCCCCATAATCAAATATACATTGGCAATGATATCTTACATAGATATGCCATACAAATAGATCTGATAAATTCTTGCCTTTGGAGCAGGTTAAAGGGGGACCCTGAAGTATTTCAGGACGAAAATGCAGCCCTAAAATCAAACCAGCAATTTCCATATGCTGTGAATATGCAGGTATCTAGCGATGTTATAATTCCTGCTGGGGCTGATAAATTTATTTTACCCTTACAGGTAAAGAGAGGTCAGAAATTAAAAACTTCTGAAACACTGATTTGCCTCTCCCATAGAATACAAAATCTGGGTGTCACAGTAACCTACACTCCTATGGTGAATATTGGAAACTGTTCCAATACATATTGTTGTGCATAACATGACCCCACAGGATATAACATTATCCAAGGGAACTACCATAGGATATGCACTGGAATCAAGTTATTACACTTTTGGATTCCAGAATAATGTAATTGGGCTAATACCTGAAGGATACTGAAGAACAATTAATAGAACAATCCTTTGCATCTATGCCAGAGGGTCTATTTAATATTCAGTCCATTTATCCCTTCAGCTCAGAGGAAGGCATCTGTAAAATTGAAGAAGCCTCTCTAGTGTTTGATCAGCCAATCAAACAGCAAGATTACCCCAATCCCCAGAGTCATGGGAGCAATATAAATCATAATCAAGGGGATCTCACCTCTAGGTTGGAAGAAGCCTATGAAATAGGACAGCCTGAAATCTTTCCAGGATTTCAGCAAATAGTCGAAGAACAAATATCCTTAGCCAATGGCTGTTCTAGCGATGATGAACGCCAACAGCTGCGAGAACTCCTGATGGAGTACAAGGATATTTTCGCTAAGGATTCTTATGACTGTGGTACCACAGACTTGCACATTGCAAGAATACAAACAGATCCTAATGCGCCACCTGTATTTGTCAAACAATACAGACTTCCCTTAGCCTCATATGATTCTCTTGCAGAGATCATAAGGAATTTGGAAGAAAGAGGTATTATCAGACAGGTGCACAGCTCTTATAATAATCCTATTCTAGGTGTCCTTAAGCCCAATGGACAATGGCGTTTGTGTGCTGACTTAAGACAGCTAAACAAACGAGTATACATGTCTGGCTGGCCTGTACCATACATTGACCAGTGCCTAGCACAAATGCAAGGATCCAAAATATTCACTGCCATTGATTGTGCACAGGGATATTGGACCATAAAGGTACATGAAGAGGACCAATATAAGCTAGCATTCTCCTTCCAAAAGGTCCAATATGCATTCCAGAGACTTCCATTTGGATACATAAATTCTGGACATGAATTTGCTGTATTCATGCATAAGGCTATGCCTGACGCACTGGAAAGGGGGACTTTATCTTATGTTGATGATGTTTTAATCAAAAGCACAAACTTTGAAAAACACATCACAGAACTTAAACACGTCCTCAGCCAACTTAAAAGGGCAGGTGTCAAATTATCCCTGCAAAAAGCTCAATGGTGCCGCACTCGTGTAAACTTCTTGGGACATGAAGTTACCTCTGACGGATTAAATCCCCAGAAGAAAAAGGTGGAAGCTATAGTGAATTCTAAAAACCCAACTAACTTAAAGGAATTGAGATCATTCCTGGGTATGACGAATTATTCTCGCAAATTCATTGATAACTATGCGGAATTAGCTAAACCACTACTACTTCTTCTAAAGAAAGATGTGAAATGGCACTGGAGTGAGTCTCAAGAGACAGCCATCAGAGAGCTGAAGAGAAAACTCACTCAAGCACCTTGCTTAGCGTACCCTGAAGGTGGCAAACCTTTCTTCTTAGAGACAGGTTACACAGATATAAGCATGAGTGCTGTGTTATACCAAAAGCATGATAATTTGAACAAAGCCATTGCTTTTGCGAGCAAAAATCTATCCCCAGTAGAAATAAAATTTAGCGATTGCGAAAAAGCCCTCTTATCTACTGTATGGGCTCTACAAAATTTCCGCAGCTATATACAGGGCGAGAAAATTATTGTGGAAACGGCCCACCAGCCTTTGCTATATTTGCAAAGTGAGAGAATAAGAGATGGGAATTTGTCTAATAGCCGCATAACAGCGTGGACTCTTTCCTTACAAGGCTGGCCCTTAGAAATTCGCTACAAGCAGAATAAAAAGAATCCAGTCGCACAAGGGCTTGCTGAGCTCCACGACTGTACTGCTAGAGATCCTGGGGAAGAATTATCAGAAGATGATTTTCTGGAAGAACAATTGCTTTCCCCATATAAAATGTACAATGAGGACCATTGTCAAACATTACCTTGGGTATATGTTGATGGTTGTTCTTACCATGCCACTATTGATAATGAGCGCAGATTAGTCGCTGGCATTGGTATAACGGGGGCAAATGGATTCCCAAATATATCTATAGGTTTCAACATTGGACCAAGATCTAGTCAAGTTGCTGAACTAACTGCTGTTTTCAAAACCATTGGAATGGCTATTGAACATGGTATTCATGAATTTGTGATCATAACTGACTCAAATTATGTGCGTGACAGTTTTGTTGAATACCTGCCAACTTGGAAAAGAAATGGCATGCAGAAAAGCAATAACAAACCAGTCAAGCATGGCAAGTTGTTCTGCGAGATTGATAATCTGGTAGTATCCAATGATTTAACCATACACTGGAAAAAGACCAAGGGTCATTCCAGAGTTTTAGGTCCTGATAAGGAAGGCAATGACCTTGCGGATTCATTAGCCAAACAAGGAGCCATAACTGGAAAACTCCTTAATATTGACCATTTAATGGGTACAATTCAGGTAGAAGCCATTACCAGAAACCAGGCAAAACAACAGAGTGAGCCTAACTTGGTACAATGGAGTCAGGATTCTCCTAGTGAGGACCTGATCACTAGTCAAAAAGAAGACCCCATTGTAGGCATCTTCTATAAACACATAGAAGATCCTGAAAGAAACCCCATCTCAAAAGATGATTGTATTGGCAAGGAAGATCTTAGAATCTTAATAAAATCTAAATCTCAATTCAAATTACAGGATGGGTTGTTAATTAGAACCTCCAAAACTGGCATCCAGCAGTGGGTAGTACCCACCAAGTTCAGAGGTCTAATGCTTCAACATGCCCATGATGCTCCCACATCTGGTCATCGCGGTGCCAAACTCACGTATGAAATATTGCGCGATTATGCTTTTTGGCCACACATGTTGAAAGATGTTCAAACCTACTGTCAAGGGTGTTTAATCTGCCCACAGTTCCAACCCACTGCACCAACGCATAGAGCGCCATTGCAGAAAGGGGGATGGTAATGCCATGGTCAGATATACAAATTGATTTTATTGGCCCAGTAACAAGATCATCAAGAGGTAACAAATACATGTTAACCGTGACATGCCTGTTCACTAAATGGGTAGAGTGCATTAGTGCACCTAACAATAGTGCTGAAACATGTGCAGCGTTGCTCATCAACCATGTATTTTCCAGATTTGGTTTACCCCAAGAATCGAGTCAGATCGGGGGACCCACTTCACTAGCGAAGTGATGACCAAAATGTGGAAAATACTAGGGGTTAAAAGAAAGCTCCATATTGCTTATAGAGCTGCCTCAAGTGGTGGTGTAGAGCGTTACAACCAGTCCATTGTTAAAATCCTCAAAAAGTTTGTGAGTGAAACGGGTAAAGACTGGGATGTAAAACTACCTCTAGTCTTAATGGCATTAAAGAGCAACTCCAAGTAATGCTACCCAAGATGTCACCTTTTGAACTGATTACTGGTAGAAGAATGGTTCTACCTCAGCATCTGCTGTACCGTACATCAGACCAAAACTTGATAAATGCTGCCAATACACATCAATATGTGGAAAACCTAAGAAAGCACCTGCAATATGCCTTTGCATTTGCTCAAAGGAATTTAGAAAGAGCCGCAACTGCCACTAAAACCTATTATGATCTCAAAACATCCAAAAAGGAATATGAAATAAATGATAAAGTTTATCTTTATAACTTTGGAAGAGATCAGGTTAGGGAGAAGAAATTTCTTCCCTCATGGAAAGGTCCTTTTGTCATTACTGACAAAATATCTCCAGTGGCCTATAAAATACGGATCCCCAAAAATGAAGGTTTCATAGATAAATGGGTACATATCAATCAATTGCGGGCATGTCATCCCAGATCCCAACTACAAGTCATAGAGGGAGAATGAAGTGTCATATCCCCAAATGCACTAAAGACATACTGTAATTTAAAGATGCCTAACTGATAAACATGAAAGCTCAAAATAACAAACTTTCTTCATAAGAGACTGTCTATGAGGTATACGGTTGATCCTCATCAAATACCACTGACTTTAAGCCAATTCAAATACATGTGTCCTACATCTATTTGAAGTTGGAAGGGGGGATTTATGTCAGAGTATATGAATATTATGATGAATATTACATATGTGTACATATATATATATATATATATATATATATATATATATATATATATATGTATATTTTATACACTGTATATGTTAGATGAGACCTCAGGATTAATTGAACATGAGTTTGTTGAACACAGCTTCTAATACACGTCTATCAGGATTGACGATCAGTAGAGCCTTTTTGAAGCACGACCCCTGTAGTGTAAAACACACAAACATTTCTTTTCTAAAGGAAATAGCTCAGTGACCCTATTCATTTGACTATATATGCAGATTTTTATAACTTCAGAACATTTGGTGAGGTGAGAAAAGAATGTGTTCAAGGACCCCTTTGGAATTTGACACGTGTGATACAACAGTTCTATCTCACTGAATCTCTATTTGAAGACGTACTGCAAAAAACCCCATCTTGGGGGAAGGTGACACAAATAAAATTAAATACATTTTGCAAGGGGAACAAATGCCAGTTTTCCATGTATGTTTAGAATGGTTCATGATATATATATTGAAATTAAGCACATTGTATTAAATAGATAATTGCTGCAGGGGATATTTATATAGGAAATAAATTCAGATATACATAGAAATGATATATATGTTTTGAAAACATAAAAGATCTTACTTAGCCTCTGTGTTTTTTAAGAATATAAATAAATACTTATGGACCATACACATATTAATGCTTGGATCATCTCTAATAATTATTTCTATTTTTATTGCAGACAACCATTGGTCATGAGCATCAATCTTAGAAAGAGACGGAATGCCGCATGAAATGAATTAAGTCATATCATATAAACGTACAAATAAATGTTTATAAAGTTTCACATACATCTTTTAAAATATAGTGAGATGAAAATATGGAAGTTACTTTGATGTGATATGACTATGAGATATATATTTGATGTGATATAACTATGAAATATAAGTTATTTTAATATAATGTTAGATATGTGATGTTTCATATCAAAATGATCAGAAAATTCATTAAGATATAACTTATCCAAAACAAATATTATGAATAGTTGTCGCAGTAAATTATGATAAAATTAATAACCATTTCATAGAAATACTGACTTAAGTTGTTTCAAATGTTGCTGTGTCTGTTTGTGCTGCCACCTGGTGTTATGTTGCGAGAACTACAGCCAGAAGGTTCTCTCTGGCTGTTAAAAATGAAATTTCCAAGGGCCAATCCGATTTAGACTTCCCAGATAACCAATGGAAGGTCAGCTCCCGCAGGGCCACCCACAATTTACCAGTGATGGAAAAAACCAAATAAAAAGTGAATGCAATGGAGAGAAAGGGACAGATTTTCTGCTGAAGCTAAAACTTGTAACTGGTTCCCGCTGGGTGTGAGATACCACTTTACTTGAGCAAAGCTAATCTACCCTTCTCATTGATTGCGATATACACTTATTGGTGATCTGAGGTAAAATAATTCCTACCAAGGAATATCGGATATCGACTGCTTTTTACTTTGGTAACGTATTCAAGGTTTTGTAAGATAAGTTATATGCATAGTTAATTTGTATTTAATAGATTTAAAGAAGCAGTATGTTTTTTTTTTTTTTTCTCAAGTTAGCATTTCACAGCCTATATACATATATGTTTAAATCTGCCGTCTGATTGACCAAGTAACTCATCTATACAAGTCTGATATTGTCAGTTAATTTTGTATTAGGATAAATTGAAATTAAATAGCAGAATATATATTATCCTATTGTTTTATAAACACTGTTTAGAATTGTATTGCTTGGATGTTAAAGGGTTTTTAGTCCCATTGTGTTAAATAAATAAAAGGCTGAATTGTGAAGGTATATTTTTTCTGGGTTTTGTAAGAAGGATAGCATATCTTAAGAGTTGGTTTTAACGCATATACATTTTGTTTCATTTCCTTTTATTGCAAATATACTTCAATATGTTTATGGATATTAACTAAATAAAAGAATTCAGATATTTATATTAATTGTATGGTCCTAGTAGGTGCATGGTTGATAAGGGTTTTCTATTTCTTTGTATTGTGTTTATAACCCTGCCATAAACTTATATATATTATTTGGATAGCACTACTAAGATTTTCATAAATATACTGTCCCAGACAAGCCTCTGTTTCTTTAACCGTGTCTGAACACTAACACACCTCAGCCAGAGCTTTAATGTATATTACCTGGCTATGTGGGCTTAATCGCTCAGGCGAAACTGACACGCTGCACTATTTTGCGGTGGAGAGTGAGCCAAGATGGCGATGTGACGTAGTGAGTTGCTTTTCTTCTTTTTGGGCTCCCGGTTGCCAGATCAGAGGAATTGATCTGCACTGTTGCACACTGCTTCTAATAGCCGGCGAAGGTTCTCTCAACCCGACAAGTCCTTAGAGTGTGGCTAGGCAGCTGATTAAAGTTTGTAAAGTCTTATTTTTACTCCGAAGTACGGAGCTCTCTAAGGATGCGTCTGCCTAGTAAGCCTGACCACTGGAAGTCCGTAATATATATATATTCTATGGATAATTTAGCAATTTAATAATTTTTAAGTATCTATAATAATTTTTAATTATTATTCATTTTTTATATTTTTAATTGATGTAAGATTGATAATTCTTCATGTGCGCTAACCCAACATTTCGTTAAACATAAATTGTGAAACCTGATGCAAATTACGCATATTTTACATTCCTATGTCCTTCACATAGATTTTTTTTCATTTTTATTATTAAAGGGCCATAATACCCAAATGTTTAAACACTTGAAAGTGGTGCAGCATAGCTGTAAAAAGCTGACTAGAAAATATCTCCTGAGCATCTCTATGTAAAAAAGAAAGATATTTTACCTCAAAAGTTCCTCAGTAGCCACCTCCCATTGTAAAGGATTTCTAAGCAGCATTTTAGTGTGTCTGTCCTGGGACAGCAGAAAGGATGAGCATCATGAACTCTCATATTATTTCACCAATCAGGTAAAGGAAGCTTACTATGAAATCTCATGAGAGTTAAGTCAAATCTCATGAGATCACAGTAAGAGTTCATGACCTCAGCACTGCTGATGCTGATTGGCTGCTGTTCATTTCTTCATTTTTTATTTTTTTTTACCTGCAGCTGGGAGCAGGTGAAGTATAACTTTTTACACAGAACTAACTCTGCTGAGCTGAGGAGATTGTGAGGTAAAATATCTTCCTTTTTTACATAGAGATGCTCAGGTGATATTCTCCTGTCAGCTTTTTACAGTTATACTGCATCAGTTTCAAGTGATTTAGCATATGAGTATTATGTCCCTTTAAATATATATTTCTATATATCTGATAATGTTAATGTAATATATATACAGAATATATATATATATGAATAGATATACAGTATAGGTTTATACAAATATATATAGGAATATGTATTTACAATAAAAATTACATTATCCTGTTTGTGAAGAACATTGGAATGTGAAATATGCAGCAAATCTACACTAAACCACATAAATACATAATATTGTAACAAAAATCTTTGGCAACCACTGTCTTTTAGGGTTTAAAATGCAATAGAGGACAATCCAGTTAAAGTTTTCAAAACTTTATTTTCTTTCAAAATAGCAAGGTGACTTTAAAGGGACCTTAAACACTTGTCATCAAGTAAGCATATTTTTTAACTCATAATGCAGAATTGATATAATTAAGCCAAAACTGCATTGTTTTTTTTACATACATTTTATAAATTAAAGCCTTGCTTTTATTATTACTATTTTAAAATTCAGTGTTTCTATTTACCGTTTTGCACATTGAGGAAAGTGATGTGCACTAAACCGGATGTCTTTGCTTATTGATGTGAGCGTGCACGCATGCAGACATCACGCTCTCCAGCATTAGCAAAGACACACGGTCAGCGTTACACAGCGGTTGCAGCGGTCCTGACATTTCCTTGCCTGTTCAAGATATCTGGCAGTGGCAGCACCCTATTCAAAAGTATGCGCTCCTCAAACCCAGCTGTCATTGAAATCTCTATGAAGCTTGCTCACGCAGCTCTCATCAATCGCGTGAGCGAACTTCATAGATACAGTGTGCACAGTTATTCTAATACCCAACAAGTTACATGATGCACGCTCCAGTTACAAGTAATCAGAGAGCAACGCACGTTACAATATGGCGGCGCACACTATGTTATAGAGGCGGTGGCTTAGATGTTCTTTTTAATTGAGCATACTTTAGTATCTGAAAGTAAGATTTTGGTGAGATCATAAAAAACAAAATAGTCAACAAGTGTTAATATTAAAAAAATATATCTTTACTAAATATGGAAGGTGTTTAAGGTCCCTTTAACAGCAGAATACAGTTTGTTCACAGGTAAGACAAAAGGACAAGCTTCTCTGAACAAGCTTCCAAAACAGCAAATCTTTGTCTGCATTGTCTGCAGCAACACAAATGTCCTTTACAGAATGTAACAGCAAAAAGAAATCCAGCAAAACGTTTAGTACATACTATTTTTCACAACACATCATATCAGGCCTCCTGCCTGGCTGTAATCTACTTAGCTTGAGAAATGCTTCCCTTTTAAACCCTAGGAGCAGTAATCATGAGCCAAACGAGACTTTCTGTCACACTTCCTCCCCCCCCAGCTCACACTTGGTGGAGTGAGCGACCATAGACATTAAAGAGTGTACCCTTGAAAGACCATCAGCATTGCCCTGCAAAAGACCTGCTCTGTGCTCAACAATGAAATGAAAAGGCTGCAAACTAAGAAACCATCTAGTCACTCTTGCATTCCTCTCCTTATTCTTAGCATAATCTGTAATCAACCTGAATTTCCTCCCCAACAAATAGTACCAAAGAAACTTCCAAGCCCACTTAATAGCTAAACATTCTTTTTCAACAATAGAGTAATTTTTCTCTTGTTGGTTTAATTTTCTACTAAGAAATAATACAGGATGCTCCTTAGTTAGGGGCTGGGGCCAGTTTTGAATGTCTTCTATTTAAGTTGTCTGTCACTTAACTAATCCTCTACCAATTGTATATCCCAAGTACTTTGCTTCCTCTAAACCAATGGTACATTTTGAAGGATTCACAGTTAAGCCAGCAGAGAAAATGGAGTCAAGAACTGCCTGAACTTTTGTGAGATGTGATTCCCAATCTGTACTATAAATGATTACATCATCAAGATACGCTGCAGCGTAACGAACATGGGGCTTTAGAATTCTATCCATCATTCTCTGAAATGTTGCAGGAGCACCATGTAACCCAAATGGCAAAACTGTATACTAAAACAACCCATCTGGAATTGAAAAAGCAGTTTTCTCCTTTGCCTGATTAGTGAGTGGTACCTGCCAATAGCCTTTCATTAAATCAATTGTTCTTAAATAATGTGCTTTTCCTAGTTTTTCCATTAACTAATAAACCCTAGGCATTGGGAAGGTATCACATTTTGAAATACAATTTAATTTAGGATAATCGTTACAAAATCGTAAAGTACCATCCGGTTTAGAAACTAACACAATTGGACTGCTCCTATCACTGTATGATTCTTCAATCACCCCAAGTTTGAACATTTTTTCAACCTTCAATTTAATAGCCTCATTACATGCTTCAGGAACTCTATAGGGTTTAAGGGAAACATTTTTCCCTGGTTCTGTAACTATGTCATGTTTAATTACAATAGTTCTCCCTGGCATCCCTAGAAAAAACCTCTCTGTTCCTTCTAATAAGGTCCTTGACCTCTTGCTTTTGATGCACAGATAGGGTTTCAGAAACATTTACCTCTGTCTCAGTAACAGGTATCTCTGTTGTATTTACCGCACACAAAACCTCCCTATCCTTCCAGGGCTTCAATAAATTAATGTGATATATCTGCTCAGGTTTTCTTCTCCCTGGCTGACTCACCTTATAGTTTACATCACCCACCTTTTCAATTATATCATATGGGCCGTGCCAAGTAGCCAAAAAATAATTTTCTACTGTAGGGACTAAAACTAGTACCCTGTCACCAGGCTGAAACACTCTAACCCTAGAATTATGAATTATAACTGTGTTTTTGTGCTTCTTGGGCTTTTCCCATATGTTCCCTAACTATGGGGATAACAGCCTCCATTTGATCCTGCATTTGAGATATATGCTCAATAACACTTCTATAGGGTGTAGTTTCCTGTTCCCATGTCTCTTTAACAATATTAAGTAACCCACGTGGATGTCAACCATACAAAAGTTCAAAAGGTGAAAACCCTGTTGAGGCCTGAGGAACTTCCCTAATAGAAAACATTAAATAAGGCAATAAAAGGTCCCAATTTTTTCCATCCACATCAATTGCCTTCCGTAACATACTATTTATTGTACCTCTCTACCAGCCCATCAGTTTGAAGGTGATATACTGAAGTTTTCAGATGCTTAATATGGAGCAGTTTGCACAATTCTTTTGTAACCTTAGACATAAAAGAAGTCCTTTGATCTATCAAAATTTCCTTGGGTATACCCACTCTACTAAACATAGTTTTATATATATATACACAAAACATGGAAGGGGACTGCACTTTTAGACTGGACTGGGTACACATCACATGACCCTGCAACATGCTCAGCCCTGGGTGCTATAGCACTCTCAGGAATCTGTGCTGTCTCCAGAGTTACAGGCAGTTAACCCCAGACAAGCCTGATTAATACAACACACAGAGAAAGTCCAGCACTCGCTTACAAGCTCTCAGCTAAGATTAAAAGCAAAACTGGAAGAGTTAGTTTTCCTGCATCAAACAAACTGGGAACAAGTCAGGGTTTACAGACTTATGACTGTTCCCAGTTTGTTTGATTGAGAGCTTGCATTTGTATGGCTGTATTAGGGACCAGGTTTTGGAAGAGACCTTGACATGGTACCTGTGCTTGTCCATTTGGCCAGATGTGGAAAACTAACTTTTCCAGTTTTGCTTTTAATCTTAACTGACAGCTTGTAAGCGAGTGCTGGGCTTTCTCTGAATGTTGTATTAATTTATTTTGTAATTTTCCATATAGGCATTGCACCCAGGCTTGTCTGGGGTTAACTGCCTGTGACTCTGGAGACAGCACAGCTTCCTGAGAGTGCTATAGTACCCAGAACTGAGCATGTTGCAGGGTCATGGAATGTGTATCCAGTGCAGTCTGAGAGTCCAACCCTTTTGGGCTTGTCCCATTTGGCCATATGCGGAAAACTGGCAAAGGGACTCAGGAACACCGTAATAGTTGAACCATAAAAACAGTCTTTTATTGCAAAAGTTAAAATGCACACACAGGAAGGTAGTGACTGGTCTTACGCATTTTGGCAGACTGCCGTAATCATAGACCAAAAGCATGTTAGTCAATTAGCAGTTTAAAAGGGTTACAAAACAATTTCATTGGTCGAATAGTGATTAAACACCTGCTATACCTATACACATGATTTATCACTTGCTGGGGATACAGACTTAAATAACTGCACACAGAGTAAAAGATATATATACAGAGAACGGCAAATGACATAACCTGAAATAAATGCGTAAATACACTATATGTCAAGGAACCAAACAAACAATTTAAACAGTGTCATATTTAGCCATATGCATATATATATATAAGTAGTGTCTTATTAGCAACTTAAAGGATAGGTAAATATATATAAATGGAAATATATATGACACCAAAGTGTGTTCAATAGCACACCACTTGAAATCTTTTACGCACCCCTCATGTAAGTCTAGACAACTCTGAGCAACGTAACTCATTTTTGATATAACCAAGAAGGAACCAAACAAACAATTTAAACAGTGTCATATATATATATATATATATATATATATATTATATATATATATATATATGTAGTGTCTTATTAGCAACTTAAAGGATAGGTAAGATATATATAAATGGAAATATATATGACACGAGACGACAAGTGTAAGATATATAAATATATATATGCATATAAAGAGGGGGTAATCTCCCAATAATTAATCAGATCAAATTCTGAGTTAAAACCTTTGAGTACCTGTGTGGATAACTTAAAGATCCAAAATGCCTCTTGTCTAGACAAGATTTTAGATTTATCACCTCCTCTTTTAGGATTGTTAATGCGTTCAATAGCACACAACTTGAAATCTTTTAAGCACCCCTCGTGTATATCCAAAAAATGTCTAGACAACTCTGAGAAACTTAACTAATTTTTGATATAACCAAGATGCTCTCTGATTCTTGTTCTAACGTCCCTAGTGGTCATACCTACATACTGTAAATTTTGGACTGCACATTCCACAAGGTATACCACAAAGGACGCTGAACAATTAATGCAACCTATAGTTTGAAAGGTTTGACCAGTAGCATATGACTGGAAAGTGCTGCCCACTTTAATATAATCACAGGCTTTGCAACGTCGGTTACCACATCTAAAAGTGCCATTAGTGGTTAGCCAGGTACTAGTTGGATGAGTACTGGATAATTGACTAGGGGACAAAATATTGCCCAATGTTAAACTCTTAGAGTACACACATTTAAACCCTTCTTCCACTATCTTATTCAAATACTTATCCCCATATAAAATAGGAAAGTATTTGTGTATAATTTTACAGATAGAAGAATATTGAGTGGAATATTGGGTTATAAAAAGAGGTTTCATATCTCCATCATTACTCTTATTTCTTTGTTGTCTACTTTTACTACTGGCAGCTTTGGAATAATTAATATCCAAAAGATCCACGTTTTTTGACATGTTATTCAGGAGGGTAGCCGAATATCCTCTTGCAGAGAGGCGACTTTTTATTTTTTTGCTTTCAGCAACAAAATCTTTCTGCTCCAAGCAAATTCTTTTAGCTCGAAGGAATTGGCCTTTGGCTATCCCCCTGAAAACATGACGTGGGTGGGCACTCTTAGCGTGCAATATTGTGTTGCCAGATATTGGTTTCCGAAACAATTTAGTTTGGATCTTACATTCTACATGCTATCAGTGTGCCATTCATGGGTAAATTTAACCCCATTTATGTCATGATTTATATATTTAACAAAATCTTCAGCACACCCCTGGCTTCCCCCCCACTCAACGTCCTTTGTGGTATACCTTGTGGAATGTGCAGTCCATAATTAACAGTATGTAGGTATGACCACTAGGGACATTAGAACAAGAATCAGAGAGCATCTTGGTTATATCAAAAATGAGTTACGTTTCTCAGAGTTGTCTAGACATTTTTGGATATACATGAGGGGTGCGTAAAAGATTTCAAGTGGTGTGCTATTGAATGCATTAGCAATCCTAAAAGAGGAGGTGATAAATCCAAAATCTTGTCTAGACAAGAGGCATTTTGGATCTTTAAGTTATACACACATGTACCCAAAGGTTTTAACTCAGAATTTGATCTGATTAATTATTGGGAATGATTACCCCCTCTTTATATGCATATATATATTTATTTATATATCTTACACTTTGGTGTCATCTATATTTCCATTTATATATATATATATATCTTACTTATCCTTTAAGTTGCTAATAAGACACTACTTATATATATATATTGTTCCTTCGAGTTAAAAGAATTTGCTCGGAGCAGAAAGATTTTGTTGCTGCAAGAGGATATTCGCCTCCTGAATAACATGTCAAAAAACGTGGATCTTTTGGATATTAATTATTCCAAAGCTGCCAGTAGTAAAAGTAGACAACAAAGAAATAAGAGTAATGATGGAGATATGAAACCTCTTTTTATCACCCAATATTCCACTCAATATTCTTCTATCTGTAAAATTATACACAAATACTTTCCTATTTTATATGCGGATAAGTCTTTGAATAAGATAGTGGAAAAAGGGTTTAAATGTGTGTACTCTAAGAGTTTAACATTGGGCAATATTTTGTCCCCTAGTCAATTATCCAGTACTCGTCCAACTAGTACCTGGCTAACCACTAATGGCACTTTTAGATGTGGTAACCGACGTTGCAAAACTTGTGATTATATTAAAGTGGGCAGCACTTTCCAGTCATATGCTACTGGTCAAACCTTTCAAACTATAGGTTGCATTAATTGTTCAGCGTCCTTTGTGGTATACCTTGTGGAATGTGCAGTCCATAATTAACAGTATGTAGGTATGACCACTAGGGACGTTAAAACAAAAATCAGAGAGCATCTTGGTTATATCAAAAATGAGTTACGTTGCTCAGAGTTGTCTAGACATTTTTGGATTTACATGAGGGGTGCGTAAAAGATTTCAAGTGGTGTGCTATTGAACGCACTTTGGTGTCATATATATTTCCATTTATATATATTTACCTATCCTTTAAGTTGCTAATAAGACACTACTTATATATATATATATATGCATATGGCTAAATATGACACTGTTTAAATTGTTTGTTTGGTTCCTTAACATATAGTGTATTTACGCATTAATTTCATGTTATGTCATTTGCCGTTCTCTGTATATATATCTTTTACTCTGTGTGCAGTTATTTAAGTCTGTATCCCCAGCAAGTGATAAATCATGTGTATAGGTATAGCAGGTGTTTAATCACTATTCAACCAATGAAATTGTTTTGTAACCCTTTTAAACTGCTAATTGACTAACATGCTTTAGGTCTATGATTACGGCAGTCTGCCGAAATGCGTAAGACCAGTCACTACCTTCCTGTGTGTGCATTTTAACTTTTGCAATAAAAGACTGTTTTTATGCTTCACTTATTACGGTGTTCCTGAGTCCCTTTGCCAGTTTACTTTATGTTTCTGTGGTCTACGAGGAGTTCCACATACCATCTCAGGACCGATCACTATTGGATCTCAAGGCTCCGCTAAGCTGTTCATTTTGGGGTTTACTTTGCATCTACTCCGTTTGCCTTGCACCGTGTGATAATTGCCTCATCGCTACTGGAGCTGGTGATTGGATAAAGCTCATCTGTGATTGACACACCTCCAGCACTCCCTTCCCTGCATTGGATCCTCTGCAAGATCGATTTGCCCCAAGAGGAGAGCACAGCTCTACGTGCTTACATCCCAGGACTCGTCTCTTCAGAGGTATTTGCCACTGAGGGTTCCTTGTGGTGACCGGGTTTGCCGGAACTGAAGAGCAATAAGCCTATTAGCTGGATGTGTTTTGTGCCTTGGTTGGGAGATGAGACTCACTTTTCTTGAGCTTTCAAGTGTTGGCTTATAACTTTAGTTGCGGAGGAGCTTTGATTTCCCCACTTATATTAACAGGAGCCTTTATTATTGCCTTAATGTATACTCCATATAATTTTCACACCAGAACTTTTTATCTATATATATATATGTAAATGTAATAAAGAAAAAAGGAAGCCATTAGAGCCTTAGATTAAAAGTCCAAATTTTAATGGTCAAAGTTAAAAGTTTTGACAGAATTCAGTAAAGAAAGTCTGACATGTTTCGGCCAATGGCCTTACTCATAGACATTAACTCCAAATAAAGAACCGCCAATATTTAAAAGCAGTACTGAAATCCTATTGGAAACTTTTAATTACAATCGTTATGTGACAGTTGAGATTATATATACTTGCTGAAGAACTCGATATATAGTAACCCAATTGTTCAACAGACAATGCATGTGATATACTATCTACACGCTAAGTATGTGGATACAATGAATCTAAGCAAGAATGTGTACATAGGTGCAAGAATAAATGGATAAATAAGTAGCTGACTTATTCAATCGAATACACAGTAAAGATGAATAATAAATGGATGATAAATAATTCTGCAAGATACAAAAAATATATTAATATATATATATATATATATATATATATATATATATATATATATATATATATATGTATATAACATGAAAATAAGAAAATAGTCTTATTAATGTCTGTTACAACACCAAAGACAAAAACAAAAAACACAATCGGCTAGATTTAGAGTTTGGCGTTAGCCGTCAAAAGCAGCGTTAAGGGGTCCTAACTCCCGCTGGTATTTAGAGTCAGCCAGGAAAGGGTCTACCGCTCACTTCCTTACCGTGACTCCAGGCTACCGCAAATCCACTTACGTCAATTGCGTATCCTATCTTTTCTATGGGATCTGCTGGTATTTGGAGTCTTGGAACAAGTGAGCGGTAGACCTTCTACCGACAAGACTCCTACCGGCAAAAAAAGTCAGTAGTTAAGAGCTTTATGGGCTAACGCGGGAATATAAAGCTCTTAACTACTGTGCTACAAAGTACACTAACACCCATAAACTACCTATGTACCACTAAACCGAGGCCCCCCCAAATCGCTGCCACTATAATAAAAAATTTTAACCCCTAATCTGCCGACCGGACACCGCCGCCACCTACATTATACCTATGAACCCCTAATCTGCTGCCCCTAACATCGCTGACACCTACATTATATTTATTAACCCCTAATCTGCCCCCTCAATGTTGCCGCAACCTAACTACAAGTATTAACCCCTAATTTGCCGACCGGACCTCGCCGCCACTATAATAAATGTATTAACCCCTAAACTGCCGCACTCCCGCCTCGCAAACACTAGAATAAATTTTATTAACCCCTAATCTGCCCTCCCTAACATCGCCTCCACCTACCTACAATTATTAACCCCTAATCTCCCGCTCGCAGCATCGCCGCTACTATAATAAATGTATTAACCCCTAAACCTAAGTCTAACCATAACCCTAACCATAACCCCCCTAACATATATATAATATCAGGATAGGAAAAGTCCAGAGCCAGACCCAAATGCTAGAGTGAGGTTAATTACACCCTAGCACTGTGAGTGTAAACCAGGTGATGAATCTTCATTCAGATAGGGATTATCCAAGAGAGTAGTCAAACCGGCTACTGAGACGGAATTCAGGAGGTACATACAAGATTCCAGGAGGTAATTTATAGGAGGAAGGAATTGTGGCTTTAGCAGACTGTAATGCTTGGAAAGGGAAAGTAGACAACTGAGCTAGAACTTTAGCTGGACGGAGAATGGGTTCAGAATCCAATAAAGCTGAAACAGAGGCCTGAAATTGTCTGGATAAAGCATCCGCTTTAGAGTTCTTAGAACCAGGAATATAAGAAAGGACAAAATTAAATCTTGAAAAGATCAAAGCCCATCGGGCTTGACGTGATTTGAGGCGTTTAGCAGTATGAAGATACAGAAGATTTGTATGATCCGTTAGAATAAGAAATGGTTGAACCATGCCCTCAAGCAAATGTCTCCATTCTTCCAAAGCCATCTTTATGGCTAGCAATTCTTTGTTACCAACATCGTAATTCTGTTCTGCAGAATTAAATTTCTTGGAGAAGAACCCCACTGGAAGGATTTTGCTAGTGACTGGATTTCGTTGAGATAACACAGCTCCTGCAGCTATCAAAGAAGCATCCACTTCAAGGATGAATTGGAGATTTGGTACTGGATGACAAAGAATAGGAGCCAAAGTAAATGCTGACTTCAAAGATTCAAAGGCCTGTATCAGACCATTGTTTGCAATCCTGACCCTTCTTAGTAAGAGGAGCAGTGATGTTAGCAAAGTGCTTTCTGAATTTATGATAGTAATTGGCAAAGACAAGAAACCTCTGAAGAGACTTTAAGGAAGTTGGTCTAGGCCAATCTTTAATAGCCGACAGTTTATCGGATTCCATCTCAAATCCAGACTGTAAAATGATGTAACCCAAAAAATTAATAGAATCTTGATGAAAAGAGCACTTTTCAAGTTTGGCAAAGAGAGAATTTTCACGTAATCTCTGGAGTACCAGCTTAACATGGTGAACGTGATCCTGCAAAGTCAGAGAATATATCAGAATATCATCAATATAGATAATGACGAATTGATTAAGATAGTCTCTGAAGATTTCATTAACAAAATGTTGAAAAACAGCAGGGGCATTGCATAACCCAAAAGGCATAAATAAATATTCATAGTGTCCAAATCTAGTGTTGAAGGCAATCTTCCACTCATCCCCTTTACAAATTCTGACTAAATTGTATGCCCCACGAAGATCCAATTTGGTAAAAATGGAAGCACCCTGGAGACGATCGAACAATTCAGGAATGAGAGGAAGGGGATAACAATTCTTGATTGTTATCTGATTAAGAGCACGATAGTCGATGCATGGTCGAAGACCTCCATCTTTCTTTTCAACAAAGAAAAAACCTGCTCCTACAGGAGAGGATGAAGGCTGAATAAAACCTCGGGCCAAATTATCCTTGATGTATTCTTCGAGTGAAACATTTTCTTGACGAGAAAGAGGGTACGTTTTGCCTTTAGGAAGAGGTGCTCCAGGTAGTAGGTCAATGGGACAATCAAAAGTCCGATGTGGAGGTAATATTTCAGCATCTTTTTTAGAAAAGACATCACAAAAAGAATTATATTGTACTGGTAAAGAATCAGGAATGTCCAAAACTGCCACAACAGTACTAGAAGGTTTGTAAGTATTTTGAAGACATTGTTTAAAACAAGAAGATCGCCAAGCAACAAGTTCCCCTTTAGACCAGGAGAAAACCGGATCATGAAGTTGTAACCAAGGAAGTCCCAAAATTAAAGGAAACTGAGGAGAGGAGATTATGTCAAAACTGATGGTTTCTGAGTGGAGCACTCCTACAGACTTAAGAAGTGGTATCGTAGAATATCGAATGATTCCCGAACCTAAGGGTTGACCACTGACAGTAGTGACCTTAATTACTTGGCTCTTGGAAAGCAAAGGAATCTGGAGAGAATTGACAAAATCAGAATCCATAAACATTCCTGCAGCTCCGGAATCGATGAGTGCTTGAGCCTGGAACTTGATGTTGCCAAAACGAAAAGTGACTGGAACAAAAAGCTTAGTATTGAGGGTAGACAAAAGTTTTTGGCTTAACTCAGTCCCTCTTTCAGGAGTTAAGCCCTGGCTTTTACTAGACGGGTCAGACAATCTTTCAACAAATGTCCCTTAATACCACAGTAAAGACATAGTCCAAGATTACGCCTTCTGAGACGTTCAGCTTTAGATAACTTAATAGCACCAACCTCCATGGGTTCAATTGACTCAGAGACAGAAGAACTTGGACCAGGAAGGTTAGGTGTTCGAGTCATAGGACGGAAAGTTGGCTTGATAAAGGATCTCCTGTTACGGTCTCGTTCATGGAGATGCTCAGAATAACGAGCATCTAATTTGATACATAAATTGATGAGTTCTTCTATCAGGAAGATCCCTATAGACCAGTTCATCTTTTAAACGATCACAAAGACCTTTGCGGAAAGCTGCACGCAGGGCCCCATGATTCCACATAGTTTCAGCAGCTAAAGTCCGGAATTCTATAGCGTATTGTGCTACAGAAAGAGAACCCTGTCTTGAATCTAATAGTCCAGCTTTGGCTGCCGCAGACCTTCCAGGTTTATCAAAGACGGAAGAAAAAATGGATACAAAAGTATCAATATCATTGAGCAAAGGATCATCTTTTTCCAACAGAGGAGAAACCCAAGCTAAGGCTTTACCTTTCATAAGGGAAATCAAAAAGGTGATCTTGGAAGAGGAGGAAACAAACATTTGAGGGTTATTTCTGAAGTGAAGACGGCATTGATTTAGGAATCCTCGGCAGTCTTCAGGATTGCCGTCATATTTATCAGTTAGTGGAATTCTGGGAATTAAATGTTCTGCAGGTTGTGGTGGATTATATGCTAGATTGAAACTGGCCGCAGGTACAACAGGGGTTGCTGGGGCTTGAGAAGGAGGAGTGAGATTATGCAGAAGAGTAGTAATTTGATCCAATTTAGAATCCAGGGATTGCAGGTGAGCAGAGTGGGTTCCAAGAAGCTGTCCCTGTAGAGCCACAGCTCTGGATAACTCATCAGGGTCCATTATATGGCCTGTTTGTAATGTCAGGATAGGAAAAGTCCAGAGCCAGACCCAAATGCTAGAATGAGGTTAATTACACCCTAGCACTGTGAGTGTAAACCAGGACCTGACCCCACGACAGCTTCAGTATAATAAGTACTCACTGAAATAAGGTGGGAGTTGGCTCAGCAGGATCAGGAGATGAAACTTCATGCAGATAGGGATTATCCAAGAGAGTAGTCAAACCGGCAATGTCCAGCAATGTGTAATCAGGCAGAAAGGGGTTAACCAAAAGAGTAATCAAACAAGCAATGTCCAGCAACATGTAATCAGGCAGATAAGGGTTAACCAATAGAGTAATCAAGCAAGCAAAGTCCGGCAACGTGTAATCAGGCAGGTAGGGGTTAACCAGTAGAATAATCAAGCAAGCAATGTCCAGCAACGTGTAATCAGGCAGGTAGGGGTTAACCAATAGAGTAATCAAGCAAGCAATGTCCAGCAGCGTGTAATCAGGCAGGTAGGGGTTAACCAATAGAATAATCAAGTAAGCAATGTCCAGCAACATGTAATCAGGCAGGTAGGGGTTAACCAATAGAATAATCAAGCAAGCAATGTCCAGCAACGTGTAATCAGGCAGGTAGGGGTTAACCAATAGAATAGTCAAGCAAGCAAAAGTCCAGCAACGTGTAATCAGGCAGGTAGGGGTTAACCAACAGAATATTCAGGCAAACAATGTCCAGCAATGAGATATCAGGCAGGTAGGGGTTAAGCAGGATCGAAGTCAAACAAGTCAAAAGTTCAGATTATCAGGAATTCAAAAATAGTACTCACAAGCCACGAAGTAGAACAAACAGGCACCGGAGGAAAGGACACACCGGAATAAGAAGCCATTCTGACGTCAGTAGAGAGGGACGGTTGATTGCTGGGTTGCTAGGCAACGAAGAGAAGTGCAAAAGCACAGAAGAAAGAGAGAGCCAGAAGAGCGATCAGCTGAGCGATCGTGACATATAATTTAAATTAAACTAAATAATATTCCTATAATTAAATAAATTATTCCTATTTAAAACTAAATACTTACCTAGAAAATAAACCCTAATATAGCTACAATATAAATAATAATTACATTGTATCTATTTTAGGATTTATATTTATTTTACAGGCAACTTTGTATTTATTTTAACTAGGTACTTTAACTATTTAATAGCTACCTAGTTAAAATAATTACAAAATTACCTGTAAAATATAAATCATAACCTAAGTTACAATTAAACCTAACACTACACTATCATTAAATTAATTAAATAAATTACCTACAATTAGCTAAACTAAAATACAATTAAATAAACTAATCTATAATACAAAATAAACACTAAATTACAAAAAATAAAAAAATATTACAAGAATTTTAATCTAATTACACCTAATCTAAGCCCCTAATAAAATAAAAAATCCCCCCCAAAATAAAAAAATGCCCTACCCTATTCTAAATTACAAAAGTAACCAGCTCTTTTACCAGCCCTTAAAAGGGCTTTTTTGCGGGGCATTGCCCCAAAGTAATCAGCTCTTTTACCTGTAAAAGAAAATACAATACCCCCCCCAACATTACAACCCACCACCCACATACCCCTATTCTAACCCACCCAAACCCCACTTAAAAAAACCTATCACTAACCCCCTGAAGATCTCCCTACCTTGAGTCGTCTTCACTCAGCCGAGCCGAAGACTTCATCCAATCCGGGCGATGTGGTCCTCCATCTGGGCGAAGTCTTGTTCCAAGCGGCAAAGAAGAGGTCCTCCATCCGGGCGAAGTCTTGATCCAAGCGGCAAAGAAGAGGTCCTCCCTCCGGGCGATGTCTTCTTCCAAGCGGCATCTTCTATCTTCTGTCTTCCGGATCCATCTTCTCTCCGCCGACGTGGAACATCCTCCTTCCCCAACGGACTAACGACGAATGAAGGTTCTTTTAAATGACGTCATCCAAGATGGCGTCCCTCGAATTCTGATTGGCTGATAGGATTCTATCAGCCAATCGGAATTAAGGTAGGAAAAATCTGATTGGCTGATTCAATCAGCCAATCAGATTGAGCTTGCATTCTATTGGCTGATCGGAACAGCCAATAGAATGCAAGCTCAATCTGATTGGCTGTTTGGATCAGCCAATCGGATTGAACTTCAATCTGATTAGCTGATTGAATCAGCCAATCAGATTTTTCCTATCTTAATTCCGATTGGCTGATAGAATCCTATCAGCCAATCGGAATTTGAGGGACGCCATCTTGGATGACGTCCCTTAAAGGAACCTTCATTCATCGTTAGTCCATCGGGGAAGGAGGGATGAAGATGGAGACTTCTGCTCGGCTGAGTGAAGATGACTCAAGGTAGGGAGATCTTCAGGGGGTTGGTGATAGTTTTTTTTTAAGGGGGGTTTGGGTGGGTTAGAATAGGGGTATGTGAATGGTGGGTTTTAATGTTGGGGGGTCTTGTATTTTCTTTTACAGGTAAAAGAGCTGATTACTTTGGGGCAATGGCCCGCAAAAAGCCCTTTTAAGGGCTGGTTAAAGAGCTGGTTACTTTTGTAATTTAGAATAGGGTAGGGCATTTTTTTATTTTGGGGGGATTTTTTATTTTATTAGGGGGCTGAGCTTCGGTGTAATTAGATTAAAATTCTTGTAATATTTTTTTATTTTTTGTAATTTAGTGGGGGTTTTTTGTATTATAGATTAGTTTATTTAATTGTATTTTAGTTTAGCTAATTGTAGGTAATTTATTTAATTAATTTAATTATAGTGTAGTGTTAGGTTTAATTGTAACTTAGGTTAGGATTTATTTTACATGTAATTTTGTAATTATTTTAACTAGGTGGCTATTAAATAGTTAATAACTATTTAATAGCTATTGCACCTAGTTAAAAAAAATACAAAGTTGCCTGTAAAATAAATATAAATCCTAAAATAGCTACAATGTAATTATTAGTTATATTGTAGCTATATTAGGGTTTATTTGATAGGTTAGTATTTAGTTTTAAATAGGAATAATTTATTTAATTATAGGAATATTATTTCGTTTAATTTAAATTATATTTATGTTAGGGGGTGTTAGGGTTAGGGTTAGACTTAGGTTTAGGGGTTAATAACTTTATTATAGTAGCAGCGACGTTGCGGGCGGGAGATTAGGGGTTAATAATTGTAGGTAGGTGGCGGCGATGTTAGGGAGGGCAGATTAGGGGTTAATAAAATTTATTCTAGTGTGTGCGAGGCGGGAGTGCGGCGGTTTAGGGTTTAATACATTTATTATAGTGGTGACGAGGTCCGGTCGGGAGATTAGGGGTTAATAAGTGTACTTAGGTTGTGGCGACATTCGGGGGGCAGATTAGGGGTTAATAAATATAATGTAGGTGTCGGCGATGTTAGGGGCAGCAGATTAGGGGTTCATAGGGATAATGTAGGTTGCAGCGGTGTCCGGATCGTCAGATTAGGGGTTAATAATATAATGCAGGTGTCAGCTATAGCGGGGCGGCAGATTAGGGGTTAATAAGTGTAAGGTTAGGGGTGTTTAGACTCAGGGTTCATGTTAGGGTGTTAGGTGCAGACTTAGAGAGTGTTTCCCCATAGGAAACCATGGGGCTGTGTAAGGAGCTGAACGCTACTTTTTTGCAGGTGTTATTTTTTTAGCCCAAACTGCACCATTGTTTCCTATGGGGATATCGTGCACAAGCACATTTTGCCAGCTTACCGCTACCATAAGCAACGCTGGTATTGAGGGTTGAAGTGGCGTTAAATTATGCTCAACGCTCCCTTTTCTGAGCCTAACGCAGCCACTCAGACAACTCTAAATACCAGCATTGTTTAAAGGGTGCGCTGGGAAAAAAAGCAGCGTTAGCTACGCGGGTCTTTACCAACAAAACTCTAAATCTAGGCAAATGTGTTTTTTGTTTTTGTCTTTGGTGTTGTAACAGACATTAATAAGACTATTTTCTTATTTTCATGTTATATACATATATATCATTTTTTTTATATATTTTTTGTATCTTGCTGAATTATTTATCATCCATTTATTATTCATCTTTACTGTGTATTCAATTGAATAAGTCAGCTACTTATTTATCCATTTATTCTTGCACCTATGTATACATTGTTGCTTAGATTCATTGTATCCACTTACTTAGCGTGTAGATAGTATATCACATGTATTGTCTGTTTAGCCTGAAATTACAAGCAATTGTTTATCTTATAATATGGAAGACAATAATAATTGTCAGACTTTGGTTTAAATTACCCATACCATTTTGTAGTTGTGTACTAATGTGCATCATAATAATTTTGAATTGACATTCTGTGTTTTGAACAATTGGGTTACTATATATCGAGTTCTTCAGCAAGTATATACAATCTCAGCTGTCACATAATGATTGTAATTAAGAGTTTCCAATAGGATTTCAGTACTGCTTTTAAATATTGGCGGTTCTTTTTGTCGAGTTAATGTCTATGAGTAAGGCCATTGGCCGAAACATGTCAGACTTTCTTTAGTGAATTCTGTCAAAACTTTTAACTTTGACCATTAAAATTTGGACTTTTTAATCTAAGGCGCTAATGGCTTCCTTTTTTTTTTATTACATTTTCAATTGTCCCTTTCAAGTAAGCCTATGCCTTTGAACAAGCGGAGTATTGGGCTAGTCTACAACCCTTAACGTTCCCCTCATCTGTATATTCGACGGAGTTCCCCTCTAGGACTGGCCAAGCGGTAGTATACACGTCATAGACGTGCTGGACGTGCTGATCCTGGTGTCCTTGCTGCATGTATGAACTGGATGCGGTTCAGGTTACGCAAGTTGTAGACGGTGTGGAGAATCCAGCTCACCGGTCTTCCTGATGTGCGGCGGTGGCGGTACCTATCGGGTCAGTACGTGGTGAGAGATTGTTTGTATCCCCTTCCTGGATCAGACCGCATCCCTAGTAAGTGCCAGCACAAACTGTTTTCTGTCCTTGTTTCCACGAGTTGTTACTTTGGGACTACCAAGCTCGGGCCCTATACACTAGAAGATTGGGGACTGTTTGCTATTGCAGTTTACAAACTCTGCATTGAATATCTATTCTCTTTTTTCTATATATATATGTATATATGTATATTTTTTGCAGATAGTGTTTATATGAGTGTAACTGTATTTTTAAATGTATTTATGTTGGCCTAGATTTTGAGTTTGGCGGTAGCCGTGAAAACCAGAGTTAGAGGCTCCTAACGCTGGTTTTAGGCTACCGCCGGTATTTGGAGTCAGTCAGGAAAGGGTCTAACGCTCACTTTTCAGCCGCGACTTTTCCATACCGCAGATCCCCTTACGTCAATTGCGTATCCTATCTTTTCAATGGGATCTTTCTAACTCCGGTATTTAGAGTCATGTCTGAAGTGAGCATTAGAATTCTAACGACAAAACTCCAGCCGCAGAAAAAAGTCAGTAGTTAAGAGTTTTCTGGGCTAACGCCGGATTATAAAGCTCTTAACTACTGTGCTCTAAAGTACACTAACACCCATAAACTACCTATGTACCCCTAAAACGAGGTCCCCCCACATCACCGCCACTCTATTAAATTTTTTTAATCCCTAATCTGCCGACCGCAACCTACGTTATACTTATGTACCCCTAATCTGCTGCCCCTAACACCGCCGACCCCTATATTATATTTGTTAACCCCTAATCTGCCCCCTCAACGTCGCCTCCACCTGCCTACACTTATTAACCCCTAATCTGCCGAGCGGATCTCACCGCTACTATAATAAAGTTATTAACCCCTAATCCGCCTCACTCCCGCCTCAATAACCCTATAATAAATAGTATTAACCCCTAATCTGCCCTCCCTAACATCCCCGACACCTAACTTCAATTATTAACCCCTAATCTGCCGACCGAATCTCGCCGCTATTCTAATAAATGGATTAACCCCTAAAGCTAAGTCTAACCCTAACACTAACACCCCCCTAAGTTAAATATAATTTAAATCTAACAAAATAAATTAATTCTTATTAAATAAATTATTCCTATTTAAAGCTAAATACTTACCTGTAAAATAAACCCTAATATAGCTACAATATAAATTATAATTATATTATAGCTATTTTAGGATTAATATTTATTTTACAGGTAACTTTGTATTTATTTTAACCAGGTACAATAGCTATTAAATGGTTAAGAACTATTTAATAGCTAAAATAGTTAAAATAATTACAAAATTACCTGTAAAATAAATCGTAACCTAAGTTACAATTAAACCTAACACTACACTATCAATAAATTAATTAAATAAAATACCTACAATTACCTACAATTAAACCTAACACTACACTATCAATAAATTAATTAAATACAATATCTACAAATAAATACAATGAAATAAACTAACTAAAGTACAAAAAATAAAAAAGAACTAAGTTACAAAAAATAAAAAAATATTTACAAACATCAGAAAAATATTACAACAATTTTAAACGAATTACACCTACTCTAATTGATTGGAATCAGCCAATCAGAATCAAGTTCAATCTGATTGGCTGATCGGATTGGCTGATCGGAACAGCCAATAGAATGCGAGCTCAATCTGATTGGCTGATTGAATCAGCCAATCGGATTGAACTTGATTCTGATTGGCTGATTCCATCAGCCAATCAGAATTTTCCTACCTTAATTCCGATTGGCTGATAGAATCCTATCAGCCAATCGGAATTCAAGGGACGCCATCTTGGATGATGTCCCTTAAAGGAACCGTCATTCATCGGGAAGTCGTCGGAAGAAGAAGATGGGTCCGCGGTGGAGGTCTTCAAGATGGAGCCGGTCCTCATCGGATGAAGATAGAAGATGCCGCTTGGAAGAAGATGGTTGCCGGTCCGTATCTACTCTTCTTCCCGGATAGGATGAAGACTTTGGAGCCTCTTCTGGACTTCTTCAGCCATCGGATGATGGATGTCTAGCCCCCGCTTGGGCTTAGATGAAGATTTCGAAGCCTGGAACGATGGGTGATACCTGGCATGGTGAAGACAAGGTAGGAAGATCTTCAGGGGCTTAGTGTTAGGTTTATTTAAGGGGGGGTTTGGGTTAGATTAGGGGTATGTGGGTGGTGGGTTGTAATGTTGGGGGGGGAGTATTGTATGTTTTTTTACAGGCAAAAGAGCTGAATTCTTTGGGGCATGCCCCGCAAAGGGCCCTGTTCAGGGCTGGTAAGGTAAAAGAGCTTTGAACTTTAGTAATTTAGAATAGGGTAGGGAATTTTTTTATTTTGGGGGTCTTTGTTATTTTATTAGGGGGCTTAGAGTAGGTGTAATTAGTTTAAAATTGTTGTAATATTTTTCTGATGTTTGTAAATATTTTTTTATTTTTTGTAACTTAGTTCTTTTTTATTTTTTGTACTTTAGTTAGTTTATTTCATTGTATTTATTTGTAGATATTGTATTTAATTAATTTATTGATAGTGTAGTGTTAGGTTTAATTGTAGGTAATTGTAGGTATTTTATTTAATTAATTTATTGATAGTGTAGTGTTAGGTTTAATTGTAACTTAGGTTAGGATTTATTTTACAGGTAATTTTGTAATTATTTTAACTATTTTAGCTATTAAATAGTTCTCTTCTGGCCGCACCTTTTAAATAACTCTGGTATTGAGAGTCCACAGAATGGCTGCGTTAGGCTCCAAAAAAGGAGCGTAGAGCATATTTAACGCAACTTCAACTCTCGATACCAGAGTTGCTTACGGACGCGGCCAGCTTCAAAAACGTGCTCGTGCACGATTCCCCCATAGGAAACAATGGGGCTGTTTGAGCTGAAAAAAAACCTAACACCTGCAAAAAAGCCGCGTTCAGCTCCTAACGCAGCCCCATTGTTTGCTATGGGGAAACACTTCCTACGTCTGCACCTAACACTCTAACATGTACCCCGAGTTCAATCGGCTGATTCAATCAGCCAATCCGATTGAGCTCGCATTCTATTGGCTGTTCCGATAAGCCAATAGAATGCGAGCTCAATCTGATTGGCTGATCGGATCAGCCAATCGGATTGAACTTGATTCTGATTGGCTGATTCCATCAGCCAATCAGAATTTTCCTACCTTAATTCCGATTGGCTGATAGAATCCTATCAGCCAATCGGAATTCGAGGGACGCCATCTTGGATGACGTCCCTTAAAGGAACCGTCATTCGTCGGGAAGTCGTCGGAAGAAGAAGATGGGTCCGCGGTGGAGGTCTTCAAGATGGAGCCGGTCCTCATCGGATGAAGATAGAAGATGCCGCTTGGAAGAAGATGGTTGCCGGTCTGGATCTACTCTTCTTCCCGGATAGGATGAAGACTTTGGAGCCTCTTCTGGACTTCTTCAGCCGTCGGATGAACGATCGGTGATACCTGGCATGGTGAAGACAAGGTAGGAAGATCTTCAGGGGCTTAGCGTTAGGTTTATTTAAGGGGGGTTTGGGTTAGATTAGGGGTATGTGGGTGGTGGGTAGTAATGTTGGGGGGGGTATTGTATGTTTTTTTTTACAGGCAAAAGAGCTGAATTCTTTGGGGCATGCCCCGCAAAGGGCCCTGTTCAGGGCTGGTAAGGTAAAAGAGCTTTAAACTTTAGTAATTTAGAATAGGGTAGGGCATTTTTTTATTTTGGGGGTCTTTGTTATTTTATTAGTGGGCTTAGAGTAGGTGTAATTAGTTTAAAATTGTTGTAATATTTTTCTGATGTTTGTAAATATTTTTTTATTTTTGTAACTTAGTTCTTTTTTATTTTTTGTACTTTAGTTAGTTTATTTCATTGTATTTATTTGTAGATATTGTATTTAATTAATTTATTGATAGTGTAGTGTTAGGTTTAATTGTAGGTAATTGTAGGTATTTTATTTAATTAATTTATTGATAGTGTAGTGTTAGGTTTAATTGTAACTTAGGTTACGATTTATTTTACAGGTAATTTTGTAATTATTTTAACTATTTTAGCTATTAAATAGTTCTTAACTATTTAATAGCTATTGTACCTGGTTAAAATAAATACAAAGTTACCTGTAAAATAAATATAAATCCTAAAATAGCTATAATATAATTATAATTTATATTGTAGCTATATTAGGATTTATTTTACAGGTAAGTATTTAGCTTTAAATAGGAATAATTTATTTAATAAGAGTTAATTAATTTCGTTAGATTTAAATTATATTTAAGTTAGGGGGGTGTTAGTGTTAGGGTTAGACTTAGCTTTAGGGGTTAATATATTTATTAGAATAGCGGTGAGCTCCAGTCGGCAGATTAGGGGTTAATGTTTGAAGTTAGGTGTCGGCGATGTTAGGGAGGGCAGATTAGGGGTTAATACTATTTATTATAGGGTTAGTGAGGCGGATTAGGGGTTAATAACTTTATTATAATAGCGGTGCGGTCCGGTCGGCAGATTAGGGGTTAATAAGTGTAGGCAGGTGGAGGCGACGTTGAGGGGGGCAGATTAGGGGTTAATAAATATAATATAGGGGTCGGCGGTGTTAGGGACAGCAGATTAGGAGTACATAGCTATAATGTAGGTGGCGGCTCTTTGCGGTCGGCAGATTAGGGGTTAATTATTGTAGGTAGCTGGCGGCAATGTTGTGGGGGGCAGGTTAGGGGTTAATAAATATAATATAGGGGTTCGGCGGTGTTAGGGGCAGCAGATTAGGGGTACATAAGTATAACGTAGGTGGCGGTCGGCAGATTAGGGGTTAAAAAATTTTAATCGCGTGGCGGCGATGTGGGGGGACCTCGGTTTAGGGGTACATAGGTAGTTTATGGGTGTTAGTGTACTTTAGAGCACAGTAGTTAAGAGCTTTATAAACCGGCGTTAGCCCAGAAAGCTCTTAACTACTGACTTTTTTCTGCGGCTGGAGTTTTGTCGTTAGAATTCTAACGCTCACTTCAGACACGACTCTAAATACCGGAGTTAGAAAGATCCCATTGAAAAGATAGGATACGCAATTGACGTAAGGGGATCTGCGGTATGGAAAAGTCGCGGCTGAAAAGTGAGCGTTAGACCCTTTCCTGACTGACTCCAAATACCGGCGGTAGCCTAAAACCAGCGTTAGGAGCCTCTAACGCTGGTTTTCACGGCTACCGCCAAACTCTAAATCTAGGCCAGCGTTAGCTTCGCGGGTCGTTACCGACAAAACTCTAAATCTAGCCGGTTGTGTTTAGTGCAACTTATTTATTGCACTAACCTTTACAAGAGAGTTTCAGTCACGCTAACCCAACAAGTGAAAAATCCGATTGTGCTCTGGCAAACTTGTTTACTTTCAACTTGTAAAATGAGTGCTATTTTCAATTTGCACAAAAACCCGATATCACACTTGTGCAACATTTAGCTTGCCACTTGTAATCAAGTCCATAATTCATATCCAGTCCAGGTGTTAATAATCAAAACTGACCTAGCCTAACATCTTTTTATTTATTATACATTATATTGTAATGTTTTAAATGTTTATCAATCAAATTTATGTTTTAACCCCAAGCCAATGTGTTATACACATAGGTACATTAGTGATTTTGAAGCACAGATGTCTGCGGCTCCCTAGTGGAATATATTTCGGATCCAGCTCCTTTCACCAATGATAGTTGCGCTAATGTACCTATGTATACAACACATTGGCAGGGGTTAAAAACATACGCCTAGATTTAGAGTTTTGTCTGTAAAGACCCGCGTAGCTAACGCTGCTTTTTTCCCCAATGCACCCTTCCAACAACGCTGGTATTAAGAGGTGTCTGAGGGGTTGCGTTAGGCTCAAAAAAGGGTGCGTTGAGCTTAATTTAGCTCCACTTCAACCCTCAATACCAGTGTTGCTTACGGTAGCGGTAAGCAGCTAAAACGTGCTTGTGCACGATATCCCCATAGGACACAATTGGGCAGTTTGGGCTGAAAAAAAACCTAACACCTGCAAAAAAGCAGCGTTCAGCTCCTTACGCAGCCCCATTGTTTCCTATGGGGAAACACTCTCTACGTCTACACCTAACACCCTAACATGAACCCCGAGTATAAACACCCCTAATCTTACACTTATTAACTCCTAATCTGCTGCCCCCGCTATCGCTGACACCTGCATTATATTATTAACCCTTAATCTGCCGATCCGGACACCGCCGCAACCTACAGTATGCCTATGAACCCCTAATCTGCTGCCCCTAACACCGCCGACCCCTATATTATATTTATTAACCCCTAATTTGCCCCCCCCCAACATCGCCGCTACCTTACCTACACTTATTAACCCCTAATCTGCCGACCGGACTTTGCCGCCACTATAATAAATGTATTAACCCCTAAACCGCCGCACTCCCTCCTTGCAAACACTATAATAAATAGTATTAACCCCTAATCTGCCCTCCCTAACATTGTCGCCACCTACCTACAATTATTAACCCCTAATGTCCCGCCCGCACCGTCTTCGCCGCTACTATAATAAAGTTATTAACCCCTAAACCTAACTCTAACCCTAACACCGAAATAATATTCCTAAAATTAACTAAATGAATCCTATTTAAAACTAAATACTTACCTATAAAATAAACCCTAATATAGCTACAATATAACTAATAATTACATTGTAGCTATTTTTAGGATTTATATTTATTTTACAGGCAACTTTGTATTTATTTTAACTAGGTACAATAGCTATTAAATAGTTAATAGCTATCTAGTTAAAATAAGTACAAAATTACCTGTAAAATAAATCCTAACCTAAGTTACAATTAAACCTAACACTACACTATCATTAAATTAATTAAATAAATTACCTACAATTAGCTAAACTAAAATACAATAAAATAAACAATTCTATAATACAAAAACAAACAAACATTAAATTACAAAAAATAAAAAAGAATTACAAGAAGTTTAAACTAATTACACCTAATCTAAGCCCCCTAATAAAATAAAAAGCCCCCCAAAATAAAAAAATCCCTACCCTATTCTAAACTACCAAAGTAATCAGCTCTTTTACCTGCCCTTAAAAGGGCATTGCCCCAAAGTAATCAGCTCTTTTACCTGAAAATAAAAATACAATACCCACCCCCAACATTACAACCCACCACCCACATACCCCTACTCTAACCCACCCAAACCCCCCTTAAATAAACCTAACACTAACCCCCTGAAGATCTCCCTACCTTGAGTCGTCTTCACCCAGCCGAGCCGAATTCTTCATCCAAGGTGCGCAGAGGAGGTCCTTGATCCGGTAGAAGTCTTCATCCAAGTGGCAAAGAAGAGGTCCTCCATCCAGTAGAAGTGTTCATCCAGGCGGCGTCTTCAATCTTCATCCATCCAGAGCAGAGCCATCTTCAACGGAGCCGACACGGAGCCATCCTCTTCAACTGACGACTTCCCGACGAATGAAGGTTCCTTTAAGGGACGTCATCCAAGATGGCGTTCCTTCAATTCCGATTGGCTGATAGAATTCTATCAGTCAATCAGAATTAAAGTAGAAAAAATCTGATTGGCTGATGCAATCAGCCAATCAGATTGAAGTTCAATCCGATTGGCTGATCCAATCAGCCAATAGTATTGAACTCGCATTCTATTGGCTGTTCCAATCAGCCAATAGAATGAGAGTTCAATCCGATTGGCTGATTGGATCAGCCAATCGGATTGAACTTCAATCTGATTGGCTGATTGCATCAGCCAATCAGATTTTTTCTACTTTAATTCCGATTGGCTGATAGAATTCTATCAGCCAATCGGAATTGAAGTGATGCCATCTTGGATTGTTTTTTTTTTGTATTATAGAATAGTTTATTTTACTGTATTTTAGTTTAGCTAATTGTAGGTAATTTATTTAATTAATTTAATGATAGTGTAGTGTTAGGTTTAATTGTAACTTAGGTTAGGATTTATTTTACAGGTAATTTTGTACTTATTTTAACTAGGTAGCTATTAAATAGTTATTAACTTTTTAATAACTATTGTACCTAGTTAAAATAAATACAAAGTTGCCTGTAAAATAAATATAAATCCTAAAATAGCTACAATGTAATTATTAGTTATATTGTAGCTATATTAGGGTTTATTTTATAGGTAAGTATTTAGTTTTAAATAGGATTAATTTAGTTAATTTTAGAAATATTATTTTGTTTAATTTAAATTATATTTATGTTAGGGGGGTGTTAGGGTTAGGGTTAGAGTTAAGTTTAGGGGGTTAATAACTTTATTATAGTAGCGGCGACGGTGCGGGCGGGAGATTAGGGGTTAATAATTGTAGGTAGGTGGCGGCGATGTTAGGGAGGGCAGATTAGGGGTTAATACTATTTATTATAGTGTTTGCGAGTTGGGAGTGCGGCGGTTTAGGGGATAATACATTTATTATAGTTGCGGCGAGGTCCGTTCGGCAGATTAGGGGTTAATAAGTGTTGTTAGGTAGCGGCGACGTAGGGGGGGCAGATTAGGGGTTAATAAATATAATATAGGGGTTGGCGGTGTTAGGGGCAGCAGATTAGGGGTTCATAGGGATAATGTAGGTGGCGGCAGTGTCCGGTCGACAGATTAGGGGTTACATTTTTTTTTATAGTGGTGGCGATGTGGGGGAACCTCGTTTTAGGGGTACATAGATACAGGGAGTGCAGAATTATTAGGCAAATGAGTATTTTGACCACATCATCCTCTTTATGCATGTTGTCTTACTCCAAGCTGTATAGGCTCGAAAGCCTACTACCAATTAAGCATATTAGGTGATGTGCATCTCTGTAATGAGAAGGGGTGTGGTCTAATGACATCAACACCCTATATCAGGTGTGCATAATTATTAGGCAACTTCCTTTCCTTTGGCAAAATGGGTTAAAAGAAGGACTTGACAGGCTCAGAAAAGTAAAAAATAGTGAGATATCTTGCAGAGGGATGCAGCACTCTTAAAATTGCAAAGCTTCTGAAGCGTGATCATCAAACAATCAAGCGTTTCATTCAAAATAGTCAACAGGGTCGCAAGAAGCGTGTGGAAAAACCAAAGCGCAAAATAACTGCCCATGAACTGAGAAAAGTCAAGCGTGCAGCTGCCAAGATGCCACTTGCCACCAGTTTGGCCATATTTCAGAGCTGCAACATCACTGGAGTGCCCAAAACCACAAGGTGTGCAATACTCAGAGACATGGCCAAGGTAAGAAAGGCTGACAGACAACCACCACTGAACAAGACACACAAGCTGAAACGTCAAGACTGGGCCAAGAAATATCTCAAGACTAATTTTTCTAAGGTTTTATGGACTGATAAAATGAGAGTGAGTCTTGATGGGCCAGATGGATGGGCCCGTGGCTTGATTGGTAAAGGGCAGAGAGCTCCAGTCCGACTCAGACGCCAGCAAGGTGGAGGTGGAGTACTGGTTTGGGCTGGTATCATCAAAGATGAGCTTGTGGGGCCTTTTCGGGTTGAGGATGGAGTCAAGCTCAACTCCCAGTCCTACTGCCAGTTTCTGGAAGACACCTTCTTCAAGCAGTGGTACAGGAAGAAGTCTGCATCCTTCAAGAAAAACATGATTTTCATGCAGGACAATGCTCCATCACACGCGTCCAAGTACTCCACAGCGTGGCTGGCAAGAAAGGGTATAAAAGAAGAAAATCTAATGACATGGCCTCCTTGTTCACCTGATCTGAACCCCATTGAGAACCTGTGGTCCATCATCAAATGTGAGATTTACAAGGAGGGAAAACAGTACACCTCTCTGAACAGTGTCTGGGAGGCTGTGGTTGCTGCTGCACGCAATGTTGATGGTGAATAGATCAAAACACTGACAGAATCCATGGATGGCAGGCTTTTGAGTGTCCTTGCAAAGAAAGGTGGCTATATTGGTCACTGATTTGTTTTTGTTTTGTTTTTGAATGTCAGAAATGTATATTTGTGAATGTTGAGATGTTATATTGGTTTCACTGGTAAAAATAAATAATTGAAATGGGTATATATTTGTTTTTTGTTAAGTTGCCTAGTAATTATGCACAGTAATAGTCACCTGCACACACAGATATCCCCCTAAAATAGCTATAACTAAAAACAAACTAAAAACTACTTCCAAAACTATTCAGCTTTGATATTAATGAGTTTTTTGGGTTCATTGAGAACATGGTTGTTGTTCAATAATAAAATTAATCCTCAAAAATACAACTTGCCTAATAATTCTGCACTCCCTGTAGTTTATGGGTGTTAGTGTACTTTAGAGCACAGTAGTTAAGAGCTTTATATTCACACGTTAGCCCATAAAGCTCTTAACTACTGACTTTTTTTGTCGGTAGGAGTCTTGTCGGTAGAGGGTCTACCGCTCACTTCTCCCAAGACTCCAAATACCGGCGTTAGGCAGATCCCATAGAAAAGATAGGATACGCAATTGGCGTAAGGGGATCTGCGGTAGCCTGGAATTGGGGTAGGGAAGTGAGCGTTAGACCCTTTCCTGCCTGACTCTAAATACCAGCGGGCGGTAAAAAGCAGCGTTAGGACCCCTTAACGCTGCTTTTGACGTCTAACGCAGAACTCTAAATCTAGCCGATAGATTTTATTAAAAAATATTGACAACATTGCATGCTGAAACAAATGACACCATGTAAAGTAGTTCCATATATTGGCCATTTAAGACATGTTTATGGTGTTATATATATATATATATATTTCTTCTTTGATTCCATGTTGATATATAACTTCATGTCAGTATATGCTCTATGTAAAACTATATATTTTCACTGTCTGTTCTCCTACACTGGACACTGTCTGCCTCTGTCACCTAAGCTTCCCTCATGATTTTACGACACCCCCTCCTCTCCCTGCACTCAGACCTCTGTAACACTTCCTGTCCTTTTTAGCCATTCTGTGTTTCAAGATGTAATCTGTAAATTCCATTGAATTGGTCAGTATTGCTTCAGACTTGAAAAAGGAAGGAATTCTTCAGAAAGCTTGTCAACTTATAAATGTATAGTTAGTCAAATAAAAAAAAGTATCATTGCTCAATGCAATACTCTTGTTATTTTGTTATCTAAACAACTGGACTAACACGGATACTCCAATTAGGCTAAAAATATTTTATATCACATGTTCATTATGATGTGTTTAAAAATGTATGTGTGCATTACAAAAACATTTGTTCATTATATGTTAAAAACATTTTTGTGGTTATATTTCACAATATATAACAACTTTGACAAGATGTGATATATTTCAAAATAGAAATTTATGTACACATGTATATTTTATTATTGTAACTGAAATTATGTCAAAAAGAGTAAAGGAAATAAATCAGTGGTAGTGAATATGGAGGGTGGTCAGGAAATATGGCAACACCTTAGACTAAGTGGACTGCAACATTCTGCTGACAATGCCCTATGTTGTTTGAAAACTACCAGAGGCCAAAACATGTATACAACTCAACATACCCGTGTACTGCCCTATTGAACTGAGGCAGTGGCTCCATGTCATCCCTGAGACTTGCGTGTGTTAAACAATACTTCTCTATTATTTTCACATCACCTATATTCTGTAGTAGAACCTTCTGATGTATTATTTTAGGGGCCATGTTTCTACCTCTTTGTTGTCTGGAGGCTCCCGTTCTCCCAGCTCTCACCAAATGACCAGGCTTCTTATGCTTTCCAACCTGGTTAGCAGCTCTTGCCAACTAGCCAGGCCAATTATCCCCATTCTGCTTATCCAACATTCTCTCCTCTCCTGACATTATTCTCTCTTTCTGCATTGCCACCTCTACATCCAAACTCCAACTGCATACTTCCTTTTATATGGGTTTAATTGGGTTAATGTATTTTGTGTGTGTTGCAATGAGATCAAATTTAGTTAATTTTTTAAGCCTAAAAAACATGTTTACTGTCAATATCTGATATGTAAACAATTAAAGTGTTATCTGTATGATGTTTGCAATTGTATTATATTTAAAATAGGTTTATTGTTTACTTCTTATAAATATTATATATTTGTTGTGCTTCAATCATCATAAAAAAATGTCTCTTACCATTGTTAGCATGGGCAGCTCCATCTTGGTCGTTGGGTCCGTGCATGTGTTAATGGTTGTCCAATATTGTTACCTTTGCTTTTTGGGGTGTTAAGAATATTTCAAGTGCCTTTGGGTGATACATTTGATGTCCATTCTGTTGTCAATACATGTTTTTCAATACATGTTTTTTAATTTGTGGTCAGGATTTTTATCACTGAAGCCATGAACTTAAAAAAATAAAGATTTTTCTGATAAACATGATCAGAATGATTGAAATCAACACCAATATATCTGTATATCTTAATATGAAATACAATGGTTCATTTTAGAGACAAATTCCTAGACAAACATATGGAAATTATTACAATATAGTACAAACTTAAATGATGCCACCAGGCATTCCAGGTATCAAAATGTGGCCTATGATACATTCCATGAATCTGGTATATAATAATTTATATAGTCAAAGTATGTGGACACCACTACTAATTAGAGTTCTGTTTTATCTGCCACACCCATTACTAACAGATGCATAATATAGAGCATATAGTCATGAAATCTTCATAGACAATCATTAGCAGTACAAGGGGTTGCAATGAAAAGCTCAGTAACCTTAAACGTGACACTGTCATTGGAAGACAAATTTGCCACAAGTAATTTTGCTAAATGTTTGCCCTAATAGATCTGCCAAGGTCAACTGTGCTATTATTGGAAACTGGAGGTGTCTACGAGCAATAACAGCACAGCCATGAAGTGGTAGATAACACATACTCAGAGTGGGACTACAGCGTGCAGAAACAAATAGTGGGTAAGAATCACCTACAGTGGGTATTGAAAAGAATCACCCCCTTAAAAAAAATCACATTTTGTTGCTTTGCAGTCTGAAATAAATAAAGACAGACACCATTTTTGTTTGTCTAGTTGTAATTACTCAGTGCAACTTAAAAAAACATCCAAGTGAAAGATATAATACCAACATGTCAGGCAAAAATAGAGACACTTCAAAAACAGAATCACTGAGTTGGAAAAAGGATCACCCCCTCCTAAAATTACTTGTAAAACTCAATCAGGTGTAGCTAATCACCTTCTCAATGGCACACACAAAGCCATTTGACCTTCAACTGTGATCAGCTATGGGCATATTGATTAGCTCAGCATGAAAAGAGCTTTCCTGGAGCATCTCAGTCCCTGGTAATGCAACTAAAGCAAACAATCAACTATGGGTGGCAAGGCACTGTCCAAAGCTCTCCGGGATAATGTTGTGGACAGACACAAGTTAGGAGATGGATACAAGAAAATATCAAAGACTTTATCAATGCTTAGAAGAACAGTAAAGTCTATTATTAAGAAGTGGAAGGTATTTGGTACAACACAGACCCTCTCTGGATCAGGAAGTTGCTCCAAACTGGATGAAAGAGCCAGGAGGAAACTGGTCAGAGAGGCTACCAAGGGGCCAACAGCAACTCTGAAGCAGTTGCAGGAATTTATGACAAATTGGGGTCATTGTGTGCATGTGACAACAATATCACAAATTCTCCACAAATGTGGCTTGTATGGGAGGGTTGCAAGAAAAAAAGCCACTCCAGTCACGACTGAGCTTTGCCATAACACACCTAGGAGATTCTGAGGCCACATGGAAAAAGGTGTTATGGTCAGATGAGACTAAAATTTAATTATTTGGCCTAAACACCAAACAATATGTCTGGAGGAAATCCATTAGAGCTCACCATTCAAATAACACCATACCTACAGTAAAGCATGGAGGTGGTAATATCCTGTTATGAGGGTGTTTCTCTGCAGCAGGCAATGGAGCACTTGTCAGGATAAAATGAATAATGGATGGGGCAAAATACCGTTAAATTCTTGAGGAAAATCTGCTGCCCTCTGCCAGGAAGTTGTCAATGGGAAGAAGGTTTACCTTCCAACATGACAATGACCCAAAGTACACAGCAAAAATGACCACACAGTGGTTGAAGAAGAAAAAGGTGAATGTCCTTGCATGGCCTAGTCAGAGCCCAGACTTAAACCCCATTGAATATCTGTGGCATGACTTGAAGACTGCAGTCCACAAATGGTCACCATCAAATGTAACGGAACTGGAGCAGTTCTGCAAAGAATAGTGGGCAAATATTGCACAGTCTAGATGTGCAAAGTTAGTAAAGACATATCCCAACAGACTAAAGGCTGTAAATAAAGTAAAAGGTGGTTCAACAAAATGCTGACACAAAGGGGTGATCCTTTTTCCAAATCAGTGATTCTGTTTTTGAATTGTCTTTATTTTTGCCTGACATGTTGGTGTTATATCTTTCACTTGGATGTTATAAGTTGCACTGAGTAATTACAACTGGATAAACAAACACTGTGTCTATCTTTATTTCATGCTTCAAAGCAACAAAATGTGATTATTTTCAAGATGGGTGATTCTTTTCCAAACCCACTGTATCATCTGTTGCATAACACAGAGTTTTAAACTGCCTCATGAAACAACATCAAGACAAGAATTGTGCATCGTGAGTTTCAGGAAATGGGTTTCTATGGTTAAGCAGCTGTAAACAAGCCTCACATCAACATGCACAATGTCAGGTAACGTAGTGGTGTAAAACAGTCCACCACTGGACACTGAAGCAGATTAAACGCTCTCTGAAGTGATTTATCCTGCTTCACTATCTGGCAGTCTGATGGAAAAATATGGGTGGGGTGGATGCCAGGAGAAGGCTGCCTACTGGACTGAATAGTGCCTACTGTAAAGTTTGGTGGAGGCGGAATAATGGTCTGGGGCTGTTACTGAGGGTTTGGGCTAGGCCCATTAGTTCCAGTGAATAGTCATCTTAATTCTACAGGATATAAAGACATTTTAGACAATTGTGTGCTTCCAACTTTGTGGCAACAATTTGGGGAAGACCATCCTGTTCTAGCATGACTGTGCCCCCAGAGAGGATATTGTCTTGAAATTTCATAACTGCCATTATCTGAGATATCTTCAAAAAATCCATGGTCTATTCTTCAGTTTCCTAAATTTTCTACTCATTATAGTGGTGTTTTGTTTTGACATATTGTTTATACAACAAATATTTCTGTACACGTATGCTGTAATTTTGTTATTAAAATCTGTATTAGTAGTGCTTTTTTTGTGTAATTATAAGCATTGTGCTGTTTGACTTAAATCTATATTTTCTTCTGTATCCCCTTTTGTGTGTGATTTGAATGTGAATTGTGTGAAAAACAGTGAATCAGTGTCCTTCTTATGGTATATTTTTCAAAAAGATGGCATTGTTATTGCAATACAATAGAGTCTAATATATGCAAATGCCATTTCCAGGGCTCTTTGATTCTTTAGACGTACTGTTGACAGATTGCTTGGATGGAATATGTAAATATAATCTATAAAATGTAGCTGTGGGTTCTTGTGAAGAAGAGAGCTATAAAAAAGGCTTAAAGGGACATTCTAGACCCAATACTTGTTCTTTATTACTTATTTTAACATACCAGACAAGTATCTTGTAATAGGTTCCATATATAAGCTTGTAAAAAGTACATGACATTTGTAATAATCATTTGTTATCAGCCAAAAATGGCTGCCAAGCTCGGCCCACAGACTTCTTCTTGTCCAGTTAGCAGTTTTCTTGTATGACAGTTTAGCAGTGCACGTTTCATATTTTTCAGTTCAATATTTCAATTGCACAAATCAACTTGTGCAAGTAGGAAAAAGTCGACCATGATTGGAGAAACTTTATATACCAAAATATACATGCAATAGGTGGGCAGAGCTTGGTTGTCATTTTCAGCTCCTAACAAATAATGAATATTTAAATGTTTCATGTACAACTTACAAGTACTACAAAATTATGTATTGGGTCTAGACTGTCCCTTTAACAGGGTACTGATCACCTTTTATTGCCTCATCAGATTAATTGATGACACAAACTGAGATACCAACTGCTACAACTATGGAAATGTAATTTGTTTGCATCTCTTTCCATTTATTAAATGCCATTTTAATAGGCTCTCCTCCTCTAGCCTTCATTGACTTTTTTCTATAATGCCCCACACTTTGTTATTTGCAGCCTTACAATAATTATGTTTATGCTTGACACGCTCAATTATATTGTTAGTTGCATCAACACTATAGAAATCATCCTGTATTTGCTGTCAGAAGGATTGTTTTTGCAAATTGTTTAATGACACCTTTATTTAATGTAACAGTTTCCTCATGACTAAGCATTGGCAAATATTAGAATGCTCAATTTAAAGGTATTCTCACACTCACTCCTGACCCACACTATTTTCTCTCCTCATATTTTCATGTGACTCAGTCATCTCTTTTACTCCCTAACTTGTCCTGTCTCTGCATGTTTCACTCTCCCTCTCTACACCTGTCTGTCTGCTGATCACAATCTCTATATATAACACTGTGTACATAAATATGTATTTTTTCTTTATGTGGTGGCTTTTCTTATTGATTGGGATGGCTTAGACATTGGTAAAAGAAACCACACCTGATTGGAATATGGGCCAGATAGTTTCTAAAATTGAATTTCCATTCATATGCTTGTTTGTTCTGATATTATTACAGTATGGTGCATGCACAATGTTCTCAAACATTCTGTTTATTGTGGGATAATCATGATTATGTGGCCATATCCCACTGTTCCGATTTACCCTTAATTTGCCCCTAGTTATGACTTTCCTTTTTCACCCCACTCTAAATAGGGACATGCCTAAGAGTCATGATGAGACTAAAGCCAGCACTCTGAATAACATCATGACATCTCAGATACTTCAGTACCTCACTCACTCCCAAAAAGATTCTACTTACCATAATACCTTTGCAGATACCCATGACAACACAGACACTCGTTTTCTCTCATCTATGCTCTATATTCTTGCTGTTCTGTTACACGGCAGAGAGTATTCGGCCAGTCTATTTAAATAGTTAAAGCAGCTCACCAGAAAAATATGACAATGCTGGTGAATGATATCATGAGGGTGGGGAAGCACCTAATAGAAGGACTGACACAAAAGGGACTATGGTCCACCAGTGGACTTCTTGATGGTCCAATTTACCCCTCATCACATATTTTCTGCTTAAAATAATAAGTGCAGTTTGAATCAGTCACTTTTTCCTTTATGCATTTGTGTAATTTATTTTAAAAGTATCCAAGCACAATAAAATACCTGGAATTTAGAATGCATAGTGTTTGTCAATGAAAGATTTAATCCTTTGAATAATGTTTGGAAAATGAATTTGATGATAAAATATTTTTTTGATGTAACACTTGTATTGCAAGTAATGCCATGTTATGTCACTTAAATTAAATGTAGAAAAATAGAAGAGATAGCTATACACTGCTAACAGGGATATAATTTAAGGATTCAATGCACTTGCTGTGAATAAAGCTTTCAAATAAAACAAAATCAGCAGAATGTACACTTTACTATATAATTTATGCAGAGAGAAAAGAAAAAAAAATCAGCTTTATATTTGACTTTAATGTAAATCACAGCGGACACCTGGCGTTCTATAAACACTGTGACACTGTGCAATAGTAAACAGGGGTACAATGGTCTTCTTATTCTGAGTGGAGAATCCATCTGCGCACTACAGCACGAAGACAAAAGAGGATTGTTAGCACTCTAAGGCACCTTGATACAATCATACCACTTGTCTGTATTATTAATTGTTCCATCTGTTAAGTGAGAACTTTCTGACATTGGTTGGTACAGTGCTCTGAAACCCTGAAGTCTGCTTCCTATTGGTTCCACATGTGTTTGTATTTTTTCTCAGTAAGCACAGATTCCACAGAGAAAACGAAGCGCTTCAGATCGATTCTAATATCAGTCATGCAGAAGAGAATTTGGGACGTGTCACAATACCATGTTAACTAGTTTCAGGCTAAAGTGAAATTATATAAATATAAAATACAACATTACACAAATACCTTTTTGTTGTTTCATCTTGAGTTTGTTTTTACTTTTTTGTAACTATAAACAAATCCCTGTATGCAAAATAGTATAAAAATATACCAGAATCCTTTGTGCTTATGCTACTTTAGTAATATGCAGTTTTTAAAAGGGCTCTCCTGTTGTTACCACTGGATAACCCTTTTCTAAAGGTAATTAAGGAATTAAAGATCAAATGTAAAATCAATTAGAAGCATTTATATAAAAATGGTGCATTATATTTTTCTGTTTGAATGATATGTTTTAACAACAATGTACAATGGAAAAATTATTATAATTTTAGCTCAGATACAAATCCTACAAAGCTGCATAAAAGTATACACATGTTTGCTTTGTTTTGTAAGTGATTGCAATCCATTTGATTAATAAAGATTCAGGACTAGATTACAAGTGGTACACTATTTAGTGCTCCCGATTGAGCTTAAACATTGCTAGAAGTAATCGTTTGCCTTTGAAGGTTAGGGAGGGCGAGTATTACAAGTAGAAAGTAAAACTTTTGCGCAAGATCGAAACCCGATGAATGCTAACTTGAGGACGTTGGATATTGCGAGCACACTAAGTTTACATTCCAATGTTCTTCACATACGGGACAATGTTATTTTAAATTTAATTAGATATTTCTATATATATCTTATATATCTTAAAAATGATTATAGATGTACTAAGAAAATTCTAAATATTTCATAAAATATATTTATATATTTAACATTTCAATAACGCACATTAAGATAACAAATATTTCATGTGCGTTAACACGACACAATGTTAGACCTAAAGCATGAATCCCAAATCATGTTACGCATATTTTGTATTCCTATGTTCTTCACATAGACATTTTTTAATTCTTATTATTAAATATATATTGCTATATATCTGATAATGTTCATGTAAAATATATATCTATTCCTATATATCTATAGGAATAGATATATCTATTCCTATCGCTATATCTGGGTGCACTAACAGGAGGCTTAGCAGTTCTGCTCACCGGATGTTCACTAAAGTAAGTGCTAGTGCTGGGTACCGAATGCGCTAAGCCTCCTGTTAGAGTGGACAGGGACCTGGCAAGAAGAGGATTGGGTTAGCTCGCTCTCCAGAGTGCATTAAGGTATGTATTAAGCCTTAAAAATCAATTTAAAGGAAATTAATAAATACTGATGAATTTCGTCAGTATTCTTTTGTTCTCTTTAAATTTCATCGCTGTATTCAGATATTCTTTTTCATTTACGAAAACAAAAATCAGATTTTCAGTGTGAATGTACATTCGTCTGAAAACTAATACACATCCCTAATATATTATAGCCCATTGCAGTTAAACACATGGGGCTCCATGTACGAAGCAGCAAAAGCTGCTCCTGAGCCTTTACGGGGCATATGCGAGCCTGCTTCCCGCAATGTAAGAAGCAGCGGTCATTAGACCGCTGCTTCCTACACCCTACGCCACCTCTTAGGTGGCAAGGCAAAATCACAGAGAGCATGCTCGCTCTCGTGATTGACAGCCCTTTCAGTCGCGTGATTAGTCGTGCGATTGAAGGGGCGGGCATTACACACTCCGATGAGTGTGTAATGATACATACGGGCAAGCGGATCAACAGATTTTGCACCTGTTCTTTTACTTGTATTTTGCACAACTGTGCTGACCACTTTTTACATATTTTGCATGTTTTTAATCATGTTGGAATAAAGCTGAACTTTTAACTTTTTTCTGGGCTTGGAGCGCTGTTTTTTTGTTCCCTCTCTGGATTTCCTGTGATCATGGGTGTGTGTGCAGACACACAGGGAACTATGGCTGCCGTCTGGAATCCCACTGTGGAAATGAACTTTATACCCTCTCTCTATTTTGTGCCTAACTCACACCTTTTAAGAATCATCTAACTACCCCAAGGGCGCTCCGTTGTGCAGGTTTGTTTGTTACTTTAGTTTCCTTCACACGTGTGCGTTTCAGGGCCTGCCTGCCAGGTCACAGTTTTACCCCAGTGCAACTCATATCTGGTGTAACAGTAGTGTAGATTTAAAAAAAAAACACTTTTTTGACTGTGTTAAATAATAGCAGTCATTTTCCTTCACACGTGTGCATTTCAGTGCCTGCCTGCCAGGGCACAGTGTCACACCAGTGCAACTCATATCTGGTGTAACAGTAGTGTAGATTTAAAAAAAAAACACTTTTTTGACTGTGTTAAATAATAGCAGTCAGTTTCCTTCACACGTGTGCGTTTCAGGGCCTGCCTGCCTGCCAGGGCACAGTGTCACCCCAGTGCAACTCATATCTGGTGTAACAGTAGTGTAGATTTAAAAAAACAAAACACTTTTTTGACTGTGTTAAATAATAGCAGTCAGTTTCCTTCACACGTGTGCGTTTCAGGGCCTGCCTGCCAGGGCACAGTGTCACCCCAGTGACACTGGGGTGACACTACCTGATCTATACAACATCATACCTGATGTTTTAAAGCACGTTATTCCAAACAATTTAGGAATGTTAGGTGATTTATGCCATTTATGGCTTAAAACCAGACTCTGCATCAACTATGTAATTTTTCATGGGAGTTTTGCCATGGATCCACCTCTGGCATGCCACAGTCCAGGTGTATGAATTTACCAATAAGAAGTTGTGGAAAACTTTACTAGTTTATGGGTTGTTTAGGAGTTTGCGTCAAATTTGGTGTCAAAAGTGATGCGTCCAATTTGGTGCGAAGTGGAGAGTGGGACTTGTATTACATGCATTAAACATGGTGCAAATAGATTTATCCAAAAAAAGGAAGTTAGCTATATTGTTTTATTTTTATCCCTATATCTACTAGTGCACCAAATGTGTAGCAATACTTTGCACGAAATTTGGAGCAATAATATTTTCCCCTAAGTAGCAATGTATTTATTTCATTTTTATCCCTATATCTACTAGTGCATCAAATTTGATGCAATACTTTGTTTGATTTAGAAAGAGTACACAATTTTAATAAAGTTTCTAATTTACTTTTATTATCTAATATGCTTCATTGTCTTGCAGCATCGAACATAGCCTTTCTGTGTTTTCAGACTCCTATTGATTCAACGATAGGTACGCTGAGTCGGATTTGACGCAAACATACCTGTTGAATGTTTGATAAATTGGCAAGACGGTCAAATGGAGTCAAATGTGATGGTGGAAGAGCAGTATTCTGCTAGAATAACACAAGCATCGATCTGCTTCAAATTGATATTGCGGGGAGCATATATTACGTCATACATTTCAACATTTGATGATCTTGATGCTTTGTTAACTACGGCGGATAAACTTTGCGTCTAATTTGATGCGGACTTGAAGCGCATTATCAGTTGAAGCTTTCATAAATTGTCCTATATATATATATATATATATATATATATATATATATATATATATATATATATATATATATATATATATATATATATATATATAAATGTGTAAGGTTCAAACAAAGGCGAGACAATGAAAAAAATTACCAATTAAAAAATGAGCCACTAAGGATATTGTTGGTAAAAAAAATTTTTTTATAATAATAAAAACAGTATATATATGTAAGGGCCAAAAAGGACAGAAAGTGTAAGAGATGACCTATTAATATCCTATTAATAATGAAGCAATATTTGTGCTCAACTTAGTAATACCAGTGCACACAAATGTGCGCTGGTATTACAAGTGAGGTGCAATGCTAATGCGACATTGCGTTCACATTGCACAGAAGCATTGTTCTCATGAGAGCCCGCTTCCATAGGCTACAATGGGAGCCTCGTTCTGCTGTCAGACATGGCATGAGAACCTAGTGCAGTGAAGGGGGTAAGTTGCGCAGCAAAGTGTATATGTATATGAATATATACATATGTATGTATGTGTTTATATCTGTATATACACATATTAACACCTTAATATATATGTATATAAGCATATAAATATATATTTACAGAAAACACACAGTCCCCTAAACCGCAATGTAAAGGTACTTTCCAGTGCTGGTTTTTTTCGAACACCCCATACCCGCTCACTTTAACACCTAATAACTGCTTTGTGTAGTTATTTTTTAATAAAATAAAGATGCTTCTAAATTTTTTATTTATTAAGGCACGCTACACTGTATTTTGGTGGCAATTGGGGGACATTGTGGGAGCCTCTAGAGCTCGTGGTAGCAATAACCAGCCTCTTGTAATGGCTGGTTATTTATTGCATGCCCATAAACTAATATACTCCTATTAGGCTGGGATATTGTTTCCAATTCATCCTTAAGCTGTTCATATACATCAAGGCGCCTTTTTAGGTCAACCAACTGATATACTTCTACCTGTTATCAACTCTACTCTTACCCCTATCACTCACTAACACAGCACCTTTCACTAGCAGTACTCTTCTAACCCTTTCCCTTACCAGCCTTTACATCAGACCATCACCAATTTTTTTTATCACTGCTTAAGCCTAATTTATGCTGACCTTGACAAGCCCCTTTCATATACTGTGCTTCCTTCATTCTTAACAGCATTACAGATTGGTTAAGCCTATCAGGATACAGCTTGTAATTGACTGAGCTGTCAATGTTACTTATATTTTTATAGTGACCTAATGACTTGAATTGCTGTTGGGCAATTAATCCATTCAATATTAATACTGATGCATTGGGTCATATCATGTAAAAGGTGAGATATCATGGAAGCTATGTGCACAAATATATATATATATATATATATATATATATATAAATGAATATCATATATAAAGCTAATGGTAATTAGCTATCAGCCATTCGGAATTCGAGGGACGCCATCTTGGATGACGTCATTTAAAGGAACCTTCATTCTGACTTAGGACGTCAGAAGAAGAGGATGGATCCACGTTGGCTGCTTCAAGATGGTCCCGGTCCACGCCGGATGGAAGAAGATAGAAGATGCCGCTTGGATGAAGATGTTTGCCGGTCCGGATCTCCTCTTCTTGCCGGATAGGATGAAGAGACTTTGGAGCCTCTTCTGGACCTCTTCTTGCCGGATAGGAGGAAGACTTCGGACCCTCTTCTGGACGGATCGGTGATACCCGGCGTGGTGAAGACAAGGTAGGAAGATCTTCAGGGGCTTAGTGTTAGGTTTTTTAAGGGGGGTTTGGGTTAGATTAGGGGTATATGGGTGGTGGGTTGTAATGTTGGGGATTTATTTTACAGGTAATTTTGTAATTATTTTAACTAGGTAACTATTAAATAGTTAATAACTATTTAATAGCTATTGTAGCTGGTTAAAATAAATACAAAGTTGCCTGTAAAATAAATATTAATCCTAAAATAGCTACAATATAATTATTATTTATATTGTAGCTATATTAGGGTTTATTTTACAGGTAAGTATTTAGATTTAAATAGGAATAATTTATTTAATAAGATTTATTTTATTTCGTTAAATTATATTTAAGTTAGAGGGCTGTTAGGGTTAGGGTTAGACTTAGCTTTAGGGGTTAATACATTTATTAGAGTAGCGGTGAGGTCCGGTCGTCAGATTAGGGGTTAATACTTGAAGTTAGGTGTCGGTGATGTTAGGGAGGGCAGATTAGGGGTTAATACTATTTATTATAGGTTTTTTGAGGCGGGAGTGAGGCGGATTAGGGGTTAATACATTTATTATAGTAGCGGTGAGGTCCGGTCGGCAGATTAGGGGTTAATAATTGTAGGTAGGTAGCGGCAACGTTGGGGGGGCAGATTAGGGGTTAATAAATATAATATAGGGGTCGGCGATGTTAGGGGCAGCAGATTAGGGGTACATAGGGATAATGTAGGTTGCGTCGGTGTGCGGTTTGCAGATTAGGGGTTAAAAAAATTTAATAGAGTGGCGGCGATGTGGGGGGGCCTCGGTTTAGGGGTACATAGGTAGTTTATGGGTGTTAGTGTACTTTAGAGCACAGTAGTTAAGAGCTTTATGAACCGGCGTTAGCCCAGAAAGCTCTTAACTCCTGGCTTTTTGCTGCGGCTGGAGTCTTGTCGTTAGATTTCTGACGCTCACTTCAGCCAAGACTCTAAATACCGGCGTTAGAAAGATCCCATTGAAAAGATAGGATACGCAATTGATGTAAGGGGATCTGCGGTATGGAAAAGTCGCGGCTGGAAAGTGAGCGATAGACCCTTTCCTGACTCTAAATACCAGCGGGTGGCCAAAACCAGCGTTAGGACCCCCTAACGCTGGTTTTGACGGCAAACGCAGAACTCTAAATCTAGGCGATAGTTAGTAATAAATAATAAATTATATCCACTGTTTCATGAACTGCTGATATTTTATGAATTTATTATGATGTGAAAACTGCACAAGAAAATGTGTGAAAAAAGTATATTTTTATTCAAATGTTAATGCTTTCTCTGCTGGGTCATTTTCACACTTATGTGCTAGAGGAGTATTAGTTGTTTGGCCCTCATTGCATTCACACATAAATTTTTAATTTTTTTTCTGTGAGGTAACTACTCAAATTATATATTTTTTTTTTTTAGCAGACCAATGATTTTTAGAAAATACCTTTACAATACCTATTTTAAAAAATAAAATAATCAAATTTACCTATATTATCAAATTTGCTTTGTTCTTATGTTATTCTATGTTGAATAGATATCTAGATAGGTAGTGTGTACACTGCCATCTAGTGCTCTTGATAACATGATTGCAAAACTGCTGCCTTATAGAGCTTCAGGCACGTGTACACTTCTGATATTGCCTTTCAGCTTTTCAACAAAGGTTACCAAGAAAACAAAGAACATTTGATAGTAGAAGTAAACTGGAAAGCTGTTTAACATTTTTTGCTCTATCTCAACTATATAAGAAAAATGTTGGGTTTTATGTTCCTTAAAATGCAAAAAAAATAAAAAATATTGTCATTTGATGTAGTGTACATAGTAAATACCTGCATGTGAGTAATTATTTCCTAAATATTTCAAACACACATTTTATTGTCCCACACTTAGCATCAGTTCAACTTCTGAAAAAAGAAAACTGTATTAATGTTTACTTTATGGTTCATTTAAATGTAACAATTGAACAATTATTATTTTGTCACTATTCACCATCTTGCAATTTATGTAGGAAATGAGAAGGTACAAAATATCTAACTTTACAAATATTACACAACTTTCAAATAACACAAAACTCTGAATACCCAGAGGGGTGGTTTAACCCATTTTAAAAACTGCACATAAGTTCCAATCCCTGTCCAACACTAGCAGAATAGCAACAAATGTTTAAAAAACTAAACAAAAAAACATTCCCTGCTCCTACAGGTTTCTCTGAAAGGAGCCCCCCCCCCCCCCAATAAGGACATATGGATGTTATCCATGCTGAAAGCATTGCGTGGATGGGGACCTTGGCCAGACCTAAATTTTGTTATTTTGTCATATCGTTTCCATATTCCTATAATACAATCAATATATCCCTAACCTAGTTAAAATGCCACTGAATACAGCACTTTTTATTTTAGTTTAAATCTTTACAGATAAAGAAAAAGATATGAAGAAAACAAATAGTTAAAAGTGCCTTAGGATAAATGTGCCTGTTATGTACATTATATCCTTTTGAAAGAAAATAAATACGGTACTTGGCTGTACTCCATGATATTAATACGTGTTTATGGCAAAACGTTTTGTAGCTGCTTTAAAAGGTTATTTGAATGGGTATGCATTGGTTAAGCCTCTTAGCATCCAAATATTAACTCAATGCTTTGTAGCCCTATCTGGTAGCAAAAAAAGTTAAATTGCATAAGTCAGGAGTATAAACAGCGTATCCAAATAACTGAATAAAAATCAGTTCTGACTCATGGTGTATCTTGGTAAAATTATAATTACAGTTAGGATATGATAAATGTACAGCAAAATCACATTATGTTACTTGTTTCATGGCTGCTAGGCAATTAAACTATAAAATGCTTTTTTTCTGTTAATTTCAGAAAAGGCAATTTTCTCATGGGTCTTCGATGTGCTCTCCATATGACTTCAGCTGTACACACATATTGCAAATTTCTGGCGAAAGTTCTTGGTTTCAGGAACATGATATTTATTCTCTGCTTTCTCCATTATTTTGTGTTATGCTTCATTCTACTTGGCTCTTGCGTGCTCCATTATGATCAAGAATTAAATCCAATGGCGCCTGCTGTTTTTTTTATTCCAAGCTTCGCTTGCAAAAAGACAAAATCTTTCTTCTACATTCATAAATACAACACAACAATCAAATTATATTGTTTGAATTTTCAGAACAGAAAAAAAAACTTGCACAAACCTTTTGATTAAATGTTCTTTCTATGCACCAAGACGTTAATTTAGTATATTCTGAAAATAATTAGTAAATATGATAGAAATGAGGATTCAGACAGATCGTTACTGACCACATCTATGCAGTCAGCCATCCATTGTGCAGCACACATGGTCTGGTCCCTCATCTGTAACAAATGTCAAGGTGGGCACCATGCCACACAAACATATGGGTTTGAATGTTAGCAGACCAAAAACAGGTATGGGATTACAAAAAGATAAATAAATCCAAAGGCAGTTTCCCTGTCTGGTTTCAATGATCCATATGCCCATATTAAGAAATGCTCTAGTAATCTCTGAATATGAATATTATTTTATTTTATCAAATAAGCGAATGACTTTTATTTTTGCATGGCATAGTATGTGCAATTAAAATACATTTACTTTGCACAGTAAACAAATCATTTCTAGCTATTTGAGTTTCAGAATAAAGGTGATTAAAATAAATATGCTTCTTGAATTTGAAGATGTGCTGTTGAGCATTTCAAATTTGTCTTTTATGTCCTATTAAAATTTGGTGAAAATTGTTATCTGTAAATGTAAATAATACATTGTTTAGTATATTTAAACATTATTCTGGGTTTGACTCTGATCTTGGAGCTTAGCAAGTCAGCTTATGCGTAGTGTGCACATTAACCGAAGTGTCTCTGATTGGTGCATACACTATTTGCACAGCCAGTGAAGAATGTGCATAGAGTGTATATCCCAATCGGTGCCAGTCTCAGAGTTATTCTATTATTTTGGACTATAAATAATAATTTTTAGTGGATTTTCTCTTTAAATTAGACCTCTTAGAATATTTCTAGGAAATGATGTTCCAATCCTAATGATCATGTACAAGTAGAAAAGTAGGGATATATGATGTATACTTTCAGTCTAATAGAAACCGGTCATTTAGGGTAAATCCATTTTTGTAATTGTAGATGATTATCTAAAGTTTAATGGCTTCATTAAAAATGAACTTGTAGTGACTTGTATGAATCTCTGCTTTTCACATATATCACCCGCTGCATACCCCGACATTAGTGATTGACACAAAGGGCTTTTTAGTTTCACTTGACCATTTCAAGGCTATTTGTCAAAATACCAGTTAAGAAATGATCGGTCTATTCCAAGTTGTCTGGATAACTGGATCTATGACCAGGTTTGTATTTGTTTCTTTGGTTTAGCTAGATTGTTTTTTAGAATAAATTAAATACAATTAAAAAAACATTTCTATTTTCTGTTATGTGACAACTCTTTGGGGTAATCAACTACAGATAATATTTGCATTTTAACAATTCATAACAAGGAACTAAAAAAGTAAACAAAATTTATTTTTTAAATAATATTTTTTATTGCAAAATTACTTATTTTCCTTTATTACATCTGCCTACAATTTAGGGCCTATGCCAAGCTTATCTGAGCTTGTGCATACTGCAACCTAGTCATGAGCATAAAGATTGTTTCAGACAAATCGTTTTTCACAGTTTTTTTTATAAATTTTGTCCAAGATTAGCTCATGGGAACGTGGTTTAACTGAATGTTGCCAGCATTTTTTGTTTGTTAACCCTTTATGTCCTATGATGAACCTCTTCAGGGTAGCAGATGAGCAGCTGAACAGCAGCATAAAAGTAAATAAATATAAAATAGTAGTTAGCGCTATTGCTACAAGTCAGCAGCAGCACAAACAATCTTTTATTAAAATATGTTTGTAATGGTGTCAGGATTGTAAAGAAGAAAAGTCAAGCTTACATAGAACTCTTTACTTACAAGGACATTACTAGATTGATACTGAAAAGTGTGAAACTGTAAGTTTCAAGTCTGCAAAAAAAGACTTTCCCACCTGCAGATATGCTTTTTACTTCCTTCAGATTAATGGTTTTAACCACATAAACAAATCAACAAAATATTTGTGTAGGATACTTTTATTAATACGTCCATCTGTTAAAGGGGCCATTTGTTTTTACATTTTTAAATAAATGCAAAGAATACAGTAAAATTTGTGGTTTTTTTTGTTTTTTTGCATTGATTCTGAATGCTCATGTCTAATGCAAACCAAGGGTTATATTGCAATCCTTTTGAAAATCTTACCAATGATTTATCTACTGGAATTGATTAAAGGGATACTAAACCCAATTTTTATTCTTTCATGATTCAGATAGAGCATGCAATTTCAAGCAACTTTCTAATTTACTCCTATTATCAATTTGTCTTCTTTCTCTTGCTATCTTTATTTGAAAAAGCAGGAATGTAATGTTAGAAGCCGGCCCATTTTTTGTTCAGCACCTGGGTAGAGCTTGCTGATTGGTTTGCTACGTTTAGCCACCAGTAGGCAAGCGCTACCCAGGTGCTGAACCATAAATGGGGCGGCTCTTAAGCTTACATTTCTTCTTTTTCAAATAACGATAGCATGAGAATGAAGAAAAATTTATAATAGAAGTAAATTAGAAAGTTACTTAAAATTGCATGCTCTATCTGATTCATGAAAGAAAAAAGTTGGGCTTAGTATCCCTTTAATATTTTATTGAAGAATGTTGCAAAAATAAATTATTAGAATCATTTACCTCCAAATGTAATAATCTTGTGCTAAATCACAACTTACTCATGGCAAATGTCAATTTTATATTTGAGATGATATTTATGGTGGAGAATATACATGTGAAAAAAAAACATTTACACATTTATTTAACAACAATGCATTACTATAAAACTATATAAACATTGAGAATGTTAGTAAACTGATAGTCATCACTGACAGTTATACTTGTAGATCCAGATTTATATTTGTAGTCAAAGCTGACCTACAATTTTTTAGTAACTTGTTAACAGGTAAATTTATTTTCAATTAGATCAAATAAATTGGTTGTAATTGAGCGACAATTTTATAATTTGTCTTAGTCTTATTTATATTTTAGTAAAGAAAATGTTAGATTCTGAAATCTCAGTATCTAACCCATGACAGTACTTTTTTTAATAATTCTCTAAACATCATCACTTATTTCAAACAACATTCTTTTTTCTCCAGCATCAATATGGCAATCTGTTATTTTATACTATTTTTCAAAAATGTACAAGGCAGACATAAATTCTCTGGCATGGGTTGTATTTCTGTTAAAAGTGTATCACATTTTTTATATATATATATATATATATATATACATATATATATATATATATATATATATATATATATATATATATATATATATATATATATATATATATATATATATATATATATATATATATATATTATATATATACACATTTCTTTACTTATGGGGGCATTGAACAAAAATGTTCTATTATCCATACAGAAATAAAAAAAACAGCATTTAAATATGTTGACATTTTTATTGCCAGAATAAATACGAATAAATCTCTTTTTAAATTTTAATATAAAGATAGATACTTCCAAGTACTTCTAGAAGGAAGTGCCTTTCAAGCATAGAGTATTAGATGGAAGTGCATATTAGCCAATGGGAATTTGTAGGAAGCACATAACTAATACAGTAATATTAATGCCATATACGTGACAACAAGTCAGCACCACAACACGATTTTTTTTCCTCATGCGTCAAAACAGGATATCCAAATAAATAAATAAAATAGCTTTGTGATTCATGTTGTATCTCGGGTTAAATTAAACCTACAATAATTTTGATTCATTACATTTGAATAAATTCACTGCAAAGTGCAATTTTTTTATGGCTGCTGGGCAATCAAGCTATAATAGTTTGTTTCTTTGGTTATTTCAGAAATGGAAATTTTATTTGTAATATTTTTCATTTTTATGACATCCTTGAAATTATACCATATGAGTGGTTAAGAAATACGCTATATTTTCTACAAAATACCCCACAGGACAACAACACTTGTTCACAGAACAAGATATTTTTTTCCTGAAGTCATACAATAGAACCCAGACAAATTTAGCATATTTTGATTAAGGGATCACAGAAAGTCCTTGGCTTCTAGACACTATAGTCATATTAAAAAAATTGGAAGAACATCTGTTTAAATAAAAAAGTTATAATTTGTATATAGCAATAAGGTATGAATTTACTAATAATTCTAGAATAATCTAAATAAGTTGAGCACTATGCTATGGAGAACAGGCAAACATTACTGAGTAGAAATTAAATGAACCGTCAATTTCTTTAACTAAAATTAATTTTGCATTAATGCTAATGGTAACAACAAAAACAAAATAATACAGTGTAAACAAAATAATACAGTTTTTGTCCTTGCTCATGACTTCCATAGTCAAATAAAGAAAATGTTTTTATCTGCGTCCAAAAATTAGGATTCTTCAATGTTTATTGAAGACTCACATCTTGATTTAGGGAATAAGCAGAGCTAGTCTAAAATGAATAAATAAGTAATTAACCGCATGTTTATAAACTTCATTAAAAAAGGATGCAAAGAAGATGTTTCCAATGAATCTGTCCCCAAAAAGTGGTTACACACTTAGAAAATGCCAAAATGCATAAACATTATTAAGGATGTGTGTAAACACATTTTTTTGTGTTATTTACAAAGTTAAACCAGACAGTATGCAGGGAACGGAAAGATAAAAACCCCCCCACAAGATAAAAATGTTACAGTCTTTAGTGACATTTTATGATCTGCAAGAAGTGATGCCAACAGTATCAAGGAAGAATAGGCCCAGAGTATAAGCTCAAAAACGCAACACACATGGTGACCTGATGAAAACTGAAGCTAAGCTTCATTCCACAAATGAATATAAACACTGATGGTGATCCACTGGGCTGCCAACAAACTAATGTAAAAATATTTAGCGCAAAATAACACTCACTAATTCTATCTAAGACCCCAAATAAAATGAACTGCTCCTGTATATATCTTTGAGAGACCTGCACACAAATTAATCTTTCATCCTTGGAATTTCTGCATGGGAGACCGGCATAATTTACACACAGTGCCTTAGCAGAACACCGTAATTTCACCTCGCACATCGGGGTATCCAATAAACCCTGCCGGCAGTTCATAAAGTGCCATAAGTTGGATAAACTAGTGTCACTGGAGTTGCTAGTGACTTAGAGCACTTTAGAAACTGCCGGCGCCTAAGAAAAGTAAAAAAAAAATATCGAATCTCCCGTAAAAGTCTAACACGCCTCCCAAAAATAAGCCCGACACATAAAACCTCTACATCCGCAATTTCCCCCTCTCACAACTAATAATAAATATATTAATCCCTAAACCGACAACCCCCCACAACGCAATATGCCTAATTAAACTATTAACCCCTATATCCGCCATCAAACCCACACCACAAGTAATAATTTAATTATTAATCCCTAATCCGCCATTAACCCACAACGCAAACTACCTATTAAAGTATTAAGCCCTAAACCACCAAAGCCCACAACGCAATAAACCTATCAAAGTATTAACCCATAAACCGCCAAAGCCCACAACGCAAATAAATAAATTACTAAGCCCCCTAACCTAACTCCCCCTCACCTAACACCCCCTAAATGTACCCAAATTACCTAAATTACAAAATACTAAAGTTACTATTAAAATAAAAAAAACTAACTACTTTAAAAATAAAAAAAAACTAAATATAAATTAAAGGGACAGTCTAGTCAAAATTAAAATTTTGGTGTAGACTGTCCCTTTAAGCTTCAATTACATAAAATAAAAAAATCTAAGATTACATAAAATACAAAACAAAATTACCAAATTTTAAAAAATGATGCCTAATCCCTATGAAAATAAAAAAGCCCCCCAAAATAAAAACACCCCTACTCTAAGAATAAACAACCAGTAGCCCTTAAAAGGGCTTTTTGCAGGGCATTGCCCCAAGATAATCAGCTCTTTTACATTAAAATACACAAAGTCCCCCCTAACAGTATAAAACGCCCACCTACCAAACCGCCCAAAATAAAAGAACCAAACACTAAAAAACCTAAACTACCCATTGCCCTGAAAAGGGCATTTGTTTGGGCATTGCCCTTAAAAGGGCATTTAGCTATTTTACTGCCCATCCCTACCTAATCTAAATAAAACAACCCCCCCCAAAAAAACCTTAAAAAAACCTAAGTCTAACTTCCAGGTTGATACTCACCATTCCTGAAGTCCGGCGGAGAAGGTCCTCTACCAAGCGGCAACCTCTTCTTCCAGGAACAATCCGTCGCAGAGCTGAGGGCGGAGCTGAAGACCGGCGACCCTGGAACTGATGACCGGCAGCCCTAGAACTGAAGACCAGTGACCGCGTAGCCATGGAGCGTGGAGGATCCTCTTCGTAGCATCGTTGCCGTACACTGATAGAGAATTCAAGGTAGGCGATTAAAAATGGCGTCCCTTGAATTCCTATTAGCTGATTTGATTCTTCAAATTCAAATCAGCCAATAGGATGAAAGCTACTCAAATCATATTGGCTGTTCAAATCAGCCAATAGGATGAGAGCTATTGGAATTCTATTGGCTAATTTGAACAGCCATTAGAATTTCATTAGCTCTCGTCCTATTGGCTGATTTGAACAGCCAATAGGATTTGAGTAGCTTTCATCTTATTGGCTGATTTGAATTTGAAGAATCAAATCAGCCAATAGGAATTCAAGGAACGCCATTTTTAATTATCTATCCAGTGTACGGCGGCAATCGTACGAAGAGGATCCTCCACGCTCCATGGCTCTGCGGTCGCTGGTTTTCAGATCCAGGGTCGCGGGTCTTCAGTTCCAGGATGGCCTGAAGAAGAGGTCGCCGCTTGGAAGGAGACTTCACTGCATGGGACAGGACCTTCGCCTGTGGACTTCAGGAATGGTGAGTATCAACCTGGGGGTTAGACTTAGGGTTTTTTGGGGGGTTTGTTTTGATGTAAAAGAGCTGATTATCTTGGGGCTATGCCCTGTAAAAAGCCCTTTTAAGGGCTACTGGTAGTTTATTCTTAGAGCAGGGGGTGTTTTTATTTTTGGGGGCTTTTTTATTTTCATAGGGATTAGGTATAATTTTTTTAAAATTTGGTAATTTTGTTTTTTATTTTATGTAATCTTAGATTTTTTTATTTTCTGTAATTGTAGGTTAAAGGGACAGTCTACACTAGAATTGTAATTTTGACTAGACTGTCCCTTTAATTTATACTTAGTTTTTTTTATTTTAATAGTAACTTTAGTATTTTAGAATTTAGGTAATTTGGGTACATTTAGGGGGTGTTAGGTTAGGGGGATTATTAATTTATTTATTTGTGTTGTGGGCTTTGGCGGTTTAGGGGATAATACTTTGATAGGTTTATTGCTTTGTGGGCTTTGGTGGTTTAGGGGTTAATACTTTAATAGGTAGTATGCGTTGTGGGTTAATGGCGGATTAGGGGTTAATAGTTTTAATAGGTAGTTTGAGATGTTGGGGTTGGCGGATATAGGGGTTAATAATTTAGTTATTACTTGTGGTGTGGGTTCGATGGCGGATATAGGGGTTAATACACTTTATTATTTATTGAGGTGGGGGATTGCGGTTGACAGGTAGATAGATATTGCGCATGCGTTAGGTGTTAGTTTATTTTTGCAGGCATTTTCAGGAGTTACGGTGCTCCGATACTCGCCGAGGATTGCTGCGGCTGTCTTGTGTAGCGAGGGGAAAATGGAGTAAGATTTCTCAAATTTTGCCACGTAATTCCTTGCGCTAAATATTGGATACCGATTTGTGACGAGGTCCCATGTTAGCTTATGGAAGTAAAAATTGCAGGGACGGGTGAAATATACGTGCCGCATTTATATGCGGTGCTATATATAGGATACCAAAACAGCGCAAAAATGGTGTCGCTGGCTTTTGTGTTTGACGCTGCATATGTAATGGGGCCCTTAGAACTCACCTCAGAAGGCTACATTAGTTGCACAATTGCTTATTACAACTAGTGACTTTGAAAATGAACCCTTAAAACCTGTATGTGGACATGTGACATGACATAAACTTCATTTGGTTCTGTGGTTTCATATAACGCTGAGATAATAGAATTGATCAATTAAAGTAGTTTCTGTTATTTATTTGAAAAATTAAAGCCTCTCCCATTTTTGTGCCCTGTTTAGGGTGTTACATTATGAAGACAAGATTAAAAGTTATGTTATCATACAACTCAAGCCTTGACAACTTATGGCAATATCTAAATCATCAACCTGAGTTAATAACAGCATTTTTGCTGAAAACAAATGTGACCTAATCAATCAAAATCCTGGTACAATAATCTTTAACTGAAAACTTCAATAATGACATACTGCAGGTAAATGTGCTCCCCATTACTTTTCATTTGACATTTTTTGCAGCCTCTCTCTGCTTTGACATAGTGTAAAGTTAACAACTGCCGCAATACTGGCTAAAACTCAGTGTGAATAGGTTAAGCATAAATGATTGGCTGCATTATTAAAACACTTTTACCACCCATGGAACTTAACCCAAAATGTGACATTCCCATCACATTTAACCTGATCATGACTGCTACTAAAACACTATTGTTAACCTCATACCTTTTCAGAACCCAATGCCAGTTAACCCTAAATGGGACTTTCCAAATTGTAATTATAATAGCCTTAAATTCTCCCACTGCAAAAAAGAAACAGACTAACAAGCAAAAACAAAAACAGTCTCTGCGGTCTAACTAGCAACCCCTGCATTAATTTATGATTCCCCAGAGGATCCTGCTTTTACACCCATGTGACCCCTTTAACAAAACAAAAAACAAAACCTCCCAAAATATATATATATTTTTTTTTCAAGCGGTTCATACTTTACTCCTGTATTCATTAATTATATCTTCTGCCAATTGTAGCCCTATGTAGTTTTCTTCCTAACCACAGCTTTGAGTCTAGTCCAAATACAATCTTAGTTTTAGCTTTTTGGGGGAGAAATCTTGACTGGATTGTGATACCGTTGTAAACATTTAGTTGTTTTGAAAAAAGTGCTGGTCCAGATTTGTTTATTCATGGTCTTTTTTGCAATAAGACGAAGATCTTAGTGAACCAAGACTATCGGTCTGGATTCACCAACAAATCAAATAACTTTCAAATAACAGAAATTTCTGCAATTCATATTTTCTCATTTAAAACTGTCTAATTAAACTTCAGATACTTTAAAACATGCCAACTCTCTATAATATTGCCTACTTAGACTTTTCTCTGAAATAGTAGTGAATCTAGGCCAGTATATTTAAAAAAATAAAGAGTTTCTTAAATAGTTTTAAATTAGTTTGCAGAACTTCTTTGTCTTTATGAAATATATTCCTTATATTGTTTTCCCTTTGTTTTTATCATTACTCAAGTAATAATTTTGTAGGTTTTTTTTTTAAATTTGCACTGCAAAACTTTACTTATATTGTGCAATATTTATGTGAATTGTGTGTAAATAAAAACACTTACATGGTGCTTAGAGCAGTAGACAAAACCATTTACAGCAATTCCATAACGGTAACATTGTCCTTTTTATCAATATATTTTTGTGAAGATGTGTGAAAGCCCTATTTAAAAAGCCTGAAAAAAGCCTTTTTCATTTCGTTTTAACGTTTACCCAATCCAAGTGTGATAAAACCATCATTGCTATGGTTTATGGGGTTTCATGAGTCAGATAGAGCAAACAATTTTAAACAACTTTCCAATTTACTTCTATTATTATACTTTCTTAATTTTCTTGTTCTCCCTTGTTGAAAAGCAGATAGGTAAGTTCAGGAGCGTGCACGTGTCTGCATCACTATATGGCATCAGTTTTGCAACAATGTTATACATGAGCAAGAGCACTAGATAGCAGCACTACTTCTTGTCATGCAGTGCCTAAGGCATGTGCATGCTACCTACCTAGTTATCTCTTCAACAAAGAATAACATGCGAACAAAGCAAATTTGATAACAGAAGTAAATTGGAAACCTTTTTTAAAATTGTATTCTCTATCACCTAGATTACAAGTTTTGCGTTCGTGTTTTAACGCTGAAAAATGGCCATTTCAGCGTTAAAACAGCACTGCAGCCATTACGAGTCTTGTCGGTATAGCTGTACCGCAAGCCTTTTAGCCTGTAACGCAACGTCAGTCCCCAACTCATAAAAATGACGTTTTTTCATGGGACTTCCATAGCGCAGCCATTACAAAATTTGCGTTCTGGCTAAAAAGCTTGCATTCCAGCCTATACCGACACGATCCATACCGCCATCTGAGACCAGTAGTTATGAGTTTTACGCTACAAAACTGTTACATAAAACTCATAACTAAACTGTAACAAAGTACACTAAACACCCATAAACTGCCTATTAACCCCTAAACCAAATGCCCCCAACATCGCAATAAACTAATAGTAACCCCTAAACCTAACGTCCCCCTAACTTTATAATGAAATTACAATTTTCCTATCTAAAATTAAATTAAAAATTACCTGTCAAATTAAACTAATATAAATATTAAACTAAAATTAAACTAACTACCAATTAAAGAAAACTAAACTACACATTAAAAATCCTAACACTACTCTAAAAATTACAAAGTATCTAATTACAAAAAATAATAAAAGACTAAATTACAAAAATAACAAACACTACATTACGAAAAATAACAAACGAAATTATCAAAAACTCAAAAGAATTACACCTAATCTAATAGCCCAATAAAAATAAAAAGCCCCCCAAAATAAAAAAAAACCCTAGTCTACAATAAACTACCAATAGCCCTTAAAGGGGCCTTTTGTAGGGCATTGCCCTAAGCTAAACAGCTCTTTTACCTGTAAAAAAAATACAGACCCCCCAACAGTAAAACCCACCACCCAACACACACCCCAAAATAAAAAACCTAACTCTAAAAAAAACCTAAGCTACCCATTGCCCTGAAAAGGGCATTTGTATGGGCATTGCCCTTAAAAGGGCATTTAACTCTTTTACATTGCCCTGAAAAGGGCATTTAGCTCATTTATGAATAGCCCAAACCCTAAACTAAAAAAAACCCCCAAACAAAAACCCTTAAAAAAAAACCTATCACTAACCCCCGAAGATCCACTTACAGTTTTTGAAGTCCCGCTTGAATGATCTTCATCCAGGCGGCGAAGTCCTCATCCAGGCAGCGAGAAGTCTTCATCCAGACGGCTTCTTCTATCTTCATCCAGGCGGTATCTACTATCTTCATCCCGGCAGCGCGGAGCGGGTCCATCCTGAAGACATCCGGCACAGAGCATCCTCTTCATACGGTTGCCGCTGTATACTGAATCTTCAATGCAAGGTACGCGATTCAAAATGGCGTCCCTTGCATTCCTATTGGCTGATTTGATTTTGGAAATGCAAATCAGCCAATCGATTTGAACAGCCAATAGAACTTCAGAAGCTCTCATCCTATTGGCTGTTTTGAACAGCTAATAGGATTTCTGTAGCTCTCATCCGATTGGCTGATTTGAATTTCCAAAATCAAATCAGCCAATAGGAATGCAAGGGATGCCCATACAAATGCCCTTTTCAGGGCAATGGGTAACTTAGGTTTTTTAGATAGTTTTTTTTATTTTATGGGTTTGGGGTGGGGCTTTATAATGTTAGTGTGTCTTTATATTTGTTTTTCAGGTAAAAGATCTGTTTAACTTAGGGCAATGCCCTACAAAAGTCCATTTTAAGGGTTATTGGTAGTTTATTCTAGATTAGGTTTTTTATTTTGAGGTGTTTTTTTTTAATGGGTATTAGAATAGGAATAATTTTTATTATTTTTAATAATTTGTTTGTTATTTTGTGTAATGTTTTTATTTAGTTTTAGGGTGGGTTTTTATTTTTAGATTAGGGCTTGGGCATTTCATAAGTGAACTGAATGCCCTTTTAAGGGCAATGTCCATACAAATGCCCTTTTTAGGGCAATAGGTAGATTAGGTTTTACTTTATTTTTATTTTGTGGGTTTGGGGTGTGGGGGTTGTATACTGTTAGGGGGTGTTTGTTTGTTTTTGTGGCAAAAGAGCTGTTAACTTTGGAGCAATGCCCTACACAAGGCACTTTTTAGGGCCCACAAAAGGCCCTTTTAAGGGCCCTTGGTAGTTTATTCTAGATTAGGCTTTTTTATTTTGGGGTGTTTTTTTTTTAAAGGGTATTAGAATAAGAATAATTTTTATTGTTTTATATTATTTTGTTTGTTAATTTTTGAAATGGTAGGTTTTTTTATTTTTTGCAATGTTAGGTTTTAGTGTAAGGCAGCTTAGGTTTTATTTGACAGGTAAGTTTGTATTTATTTTAACTAGGTAGTTATTAAATAGTTAATAACTATTTACTAACTAGTCTACCTAGTTAAAATAAATACAAACTTACCTGTGAAATAAAAATAAAACCTAAACTAGCTACAATATAACTATTAGTTATATTGTAGCTATCTTAGGTTTTATTTCACTGGTAAGTATGTATTTAGGGGAGACAAGTCGGTATCTGTGTTTAAGGGCGCTTCTCTCTGCTCAGTAACGATGATGCTTGAGGGGGGTGGAGATCCCGGTTCTCAATACCGGCCCAATGGAGAGTGGGTGTGCGTTAGTTCAAACAGCTGTCTTGCTGAGCAGCCCAGCACAAGCCTGCCAACAAATCCTCAGTAAGTACAAATTCCTCCAGGGTTGGGCGCACCACAATGACAGTCTGTAGACTCACGTTAGGGTAAAATCCTAACGTGAGTCTACAGACTGTCATTGTGGTACGCCCAACCGTGGAGGAATAAGTATGTATTTAGTTTTAAATAGGAATTATTTAGTTAAAGGGACACTGAACCCAAATTTATTTCTTTCGGGATTCATGACATTTTAAGCAACTTTCTAATTTACTCCTATTATCAAATTGTCTTCATTCTCTTGGTATCTTTATTTGAAATGCAAGAAGGTAAGTTTAGATGCCGGCCCATTTTTGGTGAAAAACCTGGGTTGTTCTTGCTGATTGGTGGATAAATTCATCCACCAATAAAAAAGTGCTGTCCAGAGTTCGGAACTAATAAAAAAGCTTAGATGCCTTCTTTTTCAAATAAAGATAGCAAGAGAACGAAGAAAAATTGATAATAGGAGTAAATTAGAAAGTTGTTTAAAATGACATGCTCTATCTGAATCACGAAAGGAAAAATTTGGGTTCAGTGTCCCTTTAATAATTGTAACTTTAATTTAGCTCTATTTTAATTATGTTAAAGTTAAGGGGTGTTAGGGGCTAGGGTTAGGTTTAGGGTTACGTTAGGGTTAGGTTTAGGGGTTAATATAGTTTAATTCAGGTTGTTTCAATTTGGGGGTTGGCAGTTTAGGGGTTAATAACTTTATTTAGTGGCGGCGATGTTGGGGAGCAGCAGAATAGGGGTTAATAGATTTATTATAGTGTGGGCGATGTTGGGGTGCAGGGGAATAGGGGTTAATAACTTTAGTATAGTGGCAGCGATAATGGGAGCGGCAGATTAGGGGTTAATAGCTTTATTTAGGTGGCGACGATATTGGGGGCGACAGTTTAGGAATTAATGACATTAAGTAGGTGTCAGCGATGTCGGGGGCAGCAGCTTAAAACTAAGATCAGCTCAATAGAGTAAATGCTCTGTGAGTAGTTAGTATTTAGTAATTTTACTACGTTCATGAGCATGTTGGAAAAAAGATCCAGCCAATCAGCATCATAGGTAATGAGTTAACACTTTGCTTTGCTGTGCTATCTCAAGATTTCTCCTTTTGAGGTTTCAGAGACACTTCCATTAACAGAGGAGGAAAAGAAAGACTTGCTCCCTTGCTAATCCTGGGGCAAACATTTGAATTTGATCTTCTACAATATAATGTGGTCACTATGGAAATTTTAAGGTAAGATATCTTTGTTTTTACATAGAAATGTACAGGTGATATTATCTGCTCTGATTTTTTTTTATATAATGCATAGGCTGACCATATTGCCGCTTTAAAAAGGGACACATATGAAAAATACATATGTCGGGGTTCCTATAACAGAACATTATTCAAAGCATTTCTTTAAACAGCCCTGACATATGTATTTTTCATATGTGTCCCTTTTTAAAGCGGCAATATGGTCAGCCTAATAATGCATCACGTTCAAGTTATGAGGTGTATGGGTCACAAACCTCTTAAATTAATTCAAATGGCAGCATTTCTAAAGCACTGGCCACAGGATAACTAGCCAAAAAAACTCCATATTAATTGAATCTGAAATTTCCATGTGACAAACTCTAATTGATTGGAATGGGGTTATTGCACTCTAATTTCAAAAGACAGCACAGCTGTGCATGCTGTCTAAAAAAAAAAAAAAAAAAAAAGCTAAGCTAAAGCATAATATCATATAGTTAAGACATTTTTATGTTTTCATTTAAAATAAACAGGACACCCTGTGAGAGGACTAGGTAAAATGAGGACAAATACACACTCCTTGAGGCCATACCCTGTCATTTCAATGTATACAGCTGAACTCTGAAGTAATGCTTTTTCCATTTTTCTCAGTCACAGGTGAGAGGTACAAAAGTCATAGTTAGTAAATGGTTTAAGAAATTTTGAAAAGCCTGATATCTCTTTTGTTGATCATGCCATTTAATGAAAATACTCTTCTGTGTGTGCTTTGTCTGTCAAAAGTATTAAATATCCCTCAAGCAACTTTGAAGTTGAATCTCTTTAAATGGTGAAATAAAATAGCTTAATATGTGCTTTGAATATTTTCTTACATTAACATAACATTCTTTAACTTTAACTTGCATAACTGCAAGGATGATTTCTGTAGCATTAATTGCTTTTTTATTTACTTGAATAGTAAACCAATCTCAAGCGCACATAAACACAAGTCATGTCATGCAGTTAGTGCGCTGCCAAAAGTTAAATTTGTACAAAAATGTGATGACATCTTAGAACTATTAAGTCATCCATAAAAGTACGCCATATGTCTAGCAAATAGTGCGTCTGAAGGATAACTAGAATTTCCTTGATTCTTCAACTCTCTGCACAAATGAACATATCATTTCTTCATATTATAAAAAAGTTTGTGAGAAGTTTGGAAATTTTTGGTGAGATTAGTTTGAATAAAACTGAACAAAATTACTTGACTAAACATCAAAAAGTCACCAATTTGTGCAAGTAAACCATAAAACCAGTAATTATTATTATGATTTATTTGTATAGCGCTGCAAAATTCCGTAGATCTGGGTACAGAGATAGGGGTATACAATGACAAAGATTTGTGATAAAATACAAAACATGTTAAGACTAAAAAAATCTAGTACAGGAGTAAAAGGGCCCTGCTCCAAAGAGCTTACAGTCTACAGGTTAAGGGTGCAGAGACAAAACGTTTGGGCAAGCTTGTCACTTGGATTGTAGTTGCAGCAGTGGGTAAGGCAGTTCAAGAATTGCTTTGGTTAGGATGAAAAACAGATGAGAGAGGGTAAGCCTCTTTGAATAGATGTGTTTTCAAGGAGCGTCTGAAGCTATACAAGCTTGGAGAAAATGGAGACACATAGATCAGAGGTTGATAGAAGAGGACGATTCAGGAATATTTGGAGATGAGAGAGGAAATATAGTTGGGAGTGAGGCTGTTGAGTGGTTTATAAGTTAGGGTTAATACTTTAAATTGTATGCTGGAGTGTAGGGGGAGCCAGTGTAGAGACTGGCAGTGCGGAGCAGCTAATGTAGATCAGCAACTTAGGTGTATGAGTCTAGCTGAAGCATTCATAATAGATTGGAAGGAGGGGAGGGGGTGTTTTGAAAGGCCATTTAGAAGTAGATTGTAGTAGCCAATGTGTGACAAAATGAGGGAATTAATTTTCTTTGTAGATTTTTCAGTAAGGAAGGAAAGAATTCTGGAAATTTTGCGAAGGGGTGCACAGCAGGATTTGGTAAGTGCATGTATATGTAGGGTGAATGTGAGTTCTGAGTCAAGTGTGAACCTAAGGCAGTGGACTTGGGGTGAGGTGTTGAGAATAGAAAAGAGAGTCTCAGACGTCAGAGAAATTTCAGGTGTCTGATGTCTTGTAGAGGAGGGAATAAAAAGCAGCTCAGTTTTTAACAGATTGAGTTGGAGGTAGTGTGAGGACATCCAAGAGGAAAATCAGCATCCAGTGGTACTGGAACCCAAAGGAGGATATAAGTTTTCCAAGGGAGGATATATAGATAGAGATATCTTTTCTAATAGTGTCAATTTTATTTTTGAAGTAACCATAATAATCTGAGCAGTGAGTTTGGTAGTGGATGAAGGTGCAAGTGAACGTAATAGGGAGTTAAGGGATGAGAACAGCTTTTTGGGGTTGAATGTGTGAGTTAACACAAGGGAGAAGAAACAGACTTGATTTGCCAGGCTGAGGGCAGAGTTGTATGACTTAAGGATGAATTTATAATGCAGGAAATCAGCACTGGTGCATAATTTCCACCACTACTGTTCAGCAGTCCGTGAACATCGCTGAAGATATCAGGTCTGTTTGGTGTGCCACGGTTGTCATTGAGTGAATGATGCAAAGCGGAGAGTGTAGCTTTGTCAAGTGTTAATTTTAGTGCTGAATTATACCTTAAGGTCACATGAATTGGGCAAGAGAGGGATGACATTTTGGAGAGTAAAGGATTCAGTTGAGCGGAAAAGTCTGTGAGATCCAAGTCATTTATAAGGTAGCAGTTTTTTAGGGGCTTTCAAAAATGCAGCAGGTAGAGTAGGAGGGAAAGTTAGTAGATAGTGGTCAGAGAGAGAAAGGGGGAAGTTAGAGACATTGGAAACAGCACAGAGATTGGTGAAGACCAGGTCAATTGAATTGCCTTCACAGTGGGTTGGAGATGTTTGTCCACTGGGACAGGCCAAAATAGGTGGTAAGAGATAGAAATTTAGAGGCAGCAGGCATGTTAGGATTGGTAACTGGTATGTTGAAGTCAAATAAGATGAGAGAAAGAACATTACAAGAGAGAAAGTGTGGACACAAGGCTTCAAAGTGGTCTGAAAGAAAAAAAGAAAGAAAGAAAGAAAGAAAGAAAGAAAGAAAGAAAGAAAGAAAGAAAGGGGGTGAAGGAATGCAGTGGAAGGTACTGTATGGAGACAGGATAATTCTTACTCCCCCTCCTTGTTTGTCTACTGGCCTGGGAATGTGACTGCAGTGCAAGCCACCATTGGACAGAGAGGCTACAGCAGTTAGTTGAACAGTCAGGTTTCAGCGAGGGCTAACAGGTTAAGTGAACATGAAATGAATAGTTTGTGAATAGATGTGAGCTTATTCCATACAAATTGTGCATTACAACGGACACAAGAGAATTGCGGTGTTCTAACAGAAGTGCAGTTAATGAGGTTAAGAGGGTTAAGTGGGAAAGGTTTATGAGGTGTCATTCGGGGTAGTAAGCAGAGGGAAGCAGATGGTGGACTTAGGCTTGGTGAGACATCCACATCTGCAAGGAGAAGAAAGATGGTAAGAGAAAGGAGAGGAGAGTGTGTCTTATGTGAGTGTAAAATCAGCAATATGTAATCAGTGTCTTTCCAGAAGCCACATAAATGGCCCTTGAGTTCTGAGATGGGTACAGTATTTCAAAAGACAGTTTTTGTAAGAGAACAAGTGGATTAAGGATGTTAGTAGAGTATGCAACGAGCAACTTAGTCAATAAAAAAATAGTTCATGCTTTGCTTTAAATTATATAATAGTTGTGGAGAACAAAAAGGCATCAGTTGAGAGGGGTATTGTGGTTATTAGTTTAAAATATTTTTACTTTATACTAAATATAATTCTAATTTAGTACTAAATATAATTCTATTGTAAAAGCACTAAACCAATACAAGTAAGTTGTGAAATAAACACTTTAAAAAGAGTCTCCATTCTTTCCAAATAATTTATTAGAAATCAATATATGTTAATAATAAGAGAAAGATTTACAGGTATATATACACATCTATTTTACAGCAAAACAGTACAAATAATTAATACAGGGCAACTCTACCACAACCCCAATTTGTGCAACACTGCTACACAGAATATTATCCCAGAAATACTTAGCTAGATTCTCTAATGTGTTCAATATCATCCATCATTTCAGCAGGAGCAGTATAAGAAGAGCGAGAAATAGAGAGTGTTTCCCAATTTTATTCTCATTTCAAAGGATTTTGGCCTAGCACATGCCAGTCAAGGCTAATGGGGGTGTCTTTAATTAAACACCAAGTTCAGAGAGAAAGGTGTATCTGGGCGGAAGGGATTTTAATAACAGCTAGGTCAGTAAGCTATGTCACCACATTCCCTCACTTTTTTCTTCTCCTATGTTGCCTCGTTTTCTAGTTATACCCACTAGTACAGAAGAACACAGTGGGAGCGAAAACCTTACAGGGAAATTTCTCCCACCATCCCTTTGGAATATCATTCCCTCTGCGATATGAGCTCTTCTGTACTTTCCTAGGATTGTCAATTCCTAGTTTAACTTTATACAATTCATTAAAAAATAATCATTTAAAATTATACACAGAAACACAAAATCCTTTGCTAAACCCCATTAGAAACATTTATACAATGGTCTTAAAATTGGGAAAAATATAAAGTTCCTGTATGAGTGCGTGAGTGTGGATACACTACATGGGTATGCGTGTAGTAAAATCTTTATTAATAAAGTGTGAATTTTGCCTGTAAAACAAAAGTTTTAATGGTTCACTGAAGTTCTTTGTTGTCATCCTTAGGCATCTGGTCCTTGCTTTTGCTTTACCAATCACCTCTCTTTGAACCACTTAGTATTTTTTCAGGACCCTCGAAGGAATGAAAAGAGATTAAAAACCAGGCATATACCCAAAATATGGTTGTTAATTAATTTAAAATATTAAACCAAATAGTTTATGAGAGTCTCCATGGTTTCCAAAGAGGTTATTAAGAATCAATATATGTTAATAATAAGAGAAATATTTACAGGTATATATACCAATCTATTTTACAGCAAAATAGTCCAAATAATTAATACAGGGCAACTCTACTACAACCCCAATTTGTGCAACACTGCTAAAATAATCCTAGGAATATACTCAGCCAAATTCACCAATGTGTCCAAAATCAGCCATCCTTTCAGGAACAGGATAATAAGGAGAGAGAAATAGAAAGTGTTTCCCAATTGTATTCTCATTTTAAAGGCGTTTGGCCTATCACATGCCAGTCAAGGCTAATGGGAGTGTCTTTAATTAAACACCTAGTTCAGAGATAAAGGTGTATCTGGGGGGAAAGGATTTTAATAACAGCTAGGTCAGTAAGCTATGTCACCACAGGTATTACCAATGGGAGTGGCAACGCCTGTGAGACTGCACAAGAGAGGTACAGCCTATGGCAATGGTTAGAAAACTAATGAAAAGATTCAGGCTGGCTTATCCAAATCTCTTTGTTTTCAATTCATTATTTTTTAAGGGATGACTTGGAATCAGTTTCTTGGACTAACAGGGTTCTGCCCTATGTTATGTAAGTAAATTCCATATTGAGCCTCTAGATTATACATTTAATTTTGGTTTTCCCCTCCCTGAAAAAATCCTGCAGACGTCCATGATGTCTTGGATGTTAGATACAACCAAGCACATATTAAAATCGGAATTACCCTTGACTATTGTTTATAAAAATGTGTGCTTTTAACCCATGTTCTAAATGTATGGGATTAACTTTGAGCCAACATTTGTACAAAATTCTAGCTTTTATTTTGCATTGTGTATTTGAACCCTCCCCCACATATAATGCATCATATTTCCAACCATAATCTTTTGAATATATGTAAAATGATCTAACTTTATAATGCATTCTTATGTCTAGTTTTAATAGCTTATACAATTTAGAGTATTTTTGCTCAGATTTCCTTCAGTATATGAAATAAACATCTCTTGAAATAATTTTGTGTATAGTCAGAAGTTCAAGTGGTTTTAAAATATATCTTAGTGTATTAAAGGTTGAAAGACCTGCACGGGATTGCATCAAATTCTACGGTAATGCTGTATAACATGTAAAAAGTTATCTATTTTAGAATTTCAAGGTTGCATGGTAACTCATTTATAGACCTGCTTTCAGATATGGACAATTATTTTAAATTTATTTTTTCATATTTGTCCAACACAATAATCGTTTAACAAAAAACTGTTAATTGACTTGCTCTGTTCTTGTAGTTAAAACCATTACTCTAATGGTGAGAAAATATTTTTTTTAGGTGGAGAGAGTTCAAATTTACACTATTGAATAACAATCCAGCAATGTCCTTTTCAGTTGATTAAATCCTGAGTCAGCCAATATGTATGAACACTTAACTTTTCTTCTTAGTAATCCTGACCCAATTTAAACAAAATAAATACATAAATAAATAAAAAACAATGTTTTGTGCTATTGTTTACTTGTAGCATGAGCACTAGCTAATACTTTAACTTTATATGTTATGTTGCTGCCCAGCTGCTCTAAAGATGTTCCCCATAGGAAACAATAGACAAATTGATTTTTGTTAACAATTTCCAAAAGATTCCATGAACACTTATCACAAATATCAAGCAAATTTGTTTTTGTGCTAAGCATCCAAAACTAATATTTTATGAATGTATACATGTCTACGCATGATCATAATCCAATAAACCAACAATGAAACACACCCGGTAACACAAACTGCTTTGCTACAAGTTCAGTGTCAACCAATATAGATAATATGGGTAGTATGGATAATAGTGCCTGTTCAATAAATGTCCAATACAAGTAAAGCAATAATAAACACTCTTACCTTCAGCCACAGAACTGTATGAAGTAGAATATAACATTTGTTCAAACAACTAAAAAGGATTGTTGAGTGGTTGTAAATTATTTGGACACTCAACTAGAAAAGGCATTCATTTGTTGAGCATAGTAAAATAATTTATTTAAGCAAACAATTCATAGAAATATGCACAAATTTAGAAGAACCAAAATAACAATCCCAATTGGGTGGTGCGCAGGCAAGGCAATAAAGAATAAAAAATAAAAGAAAATAGATAGTTATTAAAGGACCAAAAAAGGTAAATAAGCCAGATAGGATAAATAATAACAAAAAGAGAAATCTGTCTTTCTTCTATCTCTTTTTGTTATTCATTTTATTATCTCTGTCTTATTTCTCTTTTTGTTATTCTTCTTTATATACATACAGTTGTGTACTTAACTGTATATCACATACATTATAAACAATTGATTGTGCATGAAGGACAGTATTATCTACTACTTCTCCACTTATTAGTTATAATTACATATTTAGTTTAGATAATATTTACAAAATGTCTCTATTTAAATTAGAGGCATAGCAAAGACGCTATGTAATCTAAATTACTTCTATATGTCAAATAACAAAAAGAACTCAGAGCAATCCAATCAAAACAGCTAAAAAGTGCTAAGCGTTAATAGTTAATTTCAAGTGATCTGAAATATCACAATGCAGTAGGTAAACATTACAACAATAAAAATATTTTCAATCGCACATTGCTATCTGGAACCCTCAAAGAGCAGAATATGTGCATATACTTTATTAAACAAACATCACTGTCGGTGATTAATCAAGTCATACTCTGAGTTTAAACCTAACGGGGTTCTGGTTTTTAGCTTAAAAATCCAAAAAAAACCTCACACTTGGCAAGTAAAAAATCTTTGTCTCCTCCTCTATTCGGAGTGAAAACTTTTTCAATAGCAGTTCCTTTAAAAGAAACATTATTTTTTTCATGAACCTGGGTAAAATATTGCACCAAATGTGTAGTGGCTCTACCAATCCTAATGGTTGACATATTTTCATGTATTTGTGTGTGTATGTCATTTGTGGTTAAACCTACGTATTGTAGATTACCAACTACACGTGATTAAATAAACAAGAAGAACAGTTCCTGCAGGCTTGTTACACAAGAGACTAAATTATCTCCCACTTATATGAACTCACAAGCCTTACAGTTACTGTTGCCACACCTGAACATACCCTTATGGTACAAGCAGCTATTTTGCACAGTATCCAATTATCTGATCTGGATAGGAGATACATAGTTGCCAATCGATTTTCTTTTTCTGTAGGAAAATCTACATCCTTTCTCTACTATGGGAACTAGTTTGTCATCAGCTGCTAGTATTGAGAAAAGCTTTCACATAATATTACAGATCAAAGGATACTGAGAGAAAATTTACTCCCTGAAAATCTTGAGTAGATTAATGTCCTTTATCTCTTAGCAGCTCCTGCCTGTTCATTGTTGAGACTTCCCTTCTCATTTTATTTATGACATGTTCTGGATAATTACAATTTCTAAGCCACTCAGCTAAAGAATCTGCATGTTCATTAAAGTTCTAAGGAGAGGAACAATTTCTTTTCAGCCTCATGAATTGGCCTCTAGCTATTGCTGCAAAGCTCTCTTAGGGTGGGAACTATCTGCATTAAGCAGACTGTTGCCTGTTATTCTTTTTCTGTACACTGTAGTGGTAATATTTCCCATAGCTTGGCCCTGGAGTTGAATTCTAGCAGTAATCTCACATCTGGTATGGTGGAGATGTTGAGTAAGTGGAGCGGTATTTAACTCTCCTGCTCACATGCTAAAATGTTAACAAGGTTCGGTTAGCTTGCATGTTACAATATTTTTTTTTATTTCATTAATGCACGTTTAAAACATGTTCGTATGTTTGTTTAGTGATATGACTTCCATACAAGTTATGAGCCTTTTGTGCTCTTAATACATTTTTAATTACATATTTGCAAGCAATAGTTTTTCAACCATGATATATGAACTTTCTAAAGATATATAGTATTAGACAATTGTTAAGAATGAATGATTCAATTATTGTATTAACCATGGATTAAAACCATATATTGTAATCAACAGATTCCTCAACAGATATCTCATTAAAAAAATGTTAAGATGTAATGATTCAATTAGAATTACAACCTTTATTTACTGTGGAGTTATAAAATCATGATTAGAATAAATTATAAAATCATGATTAGGAAAATATACAATTTCAAAGAAGAATTACACATTAAATATGTTATTCATAGATAAAACATTTAGATATACATTAAGATATAGAATATGGAAGAGTTATAAATTAAATTAACTTAGATAGGATTAGTCAGTTTAGTTAGTAATGGGTTAAATAGTGTTTTAAAGACAATGTATTTAAAACTGTGACATTTACATTCAGTTGCTGTTGTCAATCAAAACACCTATACTGCTAGCTAGACACATAGTATTATTAACACTCTAATACACTGCGCATAAACAAGTTAAAATAGTATTTTCTATATGTCAGCCAAAATTATAAAGTCTTTTTAAGGAAGTTAAAATATACAAAGATAGCCTTTTCATTTATGGTATGCTTTGATTTCATTGGCTTAAAATGTGTATATAAGCTTTGCCTTTGTATGAAGCTATTGTTATCTTCTGCCTTCAGATCTCAAGGTATGTAATTAATCTTGCTGTGATTAATAAATAGTTTATGTCAACTAATATTTGATAAATATGAGTATTAATTTAATCTGTTAGATAACCCAGATTAAATATTTGTCTATAGTTAGGGTTTTGTCTAACGAAGGCATATAAAGTCATATAAGAATAATTCTTACAAGCATCTAATTTTTATCTTCTTTTGCGAGAATCATACATATACATCTGTTGCTAAACACTCATTTAGTGACAGCCCTTAGACTAGAGAGGTATATACGACACATTGGGGGCTCGTCCTGTTGAAATTCGAAACCCTTGGACCATAGTGCATTCTTAAGCTGGACTTTGAACACTGTGTGTGTGTCTATTGATGCTGAGTAAGTACTTATTCTTTTTTATCAAATAGAGTTAAATTATGGCTGTGCACACCATAAATTTTGACTTAATTGACATAAATTAGAGATCCACCCTGTATTGTATAATCTCCCTTATGTGTTTCAGGATTGTGTAATTGCTAACATTGTGGTTAAAAAGGATAAAATGTTAGAAGGACAGTTAGGTTCCTTATTGAAATCCTTAAGTTTAAATGAGCAATTACATATTAATTATAATTTGGAGGTCGTATCTAAATATGCTCAGTGGATACTGAATGGTCGCTGCATATAGATATTGGCTCGCCCATGTGCAATTGCTATTTCTTCAACAAAGGATATCTAAAGAATGAAGGCGTATCCGATTCCTAGACACTGCCTCACCAGCCTCTGAAGTCACCGCACATCACTGGGTGTCACATAACATTGATGAATCAAAATGGACACTTGTTGATGTATCATTGTGTCATTCCAATGCAAATTCATTTATCTGTTCCCTTTCACAATTCCATACAACCAATGAAACATGTTGGGAAAATCAAAAGTCTTGTACCTTACAAAGTCATTTTAATGTACTCAGACCGGTATTTTATTTAGGATCTGACAGAGTTTGTTTTCATTTATTTAATTCTGATACTATTATATTCCAAACACAGAATAATGTATTTGCTAGTTCTCATTTATTACCTGGTACCTGGTGTAATACTATTCCACTTAAATATATTGCATCATCTAATTGGAATTTTACCATGCCCCAAACTCTTAATATTACTTTAAATTTAACATGGGACCATGTTATGAATTTTTCTGTTTATAATTTACCTTTGGGTATGGGATCACAAATGAAGAAATGGTTAACTGATTCTACTATAATTTCTTCCTTGTTACAAAATTTAAAACATATTTCTGTAGATACTAAAATTACAGTTGAACATGAACAAGGAATTTTAAAATCAGCTACTTCTGGTATTTTACAGGATGCAAATATATCTTGGTGGGAATCTGTATTTGGATATAGTAGTACAGCTACTCAATTTTTTAATATTATGTTACACCCTGTTATTGTTTTAACTATTGTTCAAATTTTTATGTTTATTTTTATGTGTGGTTGTGTTTGTTATCAAAAGCATTTAAACAAAAAATTAGTTAGACAACTTACAACCCTGGAACATCTTAATTCACAACAAAAACGTTATGTACCTTTGTATTCTGCTTATTCAGTTTCGCTTGATACAACTAGGCTTCCTAATCCAATTTGACTGACATATAGAATAATTTGATATCAATATTGTATACTTATACTTTCTTTTAATTTTTTTTTAGGATACTCCTATCTCTCTCTTTTCTTGGTGTCTGGATGGAATTCTTTTGATTTTCACTTGGGCTCTTCTGAATTGATCTGCCTGACTACTACTGGACATGCGGAGGCCTTGTGACAAGTTTACCTATGGTTGCTGCAATCGTTACCTGCAACTAACTGTGTTGTCTACTTGTTTCACCCTATGGTTCTTCCTTGGCCTTTTCAGTGGTTAAATACACTATTGTTCCTGTTTGTAAGCACTATGAAGATTACACATGTTGTATTTCTTGATGGAACTGCTCCTACAGACTTTATTGCTTTCAATTCTGCAACAAATGTATCTTACTACTAAGGTAGTTATGAACTGAACTTTCTCTGCAATGGCGCTGCTATGGATCTGATTCCTTCAATCAAGACTTGAACAACTTTACTTATGAACTATGTAATTATTGGAACATTCTTTATTGTAGTGTATGACATCAAATCCACTGTCTATTGTTTGAAATATGTCTGGTGTATGTCTGGTAGTTTCTTCTGTGTTGGCCCTTAGTGTTTAATCATTGGGATTGTGTCTGACAAAAAGAAAAGAAAGTGGGGGAATGTGGAGTTATAAAATCATGATTAGAATAAATTATAAAATCATGATTAGGAAAATATACAATTTCAAAGAAGAATTACACATTAAATATGTTATTCATAGATAAAACATTTAGATATACATTAAGATATAGAATATGGAAGAGTTATAAATTAAATTAACTTAGATAGGATTAGTCAGTTTAGTTAGTAATGGGTTAAATAGTGTTTTAAAGACAATGTATTTAAAACTGTGACATTTACATTCAGTTGCTGTTGTCAATCAAAACACCTATACTGCTAGCTAGACACATAGTATTATTAACACTCTAATACACTGCGCATGAACAAGTTAAAATAGTATTTTCTATATGTCAGCCAAAATTATAAAGTCTTTTTAAGGAAGTTAAAATATACAAAGATAGCCTTTTCATTTATGGTATGCTTTGATTTCATTGGCTTAAAATGTGTATATAAGCTTTGCCTTTGTATGAAGCTATTGTTATCTTCTGCCTTCAGATCTCAAGGTATGTAATTAATCTTGCTGTGATTAATAAATAGTTTATGTCAACTAATATTTGATAAATATGAGTATTAATTTAATCTGTTAGATAACCCAGATTAAATATTTGTCTATAGTTAGGGTTTTGTCTAACGAAGGCATATAAAGTCATATAAGAATAATTCTTACAAGCATCTAATTTTTATCTTCTTTTGCGAGAATCATACATATACATCTGTTGCTAAACACTCATTTAGTGACAGCCCTTAGACTAGAGAGGTATATACGACATTTACAACCATATTTTTTTTAAACAATCTATTTAATTGAACACTCAACTTACCAGGCAATCACAACATATTTTAAACATTAGTTAGGACTACTCAACACAGTAGAATTACATACGGCCAGATTATGAGTTTTGCATTAGGAACTATGCGGGCAACGAGCAGTTTTTTCTCACGCTCACTTACCTGCAGCGCTGGTATTACGGGTTTTTACAAACCCGGCATTAAAAGGCAAGAAGTGAGCGTTGAGCAAAATTGAGTTCCATACCGCACTCCAATACCAGCGCTGCTTAAGTCAGCGGTGAGCTGGTCATAAATGCTCATGCACGATTTCCCCATAGGAATCAACGGGGAGAGCCGGGTGAGAAAAAGTCTAACACCTGCAAAAAAGCAGCGTAAAACTCAGTAACACAGCCCCATTGATTCCTATGGGGAAATAAAAGTTATGTTTACACCTAACACCCTAACATGAACCCCGAGTCTAAACACCCCTAATCTTACACTTATTAACCCCTAATCTGCCACCCCCGACATTGCCTACACATACATAATACTTATTAACCCCTAATCTGCCGCCCCCGACATTGTCGCCATCTACATTATATTTATTAACCCCTAATCTACCGCTCCAGACATCGCCACCACCTACATTATACTTATTAACCCCTAATCTGCTGCCCCAACATCGCCGACACCTACATTATATTTATTAACCCCTAATCTCCATCCCCCAATGTCGCCGCAACCTACCTACATTTATTAACCCCTAATCTGCCGCCCCCAACGTCGCCGCCAATATAATAAACATATTAACCCCTAAACCGCCACACTCCCGCCTCGCAAACATTAGTTAAATATTATTAACCCCTAATCTGCCATCCCTAACATCGCCGCCACCTACCTACATTTATTAACCCCTAATCTGCAACCCCCAACGTTGCTGCCACTATACTAAATGTATTAACCCCTAAACCTAAGTCTAACCCTAACACCCCTAACTTAAATATAATTACAATAAATCTAAATCAATATTAATATTATTACCTAAATAATTCCTATTTAAAACTAAATACTTACCTATAAAATAAACCATAAGATAGCTACAATATAACTAATAGTTACATTGTAGCTATCTTAGGGTTTATTTTTATTTTACAGGCAAGTTTGTATTTATTTTAACTAGGTAGAATAGTTATTAAATAGTTATTAACTATTTACTAACTACCTAGCTAAAATAAATACAAATTTACCTGTAAAATAAAACCTAACCTAAGTTACACTAACACCTAACATTACACTACTATTAAATACATTACCTAAATTAAAAATTAAAGTTTTATAAGTTCAGATAGAGCATGCAGTTTTAAGACACTTTCCAATTTACTTCCATTATCACATTTTTCATGAGTGACAGGCTTTTTTTCTATTAAAATATGAACTGTGAAAATGTATTTATTTAAAATGATCTATGATGAATTTACTTTGTGTTCGTCATTACACAACAATTTGTGATGAAGATGCTCTGTTTATGTCAATATGTGCAGCTTTTTTTCCTTCATTGATTGACGTCAAAAACGGTACAATGAGAAACATTATATCAAAACACTGATACTTTTCTTATTGAGAGATTTTAGTTGAAACATATTACCAAGAAACCTTGCTCTTGATTGAATAGGGTGTATCAGTCAACAAAGCTTACATTGTTTAATTATTGATGTATGTTGCATTTGCTTGGAAACTAATTGTAAAAATTCTTCACATATTGTTAGATAACATGTTAACATTATAATTGATAACTCTTTGTTTCTATGAACATTATGCAAACTTAAGAAAAAGAAATGTAGGACAACACATCACAAATCACCCGATAAAGAGGTGTGTACCTTTAAACGCACAGTGGAGTTTGGGTATCAGTTAACCGGTTGTCTTTGTTTGTTATGCGGCTACATTTTTAGGACAAAGCTCCTTTCATTTTTAGTGCAAGTATTCATTTTTAAATATTTTATTCTGTATATTGGATTGATATGTTTATGTATCATTAACTTTGTGTCATTTTTTACATTTTGGAAAAATAAAAAATTTGATCCGAGTTATATTAACAATATGTAATTTGAATAAGTGCCACCCTTTCCCCTCTACTTGGTTAAGAGGTAAATATCCAAGTATGAGATAGGGTAAAATTTTGTACATCTGTTGCATAGCTGCTTTTGAATATAATTCAATTTTATACTTGACATTGGTCAGTATTTAATATATACAGTATATATATATATATATATATATATTGATAATTAGTTATGTCGCGAACAGTTCTGCTGCGAATAGTTTGCAGCGAACATAGCATGTTCGCGTTCGCAGCGGACGGCGAACATATACGATGTTCGATCCGCCCCCTATTTGTCATCATTGAGTAAACTTTGACCCTGTAGCTCACAGTCACAAGACACATTCCAGCCAATCAGCAGCAGACACTCCCTCCCAGACCCTCCCACCTCCTGGACAGCATCCATTTTAGATTCATTCAGAGGCTACATTCTTAGTGAGAGGAGTGACAGTGTAGCTGCTGCTGATTTAATAGGGAAATTAATAGCTAGGCTAGTGTATTCAGTGTCCACTACAGTCCTGAAGGACTCATCTGATCTCTGCTGTAAGGACAGCACCCCAAAAAGCCCTTTTTAGGGCTAGAACATCAGTCTGCTTTTTTTTTTTTTCCTGTGTAATCTAATTGCAGCCTGCCTGCCAGCTCAGGCTCACAGCGTATACTGTGCCCACTTGCCCAGTGCCACCACTCATATCTGGTGTAACAGTAGTGTACATTTAAAAAAAAAAAAAAAAAAAAATTTAATTTGAAATAATAGCAGTCATTTTCCTTCACACGTGTGCGTTTGAGGTCCTGCCAGGGCACAGTGTGACATCAGTGCAAGTCATATCTGCTAAAAAAACGTAGTGTACATTTAAAATAAAAAAAGAAACTTTTTTTAATTTGAAATAATAGCAGTCATTTTCCTTCACACGTGTGCGTTTGAGGTCCTGCCAGGGCACAGTGTGACACCAGTGCAAGTCATATCTGCTAAAACAGTAGTGTACATTTAAAAAAACTTTTAGGTTCGCGACATCACTATTGATAATATATATATATATATATATATATATATATACATATGCATTTTAGAAATCTTTTTCAAATATTTGAAGAAAACACATATTTTTTAAATATTGTATATAGGCACGCTCTGAGGTGTATTATATACCCCTCTCTTTGCTTTCTATTTATACTGTATATGTAATCGATTTGTGGAGTTGGCATTTTTTTATCCGTGAAATTTAAAGAAAACATGATTGGGCATGTAAATGAATATGTGCTTCCCTTTGAATCGCTATGCTGTAATAAAGCAACAGGGTTAACCCCATAGTAGAAGCACCCCTCGGTACCCATATTAAAATGTTAGTCCTAAGTGACATCTGCTGCAGAACCAATCAGCAGCACTAGTTACATAGCTGAATTGTGTGACTAGCGCTTCTGATTGGCTCATCAGTAGGAAGGGACCTGTAGTATTTGTGATTATGTATTGCCAGAAATACATGTTTCTTGTTTATAATAAAAAAAATTAAATATTACAAATACTGAAGACAGTTTGTATTTACACGACTGCCCTTCAAAAGATGTCACAGTCATCTCTTCTTTTCCTGGGATACTGGGCCTGGACTCATCAGTCTCAGACATTCTACAATGCAGCAGCTCCTCCCAACCACTACATCGAATGTTCCTGGCCAAATCACGCCTCTCAAACTGCAGGGCTCTCTGCACATAGGTCTCTATCATCCCCAATTTCTTTGCCTCACTGTACCGCTCCTCCCTCTTCCTGGGCTTCTGAGCTTGCCCAGCAGATGCATGCCCTCCCTACTTTGATGAGGGACCAGCCCTCTTTCCCTGATCTGTTCCTACGGCCTAAATCCTCTAATTACCTCTCCCACTCTCTACACACTCAAATAAATACTTAAATACTTAACGCACCCGTAATATAACACCTGTGCACTATCTCAACAGGAGTTATATTAAGGTGCATTATGTATTTATTTGCTATAAAATATTAATAAATATTAATAAATACCTTTAGCTTGCATTTATAACAGAAGATATTGTTGTTTACACTTCCGCTCTCCATGTTGTTCCACTTTACAGATGCAAATATACAAATATTTAGACGAAACGAAATGGATGGCGCTGGTCTTGCAGAATGTTAAGTTTCTGATAATAGATAGAAATGGACTTGATGTGCAAGTTAAAATCTGTTGCAATAATGTGCAATATACTCACTCCTTAAGTAACGTGAGTCCTGCTTCTATGGTATATCCCTCTGTAATATGTCCCTCTCCAAAGGCAACAACAGGGAGGTTTTCAGCAAAGGGCTGGAAAAGGATTGGAACCTCATCAGCAGTAAAATGAAACTTTAAATTGAAGAAACAAGTAGTAACTTACTTATCCAAAATAGCAAGTCCGGCTCGTCACAGCGAAATGATTGCCAAGTAGTGAGATAAAAAATGTTTTATTGTAGCTCTACGCGTTTCAACGCTTAAGCGTCTTTTTCAAGAGCAATAAAAGACAATAAAAACAAGTAACAGTTTGTATGATGCTGTGACAAAGTAGCCGGCTTTTATACAAATGTATCCATGTTCCAATTTCCTGTCTGTGGCAGGAAATTGGACTCACATAATAGAAACAGAATAAAAAGTACAAATTCCTACTAAATGTTTAGGCCCAACCTTGTTTTTTAAAATGTTGAATCTTTTTATGTCGCTCATTTAACTTTTAAATATTAACTTTATATTAGGTTCGGCATAAACATGAACAATAAGAATAAAAGTGACCAATCAGTGCATTACTTAGCATTTTTATCCAATGAGAAGACAGAGTTAGATAAAGTCCCCATTCGAGTATTTCTTGAATTTCAGTTCCCTTTAAGGTCCGCTTAAAGTTCACGTGCTATTTTTAGCCAATCCCATGATGTTAGAAGATTTTCCGTGGATTTATGACGTCGTGTGGGCTCGTTAGTCACGTGTTCTTTCTGACGAATCAGTGAGGACGTTTTTCCTTTGTGGCTTTAACCAAATATTCCGTTATAGGGAATTGCGATTATACATTTCTATGAATAGAAAATAGAACAGCGGCAGTATCCATTCTAAACACCAATACAATTGAAAATTATCTATGACAATTTTATATATAATTTGATAGTATGAGAAATATGTGCAAAGATGTTTTGCGCTGTGCGGACTTTAATGTATGTGAATACATGTGAATGAGAATTTAATTCTAATCACTAAATGGTACTTTCCAAAGTTTTCCTTCTATGAAGGATACTTTTACGGCAACCTTAAATTACATATAACTCAGTAACATCGACATTTATGCAATGGTATATCCAGAAAAATACTTTGCAAACACATTAAAGACTGTATTATCAATTTGAATCGTATGAAAAGGGAATTTAAAAAATTTCTCTTTATATTATTAAACCCTTTGAGGAAATTTAGAGAGGGCAACATTTATCCGTTCAACTCATATAGGGATAAAAAATATAGTGCCTTTATATTTTATCATAACCTTATAGCTTTCCTACGTTAAAAAATGAATGAAAAGAGAAGTTATGTGTGCTAGTTAAAGGTATTTCATATTTTATGTTACCTAATTTGAATATGAATACATTTGTGAAATAGATACAATTTTTATGTAACCTTAATTTTGTGTTATCTAATATAAATGTGCTAAATACATTATGGATAGAGCCTTTTATTTACAAGAAGCTAACAGAATTCTTTCAGACACTAACACTTATCATATTCTAAACCACTCTCCCAAAAAAGAATTCAGTCAGGAATTACAAGAATTATTGACAACAGCTTTAGACAGAGAAGTTATCAATGAAAAAGAATATGATTTTTTGTTTAAAACCAACTCAAAAACTCCAATTTTTTATTTCTTGCCAAAATTACACAAAAATCCTCTACAACCCCCAGGTCGCCCAATCATTAGTGGCATAGATTCATTAACTTCTAATTTATCTGCATTTATAGATTATTTTTTACAGCCTTATGCACAAAATTCAAAATCATATTTAAAAGATACCACCAATGTACTCAACATTATTAAACAATTAGAATGGAAACCCGATTTTTTATGGGCTACCATGGATGTTACATCATTATATTCCATAATAGACCATCAAAAAGGATTAACAGCCATCAAATGGAAACTAACTCAAGATCCTAATTTATCTGAAAAAATGTTAGATTTTATTTTGGTAGCTATAGATTTCATGCTAACCCACAATTTTTTCTGGTTCAATGATTCACAATATTTACAAGTTTGCGGTACCGCCATGGGCACCAGGTTCGCCCCCAGCTACGCCAATATTTACATGGACCATTTTGAACACCTATATGTATGGTCCAATGACGTGGCTGGGGCGAACCTGGTGACATGGCGGAGGTACATCGACGATGTCCTCTGCATTTGGAGGGGAAATATAGAAAATTGCCAACAATTTGTTAATGATTTAAACAAAAACAATATGAATATTATTTTGACCCCAGAAATAAATAACACCAAAGCTATTTTTTTAGATTTGTCCATCACAACGGTTGATGGACATATACACACTAAAACACACTTCAAGGAATGTGATGCAAACACATACATCCAGCATGACAGTCAACACCACCCATCATGGTTAAAGGCTATTCCTAGAGGACAATTCAAACGCATCAGGAGAAATTGTGATCAAATAGAAGATTACGAAGAACAATCATTATTACTTAAAAAGAGATTTTTACAAAAAGGCTACTCTTCAAGTAGTCTTGAGATAGATAGACAGTTAATTAAAAATCAGGATCGCAATCTAATTTTGGCAAAAAATAAAACTACAATAAATCAACAATCCTCCTTCCCCAGATTTGTTACAACTTTTAATTCAGGGCACCATCAAATCAATAAAATAATCAAAAAACACTGGCATATTTTACAGAATGACGAATTGTTAAGTAATATCATACCCAATAAACCCCAGATCACATATAGAAGAGGTAGTAATTTTAAACAAAAGTTGGCCCCTTCTTTAATTAAAGGCATGGCCCCCAAACCACCTTTGAGTATATCTAACTTACAAGGATTCTATACTTGTGGAAAATGTAAAGGATGCAATTACACAAAAAGAACCCATAAAACTTTTACTTCCTCTGTAACGGGAAAGACCTATATAATTAAACATTTTATTACATGTAAGACTCAGAACGTGATCTATCTATTACAATGCAATTGTCAGATCCAATATTTAGGACAAACAACCAGATTTCTCAAGACTCGTATTTTAGAACACCTTAACAAAATAGATAAGAGGCATGAAGATCATGGTGTCCCTTCACATTGCAACACTTGCACCAAATTTGATTTTAAGAATTTTTCATGGATAGGGATAGAAAAGGTAACCACTCATTGGAGAGGAGGGAATTTGGATGATGAGTTAAACAGGAGGGAACTATGGTGGATTCACACACTAAGAACTTACAATCATTGGGGGCTCAACAAAGATATTCGAATAGCAGCTTTTATTTAAACTAATTCCATTAGAGATAGAGAATCCTTTTAATATATGAAGTAATTATTTACTACTGTTAAGGTAATTTATTTAGTCACATATAATATCACTTTATTGAGTTTACACAATATTTTTCATTTTTATTAATAATATTTTATTATTTTTATTTTTATTTTACTTTTATTTTTGTTTCCTTATTGTACACAATTTAGAAAGCCAATTTATTAGTCACGCCACTGGTATTATTATACTAAATGTATTTAGCACATTTATATTAGATAACACAAAATTAAGGTTACATAAAAATTGTATCTATTTCACAAATGTATTCATATTCAAATTAGGTAACATAAAATATGAAATACCTTTAACTAGCACACATAACTTCTCTTTTCATTCATTTTTTAACGTAGGAAAGCTATAAGGTTATGATAAAATATAAAGGCACTATATTTTTTATCCCTATATGAGTTGAACGGATAAATGTTGCCCTCTCTAAATTTCCTCAAAGGGTTTAATAATATAAAGAGAAATTTTTTAAATTCCCTTTTCATACGATTCAAATTGATAATACAGTCTTTAATGTGTTTGCAAAGTATTTTTCTGGATATACCATTGCATAAATGTCGATGTTACTGAGTTATATGTAATTTAAGGTTGCCGTAAAAGTATCCTTCATAGAAGGAAAACTTTGGAAAGTACCATTTAGTGATTAGAATTAAATTCTCATTCACATGTATTCACATACATTAAAGTCCGCACAGCGCAAAACATCTTTGCACATATTTCTCATACTATCAAATTATATATAAAATTGTCATAGATAATTTTCAATTGTATTGGTGTTTAGAATGGATACTGCCGCTGTTCTATTTTCTATTCATAGAAATGTATAATCGCAATTCCCTATAACGGAATATTTGGTTAAAGCCACAAAGGAAAAACGTCCTCACTGATTCGTCAGAAAGAACACGTGACTAACGAGCCCACACGACGTCATAAATCCACGGAAAATCTTCTAACATCATGGGATTGGCTAAAAATAGCACGTGAACTTTAAGCGGACCTTAAAGGGAACTGAAATTCAAGAAATACTCGAATGGGGACTTTATCTAACTCTGTCTTCTCATTGGATAAAAATGCTAAGTAATGCACTGATTGGTCACTTTTATTCTTATTGTTCATGTTTATGCCGAACCTAATATAAAGTTAATATTTAAAAGTTAAATGAGCGACATAAAAAGATTCAACATTTTAAAAAACAAGGTTGGGCCTAAACATTTAGTAGGAATTTGTACTTTTTATTCTGTTTCTATTATGTGAGTCCAATTTCCTGCCACAGACAGGAAATTGGAACATGGATACATTTGTATAAAAGCCGGCTACTTTGTCACAGCATCATACAAACTGTTACTTGTTTTTATTGTCTTTTATTGCTCTTGAAAAAGACGCTTAAGCGTTGAAACGCGTAGAGCTACAATAAAACATTTTTTATCTCACTACTTGGCAATCATTTCGCTGTGACGAGCCGGACTTGCTATTTTGGATAAGTAAGTTACTACTTGTTTCTTCAATTTAAAGTTTCATTTTACTGCTGATGAGGTTCCAATCCTTTTCCAGCCCTTTGCTGAAAACCTCCCTGTTGTTGCCTTTGGAGAGGGACATATTACAGAGGGATATACCATAGAAGCAGGACTCACGTTACTTAAGGAGTGAGTATATTGCACATTATTGCAACAGATTTTAACTTGCACATCAAGTCCATTTCTATCTATTATCAGAAACTTAACATTCTGCAAGACCAGCGCCATCCATTTCGTTTCGTCTATTGCTTATACAGTCCTTGGGGAGAGACTGAGGAAGGGCAACGGTCACTTTATTTAACAAGGAGAGTATTGTTTTTAGTACATTGTGTTGAGCATATTCTTTGTTAACATCTTTTTGTTTGCTACACACATTTCTGCACAGTTGTTCATTTATTTTTCTCCCACATGGCTAAAAACACTCTCAATGACTGGAGAGCGGCAAGACAAAATAAATACAATAATGCTTTTAAAGAAAATACACACCCTAGTTCCAACTGGGAAGTCATTATATCTAAACTAGAGAAATTATATGTTAAAGAAACAAAAAAATGGTGGGAAACCACCTTTCTTAGCCGTTATTTAAATGAAAACCTAGTCCCTAGGGGATTAAGAGTTTACAAAATTCCAGCTTTTGGTATGAATGACAAAATTTTTCTAGATAAATGGAATGCTGCATTACACAAATGCTCAACAGAGTTGGTTAGTTTACTATACGAATCACAAGACATTAGCTTAAAAAACATAGAGAAAGAAATTATAGCTCTTGAAAATGAATTGGATACTTTTTTGTCAGATAAACGTTGTGTAGATAAATTTGAAGAAATAAAAAGTAATGCCAAACAATTAGATGACCAAATTGGGAACTCCAAATACAAAAAATATCTCAGGGACAAAGATGATTTTGATAAAGGCATACAATATGTCCAAATGCAAGAAGAAAATTCTAATATACAAAATAATTTTTCCAAAGGTCCCCACAATAAACACTCCTATAGCGGAGATAAACAGCATATTGGTAATAAACCATGGGAAAAAAATAGAGTTAATTATAGGACCCAACAGGGATCAAACAGACAGTCTAATCATTATGACCAGAATTATGATCAACACAATGGAGATAGGGAAACCTATAATAGACATACTTACAGCAATTCATACAGGAATTACGATGCTAAACAAGAAAATAGAAATACATACAATTATGATAATAGAGTACATCATAAAGATTCTTACCCTTTTCCATCCAATCAAAATTGGGACAAACACAAAGCAATATCTCACACCAACCAACATTGGCCCCAAAACAACAGATTTGCCCCTCTACAGAAGGACAGTCCCAACACACCAGTAGACAGACATACCCCACAGTTCAGGAATCAAGACAGCCCCACCGCATCAACAGAAAGATACACCCCACATTTCAGGAATCAGGACAACAGAGCCAACCCAAGAAAACGAGAAAGAACACCAAATCAGTCAGGGGGAGAAGGGGAGGTGGAGGCAAGACACATGAGAACAAGACATTTTTAAGTAAGATATATAATCTGTCATCACAGCCAATCAGTGAACAAGAAACACGGGTATTAGCCAAAGGACTTAAATTTGTCCCAACCCAAGGAGTAAATACTTTTCAATTATTCATAGACGCCCAGAAATTCATCAGAAATTTAACTATTAAACGTTTCTTTGTTAAAAAAGAAACTTTAAGTTATACACCTCCTGAGAGCGACCCGAGGAGCAAATTTAAAAATCCATCAAAGTTCTATCCCAGCCATTTTAAAGGGCCTTGTATAGATGTCTTTGGGAAACTAATTATGAAAGACATAGAAAATTTGAGACACCAACCAAAACATTACAATTTATCTAAAACAGAATCTGAAATTTTAAAAGCACTTAACAAGAGAGAGGACATCGTTATAAAGGAAGCCGATAAGGGGGGAGGGGTAGTCATTATGGATAGAGCCTTTTATTTACAAGAAGCTAACAGAATTCTTTCAGACACTAACACTTATCATATTCTAAACCACTCTCCCAAAAAAGAATTCAGTCAGGAATTACAAGAATTATTGACAACAGCTTTAGACAGAGAAGTTATCAATGAAAAAGAATATGATTTTTTGTTTAAAACCAACTCAAAAACTCCAATTTTTTATTTCTTGCCAAAATTACACAAAAATCCTCTACAACCCCCAGGTCGCCCAATCATTAGTGGCATAGATTCATTAACTTCTAATTTATCTGCATTTATAGATTATTTTTTACAGCCTTATGCACAAAATTCAAAATCATATTTAAAAGATACCACCAATGTACTCAACATTATTAAACAATTAGAATGGAAACCCGATTTTTTATGGGCTACCATGGATGTTACATCATTATATTCCATAATAGACCATCAAAAAGGATTAACAGCCATCAAATGGAAACTAAGTCAAGATCCTAATTTATCTGAAAAAATGTTAGATTTTATTTTGGTAGCTATAGATTTCATGCTAACCCACAATTTTTTCTGGTTCAATGATTCACAATATTTACAAGTTTGCGGTACCGCCATGGGCACCAGGTTCGCCCCCAGCTACGCCAATATTTACATGGACCATTTTGAACACCTATATGTATGGTCCAATGACGTGGCTGGGGCGAACCTGGTGACATGGCGGAGGTACATCGACGATGTCCTCTGCATTTGGAGGGGAAATATAGAAAATTGCCAACAATTTGTTAATGATTTAAACAAAAACAATATGAATATTATTTTGACCCCAGAAATAAATAACACCAAAGCTATTTTTTTAGATTTGTCCATCACAACGGTTGATGGACATATACACACTAAAACACACTTCAAGGAATGTGATGCAAACACATACATCCAGCATGACAGTCAACACCACCCATCATGGTTAAAGGCTATTCCTAGAGGACAATTCAAACGCATCAGGAGAAATTGTGATCAAATAGAAGATTACGAAGAACAATCATTATTACTTAAAAAGAGATTTTTACAAAAAGGCTACTCTTCAAGTAGTCTTGAGATAGATAGACAGTTAATTAAAAATCAGGATCGCAATCTAATTTTGGCAAAAAATAAAACTACAATAAATCAACAATCCTCCTTCCCCAGATTTGTTACAACTTTTAATTCAGGGCACCATCAAATCAATAAAATAATCAAAAAACACTGGCATATTTTACAGAATGACGAATTGTTAAGTAATATCATACCCAATAAACCCCAGATCACATATAGAAGAGGTAGTAATTTTAAACAAAAGTTGGCCCCTTCTTTAATTAAAGGCATGGCCCCCAAACCACCTTTGAGTATATCTAACTTACAAGGATTCTATACTTGTGGAAAATGTAAAGGATGCAATTACACAAAAAGAACCCATAAAACTTTTACTTCCTCTGTAACGGGAAAGACCTATATAATTAAACATTTTATTACATGTAAGACTCAGAACGTGATCTATCTATTACAATGCAATTGTCAGATCCAATATTTAGGACAAACAACCAGATTTCTCAAGACTCGTATTTTAGAACACCTTAACAAAATAGATAAGAGGCATGAAGATCATGGTGTCCCTTCACATTGCAACACTTGCACCAAATTTGATTTTAAGAATTTTTCATGGATAGGGATAGAAAAGGTAACCACTCATTGGAGAGGAGGGAATTTGGATGATGAGTTAAACAGGAGGGAACTATGGTGGATTCACACACTAAGAACTTACAATCATTGGGGGCTCAACAAAGATATTCGAATAGCAGCTTTTATTTAAACTAATTCCATTAGAGATAGAGAATCCTTTTAATATATGAAGTAATTATTTACTACTGTTAAGGTAATTTATTTAGTCACATATAATATCACTTTATTGAGTTTACACAATATTTTTCATTTTTATTAATAATATTTTATTATTTTTATTTTTATTTTTATTTTACTTTTATTTTTGTTTCCTTATTGTACACAATTTAGAAAGCCAATTTATTAGTCACGCCACTGGTATTATTATACTAAATGTATTTAGCACATTTATATTAGATAACACAAAATTAAGGTTACATAAAAATTGTATCTATTTCACAAATGTATTCATATTCAAATTAGGTAACATAAAATATGAAATACCTTTAACTAGCACACATAACTTCTCTTTTCATTCATTTTTTAATGTAGGAAAGCTATAAGGTTATGATAAAATATAAAGGCACTATATTTTTTATCCCTATATGAGTTGAACGGATAAATGTTGCCCTCTCTAAATTTCCTCAAAGGGTTTAATAATATAAAGAGAAATTTTTTAAATTCCCTTTTCATACGATTCAAATTGATAATACAGTCTTTAATGTGTTTGCAAAGTATTTTTCTGGATATACCATTGCATAAATGTCGATGTTACTGAGTTATATGTAATTTAAGGTTGCCGTAAAAGTATCCTTCATAGAAGGAAAACTTTGGAAAGTACCATTTAGTGATTAGAATTAAATTCTCATTCACATGTATTCACATACATTAAAGTCCGCACAGCGCAAAACATCTTTGCACATATTTCTCATACTATCAAATTATATATAAAATTATCATAGATAATTTTCAATTGTATTGGTGTTTAGAATGGATACTGCCGCTGTTCTATTTTCTATTCATAGAAATGTATAATCGCAATTCCCTATAACGGAATATTTGGTTAAAGCCACAAAGGAAAAACGTCCTCACTGATTCGTCAGAAAGAACACGTGACTAACGAGCCCACACGACGTCATAAATCCACGGAAAATCTTCTAACATCATGGGATTGGCTAAAAATAGCACGTGAACTTTAAGCGGACCTTAAAGGGAACTGAAATTCAAGAAATACTCGAATGGGGACTTTATCTAACTCTGTCTTCTCATTGGATAAAAATGCTAAGTAATGCACTGATTGGTCACTTTTATTCTTATTGTTCATGTTTATGCCGAACCTAATATAAAGTTAATATTTAAAAGTTAAATGAGCGACATAAAAAGATTCAACATTTTAAAAAACAAGGTTGGGCCTAAACATTTAGTAGGAATTTGTACTTTTTATTCTGTTTCTATTATGTGAGTCCAATTTCCTGCCACAGACAGGAAATTGGAACATGGATACATTTGTATAAAAGCCGGCTACTTTGTCACAGCATCATACAAACTGTTACTTGTTTTTATTGTCTTTTATTGCTCTTGAAAAAGACGCTTAAGCGTTGAAACGCGTAGAGCTACAATAAAACATTTTTTATCTCACTACTTGGCAATCATTTCGCTGTGACGAGCCGGACTTGCTATTTTGGATAAGTAAGTTACTACTTGTTTCTTCAATTTAAAGTTTCATTTTACTGCTGATGAGGTTCCAATCCTTTTCCAGCCCTTTGTTGAAAACCTCCCTGTTGTTGCCTTTGGAGAGGGACATATTACAGAGGGATATACCATAGAAGCAGGACTCACGTTACTTAAGGAGTGAGTATATTGCACATTATTGCAACAGATTTTAACTTGCACATCAAGTCCATTTCTATCTATTATCAGAAACTTAACATTCTGCAAGACCAGCGCCATCCATTTCGTTTCGTCTATTGCTTATACAGTCCTTGGGGAGAGACTGAGGAAGGGCAGCGGTCACTTTATTTAACAAGGAGAGTATTGTTTTTAGTACATTGTGTTGAGCATATTCTTTGTTAACATCTTTTTGTTTGCTACACACATTTCTGCACAGTTATACAAATATTTAGAAATCCAAATTATTCTGAAATCCAAATGTTCTTTCTAAATCATGAAAGAAAATTTTTGGGTCTCATGTCCCTTTAAAAGGACATTAAACAGCTGAGTACAACAAAAATAGCAGGTTACTACTCGTCATGATATTGTTTTTCCTCCTGTGCCTGCATCAGTTTTTAAAGTCACTCTCTTATTCTAACCCCTTACAAGTATTAGTTATTGCCGCCATCTCGGAGCTTATATTTGGTATGAAACTTTTAAACTGTGCAAAAAAAAAAAGTTAATTAAACTTATTTTTATGTGAGCTAAACTGAAGTGAAAGGTACAGCTGTCAAAAAGCCAGATCTGTGAAAGAACACTGTTCCTACCACAAAAAGCAACAATACGCAATGCTACAAGATGGCGGCTCCCAGTGTAAAATGCAGAACTTTAGCAACTGGTCTCTGTAATGAGGCAAAATAAACTGTATAGAGAACTGCAGGTACAGGAGGGAAAATAATAGCATGGTGAGTAGTAACCTTAATACTTTAGTTGTACCCAGCAGTTTAATGTCCTTTTCAGAAAAATTTGCAATGTCTATGAAAATGTCTTCATTTCTGGATTACTTAAAAGAGGTAAAACATTAAGTCTATAAACAGATGTAAGGACACATTTTGAGAATAATATTAATTAATAATTACAAAACTCAAGGTGTGTATCTAGCAATGCTTGTAAATTCATATAAACATGACTCTACATAGCACATTGTAATCTCAGATTTTTACAAATTAATAGGTGAAATAAACAAAAAAGCTGGCTTGTTTAGCATCAGAATGTCTCAGCTGTTCTACAACAAGCATCTATCTAAATAAAGGTTCGGCACAGCTGAGTCCAGTCTAGCAGATTGTAAAAGCTAACAAAATAGTGATTCACTCTACACACCAGGTGTCAATATATGCTATAGCATCCCTTGTTGCACGGCCTGCTGCTTTCTCTCATTTACACAGAAATCTAGCAGAAGCCATGGAAAGGATTAATAATTAGTGAAAGAGAATTACTGCATTATTTATTTCAAACTCATTTTTAAAACAACATTCAAGTAAATGAAAGAACAGTATTTAAACATTGTGAAATATGTTTTAATCATAAAAATTTGTTTGTGGCGTTTAAATGAATCTGAAGAGGAAATATTTGTGTGCACAGCTCATCCCTTTGATCAGATTACTCACTTGCTGAAAACCTCCACAGCTCAATTGGTAGACAACGTCATGCCTCCACAGTCACCATAAACAAAAAAAGTCATTTTTATTCAGCAAATGTTGTGTTTTTTTATATTGATAATATATTTGAGAATAAGTGGGGCGGTACCACAAAGGCTGAAGCCACAAATAAGTTTAAACAGACTCTTGCTAGAAATCATATTATTGCCAGGCCAGAGGTAAGTGATCTTTGAGATCTTTGTGAACCCTGCAGCAGCTGTGCTGATAACATTTTGTGTGGTCATGTTACATGGATGTGCTGCCTGCGGAGTAGGAGTGCCTGGGAGAGAATAGTGAGTAAAACTTTTTCCTCCCTCATATGTTTTTCATCCCTGTCACATTATATCACCAGTGAATTCCAGTGACAGGAGGTGAGACCTAGGGCCAGCTTCACATAGGAAGGGGCACTCTGCTTGTCTGGAGAATTAATATGTTGTGCCATAAGGGAATAAAAGCCCAAATTTTCATTACCTGTGCAACCAACTCATAACTTAACTTAGCTTAAATAAACACAAGATTGTGGGTGAAAGACCACAAACGGTCGCGTTTATTCAACATGACAACAGATAACTGATTGTTAACTGAGATAGTGGCACATTGAGTCACTGGTCTACTCAAGTTAAACAAGAGGTCAAGTACCGGACTGGAATGTGCAACAGAGCCCTCGTAGCTCCATCCACTGCAATGACACTAAGGGGCTTGCAGGGAGCTCACGTGACCTTGCCTACTCAAGAACAACACCATAGACACACACCTAGAGTTCGTACGCCCTTCCTTTCAGTGTTGTCATCGCTCCACCCCTTAGTTGTCGTAAGACGTAAGAGACACCATGACAAAATGACTCTTGCCCCACCCTCTGAATCCAGTCACTACCACCTTAAAGGTGGGCCGCCAAAGCAAGCCTTAGATTATTTAAAAACAAATGATATGTGTCTCCAATGAAGACGTGCAACTAAATTGGACCACCCTATCCTTACCCCTGGGACCCAGGCTCTAAGCAATGCTATATCTGACTGCATAATTTTCATCAGCTCCTGAGCAGGAATTGCAGCTAAATCGTTCCCACCCAGATGTAACATTATGATATGTGGGACACCCCATCTCCTATGCGCCTCCTGTAGCAGGGCAAGAAGATCTTTCCAGCTAAGTCCCCTCCTACCCAACAATCTAAGTGATGCCCTTGTGTGAGAAAAACACAGGTTTTGCCCCATGGAGGAATGAAGTGTTCTGATAGAGGCGCAGTGGATGTACGAATGTCCTACCATCCACACACAAACTGCTCTGGAACCGCCTGAAATAAAGACACATAAATTAGATTTGCAAAACAAAATGTGTCCCCAAACACCTATTACAACAGCTCAACAACTCCCACAGCCCTTATTGAGAAAGAGGCTTAATATACAGCTTAAATTTGTTAGATCTCCATCTACCCAACCTGCAAATGTTGTTACACGAAGCCCTGCAAGCTGCAGCAGATGTGGCCGCAACTATATGAAAAGAATGTGGCTCGATTCGAGCAGGATCTAGCCCCGCACCGATCACTTCTTTGTGCAACACCGTGCTAAATTGAAAATGAGACAATGATGTTCCGTCTTCATGCACAAAAAATGGAACACTCCCTACCGGTCGAACTTTGAGATATTCTGACAGCAGTTCCACCAGACGGGCTGCACACACAGCGACAGCAAAGCCCCTGTGCTTCCTGGTCAACTTTTGACCTCGGTATAAACAACATCGCAACCTTGTCATATAATTTGACATGGTTGAACTGCACGCCTCTCCCTGCTCTGGCTTTAGAAGGAGAAAATAATTCCCCAACCCTTATAGCTGCAAAAAATGCCACCACAAAGACCACCCTGAAAAGAGAAACTTCATAATTCGATGTACAAACAGCTGTCAAGACTTGAAACAGCATTTACAACCTCTCGAACGTGATGGGTTCCCTCTGGTTGACCCTCCTAATCTCTACTTGCCCCCAGCCGCACAGTATTTGCCCCCAGCCGCACAGTATTTGGCGAACCGAAAAGGAACCAGCAGGGTTCGTCAAACCCAACAGCCAAAGGAAAAAACCCCAGTGCCACAATTCTGCTTTGCACTGCCCCTTGATTCATGTCCCTTGCTCTCAAGCATGTTAACCATTCCAACACCATTACCTGACCCACAGTAAAAACATCACCCTCTTGTGATAGACAGAAAAGCTGCCACTCCTCCCAATATCTTACGTATGTAGACCAAGTTTTTGGAGCCAGCGAAGTCTTCACCAAGTACCAAATGGGACCCCAACCTCTACCAGCTGCCAAAGGAAAGTAGGACAATTAAGCCCCTGCTCCTCTGCGCCAGTTGCAAGTTCCCTAAAGACCCCAGAGTGAAAGCAAGACAGTGCATCAGCAATTACATTTTCCACCCCTGGCACGTGCTTCACCCTAAACTGAATATTAGCTTCTAAGCATCTTAGCACTAAGAACCTCAAGTACCTGACTACCAAGGGAGAGGAAGCTGACAAACTTGATGGGATGCACAACACTCATGTTGTCAGACCAGAAAACCACAGAGCAATTGCATAAAGTGTCTGCCCAAAGCTCGACCGCCACCACAATGGGGAAGAGCTCTAACAGTGTCAAGTTTCGGGTAAAGCCGCGAGAGTGCCAACTCCTATGCCATGCCCCCACACACCACTTGCCACTAAAGTATGTACCAAAGCCAATAGCTCCTGATGCATCAGTGAAAAGCTCTAGGTCATCATTATACATGTCCCCATCGTGCCAGAGTTGCACACCATTAAAGTCCCTCAAGAATCTCTCCCAGACCATCAGGTCCTCCGCCATGTCCCAAGACACTTTAATCTTAGTCGTGGTACCCTATGCCTCTAAAGAGGTACCTCCAGCCATCTATTGAGGACCTGACCCATGGAAATCACCCTACATGCAAAATTAAGCGATCCCAACTAGGATTGCAAATCCCTCAACAATAAAAACAGTGCGGTGGCGGCCGTCCGAACCACCGCCTTCAGATTGCTTACCTTATCATCTGGAAGATGACAAAGCTGAGCTTCAGTATCAATCTCAATCCCTAAAAATGTTAACCTCGTGCAAGGGCCCTGAGTCTTGTCCTCTGCCAGTGGTACCCCAATATTTTCCATCAGAAGCTTCATCACCTTCATTAACCTAGCACATTTCCCCGACTGCGCAGGACCAACCAGCAAAAAATCATCTAGGTAGTGTGCAATGCATTCACTGCACGCTAAAGCACCCAAAGCCCAATGCAGAAAAAAGTTGAACACTTCAAGTAGGGAGCAAGACAATGCACACCCCATTGGTAAGCACCTGTCAATAAAGTAACACCCCTCCACTTTAAAGCCCACCAGTCAAAAGACCGACGGGTTTTTAGGAAGCAGTCTAAATGCTGACTCTATGTCCAGCTTGGCCAATAACGTGCCTCTTCCTTGTCCATGCACTATACCCATCCCTGAATCAAACGATTGGTAATGCACCGAACCCAGAAGCGGGGTCGATCGCGTCATTGACCAATTGGCACTTAGGGTAGGACAGATGTTGAATCAGGCAAAACTTACCTGATTCCTTTTTAGGTACGACCCCCAAGGGGGACACCACCAGATCAGGTAACAGCATCTCACGGAAAGGACCGACTATCCTCCCCAAACTAACCTCTATAGCCAACTTTTCACACACAACATCTCGAAACTGGTAGGCAGACTTTAGGTTCCTGTGCGAGGGGGACCCAAAACCGCCTGCAGCACCGGGATTACAAAACCAACCTTAATACCCGATAAAAGCAGGTGGGCCGTATGCCAGTCCAGGTATAACTGCAACCACGGCTCAAGGGCATCCGCCCTCAATGGCGTGGGTGCCCTTACCTGGATCTGCATCTTTAGGAGCAATTCTGTCACCAGACTGCTCCTTTTTTCTGGAGACGCACTTGCATCCTGGGTGTCCTCCCCACAATGCTTGCAAATGTGCCGAAAGGAGCAGTTAGCCCCCCTGGTCACACTGCCCGTCTTGGAACTTCCAGCACTCTCTCGTTCTCCTCCGTGCCTTCAGCACTACCCGTGATGGCTACACCTTAGTGGAGGATGTAGGGGAAGGAGGGCGATCCACCCCCAGACGGGATCAAAGCTGCATTTCAGTCATGCCAAAAGTTAAAGCGGGATCATTATACATCTTCCTTCTGAAGTCTGCATCATAATCCCTCCACACTCCTTCCCCATGATTCCTATGGATCCAATCTATGGTATCCATATACTTAAAGAGAGCATGCCCCTGCCTGGGGTATTTGTCCAAGTAACAGGTGGCTAAGACCCTGAAGCAGGGCTCCCATTCCTCATAGATATCGGAGCGCTTCACCTTCTTAGGGCCAGTCCCATTCTCACTCTTTTCAGGTACCTACCCTTGTGAACTTTCTTGACAGACTAAGACTTTAAGTGCCCGTGCAGGGAATGGATGGTGCAGGGGTATGTGTCCCCCTGAACTGCTGCATTGCGACTCAGCACATTACCCTATTGGGCTGCTACCCTCTAGCGACGACACCCAGTCAAAGATTCCAGCTCCCCTCTGTTCAACTGAGCTTGTCTTGCCACCAACTGCTTCAGCATCCTAAACATATGTTTCTGCCCTTTCCCCTCTATCTCCAGGGCTCCCTCACTCTCAGACTCTGAGTCATCTGAAGAAACAGGCAGTACTGAATGGGCATGAGAAAAAACAGCTAGCACACCTGCATTAGGCTCAGGTACTGAGTTTGTCGCTCCCTCCTAAAGGCTGGTAGCCGTTGCCGCGGCTGGTGGTCTAGAAAGAAGGAACCCTTCCACCCCAATCTGCAAAGACTGAGAACCTGCCAATGCCTCCTGCAATAGAGATAAGAGATTGGGAGTACCCCTATCTTGTGACTGGCTGCTGCCAGTGGTGGCAATCACCCTTGCATTCTCTTCAGATGATCTTTGCCCACCACTGACCCCCACTCCCTGAAGCATGCTCCCAGTGCCTGGGAAAAAAGGACCAGGCATGGTGCCCTTATTTACTTGCAATGCCCTATCTTTGTCCCATTCAGCCTTATCTCCCCAACCGTCCTCGTCAAACTCATCTGCCGCTGCATCCTTGTGCTGCATCATCTCACTATGGCCTATCACACTCACACACTCTCCTGCGGTCATCGCTGCCTGTATACTGGGCTTAAGCCCCAACCTGCTATCAGACAAGTTGCCCTCATTCACTGCACCTTCAACCGACCCCAAAGTACCCAGAGCCCCTGTTAAAGGTTGCTGCCTGTCAGGGTTTTTTCCTTGCTTTGTTTGCCATGTACTGCTGGCAGCCATTTTACTCACCTCTTTTGCTGACTCTGGTGCATACTGTGTGATGCTGCTCATTTCCTGCACTTCCTTTTATGGCCAGACTGGTGTACATCATCTGTGTGAGACAGGTTGCAGTCTCAGAATTGTGATGTCATCACTTATTATTTAAAGGGCTTCTGTTCAGT